>NC_139023.1:77619834-78319737 GCF_964662115.1 Mustela nivalis
TGATGTTTTTTATTAGTAATTGGTCTGATTAAAGACCATGCAGATTTTAGTAGGAATATATTATGCATGTTATCACAATTTCATTAAATATCAGATAAAGAAACACCACAGTGTTTTATTAGCACAAATTAAGACTACAAATGCCTAACACGACAGAAACCTATTATTTATCATGCTGTGACCTATATTTAAGGAAAACAGAATAAAAAATGTGTAGTTTAGCTCATTTCACATTTTAAAAAAACTAGAATATTAACTCTTCAAAAAAGAACATATTCTGATGGTTCATTGAATTCTCAATGCATTCAAAGAAAAAATCGTTTTCTTTTTCTTCACAGTTAATGATCTTGGAAGTCTTCAGCTGTGAGAATATTTGGAGGCAAAAGTAGAAAATGAGAAATGTGTAAATATTTATTTGGGTTTTTCCTCTACACAGTGTATGAAGCCTGCTTATTTGTGTATGAGATACCAAAGAATATCAAAGAGATGAGACACCAGGACAGGATAGAAACAAAAAACTCCCAGTGCTGTTTTTTATAGAATTAGGAGAAAGGTGAAATTGGTGACAAACTTTAAAATACATTGAGGTCTATAAAATCTGAGAAGTGTTCATTAACTCTGGCTCAGAGTAGGATGTTGCCAGATTCCTACAACATGGGGACTGTCATGCCCTCAGTGCATTTCTGTGGCTTTGCAGCAAGTGAGCTTTGCATATTGGATGTTATCACCAGATTTTACAAGCCTGTACCACTTAGAGCTTGAGTCAATTCTATAACCTTTTGTCTTAGAAGATAGTCCTTAGTAGACAATCCTTAGTAGACAGTCTTAGTAGACAGAAGTTGAGAATTTATGATTTTTGACTCAAATGTGTGGAATTTTCATGAGAAAGTCACACTTCTTTATATTAGAAAACACATGAGAAATGATTATTTCTCATTATTTCCCATTTTACACTTGTGGAAAATCACAGCCAGAGAAAGACAGTAATGATGATAACAGTAATGACAGTAACTACCAGGGGAAGCAAGACTACCCATTTAATTCTTCCATGGAGAAGAAGAAAACTGGGCATGTTTAGTCAAAGCCTTGTCCTTTTCCTCTTTTGGAACCCACTGTGTCCACTGGGAAAAGGAATGCTTTCACTGAGTAGTCTTCAAGGGGAGTTCCCCCCAAGTCCAGTGTGCATAAATCTGCCTTTCTGGGAAGCAGTTGTTCCATTTGGTTTAGGTTTTATTCATAAGAAAACTGACAGTTTGGTTTCCATATGCTAGTCTTAATTCCCTTTTTCTTTTTCAGAATTTCAGCAAAAAAGGGACCTCAGTGACCCTAATATTTAGTGAGTAGTCTTGACACATTTAGATATAAAATAAGAGTGGACATTAGGAGAGCAAGTTAGACACGTGGAGAAACTTTAAGTAAGTCCAGGCCATGGGTTTAGAATTCCACGTATGGGCAGGAGGTAAGAGCTCATGTATTAGGAGCTGAGGATCACCAGGGTGGATGATAGACTTTTAAGTGCTGTGTGCTCAGCACAGTTGAGAGGGTGATTACAATCCACAGTGGCTTTGCCCTGATTTGAAAGGTGCCTTCTGGAGAAGGTGGACTGCAGTGGCTGGCTACAAGCAAATGATAACCCGGGCTATGATGACCTAAAACAAGGGTGCTGAGGTCCCAGTAGTGCTGGGTTTCAGAAGATTCTTGGGCCTTAGCAGAGTCTTGGAGCTCAAGGGAGATAGAACGATGTGAGAGTCTGGATGGCTGTAAGAGCAACCTTAGCAGACGTTGTCTATAATTCTCAACAACACATCTCTCAGCAAAAGCACAGGCTTCTAGCAAGAGCAGATGATCCAAAGGCTTCTGGCGGTTGAAGCATAACTTGCACTATGTTGGGTATATGTATCTGGATAGCAAGGGCCTCAGCAGGTACGTGGGAGCCTCAGAATACAGCTCCAGCTTTAGTGAATAGATGTAGCTGAGCAATATTTTGATTATAGAAAAAAATAAATTTTCCACATATAGGACTTTTTAGCTCTTGGGGATATTGCAATATTGTCTGCTATTAAACTACAAGGCAGCTGGGTTACTTGTAGCTATAGAGCACGGGATCCAACTTTAAATTGTTATTTCCAATGCTGAGTGGGAAGCACTGGTTCAATAGCCCTTAAATCCCACATTGTATTCCCATTGTGCATTCAGGGCCAAAGAAAGCACTTTGGAAGGAATAAATGAATTCATGTGACTTCTTCAAGCTCCAGATTGGAAAATATTGCGGTAATGCCCCTCTGGGCTTCTCAAGTTTCTAGGTTCTTTCGACATTAGGAGTCAGCCTTGTCACACTCTCTAAAATTTATGAGCGCTATATTCCATCTACATGGATAAAATATTTTCTATCATTTAAACATGGGTAAGGTTCCCAAAGTCTTTTCTACCAACATTCCACAGTAGGAAAAAAATTATCATATGCCTGCTACTTATGCAGACCACGATGCCTTATTCCATGTATGCCTTAGAATAAAACTTTCAAGTACAAATATTTAGGCACACAAAATTCTTTTTATGAATTGAAATACAAAATAAATGTAATTTTACGTTAGTAGAGCAAAAGTGTTAAGTATATCTATATTCACTTAAGATACCACTAGAGAATTACATATATTTTAGCTATTATCATAAACATGAAATTGTAAGAGATGAACAGTAACTTTAAATTCTGAAAAAAAAGTTAAACCCAAATATTTTCTTTTGATCACATTACCAATAGATAAATGTGAGTGGACTGAGTCATTCCTGAAAGTAAATGCACATTTATAAATTGGAACAAGCCAGAATATGAATACATTTCCTGAATCATTCTCAGCTAACGTTCTATTTAAGTTCTAGCATATTATAGAAATATTTTTAAAAGATTTTATTTATTTATTTGAGAGAAGAATATTTTATTTATTTATTTATTTATTTGAGAGAGAAGCAGACTCCCCACTGAGCAGGGAGCCCAGCACTGGGCTCTGAGGCTCTCAGGACTCTGAGATCATGACCTGAGCTGAAGGTAGACACTTAACAGACTAAGCCATCCAGGTGTCCCTGTGTAAATATTTTTAAGGTATACTGAAATGTTTTGGTTGAGACATAGTAAACCAAATCCTAATATACTAATGACCTATTTGCCAATTCAATTCAGAAACACTGAGATGCCTGAGTTTTCAGAAAGTTTTTATTCAAATGTAGATATTTAGAGCATATTGCATGCACATTGTAATAAAATATTATCCAGAGGAATAGAATTTTCAAAGTTTTAATATTGCATATTTGCAATATAGTAAAGCACATTTGCTATTGTAAAGTACTTTTTGTACCCATTTTTCACAGAAGTTAACATTTAACCAAAAGCTGCTTTACTTCTATTTGTAGAGAAGTAAACATTTTAGTGATAGCATGTCTGAAATAAAGACTATTTTCAGATGTTATTATAGTCTTTGTTCTCAGATTAGTAGTTGCTGGTAAGTTTACCTTTTTTTGTTTTTTTCAAGTATTTATAAATGCTGGTTATTTGTCTAAGTGAACTCCTGCTGTTTTATAAAGACAAACAATTAATTATTCCCAACCCCAAAACTTCATTGTCACTATAAAAATACACAGTACTTTCTACTTCCATTCCTTATATTTAAGCCAGATTTTAATATCCTTTTTTACACTGAAGAGAGCCAATGTGCCAACTGAAAATTATATTATAGTAACTTCCCATATTCTGCTTCATCTTGACATGATGTCGCATTCATACAGGATAGAAAACATTTCTATTAAATAGGTCCTTTTCTTTATTAAGTTGACAAGGAAGGACTATGATAACTGTTTAAACTGTCTTCTTTAAATATTCAGTAATATCAAGGCAGACAAAAATATGATTTGTATATTACAATTTTCCTTTTCAGTTAGATAATGCAGTGGAGTGGTGAATAAATCTTTATTCTTGGAAAAGCAGAAAGTGTAATTTTATTTAGACATATTTATGTCCAGTTCTATCTGTGCATTTATTGAGTTTGCCTTGTGACACCACTTCTTTACTATAACAGGATTTCTATGGTTAAGCAAGAAAATTGAGCAGAAAGGTATATAGGCAAATGAAATTTTACCATATGACCATGGAAAATGCATTCACTCCAAATTTAGATTTTAAAAATTGTCCATGCAAAAGACAGAAATAGGTGGAACAACGTAGATGTGCTTATACAATTATCACAAAATGTAGAAATTTCTAAGTTTAATTGTATATTAACTAACTTACAGAAACTACTATGAATCAGTGTTTCTTATTAAAAACTGGGATGTTCCCATATGTTTTATTCCTTAAAAATATTTCCAAGTTGGATAATACAAATCAAGAAATGGTGAACCCAGATCTATGCATTTACTGACAATTTAGCATAGGAAAAACAAAACACATGTAAACTGTTGCATATAAAAATATATATTTCGCTTATATGTGGAATTTAAAAAAAACAAAAAAGATGAACATAGGAGAAGGGAAGGAAAAATGAAATAAGATAAAAACAGAGAAGGAGGGGCACCTGGGTGGCTCAATGGTTAAAGCCTCTGCCTTCAGCTCAGAGTCATGATCTCAGGGTCCTGGGATCAAGCCCTGCATCAGGCTCTCTGCTCAGCAGGGAGCCTGCTTCTCCTCTGTCTCTGCCTGCTGCTCTGCCTACTTGTGATCTCTCTCTCTGTGTCAAATAAATAAAATCTTAAAAAAAAAAAAAAAAAACAGAGAAGGAGGCAAACCATAAAAGAGTCCTAACTATAGGGAACAAATTGAGGATTGCTGGAGGAGAGATGGGCCCGTGGGTGAGGAAATTGGGTGATGGGCTTTGAGAGCACTTGATTTAATGAGCACCGGGTGTTATATGCAACTGATAAACCACTAAATTCTACCTCTGAAATGAATAATATACTATATGTTAACTACCTTGAATTTGAATAAAATCTAAAAATAATACAAAGTTTTGATCCATGAAAACAAATGTTTATATAAAAAATTATACACATATTAATTACATATCTAGATAGCTAACATTTACTAATATAAAAAACCCTACACATCCTATATTCTGTACATTTTTTCGTATGGCATATATAGTTCCTAAATACATGCTAGGAAAGTCACTGAAATCACGCATGTGTTCCATTGTACAAGCAGATGTGAAAGTTTATAGAAGTTCTAGTACCCTACCACCACCTACACAGGGGCTGATTGTGTATATGTGAAGTTACAGCAGAAATATCAGGAATTATGAAAGTATGTTAGAGATACTCAAAAGAAACAAATCTTTCAATGTAATATTCCAAGCCCTCGAATATTATTTTGGTACCTGACTGAGTTGCTAACACTTCTCTATATTTTTCTTTCTTCTTTAAGATAACATAATGAAAGGAAAGAGAATAGCGTTTATAATGGAAGAAAAAATATCTATGCCGATCTCAGCCTTTTGGAACAAAAAAATCTTAGTACTACCTGAGTTCTTATTTGGTAGGGGAATAGCAAAAATTAATTTCAGTTCCCACTCAATAAAGAGGCTTTCTATGCAGTACACAGAAATAGAAGGTTGCTGTCAGAAAAGTGCCATATATGTCAAAGCAGGTGGGTGGGAGAATTATGAATGGCTCCGGTAAAAGAACTGATTGAATACAATGCATCTTTTATTAATGATAATAGAAGTGGAAAGTAATTGTGTGTATATGTGCATTTCTAACAATAAAACTATTTAAAGGCAAAAATCACTTGGGAGAAAGAACTCAGAGGTCAGGTTATCAAAGATAACTGACCTGGATGCATCAAAGGAAAGTTGTAAGAAACAACTAAAAGTTACAAATAAACTGTATATTTTAAAAGAAAAAATAAAATTGCAACTAAAAACATTATGTAAAGTTGGATTGGATCCTGGACTGAGAGAAAAGGCAATTATTGGGGAAATTGAAATACATTATTCACTATTATTATTAATAGTTATATAAATTATTGTTAGTCATATACATATAAGGTGAAATACATTATTACGTGAGATAAGATTGAATTATAAATTAGATATTATATTTTAGGGTTATTACATTGTAGTCCTGTAAGAGGATGTTGTATTTCTTAGATGTGAACTGAAGTATTTAGGAGTGAAGAGTCATGATATCCACAATTTCCTTTCTATTGGTAAATATAAACAGACACACAGACACACGGACACACACACACACACACACACAGGCAGTCCTCAAATGCACAGTATCATATTAAATTGAACACATGCAGATCAGAATGGAATCCATGTTTTCCAAGCTCCAGGGATAATTGAGATTAAATTCTAGTTACCCTGTGAGTGTGCAAAGTGAGGGCTGCCTACCTGTCAAAAGTAGCAAAGTATTAGTAAAATATTAATAAATATTAGTCCAGTTGGTCATCTACACAGGACTTAATTTAGTATTTTTCAATTTTTCTGAATTTGTAAAAATTCAAATATATAAATTAATTCCCTTTACTTATCTGTATTTTGATAAAACCTGAAAAAGTATCTCTGTGGTAGGAGCCCCTCTCCCCCAACATGCACACTCTTATATGAATGGATAAAAAGTTAAATAGGTATTAGAGAAAGCATGATTATAATTATGAACTTTGTGGAAATATATCTAAAATTTCATGAAATGGCTATTACGGTAATTTGCATTGGTGGATGTAGATAATTTGACTTAATTAGAAGTACATATAAATAAGAATTGTTAGAAAAGTACTTGTTTAGGGAGTCATTTCCATGTAAATAGTTATTTATAAGTTAGTTTGAAATGTTTCACTGTCAGAGCTGTATTGTCATGGTCATTCAAACCACGGAATCAAATCTAAAAATTTAGAAATTGTGTAGATAATAGTATCCATGAATTCTTACCCTAAATATATCTATCTACTTATAATGCAATATCCTCACCCTCTTACGTCATGAAAGCCACGTAAACACATGCACAATTCTGTATATGACAAAATAAAGGTACCTAAGTTTAAAACAATAGAATGGTAGAGCTAACATAATAGCTAAAGATAATGCAAACTGTAGAATGTATAGAGTGAGCATAAGTGATTTTATATAACTAAATGTGTCAAATTTTGAGGGAAGAGTTAGTATTCTAGAGAATATCAAATACTAGCATAGAGAATATACTCATTATATACTAGAAGACATTAGCAGGTAACATTGTTACGTATGAGCCTAGCCCAATTAAATATGGAAATGCCCAGCAAAACTAGGGGGAGAGGAATAAAACTTTGAAACTGAATCACAGAATGCTCATGTTGCAGGTTAGGTTCCCTGAGGTACAGATCCTGAGATGGAGTTGAGTGTTCAGGAGAAATATTCAAGATTGCCCTTAAGATCAAAACCCTAAGAAGGGAAGGGGAGGGAGCAGGCTTGGACAAACAAAACACTAAGTTGTCCTGCAGTCCCAGTAGTCATGGGGATACCCATAATGAGCTACAAAGTTAAGTTGACCTAAGAGTTGACCTCAAAGTCAGATACAGGATGTGTAAAGTTCCTTAGTGTGTTACTGGGAGTGAAGACAAGTGAGACATCACCTATTTCAACTCAGTGCTCAGACCTATGGTAGAAGATGTTCATTTAGCAAATTTATCTTTTATAATTAATTGGTATTATCAAAGGATGTGGCAATGGGGATTAAGCTTTGGTTTTTGTTGTTGGCATGTTGGACATCTGCAGCAACAAGAGCTGTATGAGTCTTGGTAAGTAAAAGCCCATCTTTCTGGACACATGGATAGTCTATTTCAGCAAGCACCATGATGACCAGTGATAGTAAAGCTGATGTCAACTGGATGAGTCACTCTATATGCTTGTTTATTGCCTTGTTCATGGTAGAGGCTCTCTGGTCATCATTAACCTGTGGTATGAACATCTTCACACTTTGTGCCTACTCTCACATACAGTACTTTTCCCTCTAACCCGGACTTCCCTTTCATGACTTTCTTTTGTTTTTCCTTATATCTGCTAGTGCCTATTAATAAGTATAAATTTCAACTCAACACCATGTCTCTTTCCATAAGGTGTTTGGCATGATGTTCTGTTCATTAATGGAATTTTCTCTTGTCTTTCAAGCTCACCACTGAATGAATCTGTAGAAAATTTCCATCCAGTTTTGGCTTATATTCGTACATACAATTTTCTTTCTCCTCCTCTATGAGGTGGTCACAGAATCCTTGTATACTACTGTAAGTGCGAGTCAAGGGAGGTGGACAACATGGGAGCCAGCTTGTGCATCTTGTTTTTGCTCTCTGATTTGGTGTGTACTTGAAGGATGGATTCCTGCCTCTAATGATGGATCATTGCTTGGGTCACCTGTACTTATGACTTGATGCATCTGACATAAGTCAGTTCATGATAGGCAGTCATAGCCACATGGCCATTTGATGTCCACAGTGAGATGTTTGACCTGTATTATGCTCCACTAGACCTCTAGTAATTGTGTTTAGAGGCATATGATTTTCTGCTGCAGGTGGTGCAGCCATACTCTAGAATGCTAGGGGCCTATGTTATGATTTTACCTTTAGGGCTTGTCATGATATTTCTAAGGCATCTCTTTCAATTACTGATGTCTCTAATACTAAAGGACCTATTAAGTCATGAGGCCAATGAGACAGAATTACCATAATCACAGTCTCAATTTGATTCAGAACTCTTTTTTTGTTCTGAGCTACAATGAAAGTTGGCAGCACTTCATGTCACCTGGTCAATTTTCAAACCAGTAATTCCAGGGTTGAAGCACGCTGTATCTATTTTCTTGGACCATGACTGCTGCAACTGTTTCCAGTTTAACTCCCTGGAAAGCAGACTCAACTGAGATGAAGTTTGAGGTCCTAGATATGTGCTATGGAATGCCTTTGTGTGGGATCAACATATATGAAAAAGAGAAGGAAGAGGAAGTTTGGGCAAAGGGAGAATCTCATGGCAAAGTGGGTGCAATGACCAAATTGGCAAACCACAAGGAAATATGGAACCAGAAAGATCCTTCAGAATCTTTCCAATTTGAATTGAAATTATCAGGTCTTTTTTTTTTTTTAAGATTTTATTTATTTATTTGACAGACAGAGATTACAAGTAGGCAGAGGGGCAGGCAGAGAGAGAGAATGAAGCAGGCTCCCCACTGACCAGAGGGGCTCAATCCCAGCACCCTGAGATCATGATCTGAGATGAAAGCAGAGGCTTAATCCACTGAGCCTCCCAGGAACCCCAAAATTATCATGTCTTCATCAGTGATTGATTGCACACAACCTCAGAAAAGAGCATGATCTTGAGAGAGGAGACTCCCATAGCTGAGACAATCCCTAGAGGGAAATAGAAGTCTCTTTGCCACTGGCACAGCTAGAAGCTACAACAACAAAACTTCCATTTGAAGACTTGACACATGGCACAATCCAGTACAGATTAATGATAGGCTAAATATTTAACCTTTAGAAATGGGGAAAAGGCAGATGTTACATCATTAAAATGTTGCAAAGTTCTAAACATGATTTAAAGAACACTGTGGGCATAACCCTGATGGTGTAATAAATGAACATTAGCATCAGCAACATTTTCTGATATGGTGGGAAGGGTGAGCAATTGGAAAAGAAACTCCGAGTTGAAAATTCATCTCTGCCACTTTTTAGATATTTAGTCTTAAGTCTCTTAAATTTGTTTGAGGATCATTTTCCTTTTCTGTGAGAAACAAAAAGATGTCTCCTCATAGCTTTTTTGAATGTACTGGATACCTCTGAAAGCATTTAGAATAGAATCTATGATTCTATTAACTATTTAATACTTTTAAAAGCAAATTGCAGGGGTGCCTGGGTGGCTCAGTGAGTTAAAGCCTCTGCCCAGGGTCCTGGGATCAAGCCCTGCATCAGGCTCTCTGCTCAGCAGGGGCCTGCTTCCCTTCCTCTCTCTCTGCCTGCCTCTCTGCCTACTTGTGATCTCTGTGCCAAATTACAAGTTTTTTCAACTCAGTATATTAAAGAACATTTTAATAAGATATTTTACCACCTAAAAATTTTGTTACATGTAGTTTCCTTACTTTCAAAAAAAACTATAATTATATAAATTAAGACGTATATACAAAAAGCATACACATACAAACACACAAAAATAAAGATGACAATATTAGCAGGTGCAAGCACTAGTGGAAATTTTGTAATAATTTCATCAGTAGATGGAAATTATATATTTGAAAATATATACTTCTAATATATTTCTCATATATTCCTAGTTTGTTCAGCATTTCTTCTTAATTTTATTTTAATTATCTTGATAGCTATTTTTCTCCTAGGCTTAATGATAGATTTCATGCTAGAGATGTCTCATATTCAGTATTTTGAGCTTACTGCATAATAATTTAATAAATTAATATTGAATGAGCAGATGAAAGAATAAGTGAATAGGAAAATTTATTAAAAATTAATCATTCAAATGCCATTAAATCCAAAAGAAACAATCCCAGCATTTAAGATAACTATAGATAACAGGGATCCAGGAAGAAATGTAGATGATAAGGCATTATTTGATTAATGCCTACAATCCCCACCACACTTTGTGGTCAGTAAGGTCAAGAAAGAATATGATCTTGTACAACTGTCTGTGTCTGACAGTTGGTTTGTACTCTGTAAATATTTCTTGAAAGGAAAGGTGCATGAATAAGTTGATAAACTGAGTCAGGAACTAAGACGAGTATGTAGGAATGCAAACAGAACTCGAGAGGTTAACTGCAATGACTAGTTATCGCCAGAGGGGGGCAATGAAGGGAAACAGAGCAGCTGGCTTAGTTGAGGAAAAATTACTCCTCAGAAAGCCTTTGTAAAAGGATGACTACTCCAGTGGCAAGTTACGGTCAACTATTTAGAAGAGTTGTTTATGTGACAGAGACTATGTAGGAGTTACAGAAGTTACTCCCAAAAGCCAAGTCAAGCCTTTAGTCAAGACCAAAGGGCACTGTGTCAAACTGGAAGGGGAAAACTAAAATATGATATACTGGAACAAAACAACAACAACAACAAAAATCGGACTACAGAGCAAGAAATAATAAGGCTTCAGACATGTAGTCAAGTGGAAAATCTCTTCTGACAGTTCTTGGGTTGCTCTGTGCATCTTAAAAACTCTTGATCTGCTCTTGGGACTAAAATCTTTGCCTCTTATAATGACATAAGTCTAGCCTTATATTTGGGGTTTATTACCTAACAATAGAGTATATAGTTTGCTTTTTAAAAGTCGTTAAATATTGAAGAAACAAGAGTTAATCAGCACCCCTTTATCACAGAGTCAGGAAATTATGCAAGAAAGAAAAGCTGGTGAATGTTAGCCATCAAAAACCAATGAAATTTTAGGTCAGAAATCTAGGGGAAAAAATGGGTTATTTCACCTAACAATCCTTACATCTTATAGTTGCTCTCAAATGAATACATGGAGCCCAGTATCTTCTCTGGGTGACAACTGTGAGCATGGGAGATGAAACTGTAGAAGGTCTTCCTTCAGTACAGACTTTCCCCATATCCTTGGCTCTGTTTCCCTATGATGCCATTCTGACTTAATTTCCTGTTTTTTTACTCCAGATCTTAGTTTTAGAATCGCAGTGTGAACTTCAAAATGTAACTCAACCTTATTATGCAGTCAGTGTATGACTAGGTACACGTATGAATTAGGAAAATGATGCTCATAATGAGGCTGGCTTCTCACGTCAAAAGACATGATTTTAATAGAGGGTTATAGCCAAAATTGTTCTTGATATTACTTTCCATTTCTCTGATTCTTGGATACCAAAATAAATATAGATTAAACCTTGATTTTATCACTTCATGTGGATTCTGATTTAAATGTCATTCAATTCAACATTCCTGGATTAGAAACCCAGTTCTGTTAATGATTACTCTAACTTCAGATAGATCATATAACCTCTTTTTGCTAAAGTTACATTATCTTTAATTTCAATATTTAGAGTAGGTACCATGTAGGAGGGTGATCAATCTCCATATTAGAAATAATATGGCATGGAAAGAATTTTCCTATTTCTACATTTGGAAAGCAAACAAGCATGCTTGTACATACAGATACAGACAAATACATCTTAAAGCCTTAAAACTCATTTGAATTTTGAAGACAGAAACAGAATATGAAAACACATAATTTATTTCAATCTATTTTATAGGTAAAGATCAATTTAGAAGTTAATACAGATTTTTATTCAGTTAAATTACTAAACTATAAATTAGAAGGGTATTAAGAATTACAATGGGCGTGATATCATAAAAAGGGTGGAAAATACTCATTTTTTTCTTCGAACCAAAAAATAATAGAGACTGATGTATCCAAATACACCAGCTTACTTTAGGTAGGAGCTCAGGAAGCATACATCAATGAGAAATTCCCAAATCTGCAGCAACAAATTAATATGTCAGCAGGAATGGTTCTAGGGAGTGTGTGTTGGTGGACAGTCGACAGGAGTGTAGCACACAGCTACAACAGCATACAATTCTGACTGTCTAGACTCAGATAGCCCATAATTTCCTTCTTTCTCTGTACAAGTTTGAATAGCTTAATGACATCACCATGACATAAATACTAGGTGGGAAACTTAAAGTAACGTTTTCTAATCTTCTATACTTAGAATTTTGTTCAAAGATTTGCTCTTTGCTTAAAGATATTTCTTCGAATAACCAGTTCTCTAACTTTCTTAGTTGTCCCTTTTTACCGTGGTTTGATTTTTCTGTGCAGTTACAGGGCACAGAGATATCTGCTTATAACCAAAGAAGTGTTCTAGGTTTGTTCCAAATTTCTTGTCTATATATAATATGTTTTGCAGCTATCTTACCTTTACTGTTTGAGAAGTCCATCAACTGATGGTTTCAAGTCTAAATCCTTTGATCTCTTATTTTGACCTTTACATTAAAAATAAATCCCAATCTCCCCTAACCAAATTTATTAATGGTACAACAGCGCCATCATTTTCATCTTAACTTCTTATTTTTCATTATTCATTATCATGTATTATTATTTTTACTCCTTCCAGAAGTTGATGGTTAATGTCTTTGAAACTTTTCTCTTTTGTAGATTAATCCAAGTTCTTAAGTGAGTTTTCTTCACTCAGCTGTTCAGCAATCCAAATG
This sequence comes from Mustela nivalis, assembly GCF_964662115.1. Taxonomy (NCBI): domain Eukaryota; kingdom Metazoa; phylum Chordata; class Mammalia; order Carnivora; family Mustelidae; genus Mustela; species Mustela nivalis. The sequence continues at coordinate 77,633,003 of NC_139023.1, forward strand.
AAGACGAAATTTAGTTGAGGAAGAAATTAGACCTTCCAGGTATTCTGAAATGCACATTCATGTTTCCTTTTTCTATGTGCATTTTTATAAAACGTGATTTCCCCCTTTTCTCCTCTCTAGATCTGTCTGTTCTCTCAATTTAGGAAGAATGTGTCTCTTTAAAATATAACACTACTACAGTGCCTAGGTGGCTCTGTGAGTTAAGCCTCTGCCCTCAGCTCAGGTCATGATCTCAGGGTCCTGGGATCAAGCCCCATGTCAGGCTCTCTGCTCAGCAGGGAGCCTGCTTATACCTTTCTCTCTCTGCCTGCCTGTCTAAGTGATCTCTCTCTGTCAAATAAATAAATAAAATCTTTAAGAAAAAATATCGAACACTACTTTAGTGAATCTTTCTAGAAACAAGTTATATGTGTCAGACTCCAAAGACAAGGCATTTCACAAGCAGATATATTTTGTTTTGGGTTAAAAAAAATCTGATAAGAGCAGATACTACACTTGATCTTAGCCAAAAGTCCGAGAAGCAATTGGGTTAAAAAAAAATCTGTAGAACATTTCTCTCTCACATATATTTTATATATAAATTTATACAATTACTCTTACAAAAGGGTTTAGGTCATTGTTGTATCCATTAAACCATTGTTATTTCAGCTTATTTTCCTATATAATAATATTGAATGTAATACATTGGGCTTTTTTGCTACCCATGTAGCACTATGCAATGAATAAATATATTTTTATATTAGAAACGTATCACATGACTTTCCCTCCATTTTTGAAGTAAATAAAATAAATATAATGAACTAATGTGTGTAAATGAACTTAGAATTATGAAAAGTTGAGGAAAACAGCTGAATCAGCAGTCTGAATGTTGTTTTATTGGTGCAAATAAACCTGATTCAAAAGATGAAAGCTGAGACTTCAATATCATGAGATGCAGGATACTTTTCTACATAAAATAGTCCAGAAGAAATGCTTCTTTTTCTGTGTTCAAGAACTGAGCAATAGCTGAAATGTGCTCCAAATGTTATCATTTAAGTAATCACATTTGTTTTATACTGAAAACTATTTTAGTCTATTAATGATAATAATAGGCAGTTAGCAGATTTGTTTTAGACATCTATTATCACAGAGTGTAAGTTCTTTTTTTTAACAAAATGTACTGAATAGCATTGTAATATTTCATAACACTTTATTGATTATACTTTTTAAATAAATTATACAATTTTATCCACATTATTGACTTCAGAGATTTTATAATATGTCCCAAATAATTTTTAGTTATATAGTAGCCTGTTAGAATAACAAAGTAATCCTTTCTTTCCATCACCCACTTTTGTCTTTTAGAGAGATATAGGAACATATCCAGCCTGAAAAAGAATAAAAGAAAGGGAGAAAAAAAAAAAAAAAATTGTTCTTGTAGTTCCAGGAGATCTCCACCAGGTGGCAGATGTTTATAGGCATCTTCATAACGGTTTTTCATTTATACTCTGTCTAAAATGACTCAACAAGAGTGCCCGGGTGGCTCAGTGGGTTAAAGCCTCTGCCTTTGGCTCAGGTCATGATCTCAGGGTCTTGGGATCGAGCCCTGCATCGGGCTCTCTGCTCAGCAGGGAGCCTGCTTCCTCCTCTCTCTGTCTGCTTATGATCTCTCTCTGTCAAATAAATAAATAAAATCTTAAGAAGAAAATGACTCAATAAGAAAAATGTACATGGAAGAGGCTTATAAATGATTTATTTGATTTGGCAATTCCAGTAAAGTGTACACCAAATTATCTTTCTTTTATCTTTAATGTACAGTGTGCTGTGGTCGACTCTTAAAAAAAAGTAAATGTTACATTTTTATTATCACATTTAAAGCAGTGGTATATGTCCTCCTAATATCAGAATAGAATTTATTCTCTTATAAATCCACAAGACAAGCATAAATATTTCTAAAATTCTGCTCTAAATTATACCAAATGCAACAAAATTCTATTGAGAATACCAGCATATTTTATTATTCAAGAGCGTAATATAAATCAGCTGCATTTTACTAAATTGTAGGCCCAACTATATTATTTTTTAAAAAATTGATGTCCCCTATGTCATTTTTTCAACTTTTCCCTATCCTCTGGTACTCCAGGGACAACCATTTCCATGATTTTTATAGTTATTATTCCTATGAGTTTCCTTATAGTTTTCTACAGATTCCTACCCTAAATAATATATTGCTCAGTTTTGCATGTTGGTCACTTATTTTAATGTAGATAATCTTCTACGTCTTTTTTTTCCCCTCCATACCAAGTTCCATCTGTGTCACGTCTAAGCCAGTATATATCACTGCCGTCCATTCCTTTATGTTAATTTTGAACACTGTGTGAATATTTATTAATTTTAGTTTTACTGGATGCTTGCATCGTTTTTAGTTTCTGAGCTAATACAACAAAGCTTTTAATGCACATCGTCATATGTTTCCTTTGGTGCACACGTATGCATATTTGAGTCATACCATATGCATATCTTCAGTTTTCTGACATACAACAAAGTATTTTCCAAGGTAGTTGTTACAGATTTATGCACATATTAACAGCTTACTGGTTTGTTTCTTATCCTAACCAAAAGCATGTTATCAGACTTAATTTTTGATGACCTAATGATTTTAATTTTGCACCAATGTTGCTAATGTAAACTAGATCCCTCCCTCCCCCCAAATCTCTCTATGTTCTACTGGATGATTTGTCTTTATTTATGTAATTTTTATGTATTCCAGTTATTAATACTTAATGTTAATTTCATGCATTTCAAATATCTCCTACTCCCCTCCCCATTTCTTTCTGAACATGACAATAAGCATTATTCAATGTGCTCTAGGGTAAGGGATCTTTGATTATGGGGCAATGAGCACGTTGCAAAAAGAGGGAGATCCCTTCAGCCCAGCAGGAGTCTGCAGTCGTTCTCCTGCCAACTGAAGGCTACCCCCGCCGCCGGCAGAGGGCACTGCAGCTCTCCACAGACCTGGTTCTTTTCCACCAATTGGCTTTACCAAACGATTCTGTAAATCCTGGATGACTAGACTCAGATTGACCAGCTTTTAAGCAGTCTTCTTGATGCCAGGCCACTCCCGCAGTCACCCATACACAGAGAAAGCCTTGGGGATGGAGCTTCTGGAGAAAGGCCAGTAGGGACTGCCTTCTGTAGCAGAGAGTTTCCAGCTTCTTTCGTTTAGGTTCGGTGTCACCGCCGCAGGAGCCTCTAGAAATCCTGGAAATAGGAAAATCCGAGGATAATATTAGCAGTGTTTATCACATATCCATCATCCTCTTCCCTAGTGGTGTTTAATATTTCCCTAATGTCAATCACTGTCTTCTCTCTCACAAACGGGGTTTTCATAAATTCTTGCATCTATTTCAACCTCTCTTTTCCCTTTTTGTTTCAATTTGCTTAATCAGCACAAATCTACATTGTACTCAGTTTTAGAGTTATATGCAATTTTATTCATACCTGATGTATGACAGATTACTTGTGTCTTATTTCCTTTATTTATTTATTTTTCTCTTTTGCTCTTTCTCTTTCCTCTCTCTCACATGTGGAAATCACCCTCCTTCGGGTTTGTTGGTTTTAATGAGGAGAAACAGGTAAAAGGAATTTGAAAATTTTTGTATAAGGCAGTGCTGGTTAGAGAGAACCTACTGAATAGGATCTCTTCTCAGGTTGGAGGAAACTATTGTGGACTCATTCCTGAGAAGGAGGCCTAAACAGCCAATGTAAGTTTGAGACTTCACTTCCTACAGGGAAAAAAAAAAAAAAAAAAGGTGCTGATAGCTGCTGAAAAATCCTTTCCTTGTATTGGAATAATGCATAAGATTGAACTATAATAAGAAGAATATGGCAGACCTAGGACACTTCTCATGAAGCCACATATTTTACCTAATCTACATTTATAGTCTACCATTTTCTGCCCAAAACTGAATTTTTTTTTCATTATGCAGACTTTACTCAAATTTAATTGACTACTTACTATGCTGTTAAATGTCTGATACTAAAATGCCTTCAGAGATTAGGTGAGGAAAATAAATGTTAGAAGTATGCAAAGGTGACTGAGGGTGGATGTTCTACCTGAATGCATAAAATGTCTTTTGAAAATGTTAAGCTAGTTTAATACTGCGAGGTTAGTAGCTGCCAGTGAACAACACTTGTCCTTCCTTTTTCCTGTACTTTACACTCTATATGCTGCTGCTGGACTGTGCATTTTTTTTTCTTGCCAGAATGACTTTACTTCCCACTATACATGTCCAAATAGAAGTTGAATCAGGTTTGACTTGGCTACATAAAACTTAAAAATAAAAAAAGAATATTTAAATCAAGCAGAAGTTTTTTGTTTGTTTGTTTGTCCCCCCCCCCCCCCAAACACATACGCACACTTCAGAGAGAATTCAGTCAGTTTGCTAGTCCTGTGCTTGTGAGCAACCCAGTCTCCTTGTAGTTGTTCACTGCCTTGAATAGCATGTGGCTTCAAGCTCCAAGTTGCTTCATAGTATAGCTGTCCACATACTTGGCAGAGAAGGAACAAAGAGACATCACAAAAACAGTGCCCTTTCATCTGAATCAGAGCAAGCTCAGATAATTTTCCTGTGTAGAGTCATCCTAGTAACAGTGGAGGCTACAAATAATAGCCCTTAATCTTCCACTTGGCTGCCTGGAACAGAATTGCAGTTCCATCTTTAAAAAAGAAAGGGAGACTGCATACTCCTTAGGCAACTAGCAGTCTCTGGCACAGCATCTAAGTACATACTCTGCTTTCTGGAATTCCTGGTATCCAACTCTTCAGGTACATTCTTTCTTGTTCTAAGTAGTCTACATCTTCTTTAAGCTAGAAAAACAAACAAACAAACAAAATACCCAAACAAACAAAAAACTTAACTATTATTATTTGAAATCATCTAAAAATCTCTGTCTGCCATTATAGGTATCTGAGTATGTGATATATCTCATCCACTCTCCTGGGTACTCTTTCATATTTAACTTTCTGTTTTAAAGAATGCCATGTACATGAAGGTGTGACAAAATATTTCTCAAATACAACTAACCCTTTTTGGAGATTTAAAAGTGGCTTGGAATAGTACTTGTTGATCTAGCAGATATAATCACAGCATAGTGCCTCTATACTGAACAGGAACCTTAAGGGAGAGAGTTCTTTTGTGTTTTCTTTTTTGTATTTGTGTCTTCCCTTCTTTATTTTATACTTTATTTTGTTTTTACTTTGGGGCCTTACTGACTTAGAGTTTACCAGCTTTGCCTTAGGGAACTGTGCACTGTTGTGGCATTTATTGCACTCCTACATTGCCGGTCAAAATATAGATGACATATGCTTAGGTATAGGTCACCTCAACATGAAGGAAGTCACACAGGCTTCTGACACATGACATTGTTATCTCATGGTTACCAGATTGGCTGTATTACTAGGGTAAAAAGAAAACACATAGAAGGAAGAATGGAATGAGGGTACCTGGATATGGTCATCTAATAGCTCGGAGTTTTATATGCTTACTTTATATACAGGATGTCATTATATTTTAAAACTCATTTTGCTGGATTCAAATAAAGAGTCAGGAAATTCTGGACTATTGAAGCAAATCTATTGCTACTAGCTATAAGCAGCTGTCCACACTCTTAATCCCATTTTTTTTTTTTTAATTCTGCCAGAATCTAAAGATCCATAAGCCCGAGGCAGTGGCACTTACTGGGTGCCAAAAGAGCTTATGAACTAAACTGCCTCCTTGCATTTTGCTCCTGCATGCTGTTCTCTTTTCCAACATGGCCACTCGACCTTAAATGATAGCTGGCAATTGAGTTAGACTTTATTTTCTTATTCCTCCCTTGCCTTTTCTCTAAGAAACATTTTGTTGTTGTTCTGTTAAGTAAAGTAGATCATTCTTACTAATGTTATCAGAATAAATTTATTTCCATTTTTTCTTTTAAAAATTATATAAATACCCTAAGATTTCCTTTGAGAACACCCTCTTCCCGTTTCCCATTCTATGATTTTGGTCTTTAAAAAAAAAAAAAAAAAAAAAGATTTCTAAGGACAGCTCTGGTGATACAAATTTACCATGAATTTAAGAAAGAGAAACACAAGCAACTAAATGCCTATGCTACAATGTTATACTGGTAAATGGTTTCACATAAAATGTATTCTTTAGACATTTAAGATATCTACATATATCTTAGTGAAGTCAAATAATAATCAACACAGATGCAAATGTAGCTTTCATTTCAGTTTACAATGAATCAAGTTAGTATTAAATTCAATGACTAGTTTATTTTACAGTTTAAATCAATAAATAATACATTCTCTTCTAGAATTCTAATAAAGGTACTTTCTTTTACATGAAATAAAAGGCACTTAATAACTTAATAATTTTGTCTCATATAAATATACATATGTGTGATCTCACCAAATACAACATATATTATATGTATGGTAAGATAAATATCTCCACAGTATGAAACCAAATTAATGATTTCATATATATAATTAAAAATTCTTCTATACATTATTATTAATGTAGTTTATAGATTTGTGTGATTTTTCTAATAAACATTCGGTGACATATCTTGCTTAAAATACAGCACGTTTTAATATCAAAGTATAATGATATTAAATAAAAATGATTTCACTGACTTAAGAACATTCATTGCAATATTTCTTAATAGGATAAAGATTTAACTGGAATTTTTAAGTTGATTTTAATAAAGAGAGTCATACTTTGGCTGGTTCATGACAAAAAAATTCTTAGTGATTCCTTTTTTTCCTCATATTTTCCAATTTCTCTTTTCTTATATAACCTCTTCCTTGTTATCTGCCCATGGCAATTTTGATTTAACCTCAATAATTCTCACAAAACAGCTCTCTAGAGTTAGCAATTATGTTCAAATTGAAAAATTACGGAAGATTTCTGTTGCATTCCTCTTGTAACTTTCAACATTATTTAACCTTCTTAGCTACTCCTTTATTTCTTTAACTGCTTTCTTTGCTTGTTTTCTTTGTTTTTGCCTTCTTCTGGTTTTCCTCCTTGCAAATCCATCTTTCTTTTTGACTTATTATTTGGCTTATTTTTGACTTATTTCATTTGTCAGACAAACATGTCCCTAAAGATTTATTAGTATTTCTTTCTTTCTTTCTTTTTTTTTTTTTACTCTGTCTTCTTGTAGATTGTGTCACTTAAGTCTGTGACTCTGAGGACCACTTACTTCTATATGAATCACAAGGCTATTATCTTCAACCTGAACTTCTCCTCTAAGGTCCTCATCCTTGTATCCAACTTCTTACGTGAAAGCTCTTCCTTAAAATTTCTAATAGTCTTCTCCAAACCTGATCTTCTTCAACTATGTTCTTACTGAGTTGAGTCATTTAAGTCAAAACCTAGGACTTTACTCTACATTATTCTCTCTCTCTCTCTTTTTGTATAAATTCAAGTGTTTATTATGACACTCTTCCATCCTAATCCTGTATCTTTCAGTCCTCTCCTCATTTTAGTCATCACCATCCTAAACCAAATTACTCTATTTTCCCATCTCACCCCTGTGACCCTGTAAAAACCTAATTGGTGCTCACATACTTGTTGGGTCCATAATCAAAGGAGTGAGACTGATACAAAGTGAAGGTCAAGCAAAGCTTTATTTTGCGCCAAGCATCAAGAATCAAACTGACCGTTTGGGGCCGCCTCTTACAGAGAGGGTGACCCCTCCCTGACTTACAGACTAACTTTTATAGAGCAAAGGCCATGTGGTTGAGCCTGGCCACACACGTGGCTAATGAGATTGCAACACACAGAGAAAGCTGCACAATCATGCCAGGTTACACTCGGGTGGCCAAGTGAATTATAATTCTACCCATAGTAGCTATTTGAACTAGCCTATCACCCTGGTCAGAATTGGCACACAAAAGGTGCCCAAAAGGCGAGGCCCACACTCTTTGGTCGCTAGGGAGACAGTATGTGCGCCCCACTGATTAGATGTCTCCACCTGGCCTGGCCTGCCCTTATATTTGGGCTTTGTTACCTGGGACTGGCTTCCTGGACTTGCTTTTAAGTAAGTCCCTTGGTGGGGGGCAGGCCCAGTTTAAGTTTTACTGCATAAACAACAAAATCACTGTTTAATCGGATGGAATCACTCGGGCTAAATAGGCCTTACAATACTCATTCTAGCTTGACTCAAATTCATTCTCCATTCTGAAAATAGGATGGTGTTTATAAAGCTGAAATCTGCTTTTGTCATTCTTAAATATTCATATAACATAAATAGACCAATTTCCAAGCTTAAAATGCTGAAAGTACTTTATAATGACTTTAAGAAGAAGATAAAACTTTTTTTTTTAGGATTTTATTTATTTATTTGACAGAGAGAGATCACAAGTAGGCGGGGGGGGGGGGGTAAGCAGGTTCCCTGCTGAGCAGAGAGGCAGATGGGGGGCTCAATCCTGGGATCCTGAGATCATGACCTGAGCAGAAGGCAGAGACTTAACCCACTGAGCCACCCAGGCACCCCAAGACAAAACCTCTTCTTCTTCTTCTTTTTTTGTTTATTTGTAAGATTTTATTTATTTATTTGACAGACAGAGACCACAAGTAGGCAGAGCAGCAGGCAGAGAGAGAGAGAGGAGGATTTAGCCCACTGAGCCACCCAGGTGCCCTCAAGACAAAACTTCTTAACCTTACTCTCTTCCTTGCCATCTAACATCATCTTACACTAATTTTTCTCTCTGCTCTAATTTGCTTCAAATTAGCAGGAGCCAAAGGCAGAGGATTTAGCCCACTGAGCCACCCAGGCGCCCCCAAGACAAAACTTCTTAACCTTACTCCCTTCCTTGCCATCTAACATCATCTTACACTAATTTTTCTCTCTGCTCTAATTTGCTTCAATTTCTTTTGGTTGACATTCATCACTCAATAAAAGATATCTGTACATATTCTAGCTTGGACTGGAATATTCTTTACACTTATGCATTCCTACTATACAAATTAGGAAGATTTTTGGATAGTAGGTCAATAATTATTCTCTGTTACTTTTCTTGGTTTTATTATACCTTAGCAAAATAGAATCTGAATATTACTAATTTTTGTATCAGGTGACCTTTGCATTATCCCAAATTTGAAGGGAAATAAATACATAATACTACAGTTTAAAATTCCCAAATTAAAATGCAGAAAAGGATTACTTTATAGTAGTTGTTACATATGAAATGACTATTATAGTAACACACAAACAGTTTGAAAAATATGACTAGCTAAAAGGTCACCTTTGCATATCACATCTGCAGAGCAAGCTATTTAAACATGAAAATAATTATATATCCTGCATTTTTTATTCACAGATTTTCTCTCAGTTTAGAGTGAACAATATTTTTTTAAAGGCCAACATGCTTAGATTTGAAAATATAGAAGAACATGCACATTATGAGCTAAACGTTTGTTTCCCCAAAACTCACATATTGAAATTCTAGCCCCAATTATTAATGGTTTTAGGAAGTAGAGACATCAGGAGGTAATTAGGTCATGAGATGGAGCTTTTAGGAATAGAATTAGTTCCCTTATAAAAGGAATGTCAGAGACATCTCTCTCCCTCTTTTGCCAGTCTGCCTCCCAAAAGGCTCTCACTAGAACCCAACCCTAATGTCATCCTGATCTTGGGTTTCCAGTCTCCAGAATAGTGGGAAATAAATTTCTGTCATTTGTAAGCCACATAATATATGGTACTTTGTTATAGCAGCCTCAAATGACAAAGACAATGGGAAAACCTTAAAAAAAATGCTAAGTTTATTGATCTGCTAGTTATAAATTTGGGAATAAAAAAAGTATCACTCAACTGGAAAGAATAAAACACTATGGAAAGTCGCATAAAATTTTCAGTAATATTTCAGTTTTTAAAGGAAGTGTAGTTAAAATCCAGTATTTTGAATTTCTGTGGTAAGGAGTATCTACTAGTTAGCTCTTTTGCTTGTAATGTACATGTCTGGCATTAAGCTTTTGACTGCTGAAGCACTGGAATCAAAGACATCCACCTCAAACAACCACAGAGAGAGCCAAGCTGACCATTCATGAAGTTCCTATTTTAGAAAGCCCTGGAACCCAGATAACTGACATTTGCTTTTCCCTTCCTGCACTTTAATTCACACTCTTGTTTTAAATTCACCTCTCTTTCTCTCCCTCCCTCCCTCCCTGAGATCTAGCTGTAACCCTAGGGCATGCTGCTTACCTTAATTTGTAACTAATAAACCTTATTTTTTCAAGCTCTTGACTGGTTTTTCCTTCTGTGTATTGTGCTAATCATAATTAAGAACCAGCCTAACCACAACAGAGGAATGTCTGTGGGAATTTGCCGAAAGTAGTCAGAGCCCAGGTGAGTATTCTCATGAATTTCTAGCTGACAATGTAACTATGGATCAACACACTTTATCTTGGTGAAATAGTGTTGGCAAATAATTTAGAATATATGTGTGCTGTTGAAATAATTTATAATATTTTGGGAATAACAGTTCTATTTTATCTAGGCATTTCCAGACTATAAACTTTGCTTTTCTTTTCCCCCAAAATTACTTACATCTTTAAATACTTCTCATTTAAATTTTGTCTCCCTGTGCCAAAAACAAGACCTATGGATTTTGCATTCTTTGATATGATAGAAAACAGATTTAAAGAAAATACTTTGGGGTCATTTGGGCGGTGCAGTTGATGTGGGAAACATAGGCAGAAGAAAAATTACTAAATTTCCTTACCCACTGACAAGCCCTTAAAACAGGCAGAGTGACATTCCTCTAGGGACTCAACTGCCTCCACCTTAACACTTAGCCAAGGGCAAAGTGCAATCCTAGCCTGATCCACCCCTACCCTAAACCAGGATACTGTAAGTCTACTTTAACAATTCCTCTGGAAACTTTATCTCTAAACCCTCCAAGATACTTGTTGACAATCATTCCCAAACATATGGCCCACTGATACACATCTAAAGGGTCTCACAAAAAGGTTTTATTATTGGTCAAGAATAACCTTTTCCCACAACAGCTAGCCCCCCTCAAGGTCCTGGAAGCCTTGTTTCCAAAATTTCTTAGAGACTTATGCCATCTGTGACCCCCTCCCAACTTGCAAGTATATAATGGACCACTCCTCACAGCCCAGGGGCAGCAGCTCTTTTGCCCATGGGTCTTGTCCCTGTGCTTTAATAAACCACCATTTTGCACCAAAGATGTCTCAAGAATTCTTTCTGGGTCATTGCTTCGGACCTCACCCCACTCACCGAACCTCACTTACATTCTAAGACTTCATCATAGTTAAGCACTAGACTCTTGGTTTTGGTTCAGGTTGTGATCTCAGGGTCTGAAAGGTCCCCCAATAATGGGTCCATGATTAAGGAGCGAGGTTGATATAAACCAAAGTTCAAGCAAAGCTTTATTCCACGCCAAGCATCAAGAATCGAAACTGACCAGCCAGGGCTGTGCCTGTTACAGAGAGCGCATGACCTCTCTCTTCCTTACAGACTAGCTTTTAAGTGCAAAGGCCATGTGGTTGGGCCTGGCCCTGCACAGATGGCCAATGAAATTTTAACACACAGAGAAAGCTGCATAGTCATGCTAGGTTACACATAAGTGACCAATTCGATTACAATTTATCCTAGTAGATATTTGAACTAGCCTATCATGTTGGTCAGAATTGGCACCCAGAAGGCACCTAAAAGGTGGGACCCATACTCCTTGGTAACTAGGGAGACAGTATGTGCTCCCCCCCCGCCTCGATTGGATGTCTCCACCTGGCCTGACCCCCCTTGTATTTGGGCTTTGTTACCTGGGACTGTTTTCAGGGTCTTGTTTTTAAGTAAGTCCCCTGGGGGGAGGGGGGCAGGGACAGTTTAAGTTTTACTGCATAAACAATAAAATAACTGTTTAATCCAAGATGGAATTGCTCTGGCTAAATAGGCCCTTACAGGCCATGAAATGGAGCCCATGTTAGGCTCCATGTTCAGCGTAGCCTCTCTTTGAGATTCTCTCTCCCTCTCCCTCTGCCTGTCCTGCTCATGCTCTCTCTCTAAAAGAAAGAAAGAAAGAAGAAAGAAAATACTTCATTCAAATGAAGAAAGTACAACTAGAAGTTATAAGTATTAAATCATTTCTCTAGATATTTAGTGATGACAGAAGACAACATATTAGCAAAGTTATATATAAATGTATATAGCTTTAGCTTATGAAACAGTACTATTAAAATACTGAAGGCATTGTTATTTTATATGAAAATTATATTTTTCCCAAACAGCTAATACATCTTTAGCCAAAAAACAAAATCTTCCAAAACAAAAAGCACCAGACCAAGATGGGTTCAAAGGGAATTCTACCAACATTTAAGGAAAAAATTAAACCAATTATCTAATGTCTTCTGAAAAGTAGAAGCAGAGGAAACTTTCCTTTTATTTTTTTTTAAGATTTTATTTATTTATTTGACAGACAGAAATCACAAGTAGGCAGAGAGGCAGGCAGAGAGAGAGAGGAGAAAGCAGGCTCCCTTCTGAGCAGAGAGCCCAATGCGGGGCTCGATCCCAGGACCGTGGGATCACGGCCCGAGCTGAAGGCAGAGGCTTTAACCCACTGAGCCACCAAGGCGCCCTGAAACTTTCTTTTTCTTCTTTTTTAAAATTTTTTTAAAAGATTTTATTTATTCATTTAATTGACAGGAAGACAGCGAGAGTGGGAGAGGGAGAAGCAGGCTTCTTGCTGAGCAGGGAGCCTGATGCAGGGCTGGATCCCAGGACCAGGGAATCATGATGCTTAATGATAGAGCCACCCAGGTACCCCCAGAGGAAACTTTTCTTAACTCATTCTATAAGGCCAGCATCACCTTAATAACAGCCCAGGTATAGATATTATATGTAAAGAAAACTAAAAACTAACATCTTTCAGGAACCCAACTATAAATACCCTCAAAGAAATATTAGCAAATTAAATGCAACAATATATGAAAATAATTATACATGATGATTAAGTGGAATTTATTCCAGGCATGCAAGACTATTTTAACATTCAAAAGCCAAGTAACATAATGGGTCATGTCAAGAAGCTAAAGAAAATGAAACCACCATATCATTAGATGCAGAAAAAGCATATGACAAAATCCAACACTCATTAATGACAACAACTTGGCAATCTAGCAATAGAGGGGAACTTCCTCAACTTGATAAAGACTATCTACAAAACAATCTACAGCTAAAATCATACTTAATGTTGAGGACCCTGTTTCTTTCCTGTTAAGACTAGGAAGAAAGCAAAGTTGTTTTCTGTCACCACTCTTATTAAACATCATGTAGAAGTCCTAGCTAATGCAGTAATTCCAGAAAAGGAAATTAAATACAAATGTTGGAAAAGAAATTGAAAGTTCTTTGATTGTAGATGACAACACTTTCTGTGTAGAAAATCCCAGAGACTCAAGAATGACAATCACAACAAAACTGGAAGTAAAAAGTGATTATAGCAAGGTTGCATAATGCAAGGTTTATACGCAAAATAAGTGCCTTTCCCATATGCCAGCAATGAACAAATGGAAATCGAAATTCAAAATATAATAACATTATACTGGCATCCCCAAAATGAGTTACTTATATATATAACAAAATATGTTTAAGAACTAGACAAGACAAACTATTAAGTTATGATGAGAGAAATAAAAGAAGCTCTAAATAAATGAGGAGATATTGTGAGGTTTGGGATAGAAAGATTCAGTATTGTCAAGATGTCATTTCTTCCAATATGTATCTACAGATTCAGTGAAATACAATAAAAAAAATCTTATTTTGTCAGTACAAATCAGTTCAAACTGATTCTGAAATTGATACAGAGTGGCAAAAGACCCAGATTAGCAAACACGAAATCAATAAAATCAGAATACTCACATAACTTCAAAACTTACTGTATAGCTCCAGTAAACAAAGTAGTGTGGTATTGATGAATAAAAGAGAAAAATAGACCACTAGAACAGAATAGAGGGCTCAGAAATATACCAAAATACATGTAGTCAAATGCTCTTTGATATGACCAAAGGAAATGTAATAGAAAAAGTGTAGCCTTCAGCAAATACTTGACAATTGGACATTCACATGGGGAAAAAAAAATGTAGACACAAACCTAGTGCTTTTCATAAAAATTAACTCAAATTGGATCATAGACTTAAATATAGAATCCAAAAATTTAAAAATTTTAGTAGATAACAGGCAAATCTAGATGACTTCAGTGTTAGTGTTGGCTTTTAGATACAACTTCCGAAGCATGATCCATGAAAGAAAAGACTGATATGGTAAAATTAAAAACTTCCACTCTGCAAAGGACAGTGTTAAGAGAATGAAGAGATAAGCCATACACTGGGCTTAAATATTTACAAAACTGGGGTCTGTCAAGGGGCTGGTACCCAACATATATGAAGAACACTTAAAATTCAACCATAAGAAAAACCGACATTGCCTGACAATAATGCATGGCCAAGGTCTAAAGAGAGGTCACCAAAATAGATACCAGATGGCACATTTGCTTATGAAAAGATGCTCCACATCATGTGTCATAAGATAATTACAGATTGAAACAACAATGAGGTATCATTACACACCTGGTACAATTGTTAAAATCCAAAGCATTAACAGCACTAAATGTTTACCAGAATGTGGAGCCACAGGAACTCTCATTTATTGCTGGTCATAATGAAGCATGGTTTGGACTTTGGAAGACAGTTTGGCAGTTTCTTACAAAACTTACTGTATTACACTTTTTGGTGTTTACCTTAATGGGCTGAAATTTTATATCTATTAATAAACCTGCATACAATCTTTGTAGCAGGTTTTTTTTATTTTTAAATTTTTATTGTTTTTTTTAAAGCAGCTTTTTTAAAAAGAAGATTGATTTATTTATTTGAGAGAGAGTGTGAGTGTGAATATGGGGAGGGGCAGAAGGAACTAATCTCAAGCAGAGTCCATGCTTAATGCAGAGCCTGACATGAGGCTCAATCTCATACCTATGGGATCGTGGCCTGAGCCAAAACCAAGAGTTCGACACTTAACCACCTGAGCCACCCAGGCACCGCTGTTTATGGTAGCTTTACTTATAATCACCAAAACTTTGAAGCAACCGAGATGTCCTTCAATAAGTGAGTGGATAATCAACCTGGGGTACATTCAAACAATGGCATATTAGTGATATAAAGAAGTAAACTTTCCAGTCATGAAAAAATCATGGAGGAAAGTTTAAGCAAAAGAAGCCAATCTGAAATGATTACATACTTTGTGATTTCACCGTCATTCCAAGAAAGGCAAAACTGTGGAGATAGGAAAACAGTGAGGGACTGCCAAGGGTTCACTGGATAGGGACAAACAAATAGGGGGCGCACAGGGCAATGGACAGTGGCACTATTCCGTATGATGTTCTATGATGATAGATGTATGTCACAATTCATAGAATGAACAACAAAAAGAGCAAACCCTAATGTAACCTATGAACTTTAGTTAATGATAATTTATCAGTAGCAGCTCATCAATTGTAACAAACATACTATGCTACTCTAAGATGCTAATAATAGAGGAACCTATGTGTGAAGGGTTACTTAGGAATTCTCTGTACTTTCTGTTAAAATTTTCTGTAAACCTAAATTGCTCTAAATATATTAATGAAAAATATTATAGTCAATAAAGGAGTTGATGATTCTATAAATTCTTCTTCAAGTAATTGTCAATATAGGAATGTATGTCAATAAGCATATATGATAATGACTGAATCAAAATACTTAAACTTTAAACAAATAATGCATTTTGAAATTTGTTACTCAATTATCAAGCCAAATTGTTTTAAATAACAACCTGAAGTTCTCTACAGTATGTAAAGACATAATCATTTCTACAAAGTATACACACACACATATATATATATGTGTGTGAATGTGTGTGTGTGTGTGTGTGTGTATATATATATATATATATATATATATATATATATACTGAAAATTATTTTATGAGATTATTTTATTTTCTTTGGTAATTTAAGGATAAAGTTACAGAAAGCACAATAATTTTCTTTTAACAAAATAAGACATTACTGTGTATACTTCCTAAATATGATTATTTTTATATCACTATGTCAACATTGTCCCCATCATTTCATTTATCTTCTCTGAGAATCTATTACTTCAAATGTTATTTTTGTTTCCAGTATCATCAGTTATTTTCTTTTCATTTTTTTTATTTGAATAGCCGTAGGTTAACTTGTTTTGGATGTGGAATAGGCTTATTTTCAAAAAACAAAACAAAACAAAAAATAACCCTCTTTTAATTTCCCATACTTATCTTTCACCTCATATACTCAAAAAGTTTATTTGTATTTCCTTCTTGTCATACAATCTATTTTTAATTCCTTATAACCTAAATGGAAGACCCTTACATGCACATATTCCAAAAGTTCTCTACAAAATAATACATAAAAAGAAAAAAAATCTGCATAAATTGAAGGCATAGAATGCTAAATATCTAACTAACTGTGATTTAAAAGAAATCAAAGCCACTAATATACAATTAAAATAGGAACACAATAAAAAGGTTTATCACACAAGTTGAGGTATTTCAAAATGCAATTAAGGCTTCAAAATAAATATTATGCACATTTGTACTTTTATTAATTTGTTCAGATTCTCCCATCTTTTGTTGTTTATTTTTTTAATTAATATACTTTAATTTTTAGAGCAGTTTTAGTTTCACAACAAAATTGAATGTAAAGTACCGAGAGTCCCCTATAGCCCCGACCCTCCACAGGCACTGCCATGGTATTAACATCCCACACCACAGTACTATATTTGTTAGAATGACACATCATCACCCAACATCCCAAGTTGACATTATGGTTCATTCTTAGTGTACCTTTTATGGGTTTGGACAAATATACAATGACTATGTATCCACCATTACAGTATCATACGGAACTGTTTCACTGCCCTAAAAGTTCTCTGTGCTCTACCTTTCATTTCTCCCTCCTTCCTAACCCCTGGCAAATACTGACTTTTTTTGCTATCTTTATAGTTTTGTCTTTTCTGGAATTTCATATAATTGGTGTCATACAGATTGTCTTCTTTCACTTAATAATATGCATTTAAGTATTCCATGTCTTTTCATGGCTTTGTAACTCATTTAATTTTAGCATTGAATAATATCCCACTGTCTCCATGCACTATAGTTTATCCATTCACCTAACTGGTGTTGCTTCCAGTTTTGGCAATTATGAAGAAAGCTGCCATAAAAATCTAGGTACAGGTTTTCTTGTGGACATAAGTTTTCAATTCACTTGGGTAAATATGAAAGAGCATGATTGCTGGATCACGTGGTGCCTGTTTTGAACATAAATTCTAATACCTCCATGTTTTCATGTTTTATATTCCAGATCATTAACTAATTAAAAGCAAAAAAAAAATTGGTGCGTTCTCTATTGACTGTTATTGAATATGTCCAATTGATTCTGAAGAAATAATATTTACATATATTCTGCTATCTTGATTTTTAATTTGTAATATTATTAAAATCGTTATGCTGTTCTTACATTTATTACAACAAATACTTTCAAAAGCATCTTCATTTTCAACTTTCATTAAATTGACTTCCTAAACTTTGCTTTTTTTCCTATGTACTAGGTGAAAAACTTAAAATTAAGCACTGAACCTAAACTGTCTTTTTATTTGAATCATCTGTTGATATAAAGCCAATTTTATGTAAATTAACTTTAGCTGTGAAATTCTCCTGTTATAGGAGTCAAAACTTTAAAAGCTCATGTCACATTTCCTACACATACAAGAAATCTGGCAATTAAAAGTTATTAAAGATAATTAGAAAAATAGTAATTTAATTAAAATAAAAACTAAAGTTCAATGAGTTACATAAAAGTGTGCTTCCTGAAATTGTATGGGTTAAGTTGTCACCTTGGGATACACTTTAATAACTAAAATACAAACTTACTTTTCAAGTAGTTGCTGATTCTTTTTTAGGGATTTTGCTTTCTGATTCTTTTGATCATTGATATAATATATCTTGCATGTTGATGGCATCATAGAAATCAACAAACATTTTGGTAGACTGCATGATCATTAATTCACTGCTTTTTTCTTAAGTATCTAATTTACTTCTGTGTACTCCTTCCCACTATAAAGAAGTTATATTAAAATAAAAACTCAAACTTTATAATAAATGCATTGCTATAAATTTCCACTATACAATAAATTAAAAACAGCCACAACTAAACTATATGTTCTGAGGTAGGATTTCTTAGTGTCTACTTTCTGCACAGATTGCCTAGATAGCCAGTCTGAAAGTTCCCATCTTACTCAGTGATCCCCAGTGACTGGCTACCTTGAGACTCCATGCACGTATCAGCACAGGGCAAAGCATGAATAGAGGTCAGGGCAGAAGCATTATTCTAGCTCCATCTGCTATCTGAAGGAACTGTTACTAGTGCGAGGTCCTTTCCATGCTGCTCAGCTTAGTGGCCTGAGAAGAGAAGCATTAGACAAGGGAACATTGTCTCAGGAAAGGAGACAGTGAAAAATAGAATGATTACCTCTTTCAAATTTATGGTATCTTAAAGCAAAATTTAAGTTAGCCGCATATACATCTTACCCATTGTAAGACCAAATAAATAAATAAATAAATAAATAAATAAATAAATAAAGGAGGAAACTGTAAATGTAAATAGTAGTTCAATAAAATCCTCACGTGTTTATTTTATTGCATGGATTGATAATGATACTCTATTACAAAATTGAACATCTACTACCAATGATAACGGGACTGGATACTAGGATATCAGGTATAAATCAGAACCATACTAGGCAAACAGGTTATATGGTCATCTTACATGTGTGTGTGTGTGTGCATTCCCCTAGTGTCAAGATTGTTTAAATTGATTGTACTACACAGTTTGGACAGGCCATTCATTCACCCTATTTAATTTTGTTAGGTCGGTGGTTCTCAACTGAATGCCATTTACCTTGCAGGGGACAATGGGTTACATCTGGAGATTTTTCTTTAATTAATTTGTTTTATTTTGTTATGTTAGTCACCATACAATACATCATTAGTTTTTGATGTAATGTTCCAAGATTGATTGTTTATATGTAACACCCTAGTACTCCATGCAATACATGACCTCCTTCATACCCATTACTGGGCCGACCCTCTCATCCCCTCCCCTCTAAAACCCTCAGTTTGTTTCTCAGAGTCTACAGTCCTTCATGCGTTGTCTCCCCCCTCCAATTCCCCCTCCCATCACTTTTCCTTTCCTTCTCCTAATGTCTTCCGTGTTATTCCTTATGCTGCACAAGTAAGTGAAACCATATGAGAATTGACTTTCTCTGCTGACTTATGTCACTCAGTGTAATCTCCTTCAGTTCCACCCATGCTGATGCAAAAGTTGGGATGTCAGCATTCGGGGTACTTATTGGCATCTAGTGGGTGAAGGCCAAGGATGTTGCTAAACATCCTACAATGCACAGAACAATTCCCCCATTAAGAAATCATATGTCCACTCTGTTAGCAGTGCAGAGAGAGGTTCAGCCATTAGCATCTAACTGTTGGATCAAAAAGTAACATTAAATTTTTTTAATTTTGAAACTTTAAAAAATGAGATAAATTTCTCAGAAGAATATTCATTATAAAACAGATGTATAAAACTATTGATTATTTCAGTTATCATTGTCATATTTCACCTAGGTAGGTCTCTGTTAGTAATATTCAACCTAAATTAAAAAAAAAAGTTTTTAAAGCATCTGGACTTTTGATGTATATGATAAAAATAAAACAAAAAGAATAGGACAGTAAGAAGTTATAAAAAGCCTTTCAAGGAACTCACTTTTAGAAATTACCTCATTAATTCTCACGCTATGCCTATAGGGTAGGCAACAATAATTACTGTATCTGTCTTACAGATGAGCAAAGTTGGTCACACAAAGGTTAATTACTTACAAAAGTTTAATTTGAGAGTTGGTTATAGGACTGGGAATAATATGCCAATCTTAAAATTCCAAACTATATCTTCTTACTCTATAGCAGATCTAGTCCAACTATTTTTTCATTATTATGTTAGCAATTACATTTTACCATGAATATGAGGAGTGATATTAAACTTTTATTTATCATCTTATTCATCATTTTGATATACTTAGATTAAATGGCTATTAAATTGAAAGCATTTTACTAAGTATTATGAAAATATATATGCAGTGACCTGAGGAAAGGTCTTGAAGGTCAATATGGCATTGTTCTCCAGATTCAGCTGGCCTTACAGGGAAAATCCTCACATTCAAGGCAGTCCTGCATATGATCTCCACAGATCAAAATCTCTGGAAGACAATGCTTGGGATTATTTTTTCTATTGCTAATTAGCATAGTTATTCACTAGATGGTTCTGATTGTTAGAATACTTTCTGTTTACATATACCATCCCTTTATAAGTGGAAGTTTGACTGGGAAAATAGTATCTTTCCAGATGTATATCCTGGGAGACCCTCTCCAAAACTGAATATATGATGGTGGCCAATAATTAGGATAACACCTCGTGCTTAATAAATGTGGAATACATGCTAATTATTGTTATTATCGAAACTCCCTAGATGAGTAATTAGATAAACACTTACTAAGTTAAATTTTAGCAACTAAAGTTATCACTACTCCTTTGTCCCCACCACTTTCAAGGTGGGATAACAACCCATTCCAGTCCTAGCTGCTTTTAACACTGGACCAGATTGCCATTTGCATGTAAATAATAATATTCAATGGATCTTCTCCTTAACTTTTAAAAATAAATGTTCACAGCAAGGAAAATTAAAGTTCTCCAATTAAACTACCACACCAGAATTAGTGTAAACTTTCTTAAATTTTGTGATTCAGTAGAGGCAAAATGAACCAAAAGCAAACTTAACCACTTCTTTTAAATGATTGAATTAAACTCACAGCTTACATGCTATTAATAATCTCTAAGTAATTCTATCAATTGAGGCAGAATAGTAAGTATATTGGTTAATTTTTTAAGTTTTAGGGAAAACTCAAATAACCAATTCAGTGTCTTATGTGCTTTTGACTTTGGACAAATTCTTCAGTCTCTCTATGCTATTCCTTACCTATAGAACAGAGGTGATGGTAATAATAATATTTACATCACTGAGTTTTTGTGAAAATTGAGTCAATCTATCATAATTGACTTAGAATTATACCTAACATAAAGGGATCAATTAATAAACATAAACTAAAATTTAACTAGTTAATTAACATATACATAAACTAATTTAAACTTAGTATTATACCATTTTCTAAGGTAAAATGCCAACTTAATTAATTAATGTCTTAGTGTTTCCATTCTTATACTGACAATTTTATGCCATGACATTGATTTAAAAAATAAAAGTTAATATGATGAAAGTAGTATTTTTAGTTGTTGTTGTGTTTTTAGTTGTTGTTTAGTGTTTTAGTTGTTGTGGAAGGATATCCAAAATAGGAGAGAATGGAACAACAGAGATGAGGTAGGGGTTAATAAAATCATCTAAATGTGGAGAATAAGATATTAAGATGAAATAGTAAAGACTAAGTGTCCTGAAACAACCTGCAAAGTCAATGTTATAGAATGTAACCATTGTCTCTTTTGTTTGATATCAAAATAAGAAAGCAAATGCCTTCTTGGGAAATAGATGGGGGAGATAATTTCTCTCTTCCCAAATATATGTTATTTATGGTTGGAAAAGACTAATGTGATAAAAGTACATGATAGAGAAGAGAGCCTGCCACTGTTTTGAAAGGACCATCATCCCCCATCCCCAACTCATTACTTTGCTCATATGTTTACAATAACAAATCCTCCAAGAAGTCATTGTTTGAAACAGCATTTCAATGCAATTTAAGCACTACCATTGAAAAATATTATATATCATGAATCCAAAAGGATTTTACAGATGCAAACATAATAACAAAATTTTAAATCTTTTTTTAAAAAATTAAAAATAAAATGTGAACAGGAAAAATATGTTCTGCTTCTTGCTTGGATATTGAGATTTGCAAGATTGTGTGTTCATACTAAAAAAAGATAAAAATCTAAGTAATAAAAATAAAATAAACTATAGTTTTTAAAAATTATTTTATTTGAATTCCAGTGTAGTTAACATACAGTGTTATATTAGTTTCAGGTGTATAATACAGTGATTCAACAATTCCACATATTACTCAGTGTTCATCAAGATAAGTGTGCTTTTAATCTCCATCACCTATTTCACCCATTCCCTCACCTACTTCACCTCTGGCACCAGTTTGTTCTCTATAGCTCAGAGCTGTTTCTTGGTTTTCCTTTCTCTTTCTTTCCCCTATAATCATTTGTTTTGCTTCTTATATTCCACATATGAGTGAAATAATGCAGTATTTATCTTTCTCTGGCTGGTTTATCCTTAAAATGATGAGAAATGTGAGAACTCAAAGAAATCTAAATCAAATAAATTCCAGAAAGTGAAAAGCACTTCATATGAGAGCTTCTTTAGTAATGGTGGAACTCTAGGCAAATGACAAGTCCACTATGATGAAGGAAGGTGAACATAGCTGAATGTTTAAGGAACTTTCAGTATCTGCCTCTGGGCTGCCATGACAGATCAAAATCCCACAGTCTCAGACACAAAGTGAATTTGCACCCACTTCTTGCTCATAAGTGTTCACTAAATATTCATTGGAAATATACCAAAAGCTGGGACAGAAAAAGAGAATTGAGTGGTTTCCTGCGTTACAGAGACTCAATCAATCAAATGCAAGTAGCCCTTCTCAGAATGCATCTAAGTAGAGCAGGAGAGCTGAAGAAATTCAATTAGAGAAACTCCAGATTTTCTGGGAAAAAAAAAATCTGAGAGTGAGGTAGTAGTGCTAAGAAAAGTATTCTAGGATTTCCATGAACTCCTGCACTCTGAAGTCCAAGAGTCTGAAGGCCAAAAGGGGTCCAAGTACATGGAGCCACTAGACAGCAAAGAGACTTCCGCAGTGACACAAACCTGGAAATTATTCTGAAAAACAGGGAGAAATGTTGGACAGTTCTGCAAACTGGCAATTTGGCTGTTAAGTTTTTTTTTTTTTAATTTAAATTCAATTAGTCAATATGTAATACATCATTAGTTTCTGATACAGAGTTCAGTAATTCATCAGTGGCATATAACACCCAGTGTTCATCTAGAATCTCTTCAGTTCCTCAGTGCTCACTTCCCTAGCATGGTGGGGGGAAAGTCCCAGTTCCACCAATGAGATATCCAAGGTCACGGCAAGGACCGCTTTCTGTATAGGACATAGAAATCTGCAATTTTGCTTTTAACTAACAATTGTAAAAGCCAGTAAGAAACAAAATTATATATTTTCTTGAAACTATCAAAGAACTGAAGTCATAAGGCAACTAAGTAAATCATTATCATGGAGAAAGTTCTAATTATCAATGAAATGTCCTTGACTTTCCATCATACAATTTCTATTTGTGTGAAAAACACATCCATGTTTAGCTTTGCACAGTGGCAGTATCGTAGCCAATGGGGTTTATCTGAGGCACGATTATTGCTAATTGAAAAACACATCCATGTTTTACCCTCTTCTCTCTCAACTGTGAAGCATCAATCCTTTCTGCAGGCAACCCTATAATACCATACAGCTACTATTTTATTTCCCTGCTCCTTATATGTGAGAGACTTCTCAAAATACATATTGGGGTCAAAAATGGCATTTTAAGGAAATCAGTTTATCTGTAGTGACTAAATTGCAGAAGTGAAAGAAAGAAAGAAAGATCAAAGAGCTAGGAGTTATTCCATGACCTGAACCACGCCTCTAGAGAAAGGAAGACTATGAAGATTCTTGAGCAAAATTTTCTAATAAACTAGAGCACTGTTATTTAGATTATCACATCACAGATATTAGATCAGTTGATATAATTACTTAAAATATCCTTTTACATGGGGTGTCTTTGTGGTGCAGTTGGGTAAGTGTCTGCCTTTGGCTCAGATCATAATCCCAGGGTCCTGGGATCAAATGCTACATCTTTAGAAGATTATAATGTTTTGATGTAGGTTCATCAGTTATAACAAATGTATCATTCTCATGGGGACACGGATAATGCCGGAGGATAGTCATGTAAGGGGCAGAGGATATATGAAAACTCAATACCTTACACTTGGTTTTGCTGTGAACCTAAAACTGACCTAAAAATAAAATCCATTAAAAATAATAATAACTAAAATTTTTAAAAGAGATGAGTAAATAACTCCTTAGAGTAATTTGTGTTCATTTTATGTCACACATAATGTCATTTGATGAAGAGAAAAGTCATTTAACACCCACCTTACTGATTATTGGAAGAACCTGTTTCCTTGCTACACTGTCCTCTCCACAAATTTCCCTGATTTTTTTTTTTTTTTTAATAATGTGGTTTTTGGCTTCCCCAAGTGTTTTGACAGAGAGAGTAATAAGGAAGTACATTGCTTTTAATGAGCTAATAATAATCATTTCTAACATAATCCATTGATCACACAGACCAATCTTGATATAGAAAAGAATGAACTATACATTCTTTTCTATGTTCTTTTCTATGGTTGTGAATACTAAGAAGTCCAGATCACTGGGGATAATCTTGGATCTGGCTACCCCAGCAAAATTTAGCAAATACCATATAAAAGCATATTTTTAAAATTTTTCTTGCTATTCACATGGTTCTACTGTCAGATGCCAAGAAATATCCCTGTTTATTTTGCACAGAATTGTTAGGATTTATTTTACAGTTTTATTGAGATACAATTGACTTATTTCACTTACATAAGGCCCTCAAGATCCATCCAGGTGATCACAAATGGCAAGATATCCTTCCTTCCTCTTTCTTTCTTTCTTTCTTTCTTTCTTTCTTTCTTTCTTTCTTTCTTTCTTTCTTTCTTTCTTTCTTTTGTTAATGGCTGAGTACTATTTGTGTGTGTGTGCATATCAGAGTAAAATTACCTCATATCTGTTAGAATAGCTACCATCGAAAGAATAAGAAACAACACATGCTGTGGAGAAATATGGAGAAGAGGGGACATTCTTGCACTGTTGTGGTATTGCAAACCGGTACAGCTACTATGGAAAACTTTTTGAAAGTTCCTCAAAAAATTAAAAATGAAACTATCATTTGATCTCGTAATTCTACTCTTGAAAATTTATCTGAAGGAAATGAAAGCACTGTGTTGAAGAAGTATCTGCACTCCTGCACTCCCATGTTCACTGAAGCATGATATGCAATATCTAAGACATGGGTATCTATTGATAGATGAATGGATTCAAGTGTTTTTAATCAATTTTTTTTTTTTTAGATTTTATTTATTTAGCAGGAGGAAGGGCAGTGGGGAGGGAGAAACAGATCACCTGCTGAGCAGGGAGCAGGTCATGGGGCTCAATCCCAGGACCCTGGGATCATGACTTGAACCAAAAGCAGATGCTTAACCGACTGAGCCACTCAGTCACCTTTACTCAATGTATTTTGGAGATAAGTCACCTTGAAAGAATTTTGTGTTTATTGTTTTACATTGTATAGTAATAGAAAATCTCCTACTTGCCTTTAAATTCTGTTTTGTTTCTTAAAAATTGACTGTATATTTTCTTGATAATACATTCCTTTATTAACAAAACTATTGATAAATCTTCTTCAATTGTAAAAGATTATTTTGTCTAACATTTTTTTGTATTTAGAATAATTATAGATACTTACTAATTCACATTATAAATGCATTTTGACATTTCGTTTTAAACCCACGTTGGAACAAAGTTTTAGTTTAAGAAAGAGCACCTATGGTGTTAATCCACACTAATGATGCACAATTTTCTGATAAGCACCATTAATGAATCTTAATGTCATTAAGTTTATAGTGAAATTCTGACTTAATTATATAACTTGACAAATGAACCTTACAGGACACTAAACAAAATTTCTAGTTAAGACAGCCTTAATGTCTGCATCTGAAAACAAATGTTCTACAACATATAATAATTAAATGCATACTATTTGAAGTCCTTAGAATTGATATCCAAGAGAATAGTTATATTTAAAAAGATCTCACTAGGGAAGGAAGCTTTGATAAAGATTTCATGTGTAATTTTAGGTTACTTTTAAATGAAATAAGACTCCTAATTTTCAGGTTTGTGTTTCTGAAACAATAAATATTGCTCACTTGTGAACTTGTGTTAACAATTTCATTCATAATCAACAGTGTGGCAGATAATATGTTTGAGAAGATCATTTGTGACCTGATCAGTTGAGAAAACATTAGACAGTTTGAAACTTAATGGTCCTTTTTGATATTTACAATCACTTAGATGGCGCCACATATATCAGATACTTGATGTCTTCCAATGCAAGGAGTGGCCAACAAAGATTTGGTCCCCATTCTGCTCATGATTTGAATATCTTGTCAATCAGTCCTGTGTGAGACAAACCAACTTTTAGTTATCCTTACCTAGAATCCTTCTCTGACTTACATATAAACACAAAACGTTAAGTACATGATTTTAACAGAAAGAGTTATCCAGGAAATCAATTCCTTTATAAATTAAGGGAACATTACCCATTCTTTGGTTGGGAATGTTACCAAATATTGTTCACCACTTACTTATATCACAGATCACCCTATTCATGGTATTTGAATTAACAGGAAAACCTTTCTCTGTTGGTCTGCTTTGTGGCTTTTACATTTAGATCCATATGTGGATCTAAGCACCTGACTACTTTTATTATTTATGTCTTTCGGTCTAGATATTTATGCACTGAGATATAACTTATTTCCCTTTTATTTGTCCCCCATGATAAAACTGGGGCACTGCAATGATTTTTAAGAATATAGTTGCAGTTAGGGGCACCTGGGTGGCTCAGTCAAAGCCTTTGCCTTTGGCTCAGATCATGATCCCTGGGTCCTGGGATTGAGCCCTGCATTGGGCTCTCTGCTCAGCAGGGAGCCTCCTTCCCCCTCTCTCTCTACCTGCCTCTCTGCCTACTTGTGATCTCTGTCTGTCAAATAAATAAATAAAATCTTTAAAATATTTTTGTAAAAAAATAAAAAGAATATAGTAGCAGTTAGAGTATAACCTCTGTGCATTTAATTTAAGTGAAGTAAAAGGAAAACTATTATTATTGAAAGGAGATGTTGGGTCTGATAGGATTGAGAACTAATTTGAAAGTGGTTTTCATGCAGTATGGACCTAGTACAAGCTCTTTTCTGGGAAATGTTAAATAGAGCAAATTAATGCTACTATGTTGAATTTTCTTGTCTTCTGATTTAAAAAAAAAAAAAAATATATATATATATATATATATATATATTTACTATACAAATAAATATATTCAAATATATATATGTATATATATACATATATATATATTTACTATACAAAATGCACCAAATTGCTGTTTTGCTTTTTATTTATTTATTTATTTATTTATTTATTTGACAGACAGAGATGACAAGTAGGCAGAGAGGCAGGCAGAAAGAGAGAGAGGAGGAAGCAGGCTCCCCATAGAGGAGAGAGCCTGATATGGGGTTTGATTCCAGGACCCTGGGATCATGACCAGAGCCAAAGGCAAAGGCTTTAACCCACGGAGCCACCAGTTGCCCCTGTTTTGCTATTTTTAATTTCTTAGTTTGGCCTACAAGATTTAGTTAAAACATAGGACAAAAGAATTTTCTCTTCCTTTTTTTTTTTTTTTTTTATATTGTAAGCTCAAATCATCACATGCCAATCCTCCCCAGTTTTCCAGTTTCTTACTCATTCTGATTGCCCATCAATACTAATAACAAAATGTTTTATTTTTCTATGCAGAGCTTTCCATCCCCATATTCAAACTTAATTCAAATCTCTTCTCAGAAAATAAGCCAATTTATTTTTAAAATATTTATTTTTAAAATATTAAAACAACATTCCATCATATAAAATTGCCTTATTATTTTGCAAATAAGACAAATCTGAACCTCTAAAGAATCAAAGAGTAAATGCATAGCGGTCAACTAATCCTTGCTATTCAAACTGTGGCCCTTAGACCAAGACTCTGGCATTACCTGAAATGAATTACCTATTAGAAATGAAGAATCTTAGGAGGCCTAGGTGGTTCAGTAGGTTGTGGGTCTGCCTTCTGCTCAGGTCGTGATACTAGGGTCCCAAGATCTAGTTCCACATCCAGCTCCTTGCTCAATGGGGAGCCTGATTTTTCCTCTGCTTGTTGCTCCTCTTGCTTGTGTTCTCTCCTCTTTCTCTCTCTGACAAATAAATAAAGAAAATTTATTTAAAAAAAAAGGGGAATATAAAATCTCAAGTCCCACCCCAGAACTACTAAATCACAAAAAGCATTTTAAGAAGACACCTCGATTACATGTATCACATTAATACTTTAATCCAGTCCAGTTGTTCCAGTCTATTTTAATCAATTTGCTTATAAACCCTATATGCACAGAGATTGACAAACTTCTCCAGGACCACCAGTATCTTTTACATAGACTTTAACATACAGGTATTAAACTGAAAAGCTATTATAAACATTATCAATAGCATTATCACTTTTCAATAATAGAAAGTGCTTTAAAATGGACTCTATTAATGTCTTTTGACAATATTTAATTTATATCTAATTTGCTTACTTAAATTTTAGGTTGTAGTGATGGTTAGATAATCATAATCATAATAATTGGATTTCTTTTTCTTAGATTCTGATAATTATCAGCTCACTTAAGAATGTTTCTTTTAAACTTTCTTTTCCTCTTTTTTCCCCTTAAAGATATTATTTATTTATTCTACAGAGAGAGAGATCACAAGCAGAGGAAGTGGGAGGAGATGCAGGCTCCCCACTGAGCAGGGAGCCTAATGTGGGATTTGATTCCAGGACCCTGGAATCATGACCTGATCTGAAGCCAAACACTTAACCGACTGAGCCACCCAGGCATCCCAAGGATGTTTCTTTTTGGAACAGAATGAAATTTATGAATTTTTCATTAAATCAATTAAAATCAACAAAAATTTGGTAAATTCTAATGAATTCTTATAATTTTGCAACAAACATTCTCTAGATTTAAATTTTTTTTCAATGTGTATTTGGTTGTTTATATCATCATAATATAGAGAATATTAAAGTTGTGCTGGTAAGGTTGTATACATTACTGAAGAAGTTTTAGAATATAAGTGAGGATCAGTGGGGTGAGGTCCGGAGCCGACGACCAAGAAAGAATTCTTGAGACATCTTTGGTGCAAAATGGTGGCTTATTAAAGTACAGGGACAGAACCCACGGGCAGAGAGAGCTGTTGCCCTGGGATTGTGAAGGGTGGCAGGTTACTACCAGGAGAAAGGGGAATGTAAGGAAAGGGAGGTTTGAATAGAACTTTCATATGCTAAAGAGGACCTATAAGATACCAGATACCAGAGGTCTTGCCATTGTCAAGGTCCTTTTTTCCCCTCTAGGAAGGTATTAACATTAAGATAGGTGGGAGATTTCTAAAGAATGTCCAGTATATCCAACCCAGGAGTTGGGGTGGGAGAAGGCTGCTGTGTGTCAGCTTTTGCTTTGTCCTCAGCCAGCCTTCTGTTCCTTCATCATTACCACTAGATGAATTACAGACCTCATCATTACCACTAGATGAATTACATACCTGTAAGGCCTACTTTTGTGTTAAAAGAATAATGAGGGGCGCCTGGGGTGGCTCAGTGGGTTAAGCCGCTGCCTTCAGTTCAGGTCATGATCTCAGGGTCCTGGGATCGAGTCCCGCATCGGGCTCTCTGCTCAGCAGGGAGCCTGCTTCCCTATCTCTCTCTCTCTCTGGCTGCCTCTCCATCTACTTGTGATTTCTCTCTGTCAAATTAATAAATAAAAAAAAAAAGCTTAAAAAAAAAAGAATAATGAGACATCTCTTCTGTTGTAAATGAATGTAATAATTTAGAATAATTACTCAGATTAGAGTAGCTTGAGTATACACATCTGAAAAAGTGCTTTTTTGGTATATATATATATATATATATATATATATATATATATATATTAATAGGATGTTAACATGACTTCACATTCCTTTTGAACTGTATAATTTTGTTTTTGGTGACATTTGGGAAGTAGTAAATTGAAAATCAAATAGTGACAAGAGAGCTTAAAGTACCAGGAAATTACTCATCTCTATTTAAAAAAAAATCAATTCTATTTAGTATCAAGAGAAGCTGAACTGCAACTACTCTCAGTTTAGTTCATTAAAAATACAGTGAAAATTCAACTATTAGTTTTATGTAGCAAAGAAGACCAAAGAAACAAAATGAAAACTGATGGGTCCATAATCAAAGGAACGAAACTGATACAAAGCGAAGGTCAAGCAAAGCTTTATTTCGTGCCAAGCATCGGGAATCAAACCAACCAGTCAGGGTCGCCTCTTACAGAGAGGGCAACCCCCCTCTGCCTTGCCGACTAACTTTTATAGAGCAAAGGCCATGTGGTTGAGCCTGGCCACACACAGGTGGCCAATGAGATTGTAACACACAGAGAAAGCTGCACAGTCATGCTTAATCACACACGGGTGGCCAATTGAATTACAATTCATCCCATAGTAGCTATTTGAACTAGTCTATCACCTTGGTCAGAATTGGCACCCAAAAGGCGGGGCCCATATTCATTGGTAGCTAGGGAGACAGGATGAATGCTTTACTGATTGGATGTCTCCACCTGGCCTGACTCATCCCTGCAGTCAGGCTCTGTTACCTCCACCTGACCTGACCCACCCTTGTATTTGGGCTCTGTTATCAGGGACTGGTCCACCATATTCTACTGGTTTCCTGGACTTGCTTTTAAGTAAGTTCCTGGGGCAGGGGGTGTCAGGGTCAGTTTAAGTTTTACTGCACAAACAACAAAATCACTGTTTAAACAGATGGAATAGCTCTGGCTAAATAGGTCCCACAAAAACTATAATATTTTTATTTTTTTGGTTATAAAGGTTTTGGGGATATGCTTTCTCACAAAACAAAACAAAAACACAGCCCTCTTGTTTGAAGCATAATTTTTCTTAAGGGTTATTTTTGCAATAATATTCTTTCTATTCTAGAATTTTCTCTAGAAATGAACTGAATCACCTTTTGAAACCAAAATAAAGTAACAATAACCAAAGAAAAGCTAAATTAGCTCTTACATTTTTTTTTAAAGTTTGTCTAAGTCATGATTCCCAAGGGGCAAGGAAGTAATTGTTTGGGGCTTAAAAGTTCTTTTTTAAGAATTTATGCTCTGAAGGCATAAACAAAATTGTTATTCCAATGAATAAATACCAAACCAAATAGAGTTATCAACAATATTCATGTTATATAAATAGACAAAAGATTTAATTGAAAATATACATAAATCATATTATAATTGTGTGGAAGCATTTCTAAGGAAATGTATAATAACATATGATTGCATTTAAAAAAATCATACTAAAAAACAGACCACTATCTGTTATTTTTTGTATTCACTTATAGTACCACATCTTTTGCTGCTACATTTCTATTTCCACATCTTTGCTGATGGCATGGCCACTGAATGACCCATAATAGCTACATATTACTTTTAAAGTACATGCCCAAAATTAAAACTATTAAAGTTTAATAGGTGTTCATATGATAGAAGATTCATTGACATCATTAAAATCAATATTCTGAGGCACATTATACCAAATACATATTAAATAATTACTAAAGGCAAAGACTCTGGTGTCAGTTTTGCCTAATGACATTTTTTTTTTTTTAATGATCAAGTTATCTCAATTTATAAAATAAGATTACATTATGGATTTTGACCTCATAAAATAGTGTTTTTTCACATAAAGCCCTCATTATGGTGTCTAGATAAATAGAAATCACTCAGATGTTAGCTATATTTCAAGTTATAGTTCCAATTTTACAGACCTCATTATTAATCTGCTAATAACTGATTTTTAAAACAGCCTTTTTAATCTTAAATTCACATATATTAGAATCAAATAGATTGATAAATAAGGCAGGGCATGGAACTACACTGGGCAGGGAGATCCCAAGACCATGCATAGCTACACAATTGCAAACAGTTTCTAAGAGAAACAGCTGTACTCACATAATGGTTTATTACAATAAAATGATGTGAATTAGAACTAATGAAGATAGAGATGCACGGGATAAATTCCAAGAGAATCAAGATACCAACAACCAGGTGTCTTATTCTAGTAGATTCATATCGAAGCATTTACTCCTTCCAACAACTCTGTATGACTACATGTGCTGGATGTATTGCCAACCAGAAAAGTTCACCTAAGCCATGGTGTCTAGAACACTTATCAGGGTCAGACATGTAGCCATATATCACATGCATGACTGATTTCAGCTTGACCCATTCCAGCATGCCAGAGCTAAAACAGGAATTTACTCTAAGTCACAATATAGCATTAACTCTAAGTCACAATTTAGTATTAACTCTGAGATCAAATTTGTATCTCTCAGCCCAAGTCCTCACACATATGAAAAAGATCCTATCAGGCACAATATTCAAGGGCTTAGAGTTGGTCACCCAGAGTCAGCAAAGAACAGCCCTGAAGAAGGCTATTCATGGTGATATACAGGTTTTGAGCACCTCAGGTCTGACGAGTTAATTGTTTCCTGCACAAAGCTTTCATAAAAGACGGTAAAGTGGGAAAGAAGAAATATTTGAGGAGATAATGATAGAGTCTGTTTTTGGTGATGGACATATATTCATGGTTTCAAGGAATTCAGTACACCTCAAGCAAGACGAAGGCAAAGAAAATTGGGTTTAGACATAAGAAGGTAACTAGCTGAGAAGGGAAAACTTCTGAAAGCCAAAGACAGAGAGACTCTAAAAATGGATGGGGAAGGGCATATTAAATTCAGAAATCAATAATAAAAAAAAGTATTACTGACATCTGATCTGAAGCAATGAGAACTAGAGAAATGAATCATACCTTCAAAGAAATAAAAGTGAAAAATATAAAATTATATAACATAGAAGAATGTCATTCAAAAATAAAAATAATGAAATACATTTTCCAAAGAAACAAAAGTTGAGAGGATTTAAAGAGATCTATACTACAAGAGGTGTAACATATACTTCCATTTATACAAAATACAAAAACTGGGGTACCTGGGTGGCTCAGGCTATTAAGTGTCCCACTCTTGATTTCAGCCCCCAGTCAGGACTTCAGGTCATGAGATCAAGCTCTGCATTGAACTTTGTGCTGGACCTGAAGCCTGTATAAGATTCTCTTTCTTTCCCTCTGAGTCTTGCTTCATCCCCTGCTCTTTCTCTCTCTAAAAAATAAATACATACAAAATACAAAATTGGCACAAATGTCATACTTAAAAATACACAAGATCATGTAAGTATAAATATATGCAAAAAGTGATCATATTAATAACAGGAAAAAATGAGGGGAGGACAATTTGGAAAGAGAAAGAGTACTTGGGGATTCTGGAGCACTGACATTGCTCTATTTCTACATTCTAAGTTGTAAAATAGACTGTCTAATTCATAATAATTTATCAATATATTCATTATGTTCATGTATACGTCTGCATACATGTTATGACCTATAATAGAATAGAAATTTTATTTGTGAGAGGTCTATTATTTATGAAAAAACTAATATCAAAAAGACTATACATCGATTATTGATTTATTTAAATTGTTCAATTTATTTCAAGGGAATTGAAGAAGAATAATATCAGAGAAAATGATAGCACTTGTATATTTGTGTGGGCTTTTTGTTTTGTTATTTTTCAAGTTTTGCCTTTTATTGATAAAGATGTAAGGGGAAAATTATATTGACATGATAATGTGAACACAGATATCTTATTGCCTCCTCAAAAAAACTTTAAAACCAGCTGATGTAATATTAAAAATAATATATCACTTGGATCTATATAGTTTACTTTAGGACTTCACATACATACCAAAATTCTTCAGGAATCTCAAAAAATAGTATGTACTGCAGAAAGGAGCAGACAATGAATGAGCCAAGATGACGGGATTACTAAAATTTCTAAGCTAGAATGTGCTATCCGAAGGCAAAAAGCTAATCGTGAAGCAGGTGTAGCACATACTATTTGGAATCCATTTCTTACATGCTGTTTGCCAGAATTTGAAATCAGCAGCGCTGTGGGACTATAAAGTTCATGTCCATTGTCCACAGCTATGGCAAAGAGAAGCTGGACCCAAAGTTAGGGTTATGCACTTGATGCAACAGGTAGGATCAGCTAAAATGAAGGTGTATACTGCCAGAAAACTCCATATTTTAAGGTTTCCCCAGCAAAGGTGTGAAAGAGAGAGAGAGAGAGAAAAAATAAAAAGGTTTCAGAGAAAAAACTGAGAGTGCTTACAGCCTAGCCAATTCCCTTAAATTCAAACTTTTTAACTAAGAATTGTGAAATAACATAACAATGAAACCATTTTTTAACCATTTCTGCACCAATTCCAGAGAACTGTAAAAAGGGCAGTTTTATAACATTTTGATACGTTTTGTGGTAAGAATTCAAATTTTTAAGGAATTTATTAGCCAATTTTACACAGTTTTCTTTCTAGATTAAGTTTAAAATAAACTTTCAAAACTCCATTAATACCATCTAGGATTTTAATTAGGGCTGAATTATAGTCACAGTTCAACTAAGAATTGAAGTATCATTTTTAAAATACTGAGTTTTCCTGCAGAGAATCATAGTATATCTCACCATATTTTCAGAAGCAAGTATTTTGAGAAGTCAAATTGATTTAAGAATTATGAAAAAATTCATGTATTAATATATCCAATTCTTCACTTAACATCTCCACTTGTCAAAAGTACATCACTAATGTAAATATTCATATTGTAACTCTTTCTTTGAGTTTCTCCCTGTACCAACATTTCTCATCAGTCTATGGTCACCCTTACTTTTTTCTTCCCACATCACTGCTCACATCTAATGACTAGGGCCTTTGAACAGCCTCGTCACATATAAGGTACTCAACAAATATTTTCTGAATGAATAAATAAATGAAGCCATCTCAGATTCCTATACCTTTTCCCTCAAGAGTCATCTCAAATTCATACACTTTATTTCAGATTCATTGTTTCCATAAAGTACTAGATTATGAATTTAGACATAAAATACAGATGATGTTATCCCACTGCTTAAACCACCCTATAACATCTCTTTTGTATTTGATTTATTAGCTTTGCATGTTCTTAGTATCTTTTAACATATAGAATGCAATCATATGAGTCAAATTACTTTTAATATATAGAATGCAATCATGTGAGTCAAATTAAATGTTAAAAATGCTAAATAATGAATATTTGGTCCTATAATATTTCTACCTCATTGTTTTTCCACATGCCTTCACAGATTCCTATCAGTCTGTCCATATTTGCTTTATCTTTGTACAAGTAAACAAGTACTTTTGCTAACAAAGGTAATCTATATATATACTATTCAGGACTTCCTTTTTCTTTCACTTATAAATAATTTAAAAAGTCCTCCTATTTCAGAATGTAAAGACATTTGTTAGCCATTTTGGACTTACAAAATTTTCCACTGTTTGCATGTGTAAACCTTTATTTAATGCACATAATTGCTTGGATTTTACTACTTTACCATTACATACAGGTTATAAGGAATAGTACTCATGCAAGTATAATGCACCATAATATATAATAAATCCTCTGAAGCAAGAATTTTTGTTTAAAGGTACATAATTTTGTAACTGATCAGATTATACACACACACACACACACACACAGACACACACATATACAGTATATATACAATATGAGATATACATATATATTATTCTTATCCATAGCTGTTGTATCAATTTGTACTCCTACCAATATAATTTTCCCCCTGATCTCTTAAAAATACATTGTCTTTAACACCCTGGGCAAGAAATGCTGTCTGCTACCTGGTGAACCTGAATCTACAGCACTGTAAGATAATAAATTTGCGTTGTTTTAAGCTACTGCTTGTGGTAATTTGTTGCTGCGACTATAGAAAACTAATGCACTAAGTGACAAATAATATCAGGAAATCTCATTAGAAGGATATAATGGAAATAAACTACAGCAGGGATTTACATAGTCAGAGACCAGGTTTCCAAAACCTTTGAAGCAGACACAGTCTTCAGCCATGTTTTCTTGAGAAGACCTATGACATATGACCTCTCCCTGCATGTCTATTGATGGTTTTCAAGTGCAGGCAACAGGACTTCCTGTGAGAGTGTTTTCCACAGTGGGCTTGTTGCTAACTTCTACTTTTGTGCATACTCTAAGATATTCCTTTCACTGTTTGGAACAGAGTGGCAACTATAGTTTAATTATAAATATTTTTAATTGTTAAAAAAGTTAAACTTGCAACCAGACTGATTTTTCCCATAATAATAGAAATATGAAACAAAGTTAACAATAAGCAATAAAATTTTGATCAATTCCTTGTAAAAAATTAAAAAAAAAACAACTTTTCTTTCCCAAATCAATTTTGACTGTGTGAATTTCCTCATTTTTATTCTTTAAGTTGCCGCTGTATTTCTTCCGATGGATATCTCCCTGGAATCACTTCTAATTTTGTCTTCATTTGCCTAATGATTTTATTTTTCCCCTCAAGTTATACATTTTCCCTGACTTTTTACACTTCTGCTTTGTTATCTTCCTTCATAAGAGTAATTGTAAACCTAAGCGTGTGTTTGTTCATTATCTCATGATAGAAGAGTTGCTTAACACTTGCCCTAAAAACTTCTGTATTTGTAACCCTTTGAAATAGAAAAGTTTACTTTCTTTTATTCAAATTATTCTAGTAATGAGATAATAATGGTGTAACATTTCTTTTATTATAACTCATTATTTAATATATTGGTTTTTATTGGACTATTTGTTTGCAAGGATTTCCTGTTTGGGATGAAGAAGTCAAAACTCTCTATTTTTCTGACCTAGAGACTGATAGCTGCCTATAAATAAGCCATCTCTATGTGCTCTTTAAAGTCCTTCTCGGGTGTTTCTTCATAAAATGCTGATTCTGGAGGACTTTTGCTGACAGCCCTTGAATTCCCCATTTTCTCAGAAACTTCTGCAAAATAGATTTCCTCAATTCACGGTAAACACATTAAATTCAGGACATGCACTTTCCTGACACTGGAGATCCTTTTCTGCCAAGGTCCCTCAATGTTCTCCACTCTGCACGCTTCCTCCCTTCATCTCTCTGGAAATATATTCTACCTCATCTCAACCCATGAAGTAACGTATCTGGTGATTGAAGAGAGATTTCAGTGTTTCCCCTTCGGGTGATTCCTCTATCTGTGGGAAATATGTTTTTGCAGTATATCCCAAGACCTGCTACCTACAGACCAATCAAATAACCTCCACACTGATTCCTGCATGACATCTGTAGAGATTCGATTGATTCCTTACAATCTTTACACTCTAGAACCTGTATCATATCTGACTCCATGTTTCAGTAAACATGGAGAATGTGATTTTTTTTTTTAAATTTATTACTTTTTATGATTTCTAGAAGTAGAGGTGAAAGATGATAGTCTTTACAACAACCTTACCATATCAGAACTCCCTAATACAGATGGCCCCAAATTCTTGATGTATCAACATAAGATTTTTTGAATTTATGATGGTGCAAAAATGATACACATTTAGTGGACACCATAGTTTGAATTTTTATCTTTTCCCAGGGTAAGGTATTATACAGTCTCTTGATTCTGGGCAGGGGCCTTGAGCCACAGAGCCCAGGCAACCATGGGATCAAGAGGGTAAACAACCAACACACTTAAACCTTTCTGTATCCCTATAACCTTTCTGTTTTTACTTCCAGCAGAGTATTCAATAAATCACATGAGGTTGTCAGCACTTTATTATAAAGCAGGCTTTGTTTTAGATAATTGTGTCCAACTGTAGGCTAATGAAATATTCTGAGCATGTTTAGGTAGCATAGGCTAAGCTAGGATGTTCAGTAGGTTGGGTGCAGTAAATGTATTTTCAGCTTATAATATTTTTAATTTACGATAGGTTAATCAGGATTTAACCCTATCATATACAGAGGAAGATCTGTATACATTATATCACTTAGATTTGCCTATAGATACTGCTCTCCATCACTTCTGAGACACACACAGATAGTAGTAGTTTTAATAGGCATCCATGACAAGTTTTTACTTTTAATTAGATTCTTTTCATGGCTTTACTATTTAGAATAATAGTTGCTATTGTGTGCTGGTAATGTATTTTATTATATGTGATGTAACTAACCCCTTTCTATTCTGTGTCTTGATTAGAAATGGCTTTGAAACTTCATCAAATGCATTTTAGCATCTATTTTTTTAAGATTTTATTTATTTATTTGACAGAGAGAGATCACAAGTAGATGGAGAGGCAGGCAGAGAGAGAGATAGAGGGAAGCAGGCTCCCTGCTGAGCAGAGAGCCCGATGCGGGACTCGATCCTGGGACTCTGAGATCATGACCTGAGCAGAAGGCAGTGGCTTAACCCACTGAGACACCCAGGCGCCCCATTTTAGCATCTATTGATGTGAGTATATGGTAACTCACTTTGTTAGTGAGATGGATTACATTGGTAAATTTCTTGCCTTCTTGGAATAAACCCTAATTTTACATAATATATTTTGATTTTTAATACATTGTGATATTATAGAAATAGCAAAGATTCTAAGAAAAATGGTATTGTATATAAATCGTGCATTCCCATTGTGTCAGTTTGGGACATCTAGGAGGGCGTCCTCAAGACATGCTTATAGATAAACAAGATTTATTGCAGGAAATGCTCTATGAAGGATAAAGGGGAGGTGATAGGAGCAGGCAGGAAAGCCTTCAGAGTACTCAAGGGGTCTGACACTTGTGAACACGTAGGAAGAATCTTTGACAAAAAATATAGTTCTAAGAAAACTTTGGAGCAGCAGACTTGAGTATTAAGTCACGTGTGGCCATTAGAGTCCAGTTTCCTGAAGGAGTAGGCTTACACTAGATTCCCAAGCCATGCTCATCCACTAATAGGAGCAGGCTGGAAGGTGGGGTAAAATGGGAAAATGTGGCCTACAGAAAGATGATGGTGGATTCACAAGGGCAGTAGCTGGGCTCAGTAACCTATGCTCCCTCAGGCAGGCTACATGAGTAGTTTTCTGTGAGTGTCAGACTAATCTCCCTCATTCTTCCACCTTTCCTAAGGCATGTTGCTTTGTGCCTGGCAGACAATGGATTGAAATGAGGCTCATGATGAGCTTAGTGAGGATGGCTGTGAGGACTTTTCTCCCCTGTGACATAGGCAGAAGCTTGGAGATCAGCACCAAAAAGCATCAAGGTCATACTCTATGGCTACCCTCAGGAAGATTTTTATAGGGACAAGTCTATAAACTCCTGTTTGTGAAATTCACATCAGACCTATGGGATAGTTCTTATCTTTCTTCTGCTGTAAATATCTGTAAAGGAGCTTGATATGTCTTCCAAAAGTCTGAAGGAAACAGTGTAGAAAAATCAGATACAGAATGTCTTCATTATGGTCCACTGGAAAGGCAATGCATAGTTTAATGACTACTATATCAACAATCCATTATGGTAGAAATATATTTACTTTCAATTAAATTCTAGGCCTATAATACAGAGAGCAGACCAACTGCCAATTGAGAATTTAATCTCAATTAAATTCTAGGCCTATAATACAGAGAGCAGACCAACTGCCGATACTAAGCTTCAGTGAAACATAAATAATAAAAATAACAACAGCAATAATAATAAAAATAAAGACACATAAATGACCCAGTAGGTAGAAAGAAGTATGGAAAATACATCAACAAGTAAATTAGAATTGCCAGAAGAAAAAGATGACACACAGACAAAATACTTTGAAATAGTTTACAGTGATTCATATAATTCTTTCTGTAAATAATATTGTGTTTTCTTATTTTATTTTATTTTATTGTTTTATTATGATTATTTTTGTTTTATTATGATTATTTTATTTATTATTGTATATATATATATAGCACATTTGAATAATTCGAAATCTCTATTTCATAACAATATTGTCATTGATTCATGACTGGCCTTCTTTTATATATTCATTTTTAAATTATTTTTTAAATCATATTTTTCTAAATGTGAGGAGTCCTCTACATACTACACCTTGTATAATAATTTCTACTGCAAAGACTGGGAAATAACTTCAATATTTGCTGCTGCATACAATGCTTTCTGCTTATTTTTTATGGCTTTTATTTCAGATTTTTTCCACCAACTTCTTTCTACTTTAATACTCTCTCCTCACTCCAGCAGAAAAATCTCATTTACCACTGAATAAAAATAAATTTATTAAATATGAATCTCTTACACTAGTCCCCTTCTCCCTTCTATTTGATTAGACTTGCCTTTAATAAGAAAAATTCTCCCTCCTCTTTTTTCTTTTTCTTTTTCTTTTTTTTTTTTTTTTTTGGTACTCTTGATAACATTTCTTCCATCATGTCAGGAACTATGTTCCTTATTTTAATCATAATCCCAACATAACTTTACCTTTTACTCACTGGTTATTCCACAGTGATATTTAAATACATTATTACCTCACATCTGTAAGGTTCTGTTTTAACTTCATAATTCTTTAGCTCAGCAGCAAATATTTTTCGATCTTTGTGTTAGATTTCACAGATACACATATAAATAAAAAAGAAGTGGTTCTTGTCCTCATGGAATTTACCATGCAGTAGTAAATTAGACACTAAAATTAATTAAAAATTTGTAAAATATATTTGTACAAAGTGCTAATAAATATTTATGATGTCATAGGAATACATTCAAAAGAAAATTATTGGTAGTCTACAAATAGTCTTTTATGAAGAAGTGCATTAGTTGGTTTTTTTTGTTGTTGTTGTTGTTGTTTTTTTTAAGATTTTATTTATTTATTTGACAGAGAGAAATCACAAGTAGATGGAGAGGCAGGCAGAGAGAGAGAGAGAGAGAGAGAGAGAGAAGCAGGCTCCCTGCTGAGCAGAGAGCCCGATGCGGGACTCGATCCCAGGACCCTGAGATCATGACCTGAGCCAAAGGCAGCGGCTTAACCCACTGAGCCACCCAGGCGCCCCACGTTAGTTGTTAATTAGACTTGGATCAACTTAGGTGTTCAGATGTTGAATGGACTCTGGAACTCTACCAGTTCATACACGTGGAGCAGTGTTGTTACAAAGTACAGACTTTAACAGTGGAAGAATATGTTTTGGAAGGAAACCTGAGAACTCAGGAATAAGCTTCCTTGTGTTTCACCCCTGTGCATTCTTTGTCTCAAGTCTTTAGCTGCTGTCAGCATTAGGACTAAGCACTGTGCCACAGGGAATCTCAAAGTCAGCGTGTGGTAGAGTTTTCACCATGAGCTGATGTGCAGGTGCATTCTAGCAACATGGATAGCCTTAATGCTGAACTCCCCCAGTTCCCACCAACCCCTTAGACTCCTCCAAACTCAAGTGCAAACATAAATCCAAATAGAAGACAACACTAAGCAATTCTGACAGGCTGGTATATCCTGTTTCAAAACAACTCAGACCCATAGATACAAGATACCATTTTAGTTTGGTTTCAAAGACAATGAAGAGGAAGATCATTGTAATTCCACAAATGCCAACAAACTTCTAGACCAGCTATCTGTGTACCATGCCAGTGATACAGATGGAAAATGCTGCAGAAAATGAGGAGGCTGACTTATGGAAGAAGTTGAGGGGTTGAGAAAGAGACAACTGCTAAAAGGACAATTCTTCTGTCTATGAAACTTAACTTAGAAAGATACGCTAATCCACTGAAGTATCTGCAGGCTATGTTTAGCACTTGCTGCAAGTTGTTAACCAATAAGTTATTGTCCTAATAACCTTCAAGTAGAAATTGTACAAATAGAAACCAAACACTGTAAGAAAGTTAATAATCCTAAAAGGAGGCATCCAGCTCTGTCCAGTCTTATTTGGAGAGAAATTCTACGATCTATGCAATTTATGAGTTTAGAAAGGATGAAGATGAGTGAAACAAATTGACTAGAGGGCAAATTATGGGAAAAT
Organism: Mustela nivalis; assembly: GCF_964662115.1. NCBI lineage: Eukaryota > Metazoa > Chordata > Mammalia > Carnivora > Mustelidae > Mustela > Mustela nivalis. The sequence continues at coordinate 77,675,102 of NC_139023.1, forward strand.
GCAAGAATGAGGACAACAAGAAGTGTGAAGGAAAAGGCAGCCCCAAATGTGAATGTGTTGTTCCTTTATTGTTTGTTTAATGTTTGCTCAAATATATGATTCAGAAACATGTAATACTTATTCCAGAGCTCTTGTAAAATGTCAAGTTTCTCAAATGTTGTCAAGCTTTTGTGTTTTACGATAGAAGTTCACTGAACTTAAGTTAGTTCTCAAATGAGGGGCTAGTAAAACCAGCGTCTGTAAGGCTCATTCAGATAATTCTAATCTCTACTTTAATTGCAGGATAGAAATAATACACACCATGTGGTAAAGGGTCAGCAGGTAAATTGACAACAAGGACAAGTTGATACTCTGAAAATCATTAGGCAGTAGAAGTGGCAAGTTGAACACTGTTTGCAACATTTTTATGTTGCTATAACTCCTGAGGATGGAATGCTAACTTCTGTGGATGTTCCTTTCATTGTCAAATGGTTGATGATCAACAGTTGGAGTATTTTTTTCAATGAATATAAAGTTTCATGACTCATATTCTACTTCATGAAAGAAAGCATTTCATAAGATGACCATAACTATAGTAAGTAGATTCAAGGTGACAATGATGAAGAAGTGGAAGAAACAGATGTAGAAGAAGATGAAAATATAAAAGACCATTATTAACATCATCAATATCTGGCAGATTACAAACTGTAGTGACTCTGGCTTTATTTGGTTTAGGAAATAATCTGCAGTGTGAAGGCCTAGAACTCAAATGTTAATAACTTAGTTTTAGATTGTTTAATTTGCTAGGTTTTGAAACTGAATAGTTTATACATATTTTAAAAATAAATTCATTGGATTTAGAGATTTATAGTCCCATTTTGTATGAGATATAATAGGATGCAGAAAAGTAGCTAATGTACCTTCATTCATTACTTGTAGACATTGGGTTCTGTGAACTACTTCATATAGCTGGTGGGAAATGTATCAGAATTGTAGCTAAGAGATATAGATGTTTAGAAAATTTTCTAAAAAGAACAACTGAGGTAATTTTCAAGTCAGCTTGCAAAACTGATTCTTTTATCACTTTGTACCAGAAGTATTATCTCTTTGTATTAACTGAGAATTCTTTTTACATGTTGACTTCCACATGTTAGCAGAGTTTAAAATATCCTCCAGACTAATGATTGATGCTAGTATTCTAATTTTGTTTGGTGATTGTTATATTGTGTGACTGTTAAAAAATTGCTGACATTAAGATAGTTTATCCCTGGGCCACTAATAGAATCTTAACTCACCTGAAAAGGAAAAAAAAGAATCTCAATCTAGGGAATATCACTATAGAACAGAGCACTACATACATGGTCTCTGCTCATATTCACTTGGTTTTCTCCCTTTGTTTTGAGCAGTTGCTGTTAATACCCAATGTACATTAGAATCCCAGGCATACTCTTAAAAGTTATACAATATCTAGCTTGATCCAGATAACCAGAAACAAAATATTGATATTGATTCTGAGGACTCTTTTGTTGATGTCTACTTGATGTGTGGTGGAGATTGAAAACCGGAGACATAAAAAAGTTAAATGCATTCATCCTTAAAAGGGAAGAATACCTTCTTTAAAATTCATGTTTGAAATCAAACTTTCCATTTCTACAGTGTGTGTGAGTTCCTCATTTACAAAGAGACTTATAAAGTATTTTGGAAAATATGTGTGACTTGATCATGCTGCCATGACAAGATTATATAGTAAATTTGTGTTTTGAAAGACTACAGCGTTTGATTTTTTTAAAGAAATGGGCTCTTAATAAGGTATTTATTTACAGAAATAGTAACTTAGCTAGAGTGATATAGACTTAATAAAATAAGTATTGTTGTTTTCATAATTGAAGAAATGTGTCATCCTAAAACTAGGTTTGTGCAAATCATTATTGAATTTCAAACATAAACAAAACTTATATAGTGTAAAAACATATCTATCTTTTTTCTTTATTTCAAGTTTTAATTTAATGTAATAAGCCAGAAAATGTTTCCAAATATTTCGTAGGAACAATTCCCTACACAGAACCATATTAATGGGAGAGCATTTGGGGCTTCCCCTAATTTAATGGGGCATTTTATTATGTCTAAATAAAGGGTTCTTTACAAATGAGATCTCCTGCTGAATAGAATCATATCAAAAACGCAGTAGAAACCTGTCAATAATGCCCATGAGCCCTATAAAATGTTTTTATTTCTTTCATGGTATGTTATGCTTCATCAGATTTCTTAATCCGAGCTGTAGTTCACATTGCCATTCTGAAACAGCTCACTGATCAGTAATTTCTCTTCTAGCTGTGGCATAACAACCACAAATACAGGTTATTCTGGGAACTGGGATTTGTTTTGCATAAATCATATTTTAAAAATCATTTCCAAATGAGATTAATTTATGATAAGAAAGGTATTCTTCAGAGAGAGGTGAAACTGAGCTTTGAGTGTTTTTTCTAGGTGTAAGACCAAATTTGTCACTTGGTGGCTAGGGATTTCTCTGAGGTGGAAGAAAAAATGACACCACGAGAGAAATAAGATGCTTCCCACATTGGGTTTAATACATCTTTAAAATGGCATTAGAAAAGAGAATGGCAGATTACATTTTCACTGAATTTTTCGATTGTGCTTTAGATGACTTGTATTTCTTTTCAATTAGGTTGAATGGTTTAGCACAATAGAATATAACTGATTATGCAGTCTGAAAGGTATTAATACTGAAGTGGAAGAGGGAGGGGTAGCATCTTCTAGAAAATTACTGCAATTCTTTTTCCTAGTACAAAGGTTTTTCATTGTACCTTGTTTTCACACGTTTTTCATTAAAGAACTCTGTATGTGTTGAAATGATTTGGTTATCACAATTTTGAGAAAGATTTAAATGTTCATATACTGAATAGAGTCTCTAAAGTATTTCTTGGCCTTAAAATTATATATTTTTAAAAACTTTTGTAGTCTTCTATTAAGTGGCCCATACTGTTTATACTGAGAAGTCACATATTTCCTAAAGTACCTAACATACTAAAGGGAAGAGAGAATAGCAAGTAATTTTGATTACTTTTTTTCTTTATTACACTGTTATTTCTCCTGTGAATCAACTATATTCATCTAGTTTTCTCACTAGATTTTCCTTTGCTTGACTTTAAATTTATAATTTAATTTTCTAAATTTCTGCCATGAATAAAGAGTCGTCTTTAAAAGATAGTGACTTTGGGAGCGCCTGGGTGGCTCAGTGGGTTAGGGCCTCTGCCTTCGGCTCAGGTCATGATCCCAGGGTCCTGGGATCGAGCCCCGCATTGGTCTCTCTGCTTGGTGGGGAGCCTGCTTCCTCCTCTCTCTCTCTGCCTGCCTTTCTGCTTACTTGTAATCTCTGTCTGTCAAATAAATAAATAAAATCTTAAAAAAAAAAAAAAGATAGTGACTTTTTAGAATGTGTAGAGTCATACAATATTGCTGCCAAAAGTTAAATAACTGTGGTATAGATAAGATTATTTTATATTTAGGGATTTCTAGCAGATAGATTCAAGTCAAAAAACAAAATAGCAAAAGTCTCATATAGGTCATCAAATGATACAGTTTTTTCTATGATGTCAAAACTCAGGTTTGTGTATATGCTGGGTAATAAATAACAACATAAATATTTTGTCTCTTGGTTCCTTGACCCCCTTTCTGCTCCTCCCACTATCCCCCTAATACCTCGCTTTTCCCAACTCGCTCTTCCTTTTAGAGAAGGCTAATTCTTAAAATTTTTGGTCCTAGAATCTGAAAAGCTAATGTTATATTGATTGATGTATGTTGTATTTTATTAATTTGAAGGTTGAAAATATCCAGGTAGTAGGTGTTACCTTTGAAAAGGAGACTAGTTCAAAATAAAATTCTGAATGTTTTAATGCTAGTTTTCTAATAGAAACACAAGCATAATCATCAAGGAATAGTTCAAATAGTAGTGGGGCTTACTGATTTACCAAAAACAAACAAACAAAAACCAGTGTGAATGTGTGTAAATTACTTCAAAATTTAGCAAAAACTTGTTGGGACTTACAAATCATGATCTTATAAAATTTATCTTTCTACTCATATTTTACACATGTTTAGTTTTTTTCATAAAGGAAACCAGGAACACTTTCCTAAAAGCAACTAGTGTTAGTGGGTTTAAAAATGTTATGAGAGGTTTTCATTGAGCAGCACAAAGATATTTCAATGCTCTCTGGGACATTGTAAGAAATTATATGAGAGGGGCGCCTGGGTGGCTCAGTGGGTTGAAGCCTCTGCCTTCGGCTGGGGTCATGATCCCAGGGTCCTGGGATCGAGCCCCGCATCGGGCTCTCTGCTCCGCAGGGAACTTGCTTTCTCCCCTCTCTCTGCCTGCCTCTCTGCCTGCTTGTGATTTCTCTCTCTCTGTCAAATGAATAAAAAAAAAAAAAAAAAAGAAATTATATGAGAAAAGAATGCACTATGATTATGTTTATTTGTATTTATTTATTTGTTTATTTATTTTTATTGCTTTGGCAATAAAATATACTATGTAATAAAAGGTGAGCTTTTCTCTTTTTGCAAATTTTCATCATTACATGACATTGTAAATCTTTTTTTAAAATTTCTTATTTTTTTATTATCATATAATGTATTATTAGCTTCAGGGATGCAGGTCTATGAATCGCCAGGTTTACACACTTCACAGCACTCACCATAGAACATACCTTCTCCAAAGTCCATAACCACAACATCCTCTCCCTATCCACCCCCGGCAACCCTCAGTTTGTTTGAGTGAGATTAAGAGTCTCTTATGGTTTGTCTCCCTCCTGATCCCATCTTGTTTCATTTATTCTTTTCCTATCACCCAAACTCTTCACATTGCCTCCAAACTTCCTCATATCAGGGAGATCATATGGTAGTTTTCTTTCTCTGACTGACTTATTTTGCTAAGCATAATACCCTCTAGTTCCATCCACATTGTCTCAAATGGCAAGATTTCATTTCTTTTGATGGCTGCATAGTATTCCATTGTATATATATATAGCAAATCTTCTTTATCCATTCATCTGTTGATGGACATCTAGGATCTTTCCATAGTTTGGCTATTGTGGACATCTCTGCTATAGACATTCAGGTGCATTTGCCCCTACGGAATCCTACATTTTTTTCTTTAGGGTAAATACCCAGTAGTGCAATTGCTGGGTCATAAGGTAGATCTATTTTCAACTTTTTGAGGAACTCCATGCTATTTTCCAGAGTGGTTGCACCAGCTTGCATAACCACCAACAGTGGAGGAGGGTTCCCCTTTCTCTGCATCCTCGCCAACATCTGTCATTTCCTGACTAATTTTAGCCATTCTGACTGGTGTGAGGAGGTGTCTCACTGTGCTTTTGATTTGTATTTCCCTGATGCCAAGTGATGTGAAGCACTTTTTCATGTGTCTGTTGGCCATCTGGATGTCTTCTTTGCAGAAATGTCTGTTCATGTCCTCTGCCCATTTTTTGATTGGATTATTTGTTCTTTGGGTGTTGAGTTTGATAAGTTCTTTAAAGATTTTGGACACTAGTCTTTTATCTGATATGTCGTTTGCAAATATCTTCTCCCATTCTGTCACTTGTCTTTTGGTTTTGTTAGTTGCTTCATTTGTTGTGCAAAGCTTCTGATCTTGATAAAGTCTCAGTAGTTCATTTTTGCCCTTGCTTACTTTGCCTTTGGCGATGTTCCTAGGAAGAAGTTGCTGCAGCTGAGGTCAAAGAGGTTACTGCCTCTGTTCTCCTCAAGGATTTTGATGGATTAATTTTTCACATTGAGGTCCTTCATCCATTTTGAGTCTATTTTCATGTGTGGTGTAAGGATATGGTCCAGTTTCATTCTTCTACAGTGGCTGTCCAATTTTCCAACATCATTTGTTAAAGAGACTGTCATTTTTCCTATTGGACATTCTTTCCTGCTTTGTCAAAGATTAGATTCTTTGCCTCTTTGGTTAAGTTTATTCCTAGGTATCTTATGGTTTTGGGTGCAATTGTAAATGGGATCGACTCCTTCATTTCTCTTTCTTCTGTCCTGTTGTTGGTGTAAAGAAATGCAACTGATTTCTGTGTATTGATTTTATATCCTGACACTTTACTGAATTCCTGTACAAGTTCTAGCAGTTTTGGAGTGGAGTCTTTTGGGTTTTCTACATAAAGTATCATATCATCTGCAAAGAGTGAGAGTTTGACTTCTTCTTTGCTGATTTGGATGCCTTTAATTTCTTTTTGTTGTCTGATTCCTGAGGCGAGGACTTGTAGTACTATGTTGAATAGCAGTGGTGATAATGGACAACCCTGCCATGTTCCTGACCTTAGCGGAAAAGCTTTCAGTTTTTCTCCGTTGAGAATGATATTTGTGGTGGGTTTTTCATAAATGGCTTTGATGATATTGAGGTATGTACCCTCTATCCCTACACTTTGAAGAGTTTTGATCAGGAAGAGATGCTGTACTTTGTCAAATGATTTTTCAGCATCTACTGAGAGTATCATATGTTTCTTGATCTTTCATTTATTAATATATTGTATCACATTTATCGATTTGTGGATGCTGAACCAACCTTGCAGCCCTGGAATAAATCCCACGTGGTTGTGGTGATTAATCCTTTTAATGTACTGTTGGCTCCTATTGGCTATTATTTTGGTGAGAATTTTTGAATCTGTGTTCCTTAAGCATATTGGTCTATAATTATGTTTTTGATCATTTTTTTTCTGGTTTTGGGATCAAGGTAATTCTGGCCTCATAAAATGATTTTGTAAGTTTTCCTTACATTTCTAGTTTTTGGAACAGTTTCAGGAGAATAGGAATTAATTTTTCTTTAAATATTTTGTAGAGGGGGAGGAGTCAAGATGGCGGGGAAGTAGCAGGCTGAGACTACTTCAGCTACCAGGAGATCAGCTAGTTAGCTCATCTAAAGATTGAAAACACCTACAAATCCATCGGCAGATCGAAGAGAAGAAGAACAGCAATTCTAGAAACAGAAAATTAACCACTTTCTGAAAGGTAGGACTGGCAGAGAAGTGAATCCAAAGCTATGGGAAGATAGACCCTGGGGGGAGGGGCCGGCTCCCGGCAAGCGGTGGAGCAACGGAGCACAAAATCAGGACTTTTAAAAGTCTGTTCCACTGAGGGACACTGCTCCAGAGGCTAAACCGTGGTGAAGCCCACGCGGGGTCAGCATGGCCTCAGGTCCTGTAGGGTCACAGAAGGATTGGGGGTGTCTGAGTGTCGCAGAGCTTACAGGTATTAGAACGGGGAAGCCAGTTACAGAGATAGAGCTGACAGTGAGCTCACAGCTCGGGGTTACCTTGAACCGGTCACGGGCTTGGTGGGCTTGGAGCGCGGATGGAGGTCAGGTGGACAGGAGTTGCTGGGCGCTGTTCTCTGAGGGTGCACTGAGGAGGGGGACCCCTGGCTCTTGGCCTTTCTGAGCCAGAGACCAAGAGGTCGCCATTTGTATTCCAGTCCTCCAGAAATCCACGGAAAGTGCTCAGGGAACAAAAGCTCCTGAAAGCAAACCCAAGCGGATTACTCAGCTCAGCCCCTGGTAAGGGCGGTGCAATTCCGCCTGGGGCAAAGACACTTGAGAATCACAACAACAGGCCCCTCCCCCAGAAGATCAACATGAAATCAGGCCAAGACCAAGTTCACCTAAGAAGGAGTGCAGTTTCAATAACAAGGAGAGCAGCAGAATTCCAGAAGGAGAGAAAGCAAAGCACAGAACTCATGGCTTTCTCCCTATGATTCTTTAGTCTTGCAGTTAATTTAATTTTTTTCTTTTTCATTTTTTTTCTTTTCTGCTAATTTTTTTAACTTTACCCTTTTCTTTTTTAACGTTTTTTAACTAGTTTAACTAATATATATATATATATATATATATATATATATTTCTTTTTTTTTAAGATTTTATTTATTTTTTTGACAGAGAGAGATCACAAGTAGGCAGACAGGCAGGCAGAGAGAGAGGGGGAAGCAGGCTCCATGTGGAGCAGAGAGCCTGATGTGGGGCTCGATCCCAGGACCCTGGGAATCATGACCCGAGCCGAAGGCAGAGGCTTTAATCCACTGAGCCACCCATGCGCCCCTATATATTTCTTTTTTATACTTTTCTTTATTTTTTTTTTAAATTCTTTTCTTTCTTTTTTTTTTTTTTTCTCTTTCTTTCTTTCTAACCTCTTTTTATCCCCTTCCCCCCGCCTCACGATTTGGGATCTCTTCTGATTTGGTTAAAGCATATTTTCCTGGGGTTGTTGCCACTCTTTTAGTATTTTACTTGCTCCTTCATATACTCTTATCTGGACAAAATGACAAGGCGGAAAAATTCACCCCCCCCCCCAAAAAAAAAGAACAAGAGGCAGTACCGAATGCTAGGGACCAAATCAATACAGACATTGGTAATATTTCAGATCTGGAATTCAGAATGACAATTCTCAAGGTTCTAGCCAGGCTCAAAAAAGGAATGGAATATATTAGAGAAACCCTCTTGGGAGATATAAAAGCCCTTTCTGGAGAAGTAAAAGAACTAAAATATAACCAAGTTGAAATAAAAAAAGCTATTAATGAGGTGCAATCAAAAATGGAGGCTCTCACTGCCAGGATAAATGAGGCAGAAGAAAGAATTAGTGATATAGAAGACCAAATAACAGAGAATAAAGAAGCTGAGCAAAAGAGGGACAAACAGCTACTGGACCATGAGGGGAGAATTCGAGAGATAAGTGACACCATAAGACGAAACAACATTAGAATAATTGGGATTCCAGAAGAAGAAGAAAGAGAGAGGGGAGCAGAAGGTATACTGGAGAGAATTATTGGGGAGAATTTCCCCAATATGGCAAAGGGAACGAGCATCAAAATTCAGGAGGTTCAGAGAACACCCCTCAAAATCAATAAGAATAGACCTACACCCCATCACCTAATAGTAAAATTTATAAGTCTTAGTACAAAGAGAAAATCCTGAAAGCAGCCCGGGAAAAAAAGTCTGTAACATACAATGGTAAAAATATTGGATTGGCAGCTGACTTATCCACAGAGACCTGGCAGGCCAGAAAGAGCTGGCATGATATTTTCAGAGCACTAAACGAGGAAAACATGCAGCCAAGAATACTATATCCAGCTAGGCTATCATTGAAAATAGAAGGAGAGATTAAAAGCTTCTAGGACAAACAAAAACTGAAAGAATTTGCAAATACCAAACCAGCTCTACAGGAAATATTGAAAGGGGTTCTCTAAGTAAAGAGAGAGCCTACAAGTGGTAGATCAGTAAGGAACAGAGACAATATACAGTAACAGTCAACTTACAGGCAATACAATGGCACTAAATTCATATCTCTCAATAGTTACCCTGAATGTTAATGGACTAAATGCCCCAATCAAAAGACACAGGGTATCAGAATTGATAAAAAAACAAAACCCATCTTTATGTTGCCTACAAGAAACTTATTTTAAGCCCGAAGACATCTCTAGATTTAAAGTGAGAGGGTGGAAAAGAATTTACCATGCTAATGGACATCAGAAGAAAGCAGGAGTGGCAAACATTATATCAAATCAATTAGATTTTAAGTCAAAGACTATAATAAGAAAAGAGTAAGGACACTATATCATACTCAAAGCGTCTGTTCAATAAGAAGATCTAACAATTTTAAATATCTATGCCCCTAACGTGGAAGCAGCCAATTATATAAACCAAGTAATAACAAAATCAAAGAAACACATCAACAATAATACAATAATAGTAGGGGACTTTAACACTCCCCTCACTGAAATGGACAGATCATCCAAGCAAAAGATCAACAAGGAAATAAATGCCTTAAATGACACACTGGACCAAATGGACATCACAGATATATTCAGAACATTTCATCCCAAAGCAACATTCTTCTCTAGTGCACATGGAACATTCTCCAGAATAGATCACATCCTCGGTCCTAAATCAGGACTCAACCGGTATCAAAAGATTGGAATCATTCCCTGCATATTTTCATACCACAATGCTCTGAAGCTAGAACTCAACCACAAGAGGAAGTTTGGAAAGAACCCAAATACATTGAGACTAAACAGCATCCTTCTAAAGAATGAATGGGTCAACAGGGAAATTAAAGAAGAATTGAAAAAAAATTATGGAAACAAATGATAATGAAAACACAATGGTTCAAAATCTGTGGGACACAACAAAGGCAGTTCTGAGAGGAAAATATATAGCAATACAAGCCTTTCTAAAGAAACAAGAAAGGTCTAAGGTACACAACCTAACCCTACACCTAAAGGAGCTGGAGAAAGCACAAGAAAGAAACCCTAAACCCAGCAGGATAAGAGAAATCATAAAGATCAGAGCAGAAATCAATGAAATAGAAACCAAAAAAACAATAGAACAAATAAACGAAACTAGGAGCTGGTTCTTTGAAAGAATTAATAAAATTGATAAACCCCTGGCCAGACTTATCCAAAAGAAAAGAGAAAGGACCCAAATAAATAAGATTATGAATGAAAGAAGAGAGATCACAACTAATACCAAAGAAATACAAACAATTACAAGAACATACTATGAGCAACTCTACGCCAACAAATTTGACAATCTGGAAGAAATGGATGCATTCCTAGAAACATATAAACTACTGAACCAGGAAGAAATAGAAAACCTGAACAGACCCATAACCAGTAAGGAGATTGAAACATTCATTAAAAATCTCCAAGAGAGGGACGACTGGGTGGCTCAGTTGGTTGGATGACTGCCTTCGGCTCAGGTCATGATCCTGAGACTGGTTGAAAGCACTCCAAAAGAGCAAAGGATTGCGGGGGGTAATTGTGGGAATCGGGTGGCTAGGGACAGGGGCTTAAGTCCCCAGTCCTAGGACAGCCTCCCCAGCGCTGAAGCAGAGAGATTGTGGCGGAGAAACCAGCTCTTGGTCCTTAAGCCACCAGCATGCCCGAGAATGCATGGGTTCTAGTTCCTGTGAGGGGATGGGAGCCACGTTTGTCAGCAGAACGCGCGAGCCCTACCACAAAGCTTGAGATACGCGCGCACATCCCTTATGCTCCCCTGAGTTACAAAGGCCCGGCCGACGCTCTTTGACCCATGCCATTGTTTCAAAGCCTAAGCCCTGCGCCCCAAACTCTCCCCTGACAGAGGTGCACAAAAGCCCAGCCTGGTGCCCCATTCTCAGTGCCCGAGACGCGTGCCGCCTCTGAAAGAGGTGCGCTCAAGCCAGGCACTCCCAGCCCAGGCCAGTGGCAAAATCTCAGTGTGCGATTGCTGCTTGGAACCTCTCTGGCAGTTGGGAGCTCCCAGACAGCTGCCACTGCATTGGCTTTGGGTACAAGCAAAAGATCCTGCGCCCCCAGGGCCTGCAACTTGGAACCTGCTCTGCCGGTGGCCAAGGGGGAACTTATTTAGGCTCTGCACACAGACTGAGGCTTCTCTCTGAGAGGGAGATCAGGGTGAGGTTTGTTTTCCTCTAAAACTACAAAAACCATCAAAGGCGGTCAAGGTGAGAGAAAAAAAAAAAACTGAACAAGCATAAAAACCACCAGAGAACAAAAGCCTGAAAAAAACCAGTTTCCTCAGAGCCCACCCCCTTGAGGGGGGCGGGAGGACTTAACTCAGGAAACATCATTGACTGACAACCCACATGGCAGGACCCTTCCCCAGAAAACAAACTAAGAAAGAAAAATAAAAAGGAAAAAAAAAAAGGACTACAAGAGAACAACCACAACTTCATAGGAAAACTTGTATTGTTCACTTATTTCCTCTATTGTGGTTCTTTTTTTTTTTTTTTTTAACACATAGGTAATTTTTTTTTAACCTATTTACCATCACAGCGAGTTGTATAGTACATCAAATTCCATAATACCTTTCTAACCTGAACTTTTTGATACATACACCTATGTTATTCTTTTGCATTTTTATTTTTTGAATTTCATTTTTTAAGTTTTAGTTTAGTTTAGTCTAGTTTATTCCTGTTTATTTTTATCCTCTAATATTCATACAGAGTTAAACTTCAAAGTAATCCCCTTTCTCCAATCAATACTACCCCTATAGGTAAACCAATTTTCAATCTACTTTATCTTAGGAAAGTTGAGTCATTTAACAAAGATATCAAGATAAATCCAGGAAGAATCAAAACAACCTTCCTTGCACACACTGAGAATTTATAAGACCTCTCCCATCTTCTTCCACCAGTGTTTCTGTGTTTTTTGTGTTTGTCCTGACAGCATATAAATTTTACACTTGTGGTTGTTTTTGATGAGGTTCTTTCTTTATTTGCATATATATATATTTTTTTCTCTTGTCATGTACTTGTATCAGTCTTTTTATCTCTTTTTGTTTGTCTACTTCATAAATCTTGCTTTGGGGCCCATCTGGGCTGAAAATTCTTTTTCATATTCCCTTTCTTTCCTGTCTCTCTTTCTCTCTCTCTCTCTTTTTTTCTCCTTTTCTTTTTTTTTTTTTCTTTTTATTTTTCTTTACTTTTGTCTCTCGTTTGGGTGGGGAATCCTGTTTGCTCAGAAGTGTTCCAGGGTACACCTTGACTGCACCACAATTGATACATCCAGCTACATCTGTTCAGTCATCTCCCACCAAAATGACTAGGAGCAGGAATGCCCAACAGAAGAAAAATACAGAGGATGGACCTTCTGCAACAGAGCTAACGGCTATCAACATAGACAATATTTTGGAAAGAGAATTCAGGCTAACAATTACCCAGGCAATAGCTAGGTTGGAGAAAGCCATGGATAACCAAACAGAATTGATTAGGGCCGAACTGAAAGCGACCAGACAGGATGTTCACAATGTTAGGGCGGAGCTTAAAGCTACCAGGGAGGAGGTTCACAGTGCTTTCAATGAGTTCCAATCTAATCTAAACTCTGTCAAAGCTAGAGTAACTGAGACAGAAGATAGAATTAGTGATCTGGAAGACAAACAGATAGAGAGAAAGGATCAGGAGGAAGCCTGGTAAAAACGGCTTAGAAACCACGAAAACGGAATCAGGGAAATAAATGATGCCATGAAGCATTCCAATGTCAGAATTATTGGAATCCCTGGAGGGGAGGAGAAAAAAAAAGAAGTCTAGAAGATATAGTGGAACAAGTACTTCATGAAAATTTTCCCAATCTCGTGAATGGAACCAGCGTTCATGTACTAGAGGCTGAACGGTCTCCACCCAAGATTATACATTCCAAAAAAAATCACGACACCTGATAGTCAAATTGAGGAATTATAATTGTAGCTATAATCTCTTGAAAGCCACCAGGGCAAAGAGGCTCCTTACTTACAGAGGGAAGCCCATCAGAATAACGTCAGACCTGTCCACAGAGACCTGGCAAGCCAGAAGAGGCTGGCAAGATATATTCAGGGCACTAAATGAGAAGAACATGCAGCCAAGAATACTTTATTCAGCAAGACTGACATTCAAAATGGATGGAGAAATAAAGAGATTTCAAGAACAGCAAGGCTTAAAAGACTATGCAACCACCAAACCGACACTGCAGGAAATATTAAGGGGAGTTCTATAAAAGAGGAAAAAATCCCAAGAATAGCATTGAACAGAAATATAGAGACAGTCTACAGAAAGAAGGACTTCAAAGGTAACTCGATGTCAATAAAAATGTATCGATCAAAAATCACTCTCAATGTGAATGGCCTAAATGCACCCATAAAATGGCACAGGGTTGCAGATTGGATAAAATGACAGGACCCATCCATATGTTGTCTACAAGAGACCCATTTTGAACCTAAAGATACACCCAATCTGAAAGTGAAGGGATGGAGAAGCATCTTTCATGCCAATGGGCCTCAAAAGAAGGCTGGGGTAGCGATTCTCATATCAGATAAATTAGACTTCAAACTAAAGAAAGTAGTCAGAGATACAGAAGGACACTACATAATCCTTAAAGGGATTATCTGACAAGATAATATAACAATTGTAAATATCTATGCTTCCAATATGGGAGCAGCCAATTACTTAAGAAAACTGTTAATCAAGATAAAGACTCATATTGATATAAATACACTAATCGTAGGAGATCTTAACACGCCTCTCTCAGAATTAGACAGATCATTGAAGCAGAAAATCAATAAAGAATCAAGACCATTGAATGACACATTGGACCAGATGGACCTCATAGATATATACAGAACATTCCACCCTAAAACAACAGAATACTCATTCTTCTCAAGTGCACACAGAACCTTCTCCAGAATAGACCACATACTGGGTCACAAATCAGGACTCAATGGATACCAAAAGACTCAGATTATTCCCTGCATATTCTCATATCACAATGCTTTGAAACTGGAGCTCAAACACAAGGAAAAGTTCTGAAGGAACTCAAACACCTGGAAGCTAAAACTACCTTGCTTAAGAATTCTTGGATCAACCAGGAGATCAAAGAAGAACTGAAACAATTCATGGAAACCAATGAGAATGAAGACACTTTGGTCCAAAACCTATGGGATACAGGAAAGGCGGTCCTAAGGGGAAAATACATAGCCATCCAAGCCTCCCTCAAAAAAATTGAAAAATCCAGAACACAGCAGCTGTCTCTACACCTTAAAGAACTGGAGAATCAACAACAAATCAAACCAACTCCATACATAAGAAGGGAAATCATCAAGATTAGAGCTGAGATCAATGAGGTAGAAATCAGAGATACTATAGAACGTATCAATGAAACTAGAAGCTGGTTTTTTGAAAGAATCAATAAGATCGATAAACCATTGGCCACACTAATCCAAAAGAAAAGAGAGAAAGCCCAAATTCATAAAATTATGAATGAAAAGGGAGAGATCACAACTAACACCAAGGAAGTAGAAACAATCATCAGAAGCTATTATTAACAGTTATATGCCAATAAGCTTAGCAACCTAGATGAAATGGATGCATTCCTGGAAAAATATAAACTCCCAAAATTGAACCATGAAGAAATCGACAACCTGAATAGACTGATACTAATAACGAGATTGAAGCAGTGATCAAAAACCTCCCCCCAAAAAAGGGCCCAGGACCTGACGGATTCCCTGGGGAATTCTACAAACCTTCAAAGAAGAATTAACACCTATTCTCCTGAAGCTGTTTCAAAAAATTGAGGCAGAAGGAAAACTTCAAGACTCTTTCTATGAAGCCAGCATTACCCTGATCCCCAAACTAGGCAAAGAACCTACCAGAAAGGAGAATTTTAGACCAATATCACTGATTAATATGGATCCTAAGATTCTCAACAAGATCCTAGCCAACAGGATCCAACAGCACATTAAAAAGATTATCTACCATGATCAGGTGGGATTCATCCCTGGGCTACAAGGATGGTTCAACATTCGCAAATCAATCAATGTGATATAACAAATTAATATGAGAAGAGAGAAGAACGACATGGTCCTCTCAATTGATGCAGAAAAAGCATTTGATAAAATCCAGCATCTGTTCCTGATTAAAACGCTTCAAAGTATAGGGATAGAGGGAACATTCCTGAACCTCATCAAATCTATCTATGAAAGACCCACAGCAAATATCATCCTCAATGGGAAAAAGCTTGCAGCCTTCCCGTTGAGATCAGAAACAAGACAAGGATGCCCACTTTCACCACTCTTGTTCAACATAGTATTAGAAGTCCTAGCAAGAGCAATCAGACAACAAAGAGAAATAAAAGGTATCCAAATTGGTAATGAAGAAGTCAAACTCTCTCTCTTCACAGATGACATGATTCTTCATATGGAAAACCCAAAAGACTCTACCCCCAAACTACTAGAACTCATACAGCAATTCAGCAACGTGGCAAGATACAAAGTCAATGTGCAGAAATCAGTGTTTTTTTATACACTAACAATGAAAATACAGAAAGGGAAATTAGAGAATCGATTCCATTTACTATAGCACCAAGAACCATAAGATACCTGGGAATAAACCTAAACAAGAAGTAAAGGATCTGTACTTGAGGAACTACAGAACACTCATGAAAGAAATTGAAGAAGACACAAAAAGATGGAAGACCATTCCATGCTCTTGGATCGGAAGAATAAACATTGTTAAAATGTCTATACTGCCTTGAGCAATATATAATTTTAATGCCATTCTGATCAAAATTCCACTGGTATTCTTCAAAGAGCTGGAGCAAATAATCCTAAAATTTGTATGGAATCAGAAGAGACCCTGAATTGCTAAGGAAATGTTGAAAAACAAAAATAAAGTGGGGGGCATCACATTACCTGATTTCAAGCTTTATTATAAAGCTGTGATCACCAAGACAGCATGGTACTGGCATAAAAACAGACACATAGACCAGTGGAACAGAGTAGAGAACCCAGATATGGACCCTCAACTCTATGGTCAAACAATTTTCGACAAAACAGGAAAATATATACAGTGGAAAAAAGAGTCTCTTCAATAAATGGTTCTGGGAAATTTGGACAGCTATATGTAGAAGAATGAAACTCGACCATTCTCTTACACCATACACAAAGATAAACTCAAAATGGATAAGACCTCAACATGAGACAGAAATCCATCAGAATCCTAGAGGAGAACATAGGCAGTAATCTCTTCGATATCAGGCACAGCAACTTCTTTCAAGATATGTCTCAAAAGGCAAAGGAAAAAAAAGTGAAAACAAACTTTTGGGACTTCATCAAAATCAAAAGCTTCTGCACAGCTAAGGAAACAGTCAAAAAAACAAAGAGGCAACCCACGCAATGGGACAAGATATTTGCAAATGACAGTACAGACAAAAGGTTGATATCCAGGATCTATAATGAACTCCTCAATCTCAACACACACGAAACAGGCAAACATATCAAAAAATGGGAAGAAGATATGAACAGACACTTCTCCAATGAAGACATACAAATGGCTATCAGACACATGAAAAAATGTTCATTATCATTAGCCCTCAGGGAGATTCAAATTAAAACCACATTGAGATATCACCTTACACCAGTTAGAATGGCCAAAATTAACAAAACAGGAAACAACATGTGTTGGAGAGGATGTGGAGAAAGGGGAACCCTCTTCCACTGTTGGTGGGAATGCAAGTTGGTGCAGCCTCTTTGGAGAACAGTGTGGAGATTCCTCAAGAAATTAAAAATAGAGCTTCCCTATGACCCTGCAATTGCACTCCTGGGTATTTACCCCAAGGATACAGATGTCGTGAAAAGAAGGGCCATCTGTACCCCAATGTCTATAGCAGCAATGGCCACGGTCGCCAAACTATGGATAGAACCAAGATGCCCTTCAACGGATGAATGGATAAGGAAGACGTGGTCCATATACACTATGGAGTATTATGCCTCCATCAGAAAGGATGAATACCCAACTTTTGTAGCAACATGGATGGGACTGGAAGAGATTATGCTGAGTGAAATAAGTCAAGCAGAGAGAGTCAATTATCATATGGTTTCACTTTTTTGCGGAGCATAACAAATATCATGGAGGAAAAGGGGTGTTAGAGAGAAGAAGGGAGTTGGGGTAAATTGGAAGGGCAGGTGAACCATGAGAGACTATGGACTCTGAAAAACAATCTGAGGGGTTTGAAGTGGTGGGGTGTAGGAGGTTGGGGTACCAGGTGGTGGGTATTATAGAGGGCACGGATTGCATGGAGCACTGGGTGTGGTGAAAAAATAATGAATACTGTTTTTCTGAAAATAAATAAATTTTAAAAATTAAAAAAAAAATAAAAAACAAAATAAAAGTCTCCAAACAAACAAAAGCCCAGGCCCAGACGGCTTCCCAGGGGAATTCTACAAAACATTTAAAGAACTAATTTCTATTCTCCTGAAACTGTTCCAAAAAATAGAAATGGAAGGACAACTTCCAAACTCATTTTATGAGGCCAGCATCACCTTGATCCCAAAACCAGACAAGGATCCCATCAAAAAAGAGAGCTATAGACCAATATCCTTGATGAACACAGATGGGAAAATTCTCACCAAAATACTAGCCAATAGGATTCAACAGTACATTATAAGGATTATTCACCACGACCACTTGGGATTTATTCCAGGACTGCAAGGTTGGTTCAACATCTGCAAATCAATCAATGTGATACAACACATCAATAAAAGAAAGAACAAGAACCATATGATACTCTCAATAGATGCTGAAAAAGCATTTGACAAAGTACAGCATCCCTTCCTGATCAAAACTCTTCAAAGTGTAGGGATAGAGGGCACATACATCAATATTATCAAAGCCATTTATGAAAAAACCACTGCAAATATCATTCTCAATTTAGAAAAACTGGAAGTTTTCCGCTAAGGTCAGGAACATGGTAGGGAAGTCCATTATCACCACTGCTATTCAACATAGTACTAGAAGTCCTAGCCTCAGCAATCAGACAACAAAAGGAAATTAAAGGCATCCAAATCGGCAAAGAAGAAGTCAAACTATCACTCTTCACAGATGATATGATACTATATGTGGAAAACCCAAAAGACTCCACTCCAAAACTGCTAGAACTTGTACAGGAATTCAGTAAAGTGTCAGGATATAAAATCAATGCACAGAAATCAGTTGCATTTCTCTACACCAACAACAAGACAGAAGAAAGAGATATTAAGGAGTCAATCCCATTTACAATTGCAACCAAAACCATAAGACACCTAGGAATAAACCTAACCATAGAGACACAGAATCTATACACAGAAAACTATAAAGTATTCATGAAAGAAATTGAGGAAGACACAAAGAAATGGAAAAATGTTCCATGGTCCTAGATTGGAAGAATAAATATTGTGAAAATGTCTATGCTACCTAAAGCAATCTACACATTTAATGCAATTCCTATCAAAGTACCATCCATCTTTTTCAAAGAAATGGAGCAAATTATCCTGAAATTTATATGGAACCAGAAAAGACCTCGAATAGCCAAAGGAATATTGAAAAAGAAAGCCAAAGTTGTGGCATCACAATTCCGGACTTCAAGCTCTATTACAAAGCTGTCATCATCAAGACAGCATGGTACTGGCACAAAAACAGACACATAGATCAATGGAACAGAATAGAGAGCCCAGAAATAGACTCTCAACTCTATGGTCAACTAATCTTCAACAAAGCAGGAAAGAATGTCCTATGGAAAAAGACAGCCTCTTCAATAAATGGTGCTGGGAAAATTGGACAGCCACATGCAGAAAAATGAAATTGGACCATTTCCTTACACCACACATGAAAATAGACTCAAAATGGATGAAGGACCTCAATGTGAGAAAGAAATCCATCAAAATCCTTGAGGAGAATACAGGCAGCAACCTCTTCGACCTCAGCCGCAGCAACATCTTCCTAGGAATATCGCCAAAGGCAAGGGAAGCAAGGGCAAAAATGAAATATTGGGATTGTATCAAGATCAAAAGCTTTTGCACAGCAAAGGAAACAGTTAACAAAACCGAAGACAACTGACAGAATGGGAG
This sequence comes from Mustela nivalis, assembly GCF_964662115.1. Lineage (NCBI taxonomy): Eukaryota > Metazoa > Chordata > Mammalia > Carnivora > Mustelidae > Mustela > Mustela nivalis. The sequence continues at coordinate 77,694,501 of NC_139023.1, forward strand.
AAGATATTTGCAAACGACATATCAGATAAAGGACTAGTATCCAAAATCTATAAAGAACTTAGCAAACTCAACACCCAAAGAACAAATAATCCAATCATAAAATGGGCAGAGGACATGAACAGACATTTCTGCAAAGAAGACATCCAGATGGCCAACAGACACATGAAAAAGTGCTCCATATCACTCGGCATCAGGGAAATACAAATCAAAACCACAATGAGATGTCACCTCACACCAGTCAGAATGGCTAAAATTAACAAGTCAGGAAATGACAGATGCGGTCGAGGATGCGGAGAAAGGGGAACCCTCCTACACTGTTGTTGGGAATGCAAGCTGGTGCAACCACTCTGGAAAATAGCATGGAGTTCCTCAAAATGTTGAAAATAGAACTGCCCTATGACCCAGCAATTGCACTACTGGGTATTTACCCTAGAGATACAAATGTAGTGATCCAAAGGGGCACGTGCACCCAACTGTTTATAGCAGCAATTTCTATAATAGCCAAATTATGGAAAGAACCAAGATGTCCATCAACAGATGAATGGATAAAGAAGATGTGGTATATATACACAATGGAATACTATGCATCCATCAAAAGAAATGAAATCTTGCCATTTGCGATCACGTGGATGGAACTAGAGGGTATCATGCTTAGTGAAATAAGTCAAACGGAGAAAGACAACTATCGTATGATCTCCCTGATACCAGGGAGATCATATGAGGAAGTGGTGATGCAACATGGGGGCTTAAGAGGGTAGGAGAAGAATAAATGAAACAAGATGGGATTGGGAGGGAGATAAACCATAGAGACCCTTAATCTCACAATACAAACTGAGGGTTGCTGGGGGGAGGAGGGTTGGGAGAAGGGGGATGGGGTTATGGACATTGGGGAGGGTATGTGCTTTGGTGAGTGCAGTGAAGTGTGCAAACCTGGCGATTCACAGACCTGTACCCCTGGGGATAAGATATATTATATGTTTATAAAAAATAAAAATTGAAAAAAAAAATTTTGTAGAACTCTCCTGGGAAGCCATCTGGCCCTGGGCTCTTGTTAGTTTGGGTATTTTTGATGACTGCTTCAATCTGCTTACTGGTTATGGGTCTGTTCAGGTTTTCTATTTCTTCCTGGTTCAATTGTGGTAGTTTATATGTCTCTAGGAATGCACCCATTTCTTCCAGATTGTCAAATTTGTTGGCGTAGAGTTGCTAAGTCTGGCCAGGGGTTTATCAATCTTACTAATTCTTCCAAGAACGAGCTCCTAGTTTTGTTGATTTATTCTACTGTTGTTTTGGTTTCTATTTCATTGATTTCTGCTTTGATCTTTATGATTTCTCTTCCCCTGCTGGGTTTAGAGTTTCTTTCTTGTTCTTTCTCTATCTCCTTTAGGTGTAGGGTTAGGTTGTGTACCTGAGACTTTTCTTGTTTCTTGAGAAAGGCTTGTACCACTTTATATTTTCCTCTCAGGACTGTCTTTGCTCTGTCCCACAGATTGTGAACTGTTGTGTTTTCATTATTGTTTGTTTCCATGAATTTTTTCAATTCTTCTTTAACTTCCTGGTTGACCCATTAATTCTTTAGAAGGATGCTCTTTAGTCTCCATGTATTTTGGTTATTTCCAAATGTCCTCCTGTGATTGAGTTCTTGCTTCAGAGCATTGTGGTCTGAAAATATGCAGGGAATGGTCCCAATTTTTTGATACCGGTTGAGACCTGATGTATGACCCAGGATGAGATCTATTCTGGAGAATGTTCCATGTGCACTAGAGAAGAATGTGTATTCTGTTGCTTTGGGATGGAATGCTCTGAATATATCTATGATGTCCATCTGGTCCAGTGTGTCATTTAAGACCTTTATTTCCTTGTTGATCTTTTGCTTGGATGATCTGTCCATTTCAGTGAGGGGAGTTTTAAAGTCCCCTAATATTATTGTTGATGTGTTTCTTTGCTTTTGTTATCAAGTGGTTTAAATAGTTGTCTGCTCCCATATTAGGGGCATAAATATTTAAAATTGTTAGAGCTTCTTGTTGGACAGACCCTTTGAGTATGATATAGTGTCCTTCCTCATCTCTTATTTTAGTCTTTGGCTTAAAATCTAATTGATCTGATAAAAGGATTTTCATCCTAGCTTTCTTATGATGTCCATTAGCATCGTAAATTGTCCCCCCCCCCCCATTTTAAATCTGGAAGTGTCTTTGGTTCTAAAATGAGTTTCTTGTAGACAGCATATTGATGGGTTTTGGTTTTTTTTATCCATTCTGATACCTTGTGTCTTTTGATTGGGGCATTTAGCCCATTAACATTCAGGGTAACTATTGAGAGATATGAATTTAGTGCCATTGTATTGCCTGTAAGGTGAGTATTACTGTATATTGTCTCTGTTCCTTTCTGGTCTACTACTTTTAGGCTCTCTTTGCTTAGAAGACCTCTTTGAATATTTCCTGTAGAGCTCATTTAGTGTTTACAAATTCTTTTTGTTTTGTTTGTCCTGGAAGATTTTGATCTATCCTTCTATTTTCAATGATAGTATAGCTGGATATAGTATTCTTTGCTGCATGTTTTTTCTCATTTAGTGCTCTGAATATATCATGCCATTTCTTTCTGGCCTGCCAGATCTCTGTGGATAATCTAACATTAGATTATCCACAGATGATATGGCATGATATATTCAAAGCACTAAATGAGAAAAAACATGCAGCAAAGAATACTATAAAAAAGAATACTATAAAAATAAAAAAAAAAAAAGAATACTGCTGCCAATCTAATATTTTTATCATTGTATGTTACAGACTTCTTGTCCCAGGCTGCTTCAGGATCTCCTCTTTGTCACTAAGAGTTGTAAATTTTACTATTAGATGGTGGGGTGTGGACCTATTCTTACTGATTTTGAGGGGGGTTCTCTGAACCTCCTGGATTTTGAAGTTCATTCCCTTTGCCATATTAGGGAAACTCTCTACAGTAATTCTCTCCAATATAACTTCTGCTCCCCTCTCTCTTTCTTCTTCTTTTGGAATCCCAATTATTCTAATGTTGTTTCATCTTATGTCATCACTTATCTCTCTTTCATCTTATGTCATCACTTATCACTTATCACCTTGTGGTCCAGTAATTGTTTGTCTCTCTTTTGCTAAGCTTCGTTATTCTCTGTCATTTGGTCTATTATATCACTAATTCTCTTTTCTGCCTCAATATTCCTTGTAGTAAGAGCTTCCATTTTTTTATTCCACCTCATTAATAGCCTTATGATTTGCAGTTGGTTAAATTTTAGTTCTTTTATTTCTCCAGAAAGGGATTTTACTTCTCCAGACAGGGTCTCTCTCATAACTTCCATACCTTTTTTGAGCTCAGCTAGCACCTTGAGAATCATCATTCTGAACTCTATATCTGATATATTACCAATGTCTATATTGTTTATGTCTCTACCTTAGTTACTGCTTCTTTTTCTTCATTTTTTTTTTTGTGGTGAGTTTTTCTGCAGTGTTATTTTATCCAGATAAGAATATATGAAGGAGAGAATAAAATGCTATAAGTGTGGTAAGCACCCCAGGAAACTGTGCTTTAACCAAATCAGAAGAGACCCCCATATTGTGCAGGGAGGAAAGGGAGTAAAAATAAGTTCAGAAAAAAAAATAAAATAATTAACCTTGCAAGACTAAACAATCATGGGGAGAAAGCCATGAATTTCATGCTTTGTTCTCCTCCTCTGTAATTCTGTTGTTCTCCTTGGTAAGTGAACTTGGTCTTGGCTGGATTTCTTGCTGATCTCATGGGGGAGGGGCCTATTGTGGTGATTTTCAAGTGTCTTTGCCTGAAGCAGAATTTCACTCTCCTTACCAGGGGGCGGGCTAAGTAATCTGCTTGGGTTCAGTTTCAGGAGTGTTTTTTCCCTGAATGCTTTCCATAGAGTCCTGGAAGACAGGAATGAAAATGGCGGTCTCCCAATCTCCAGCAGGGAGAAGCCAAGAGCTTTGGGCTGTCACTCCTCAGTGCGCCCTTGGATGAAAGCCCTCAATCACCCCTGTCTCCCTGGCCTCTGAATGTGCTCTGAGCTCACCTGGCCTGTGACCAAACGTCTCTGTCTCTGGCACTCAGCCCCACCTGGAGTCTCCAAACCCAGCAGATCCCTGTGTTCTTCCGGAGGCAGTCTCCCTGGATCTTGTGGGGTTCCTACTCAAAGAGCAGTGGTCTGACAGTGCCATGGATCACAGTTTAAGGTAACCCCGAGTTCAGGTCGATTTTCTGTTTCTAGAATTGCTACTCTTCTTCTCTTTGATCTCCTGTTGGATTTGTAGGTGTTCAGAATGGTTTGATAAACTATGTATCTGATCTCCTGCAACCTGTTATCATCTCAGCCTGCTACTCCTCCTCCACCATCTTCCACGTTCATTGACTTTTTAAATCTTCCCATGCTTTTCAAATAAACATAAATGTACCATCTCATGGCTCTGCTTAATTAATCAATATCTAGCAGTTGAATTAAATTCAATTAATAAATATTAATATATATAATCATATGATTATAAATATAATACTGATATGAATATATATGTATTCATTTTGATTTTATATAGGAAGTACAGTAGTTTCCTCTTCTCCACAGTTTCAGTTACCCATGTTCAACTGGGAGTCCAGAAGCAGATGGTCTTCCTTTGGACATGTCATTAGAAGGTCAATAGTAGCCTAACACTATGTTGCAATGTCCACATCATCTCACCACGTAGGTGTTTCATCATTTCACATCATCACAAGAAGGGTGATTACAATACAATAAGATATTTTGGGAGAAAAAGACCATATTCACATAATTTTTATTACGTATATGGTTATAATGGTTTATAACAGTATATGGTTATAATTATTCTATTTTATTATTGGTTATTACATTAACCTCTTTGCCTCATTTATAAATTAAACTTTATATAAGTATGTATTTATAGGGGAAACAATATTATATAGGTTTGGAATTATCCACAGTTTCAAAAACCTACTGGGGGTTTTAGATTGTATCCCCCATGGTTAAAGGGAGACAACTGTATATCACTGATGATTCTGTCATTCTAATAGTTTGTTTCCACATAGTGTATGTTTTAAGAAGGAAAGATGTTTTGTTTATTTATTGTGTACTTTTTGTGTTGTCAAATATATCCATATTTTTAAGGCCAAAAGTTTTTTTATGAGTTTCAATTCATTTATTTTTATCCAAGTCTCAAAACCAAATCTTGAGGCTATTGTCTTGATTCCAAAAATATTCCAACATTTCTTCCAGTTTTAAACGAAACAAAATAAAACAAAACTTCAGATTATAAGTTTACTCACTTACCAAAGCAATTGCTTGGAAGGCTGGAGAAGGTAGAGGAGATATTTGAGTGCACTATTATTCTCTCTGCCACATTTAGTATAAATGAAGTCACACTGGGGAAGCATTCAAAGAGACATGTGTTAGAAGATAAACTGAGGCATAGTAAACATTTTAAGAGTTTATTTGAAGAAGAGCCAATTCCAATAGGGTGTTGCCAAATTGGAAGCTCTTAGAACACCACCACAGGAGATTACAGGAGAGATTTTCATAGAGAAATGGCAGAAGCTAAATAAGGAAATTATTGATTGATATGTTTTTTTTTCTCATTTGAAGTCTTTTTTTAAATTTTTTTTTAATCTTTTATTTTTTATAAACATATATTTTTATCCCCAGGGGTACAGGTCTGTGAATCGCCAGGTTTAGACACTTCACAGCACTCACCAAAGCACATACCCTCTCCAATGTCCATAACCCCACCCCCCTTCTCCCAACTCCCCTCCCCCCAGCAACCCTCAGTTTGTTTTGTGAGATTAAGAGTCACTTATGGTTGATATGTTTAAAGCCTAGTTGGTTGTTTGTAATTGGTTGCCCCTAGGTTTCAACTTCATAACCTTAAAATGTTTATAGGCTTAAGTTTTTGGTTGCTTACATAGGCTACCATGGCATCAAAGCCATCTCAGTCTAATGGGCTCCTTTTTAAATTAGATTAGCATATGTAATACTTGTCTACCTTCCCCTTCTACTTTAACTATTGCTGACAAGTTGTTATTGATTCTCTGAAAACCATATATGGTTGTAATATGATATAAATTAAACAGGCACATCTAAATTAATTTAAATGATTTTTCTCTAAGTTACACATAATATAATTAGTTTGTGTTTTATTTGCAAAATACAGAAAAGTATCCAGAATCTTTTTATTTTATTTTATTTTTTGTTATTTTACTATCCTGAGTTCACTGTTATTATTTTGGTGTCTCATTGTTTTTATTCTTAAATATATAGGTACATGGCAACATGAGAGAAAAAGACAGACATAGAGGAAGGGAGAAAACACATGTGCATGAGGCATAAACAAAAAGCCATTTAGCAAAGCTTAGGTGAATTCCTGTTGCTACTGAATCATAAAGAGCTAAATAATGTTCATGTAAAAAGCAACTAGATTAGACAGAAAAGGATGCAATTAAAAACAATTGCTTTTAGTAAGTCAGAGAAAGACAAATACCATATGATCTCACTTATATGTGGAATCTAAAAACAAGCAAAAGAAGAGCTCCTAAATAGAACAGATTAATAGTTGTCAAAGGTAGGTGGATAAGATGGGTGAAGGGGGTCAAAACATAGGAATTTCCAGTTATAAAATAAGTAACTCAGAGAAAAGAAGTCATTTTCTAGCATACCATTGTGATTAATCTGGCAAATGAGATATAGACATAGCTCAGAGATATTGTGGGTTTGGTTCCAGACCACTGCAATAAAACAAATAGTGCAATAAAGTGAGTATGTAATGTAGAGTGTGGTGACTACAGTAAAAAAATCCTGTACTGTGGTTTTGAAAATTACTAATGAAATCTTAAAAGTTCTCATTATAAGAAAAAAGAAATTTGTAACTGTCTGTGGTGACAGTGGTAACTATATTTATTGTGGTGATCGTTTTGCAATATATACAAATATCAAATCATTCCATTGTATACCTGAAACTAATATAATGTTAAGTGTCAATTATACCTCAAGTAGAAAAAGCAATTACTTGTATACTTTTAAAAGTAGTAGTCATACTATTAACTGGTGTTTGATTATTCCTTAAGGTTATGTAAAAATATTTAGCCAGCTTCATTATGTCTGCTCTCACAAAGAAATCTCATGCCTTGGATTATTACTCCTAAAATATTACCTGTTTCTTAAATGTATCACCAGTGTGATTTTTAGTATTTTATGTGTCAGAACACCTGGGTGGCTCAGTTCTGTTGAGCATCTGTCTTTGGCTCAGGTCATGATCCCAGAGTCCTGGGATCGTGTCCCACCTTGGAAATAAATAAATAAATAAATTAAATATTCTATTTTATATAAAATAAAATATAAATAACTAACTGTTCTATGTGTCACAGAGACAATTGTATGTATTCACTACATTTCTCTTCCTGGGTGTAGCCTTTCATGTGATTAATCTGATATACCTCAGAGATATTGTGGATTTGGTTCCAGGCCTCTGCAATGAAACAAATATTACAACAAACTGAGTCAAAATTTTTTGTTGATGTTGTTTTGTTTTCTGTAGTGCATATAAAAATTATTTCACTGCACTCTAGTCTATAAGGTGTACAATAGCATAATGCTTTCACAAAGCAATGGATGTACCTTAATTTAAAATTGTTTTTGTTGCTAAAATATGTTATCATCTAACTTTTAGAAAGTCATCAACTTTTTGCCGGTGGAGGTCTCAATGTTGATGGCTGCTGACTGATCAGGTAGTGCTTGCTGAAGGTCAGGCTTGCTGTGGCAAGTTCTTAAAATAAGACAACAGTGAATTTTATTACATTGATTGACTATTTTCCACAAACAATTTCTCTGTACTATGTGATGCTATTTGATAGAACTTTTAAAATTGAAGTCTATCTATTCAGAATCTGCTGCTGGTTTATTAACTAAGTGTATGTAGGAATCTGAATCTTTTCATTGTCATTTCAATAATCTTCACAGCATCTTCACCAGTTGATTCCATTGCAAGAGAGCCCTTTCTGTGCTCATTCATTGTCAGGTTTGGCCAACAAACCTGGAGATGGTGAATGAAAAGATTACTCCAGACACCTCTGTAAGAGAAATGAGAGAGACTGGGGATCAGCCGCTCTAGTGGCAACAGGTTCCAAGCCAGACTCTGCCTCCACCTTTATTATGAATATTAACAGTACAACAAGGGAATAAGAAAAATAAGAAGGAAAGTGAAGCTGTAATAATCAAGACTGTGGCTTAAGGAGTATTGTGTGACTAAAACAAGCTGTGCTCATGATGGGCGTGTAGATAGGGAGTACATGGAATGTGTGACCTCCAAAGATAAATGCTTCTCCTAAGTCAAGCAATTACTCCCTGGATGAGTGCATTGAGCCACAATGAGGATCTGGCTGTTTTCAGCCTAAAAAGCTTAAAGGGAGCCCAGTTTTCTGGACACTTCTTCTTTCTTTATCAACAAGTCTCATCCAGAGAGGCATGTGTTTATTAAATCTTATCTAGCCAGGCACTCTGAATTCCCACAATCCATAAGAAGCAATTCCTCATGCATTAAAATGTTATCATGAGATTGCAGCAATTCAGTCACATCTTAGGCTCTATTTCAAATTCTTGTTCTCTTCTTATTTCCACCATATCTGCAGTTACTTCCCCCACTGAAGTCTTGAACCCCTCATGGATGACTATCCATGAGGGCTGGAATCAACTTCTTTCAAACTCCTCTTCAGGTTGATATTTTGACTACTGCCCATGAATCACAAATGTTATTAATGACATCTATAATTGTGAATCCTTTCCAGAAAGTTTTCAATTTATTTTACCCAGAGCCATCATAGGAATTACTATCTATGGCCATGATAGCCTTACAAATGTATTTTTTAAATAAGAAAACTTGAAAGTTGAAATGACTCCTTGATCCATGGGGTGCAGAATGGATGTTGTGTTAGCAGGTGTGAAAACAACAGTAATCTTGTATTTATCTCCATCAGAGCTCTTGGGTGACTAGGTGTATTGTCAGTGAATAGTCATATTTTGGAAGGAATATTTTTTTCTGAGAAGTAATTCTCAACAATGAACTTACAAATATTTTGGAAACATATTTTGAAAAATATGTTGTAAACAGATGTGCTATCATCTAAGTTTTGTTGATACTTAGATGGCACACAGGCAGAGTAGATCTAGCATAATTCTCCAGAGTCCTAAGATGTTCAGAATGGTCAATGAACATTGGATTCAACTGAAAATCACCAACCTGCAGTAGCTCCTATCAAAAGAGTCAGTCTGTCCTTTAAAGCTTTGAAGCCCAGCATTGACTTTTCTTCTTAAGCTATGAAAGGTCCTAGATGTCATTGTCTCTCAATAGAAGTCTGTTTTGTTTAAAATGAACATCTATTTTTTAGTGTGGCCACCTGCATTAACATTTTTCACTAGATCTTCTGGAGAACTTGCTGCAGTTTTGACATTAGCACTTGCTGCTTCATCTTATATTTTTATATTCTAGAGATAGTATGGTTCTTTAAACCTCATGGGCCAACCTCTGCTAGCTTTGAGCTTTCCTTCTATACCTTCCTTATCTGCCTCAGTCTTCATGTAATTGAAGTGTTAGGGCCTTCTTCTGGATGAGGCTTTGGCTTAAAGGAATATTGTGTCTGGTTTGATCTAGCCAGATCACTGAAACTTTCTCCATATGGGCAATAAGGCTATTTCACTTTCTTATCATTTGTGTGCTCACTGGAGTAGCACTTTTAATTTCTTTCAAGAGCTTTAACTTTGCATTCACAATTGGCTGTTTGATGAAAGAGACCTATTTTTCACTCTATCTTGGTTTCCATTATGTTTTCTTCACTAAGCTTAATCATTGAAAGATATACAACTTTCCTTTCACTTGAACACTTCAAGGTCAGTGTAGAGCTGTTACCTGGCCTAATTTCAATATTTTTGTGTCTCGGGAAGTAGGAAGAAGAGGAAGGTGAGAGACAGAGGAATAGCTGGTCAGTAGACCATCCAGAACACACATAACATTTATTTCTTTATTTTTATTTTTTTTTTACACATAACATTTATTAAGTTCGCTATCTTACATGAGTATCATTTGTGGCACCCCAAAACAATCGCAATAGCAACATCAAAGCTCACTGATCCACAGATCACCATGACAAATATAACAATAATGAAAAGTTTGAAATATTGTGAGAATTATCCAAATGTGATATAGAGACAAGAAGTGAGAAAATGCTATTAGAAAAAATGACACTCCACCAGTAGATTTACTTGATGCAGTGTTACCACAATCTTCAATTTGTAAAAAAAAAAACACACACACACACACAGTATCTTGGAACTGCAATATAGCGAAATGCAGTAAAACCTGACATGCCTGTATGATCAAAATTGAACAAAGGGATGATTCCAACAGATCTCTGTTCTCTGTAAAAGTGACCACAGACCATGATTTGAAATGTCAGAGAGTTCTATAATGTCTTGTATTTTTGAGTGTCCAGGTGGAATAGAATGGCATTTCCTGCAATTCCACTTATCAATTGGGGTGAAATCTATGCACTGAACAAGAAATAAACTTTTCTGTGTTAAGCAACTGAGATATAAGGCTTAGCTAGTTATCAGAGCATAAACTAGCCTATTTAATTTATATAGCATGTAGCCCGCATATATTCCGTAGATTGAATAAGAAGCCAGCTAAGAGTTTTTTTTTTTTTTAATATTTAACAAAAAAGCATTGACACTGGGTGATAATAATGTGTCAATCATGGTTCATCAGTTGCAACAGATGTGCCTCTCTGGTGGGGAATGTTGATAATGGGGAAGAATAGGCATGCATAGGGACAGTGGGTATCTGAGCAATCTGTGTACCTTCCATCCAGACTTGCTGTGAACTTAAAACTTTCCTTTAAAGTTTTGCAGTCCAGCATTAACTTCTCTTCTTTAGCTATGAAAGATCTAGATGCTCTAAAAAATAAACTGCTCTAAAAAATTTACTAAAAATTTGAAGAGAGAGAACACCCATACTATTAACTTATTCATATAATAGATTTATTGAGGTTTATAAATATTAAATTCAGGAAATATATATAATATTTTTCAATTGCCTTTTTTTTTTTTTTTAAGAGAGCAGGGAAGGAGGGTCAGAGGGAGAAGGAGAGAGGTTAAGTAGGCTCCTCAGCTAGCATGGAGCCTGATGCGGGGCTTGATCTAACGTCACTGACTGAGATCACAAGTTCATGACCTGAGTGGAAATCAAAAATTGGATGCATAACCCATTGTGTCACCCAGATGCCCCATTTTTCAATTTTTTTATACTTACTATATAATTATAAAATTTTCAGGTTGTTAAATATTCTCATAAAATACAAACTTTATTATTGCATAGTGTTTTTTTATTATATTTATATACTAAAATCTCCTATTGATGAACATTTAACTTGACTAAAATTTCTTTCTATTTTAAACAATGCTGACATCTAGCAGTGGATATCTTCTGTGAATACATATTCCTTATATTTATAGTAAGAATGATTACCATAACATTTAAGATGTAGTTTAGTACTTACTTTCTCTTAAGAAAATATGCTTACTATTCATGTTGTTTTTATGATTGATTATAATATACTTGTGCTTCAGTAATATGCAGTTAGCCTATATGTTTTGAGAAATAGTACATGATTCACAGGTCTTTACTGTTAATTCTATAATACCATTAATAGCATTTGGGTTAGCTAAATGTGACTTTTACACTCCTGAATTTGTTGTACAAAACAATAAAGATATAAAATAATCTTTATCTTTAGTGACAGCACCATTACCAACAAACTTTGAAATATAATTGAAAAATATTTTAAAATGTAGATTAAAGTGAAGATAGCTGATGAAAATTGGCATCTGGTTCTTCAAAACCTATGAACAGAGATTTTTCTAAACATGCATTTTTATAATACTGAAAACTCTTTTCAAATGACCTTTTTGATTAGAGCAATAATATCCAGAGGAAGTAAAACCATGGATGAAAGCAAGAATGCTCTTGTGGAGACAATATTCAACAAGCTGGAATGACTGGGAGACTAAGCTGCTATTTTATTATTTTCATCTAACTTCCTACCTAAGGAAAACTGTGGGATGAGAAGCAGGATGAAGCAGGGGGAAGTATTAACGTTAAGCACTGATGACAGAATGGGCTTGCTGTTGGCCATACATCATTTTGAATGTTGTTGAAAATGAAGGAAAGACAGGCCCACCCATGGCACTTAAAATGTGTAGTTTTGTCTAAAATGTGTTCAAGATTAAAATAAAAAACTGAGAGTAAAACATAGACAAAAAATCTGAATTCAAGTTGTTAAATTTTGTTTCCTATTACCCGCCAAAAGCATTCTGTTCACACAATTCTTTATCAAAAAGTTGACCACAATAAAACAAGGTGTAATAATCACAAAGGAGATTCATGGTGCCTAGTGAGTTCAATGTGTTCCCCAAATAGATATGTTCAACTCTTAACCCTAGGATGTCAGAAGGTGATTCTGTTGGGAGATGGAACCATTCAGATATACTTAGTTATGTTGAGGTTGGACTGATTTCGCATGAGTCTTAACCCAATATGACTGGTATCCTCCAAAGAGGAAAATAGGATATGAAGACATAGAGACATACGAGAGGAAAACATCATGTGACAACAGACACAGAGATGAAAGCACTGAGGCTATGAGCCAAGGAATGCCAAGGCTTAGTGACTACTACCAAAAACTTCATGGAAGCAGGGAAGGAAGGTTGTCTGTGTGGCTCAGTCAGTTAAGTGATTTCCTTCAGGTGAGGTCATGATGCCTGGATCTTGGGATTGAGACCTGTGTTGGGCTCCCTCCTCTACCCACCCCATCCCCTGGCTTGTGCTCTCTCACTCTCTCTTGCACTCTCAAATAATAAATAAAATCTTAAAAAAAAAAAAAAAAGGCAGCAAAGTATTCTTCCCTATTGTTTTCAGACAGAGTGTAGCCCCATTGACACAGTTTTGGACTTCTAACTTCAGAATTGTGAGAAAATAAATTTCTTTCTTTTTTTTTTTTTAAGATTTGATTTATTTGACAGAGAAAGAGAGAGCGAGCAAGTGCACAAATAGGCAGAGCGGCAGGGAGAGGGAGAAGCGAGCTCTCTGCTGAGCAGGGAGTCTGATGTGGGGGTTGATCCCAGGACCCCAGGATTATGACCTGAGCTGAGGCAAAGGATTAACCAACTGAACCACCATTAACCAACTAACCAAATAAGACAAAAAATTTCTGTGTTTTATCTTGTTTTGTTTTTAGCTACTCATTTTGTGGTACTTTGTTACAGCATCCTGAGACTCATATAGGACCTATGCATAATATCTTGTGTGTGCAAAATGAGAAAAAATTATAAAAATATATTTTAAAGAATTAGCAATTGCTGGGGTGCCCGGGTGGCTCAGTGGGTTAAGTCACTGCCTTCGGCTCAGGTCATGATCCCAGGGTCCTGGGATCGAGCCCCGTATCGGGCTCTCTGCTCAGCAGGAAGCCTGCTTCCCTCTCTCTCTCTCTGCCTCTCTGTCTACTTTTGATCTCTCTATCTGCCAAATAAGTAATAAATAAAATCTTTTAAAAAAAGAATTAGCAATTGCTAATTAATATTAATTATACATCTTTGTTTTCTAAAATGTTTAAAAGAGATTGTCTCAATGAGTTAAAAGCAGAAATTATAAAACAACAGACATATATAAATATTTAAAATCAGCTAAATTATACTTTCAGTCTTGAGGAAATGAGATAGGAAAGAAGAAAGATGGATTATACTCAGTGAAGTATTTCTTCTTGAGGTATTAAATAGAAGGTGCTTATCGAAATGTAAAGACAGGAGAAAGGTTTCATCTAAGATCCTGTATAATATTTCTGGAATGACAAAAGTCTTGAAATTCAGGGGTTTATTGCAAAATGCATCACTTATGTTTTTAACCACAGCTGATTAAATCATGAGCACTTGGTAACATCATGTAAAAGGGAAAAAAAGAGAGAGAGAGAGAGAGAGAGAGAGAATGAATTTCTTTCTGGGATTCTTTTGGAGGACTTTCTAAGAATGGTGCACCGGGCGAAAATGTAGGAGGCCAGGCCACACTAACATTGTCATAGACTGTATCAGTAGAAGCCCAGCTGATTCTGCAAAAACACAGGGTAGTAGTATAACCCCACCACTTGCCTTAAAAGTTAATACAACATTTAAGAAAAAAATGCCATAAAAACTTATTTCTCATCATATTTTTGAAAGACATTTACATTTACTTATTTAAAATCACTATATTGTTGTTCTAAAAGGTGTTATGTCCTTAAACTAATCACCCAAAATGGGTGTCATGACCTATTGGTCTGAAAATACTTACTAAAATAGCAATTAACTCTGCAAAATCTTGGAAGTATTTAAACTGATAATTAAGGATCTGTTGACTAGCTCTGGAAGTTCACTGGTAGGTCAAAATTACAATATTTGCTTAACCTAATCAGGTTGTTTCATGATCTATCTTATTTATACTTTGGGGACTATTTACATTATTCACATGTTGAATTAGATACCACTAATGTCATTAGCTATGTCAGCTACTTTTTCAACTTGCTAATTGTCTGTAATACCCTAATTAAAACGTCTATGAAAATGTGTTGCTCTATTGTTTCTGCTTCTTAAACCGAAAGTTTCCCAATTAATAAAATTAAAGTGTTTTCCAAAAGTTGAATATAATTAAGTTATTTATAGATTTGATTTGAAATATTTTGGGTCTTTTTTTTAATAATTGTAGTTAATATTACTTCTTGAGAGTAGTGTTTCCTTTCACTTTTTCTGTTCTTACTTATTTTTAATATTCATTTTAATATTCAAAAGAAGATTACATTTTCAATTAATTCATTAATTGATTCACTCACTTAACAATTGTTTATTGTGCCTTTCATAAACTGCCAGTATTGTTTAAGTACAGAGATTTAGAAATAAACACCACAGAACTCAGAACCCCTTAAGTGCTAAATAAAGGTAGGTATGAGTTATTTTATAATTTAAAAAGTATATTAACTTCCTGTGATTAAGAAAGATTGCCTTACAGAGGTAATTTTAGCCTGATTTTAACGTGAAGAGATGATTTAGAGGTAGTCAGTCCTAGAAAGAGAGCAAAAAACAGCATTTTCTGATCATTTTGTACAATTTGACATTGCTGTGTATAGAATGCAAGTGAAATTATTTTGAGAGCATAGCAGAAAGACACACAAGGTCCCATAGGGTATTTGGGAAGTGACTGGCAGCTACCCAAGAACTTTATTCATAAGTAAATTTTCTTAAGATTCACAATTTTGGTGATATAATTCCAGTTAATCAGTGTTTACTAGCCAGTATTATATGTTAGTAATATAATTCTGGTTAATCAGTTGAAGAAGCTGAAGTGAGAGATAGCAGTGATAATTTGGGGGCTATATTATAGTTGCAATCCCAAACCAGCAGTCTGAAAGTGGACTAACCAGTAGGTATTGAAAGTAACAAACTTTTGTTGAGGAAATGGAAGAGTTGATGAGGACAAATGCAGAGCAATTTTGTTTAATTGTAGAAATTTTCAATAAATAGTTTTGGGAATAAACATATATTAATAACAATAGTAATAACACTGATTTTACTACTATTTGGTAACATTGATTTCTGCCCTTATGCTAGAGAACATAATAACCATTGTATAATAATTTACTAAACATACATCCACCACTTACCCGTATATTTTGACCATATGTTCGTATAGCAATTTTCTTGCATCAAGGAAGTCATTAATCCTAAAATTTGGATTTATTCCATTGATCTTGGATGGTCTTATGAAGCCTTTCTTCAGGTGAGATTTATCTTTCTTTAAATGTAATGAGCTAAATTATAGTTAGTTCTATAGCTACAGGCACACTCTAACAATCTTGTGTCAATGGAATGTAGCACATGTTTGAAGTATAAGAAACAAGTATTATTAAAACAGATTAAGTATATGTTGTATAAGATAAGAAAGAATACAGATAGAACAAAGAAAGTACAACAGGGAATTTATTAGTGGAGAAATAAATGAAGTAGAGCATGAAAGTATCAAAGCTTCACTTCTGTAGCTGAAAATGGCTAGAGCAAAGCAGATTTTAAAATTAATGATCGCTAACTCTAAGTTGTATCCCAGGAGTCATTCTCCATTTTCCTGTATCAGTGACCCTCCCACTCTCTTAGATAATGATTTTACACCTCCCCAATGTTTGCAATTCTCTTTCCCACCCTCACTTTCAGGTATTTAACTGAGGGGGAAAAAAAATGGATTTGATCAAAAGAGAATTCCCACAACTTGCATCTAGCTTCCTATATTTAGTTCCTTCTGTTATTGTAATGATGGAATTTTCTGTTCCCATACTACAGCTTCCACCCTCACTCATAGACTCAATGGATAGTATTTCAGCTCCCCTCTTCTTCTGTTCCTGTGTTCCCTATGATTCTTTATCTCATAGATTGTTCCTGATCATAAGAATATTTCTATTTTCCATTAGAAACTAAAGTCACAAAAGCTCTCTTTTAAACGCTTTCACAGGTTCCCCTCGTCTTTTAGATAAAGCCAAATACCTCAAAAAAGCTGCCTACAGTCAATGTTCTCAATTGCTCTCATCTGATTTTTCTGTTAAGTCATCTCTAAGAATTCTTGATGATCCCTCTGGATGTCCATTCCAGGGCCACAAAATCCAGCTTTCAATTATTAAACTAAATCAGTGTTATTATAGCCAATAACAAAGTTGGTTATGTGTTCCTTGCTTTAACTATAAAGTACATCATTCATACTGTTTGCTTTGGATTCATCTCATTGTCAATCTCTTTTGTAAAACGAGCAATTTATCTCCAGACCTTGAAATTTTAGAGTGTTCCAAGGATATCTTTCTGATTTCCTTTTACTCGATTTTTGCTTTCTTATTGACCTCAACCTCTACCATGACTTCAGATAACATCCTTACAGACTTCTCTTTGGTCATTCATTTAATGTCTTAAATTTCATCTCCACTTGGACTCTAATAGCCATTCCAAACTTAAAAGGTTTTAAAACAAGGCCCTTGGTCTACCTCTAGTCCTTACTCTGAATAAATAAAATTTTGCTTCTGTTATATTCCTTCTCCTTGTTTTTTTTTTTTTTTTTTAAAGATTTTGTTTATTTATTTGACAGATCACAAGTAGGCAGAGAGACAGGCAGAGAGAGAAGGGGAAGCGGGCTCCCGCTGAGCAGAGAGCCCGATGTGGGGCTCCATCCCAGGACCCTGGGATCATGACCTGAGCAGAAGGCAGAGGTTTTAATCCACTGAGCCACCCAGGTGCCCCTCCTTCTCCTTGTTAAAGTCATTCCTTTCCTAAAACTTAAGCCAAGAATTGGAATCATCACTTTTGTTTTCTTTTCTTTTTCTCACATCCAACATCCAATTCCTCTACAATTCTATAGGAACATATTGCAAACACATCTAGAATCTGCTACTTCTGTCTTCTAAGCTACCACTTTGCCCGGCAATACTCAATTCTTGCCTCTATTATTTAACATCTCCTAATTAATCTTTTTACTTTTGCCTTAGGCCTTTTCTTGTTTATTTTCACAAAACAGCTAGAAGGATCTTGTTATAACTGGGATAGATCCTATTAACTAGTCTGGTCAAAACTTTCTAAAAGTTCCCCACTTTCTCAACATAAAAGCAAAATTCTTACCATGCTCTTCTCAGGTCTATAGAATCTGGCCCCAGGATTACGTATGCTGCCTTCTTGCTCTTCTTTAGCACAGGACTCACGCTGCTAGTTCAGGGTGTGTGTACTTTCATGTCTATCCCCCTGAAAGTGTCTTGTTTCAGGCTTACACAAGATATACTCTTTCATCTTCCAGTCCTTACTTACACATTATCTCTTCAATGAAGGTAAACTTTTGGACAACCTTATGTGAAATTGCAATTTTTTCCCAATCCCCTAATATTCCACATCTGTTTTCTCTGCCTTATTTTTCTTCTTCACATTTATCATTATCTTTTTAAAAAGATTATATTTATTTATTTATTTATTTATTTGAGAGAGCAAGAGAGAACGAGAATGTGCACTTGCACACAGGAACAGGGAGAGGTGTGAAGGGAGAGGAAGAAGCAGATTCCCCACTGAGCAGGAAGTCTAGGGGTGCACGGCTGATCCCAGGACCTCAGGATCTTGAACTGAGCAGAAGGCAGATACTTAACCAACTGAGCCTCCTAGGCACTCCATCATTAACGTAGTCAGTACATGTTTTAGTAATTTTGTTTTATTTTATTGTTGCTCTCTGCCCTCAAAGGGGAGAGATCCCTGTCTCTCACATTTGTTGCCCTATACCTGATATCTAGGCTAGCCTTCCCATAGAGAACACAATAATATATATATTTGTTAAATGAACGAATGACTACACACATTAGGAAATATTTTAAGTTTGACAATGCAATTATACAGATTATTCTTATGTCACATTATCAAATTCAATTCTAAAATTGATCCTCCTTCTAAATATAAGGGAAAGAGAAAAACACACAAAAAATGGAAAGGAAAAATAAAAGGGAGAAAATACAAAGTTAAAAAAAAAAAAAAGGAAAAGAGAAGAGAGTAGGCCTTCACTATTGGGATAACTTCAGTAAGTGTGTTCTTTCCAAATACTGAATACAATATCACTTAACCTGAAAATCTTCATTTACATACTAGCATATGTAGATTAAAACTCAAACCCCATTTTCTGGGTTTGCAAATTTATGCAGAAAGTGCATCCTCCTGATATGCTATCATTTCAGTGCTTGACACAAGGCTTAAGCCAGCAGCATTTTAAGTTCCACAGACACACTTAGTTTTTCTACTTAGTCAAGTTCATCTACTTAGTTTATCTACTTCCTGGCTCAAAGTTAAATGACATTTCCTGGATATGGTCTTTCCTTACAACTCCATTTAAAAAATTCACCTAATATCTCTGTGCTCATCACCCTGACCTATTTCCATCAAGATCTGTTTATCATATTTGTATTTATTTATTGTCTGTCTCATTTGAGCAGAATTTAAACTCTAAGAGAGTAAATGGTACCTTTTAATGCTTGGGCCCATTTGAGCTGCATGGGGATTCAACATAATTAGTTGAAAGAGAATGTCCTTAATCTACTTGAAAGTGACAGCCTACCCATCAGGCCACCTTTCAACCTTGCTTAATCACCTGGACGATTAGAGGAAGTTCGACTACCCCACTGAGAGATAAAAGGAAGTGGGGAGACAGAGGAAAGTTTGTTCCACTGAGAGTACACATTTTTGATCATAAATCCTGGCCAAAGATTTCACTTTTAGTCTTCTCAAATCAGCTATGAAACTTAATTGCTATTTGTGCAAGAAAATGCATTCTTATTTCCTCCCACCTGATTTTAAAGTGGCTGTTTGGAACATGACCTGTTTGGAAGATAAAGAATTCAAATATTTAGTTTTGTACTTACAATGAAAGAAAGCACTAAAGAGTTTCCCATTACTGCACTTTTAATTTTTATATAAAGCATATAAATAATTTTGGCCTAGGAAAATCCAGACATAAGAGAATTAAGACCATTACAGTTTGTTGATTAAGTTGTTATACTGCAGTTCTAGTGTTGACTATTTGCAACATAAATGGAAAATGAACACAATTCATGTGTATTCATGATAATTGCTCCCCCAAAAAACCTGGCTTTGAGTTTATAAAGTAGATTCTGTTCACAGCAAAAAAATAATGATAAAGTATTTTAGATACTCAATTTGTGCCTATTTCTTATAATACTAGTTATTTTAAAACTCAAGTGTTTTAGTATGTCTGGTGTCTGCCTAAATGCATAAGGGAAATTTCAGAAATATCGAATAATACCATACACTTTGAATAAAAGAATTCTCTTATACAAAGCATTTACCATTCAGCCTAGGAATACAAAAGAATTTTTGAGGTTTCAAGTAGAAGTCTGTTTGAATGGGAAGAGAAATCATACAAGTATATTTTTTCCTCAATAATAGATATACAGTATAATACACTTTGCTCTATTTATGGATTCACTTAGATGACAATTTATATGTCTTCATTTTAAGTTCAATTTTTCTTTCATAGCTACCCCTAGGTTTCTATGTTTAGAATGTTTAATTGTTGATTTTGAACTGTTTTTAAATGTATGCTTTAATAACATAATGCTGAAATCACCTAATAGATATTGTGATCATATTGATGGAAGAATGTTTTCACTTTCTTATGAAGGAATGCTGTGAGAAAAAATGGAATAAGAGAACTTGTGAATTTGAGTTAGAAAATCAGTTGATGCATGCTTCATCTTTCTGTTGTGCCACATAGAGAAGGGCCCAGTTACGGACTTCTATAGCTACACACAAAAGATTCCTAAGCCCCTGAACAAGGCCCTCAGATTCTTTTCTATCCCCTGCAGTTTGTAGCTAAGTTTCTTTTAGAAGTCATGGAATCAGACATTCTTGTTGGGTTTATGAATTGCATGAGGCTGCTTCTACCTAGAAACAAAAATTCCAAGAATGATTTTGGATACCATGTTAACACACCACTCACAATATCATCTACTTCCTTTCTCAGCTTCTCCATTATGGTCTAGCACAAAAACTTTGATCTCAACCTGTTCCTCATCTTTCATTCTGATTACCTCACTTTGTACTGGATTTTCCTCCTCAAATATTCATGAAACTCCTTCATCACAATGGTAGTCCATCACTAAAAAGAATCTGTTTGATTTTGTCCCTGATATTCCAGCATTCAGTTTGGTACTATCCACTTCTTTAGGTTAAGCCAATGTTTGTGCTTCATATGAAAGAGTGTTTCAGATTTTTCCCAGCTTGATATTTTACTGTTATGCAGAATTCATTGGAATATTGCTTCTGAATTAGAACTGATACTACTGTACCCCAAACTGCCCACTTCTCTCTCTCTCTCTCTCTCTCTCTCTCACACACACACACACACACAGAGTGAATTGCCCATTTAAAGGATAACAGCTATTGAATGGTCAGGGTTTTCCCCAAACCCAAAGGAAAACATCCACTTCCAGTGTCAAACTGAATTGCGACACAATTCCAAGTTCCCATGCAAAAACTCGAAGATTAGGCTTGAAATATGTATTTCTTTCACATCTTTTTTTTTTTTTTTTTTGTATCGTCTGAGCTAACATTGTCAGGGAAACATTGTAATGATCAGCAAATATGACAGGAAAATCTCAAGCAGAGATTTTTTTCAGGGTGGTACCAACAGGTGATATATACAATCTGGTCTCTATCTTATAAATCAGATAAAGAGACATCTAGTATACAATTCAGTTAATTTCACTTTCCGTTGCAAATACTTTTAATGATTACATAATTGAAGCCCCAGAGTAGGGGCTCCAGGGTTGGTTCAATGGCTTAATAATGTCAACAATGACTCAAACATTTTTATTTGAATACTTTCTCTCTCAGTATAGTTGACCCTCGAACAGCACCAGTTAGAACTGTAAAAGTCTACTTACATGCATTTTTTTTTTCAATAAATACAGTACAGTGGTATAAATGTATTTTCCTCACAATTTACTTAATAATATTTTCTTCTCTGGGGTGCCTGGGTGGCTCAGTGGGTTAAAGCCTCTGCCTTCAGCTCAGGTCATGATCCCAAGGTCTTAGGATCAAGCCCCACATAGGGCTCTCTGCTCAGCAGGGAGCCTGCTTCTCCCACGCCTCTCCTCTCTGCCTGCCTCTCTGCCTACTTGTGATCTCTGTCAAATAAATAAAAAATCTTTAAAAAACTAATATTTTCTTCTCTCCAGCTTACTTTGTTGTAAAAACACACTATATAATATATTTACTGGAGTGGAACAGGGCATTTGGAAGAGTTTAAGGTTTCAAAGAGTACAAAGAGAAATGCTCTCTCCTAACAGAAGTGGGACTAACACAGCTAGATGAGGTTTTTTCTAAGAGTGAGTGCTGAACTCACTGTCAGTATTATATTTTGGACACTGTATGCAGTATTGGTGTTTAGTATATCTATGTGCAGTTTATGTGTTGCCATTGCCATATATATAAAAGTATCTTTATAATCCCTAAGCATAATTTGAGATGGAGATTAGATTGTTAGAAATATTGATGGAGATTCTTACCTATTATGATTGGTAGGGAGTACATTAGAGACATTCTTAAAATTAGAGAAGTAGAAACTTTAGAAGCATATACAGTGTGAAATCAGGTGTAAGAGCAAGACAGTTGCTCTTGTATGTTAAATAATGTCCCTTGGGGAATTTGATGATGAATGTAATAACTGGGAGGTAAATCAAGTTAATCTTCACTCTAAGTGAATCTTAAAAGATGGCTTTACTTACTAGTCAAGATGACCTGAACCTGGTTGATCTGCCCATTTTTATGAAGGAGACCTGCTCTGAATTGGCCAAAACATAGATCCATTCCTAGATCAAACACAGGGAACTGATTTTTCCTTATTATTGATGAAGCTTCATTCTGAGAAGGTTGTTAAGAAACGCTATCCAGCCCTTAGTCATGCACATTTGTATCTTGGTAGACACCATTCAAGCATCATTGAATCTAAGAATCTAAGAACCACAGAATCTGTAACAATTCTGTGTTGATAAACTCTTAGACCTGTGATGTTCAAGGTCAGGGATGTTCAGACTTGTGATACTCACAACTCAATTTCCCACTTAGGTTGCTCATTGGAGTCATCAGTTTACACACGATTTAATTAATAATGCCCATGTAATTAAAAAAAGCTCTCTCAAAAAAGAATAGTGTTCAGAGTATTTCCAGGTTGGTGAGGATATGGAAATGTCAGAGAATAGTGCACTCACAGAGGCCATGGAAGCTCTGCAGCCTTTCCTCCTACCTTGCTATAGGCATCGGTTCCATCTGGCTATTCCTGACTTCCAACATTTTGTAACAACCCTGTAATTTGGTAAATAAAATTTTCTCTGAAAATTGTGAGCCACACTAGCAAATTCATAGAACTCAAGATGGGGTCATTGGAACAGCTGATCTATAGCCAGTAGATCAAAACCACAGATGGCAAGGTATACTTGCAACTGCTGTGGGAAGTTGTGGGTGGGAGCAGTTTGGTGGAAGAAGACCCTTTACCTCTGAGATCTGAAGCTATCTCCAAGTAGACTGTTGTCAGAATTGAATTGAATTATAGGACATCCATTGGTGTGTGGAGAATTGCTTGGTGTGAAGAGAACACACACACAGACACACACACAGACACACATATTTGGTGACCAGTAGTGTTGGAAATGACATCTCCCGTAAAGTAAAGAAAAAATACAGGTTGGGGAGAACTGTAGTTGTGGTTTTTGTATGAAATCTTGCCATTTGCAACAACATGGATGGAACTAGAGCGTATCATGCTTAGCGAAATAAGTCAAGCAGAGAAAGACAACTATCATATGATCTCCCTGATATGAGGAAGTGGTGATGCAACATGGAGGCTTAAGTGGGTAGGAGAAGAATAAATGAAACAAGATGGGTTTTTCCTTTTTTTATTCCTGTTTTTTTTTTGTTTGTTTTAAAAAGGCAAGTGAATTTTTAAAATATGGAATAATTTCAAAGTATTTCAAGGAAAAAGGTATTATTATTCTCTACTCTTTCTAAAGTATTGATATACAAAATATCAAGAGAGAATTCGAGGAAAAGTGACTCTATAAATAAATCTGAGATTGATGAGTGATAAAAAGATAAATTTATTGATAAAAAGATAAATAATGAGGACAAGAAAAATCCTAATTCCTGTATGTATTAGATTCTGTTGCCCCTAGAATGAAGGGCTTTTGTGTAGGCAAGCACGGGCAAAGATAGAAACTTCTACCCAAGCATGCGGTTTGGTAGAAACTTCTTCACATTATTTTTTCTAGATTCTGCCGTTTCAAGGGCTCCTTTACAAAAAGGTTACTAAAGATTCTTTTGTATTTTGCAGCCTAACCTCTGATATTCTTGCAGATTTTCTCCATTTATACTAATTAAAGTGATGTAAATCAGTATCTGTTAAACAGTCACCATCTTGAATCAGAAAAGAGATTTTCAGAAAATTTTTACTTTTTTTTTAAAGTGATTTAAGTCTCAAACGTTGCTGCTTAGAAAATAGTCACTTCATTAAATAACTATGAATCTATTTTTTAAAAAATATTTCAAGAATATAATGATTATTTATTAAAGTGCCATATCAAAATGTAGTGGTCTGAAGGGGCATGTGCACCCAAATGTTTACAGCAACAATGTCCACAATGACCCAACTATGGAAAGAGCCATTCATCCATCAACAGATGAATGGATAAAGAAGATGTGGTGTGTGTATACACACACACACACACACACACACACACACAATGGAATACTATGCAGCCATCAAAAGAAACACAATCTTACCATTTGCAACGACATAGATGGAACTAGAAGGTATCATGCTAAGCACAATAAGTCAATTAGAGAAAGATAATTATCATTCAATCTCTCTGATATGAGGAATTTGAGAAACAGGGCAGGAGGTCATGGGGGTAGGGAGGGAAAAAATGAAACAAGATTGGACCAGGGAGGAAGAAAAACCATAAGAGACTCTTAATCTCACAAAACAGGGGCGCCTGGGTGACTCTGGATTAAAGCCTCTGCCTTCGGCTCAGGTCATGATCCCAGAGTCCTGGGATCGAGCCCCACATCAGGCTCTCTGCTCCGTGGGGAGTCTGCTTCCTCCTCTCTCTGCCTGCCTCTCTGCTTACTTGTGATTGCTCTCTGTCAAATAAATAAATAAAATATTTTTTAAAAAGTCTCACAAAACAAACTGAGAGTTGCTGGGGGTTGGGGTGGTAGAGATAGGGTGGCTGGGTTATGAGCATTGAGGAGGGTATGTGCTGTGGTGAATGTGGTGAATGCTGTGATTCACAGACCTGTACCACTGAGGCAAATAATACATTATATGTTAATTAAAAAAATAAATAAAATAAGAAAATGAAGAGTCATATCCATATTAAGTGAGTGCTGCACATGTATATTCCCACTCCTCTATATTTCTTTTTTTTTTTATTTCTTTTCAGCATAACAGTATTCATTGTTTTTATACCACACCCAGTGCTCCATGCAATATGTGCCTTCCTTAATACCCACCACCTGGCTCCGCCGACCTCACACCCCCGCCTTCAAAACCCTCAGGTTGTTTTTGAGAGTCCATAGTCTCTCATGGTTGACCTCCCCTTCCAATTTCCCTCAACTCCCTTCTCCTCTCCATCTCCCTATGTCCTCCATGTTATTTGTTATGCTCCACAAATTTCTAAACTTTTAAAAATTGTTGGTCAAGTTTCCTTCAAAGTTTAGTAACATATGTCTTATGACTAATATGTCCAGATAAAAGGTCTGTAATAAAATGAGTTGTTATCCTGACATATTCTTTCTTAATTAATATTTAACTAATTTGAAATTTTAGATAATTTAGACAGAGTATAGGACTGAGCTATTTTTTTGTATAGTATTAAAAAATATTTCTAAATAAATATATAATATTTTTATAATGATAATGAATCTATCTTCTCAATTTCCTTAATAACCACATTATCTTTTTAGAGTTTAGGATGTGTCTAACTACCTATGATTTATATACTAGTTATTTGCAGTGCTACTGTATATATATGTATGTATCAAGTAAGAAATGTACATTTTTTCTGCTAATACTGTCTTGTGTAAAAAAACAAAAACAAAAACATTGTCTTGTGTTATAGTTATTTCTTTTTTAATAGAAAAACCTGGATTTTTATTTCTTTTTTTTCTGGAAAAAAAGCTATGTATAATAGCTAGATTTTCTTAACAATAAAAAATATCCATTTTTCTGTTGACCTCTGGATACAAAATTAAGAAATCATGAAAACAATACAATGTAGCCATAATGCAAAATATTTATTAAACACAATAAACATATACCTCTCTCTCTGTTCTCCCTTTAAAACCATAAAAGGTAACATTGGAAATTCTGAATTCTCTGTAAAGAACTATTTGACAAAGATTTTTTAAGATATACATTCTTATACATGCTAACTCTTTAGAGCATGAAAATAACATATTAAAGGCTAGCACTTGTATGCATGTGTGCATAAGTATATATATTTTTAATAGTATGGAAACAATAGTATGTCACAGAGTAAACACTTATTACTGGTAAATAATGAAAAGCTATGCTTGAGACATTACGAAAGTAAATGAAAAAAATCAATGAATTGTTTAGACCAGGAATAAGGAAAATCTCCTGAACGAAGATAATCAATCACCACGGAGTCTTGATGGAACGATTTCATTACTTTCAATCCGCAAAAGGTTTCTTTCTATAAAAAATAAATCCTTTGGGAAGATTTTAGTCATTAATTATACAAATAAATTATCTCTTTAGTAACAGAAGCTGCAAATAACATTTCAAATACAGAATAATATTTAACTTATTTGATTGGTATGCAACTCTTTGCATTCACATTTCACTGGAGGACTTGAAATCAACTTATTAATGGGAATATTCTCGACAACATTCTCTTGTTTGTATGCTAATATAATTTTACTTTTCTGTGGCATCAATACATAAGAAATATCTAAAAAGAGAAAGACAAACAAAATAAGCACCAAACCAGGAGCTGTCTATTGTGCAATTAATTAAGAGGTAAGATAGCTTAACAGATTTAATATCAGAAATAATGGTGATTTATGGTTTCTAAGTTAGTTTAATTGATTACAGTACATAAATAATGAGTCTATCATGATAATTTTTCCTATATCCTAACTGCAAAGATCAATTACTGTCAATTACTTAACATTTAACACATGCATACTGTTTCATCTGGTGAAAGACATGGCTTTCATTCATGTATTTACTCAATCATTTATCCATCCAAAATTTATTGACCATGAGTTGCCAGGCACAGGGACCGCGATGGCAAGTACAAACAGACACTGGTTGCAGTTATAAAATTTATAATATAGTGGGATAAACCATAAAATGAATGCATTATAAATGTAAAATTACAACTCAATAGAATCATAATTGGTTGCTATGGAAAATTGTTATATAATAAACTGGAAAGATTTGGCCTTAGGAAAGAAGTGTTAATAAGAATTTGAATAAACACAAGATACACACACATGTTTATGCACACAATATAATAGAAAGGATTTAAATTTAAATTACACTTACTTCACATTTAAATGTTAATTCCATACTTTTAAGTATATGATGAAGATCACACTATCTGGATATGTCTTAGTTCAGGCTGCTATAACAAATTACTGTAGACTGGGGGACTTAGACAATTTCTCATAGTTCTGGAGACTAGAAGTCCAAGGTCAGGATGCTTACATGACTGGGTTCTTGCTGAGGACCTTTTCCTAGTTTATTGTCAGCTGTCTTGCTATGTCCTCACATGGCAGAAGGAGAACGAGCTAGCTTTCTGGCCTCTTTTTATAATGACACTGATCCCTTTCAGGAGGCATTCATTCTCATTACCCCAACTCCACACTGCCATCACATTGGAATTAAGGTTTCAACATATGAATTTCAGGGGGACACTAACACTCAAGCCATAATAGCACATAATATGTAATATGTACTAAATATAACAGATTTGTTATATTTAGTACATATTACATATTATGTGCATCCTGACCTTGGACTTCTAGAATGGTGCAAGTTGCGATTCTACAGATGGGGAAATTGAGACCCACAAGGGGGAGGGACTTGCCCAGAATCACCCACTGGTTAGCAGAAACCTTTTGAATTTTCAGATATCATAAAAAGAAAACTATTTGGCAAATAGCACTTTAAATATAAACATGTGTATGTACATATGCATATCAATTATAAATCTAAACTTTAAACATAATTTTATGTAATTTTAATGATATCTATTTATGTAAATATAGAAAATCACCAGAAGGACTAAATGGGTGAATGTCTCTGTGGTATAAGACACAATTGTATATTCAAGGAATCAAGGAAGAGAATTTGGTGGTATTGTGTAATTTTGGTATCTGTCTAAGGCACTTTAGAAATGTTGTCTCCAAAATAAGAACAATAAGAAACTGCTGAAATATTTTACAGGAGTTACTCTAACAGCTAGAATGCCTAAAAGAAGATGACTTAAGCTGAAATTTAGAGGATGAATAGGATTAGATCAAAAGAAAAGTTAAAAAGAGAGAGCTATGAATTGAATTTGGAAAATGGTACTTGATTTGAACATGAGAGATAGGTAGGAAAAATCAATGTTCTGAGTGACTGGATAGGGGAGAGGGAGGGACGAAGATTTGTCAAAAGATATCTTAACTCTGGAACTCCTAGATGGCTCAATCAGAAGAGCATGAGACTCTTGATCTTAAGGTCATGAGTTTGAGCTCCATATTGGGTATACAGATGATTTTTTTTTTTAATATTAAAAGTAAGTGTCTTAGTTCCAATCCCATTATATGCAATGTTATATAGCCTTTGTAAAAAAACTCATTTTGTTATGTAACAATAATATTACAGGGGGCCCCTGGGTGGCTCAGTGGGTTAGGCCTCTGCCTTCAGCTCGGGTCGTGATCCGGGTGTCCTGGGATCAAGCCCTATATCGGGCTCTCTGCTCAGCGGGGAGCCTGCTTCTTCCTCTCTCTCTCTGCCTGCCTCTTTGCCTACTTGTGATCTCTCTCTCTGTCAAATAAATAAATAAAATCTTAAAAAATAATAATATTACAACATTGTATATAGAAATGTGACTGTCCTGGGCACCTGTGTTGCTCAGTGGGTTAAAGCCTCTGCCTTCGGCTCAGATCATGATCCCAGGATCCTGGGATCAAGCCCCGTATCCAGCTCTCTGCTCAGCAGGGAGCCTGCTTCCTTCTCTCTCTCTCTCTGCCTCTCTACCTACTTGTGATCTTTGTCTGTCAAACAAATAAAAATTTTTAAAAAATCTTGAAAAAAAGTGTGTATAAAAAAAAAAAAAAAAGAAATGTGACTGTCCCATGGTTTCCCAGCTCTCTGGTCCTATGACCAAAGGGATGATAGTAGTCATTGTTGCAGAATTAGGCAATACAAACTAAAATTTATACTGGACTAGTGTGCTGAATTACATTACTCAGATATATTTACAAACTATATATGCAACTTTGTTACATAAACTGTTTCATTTTTTTTCATAAGTATTATGGATCTAGCCAATGCATATCTAGCCAATATGCAACATTAAAATATTAAAAATTAATATTTCTTAAAAGTCAAGCTGTTTCACCTGAAAGCCTGTATTCAAGTCTGAAAGTCAATGAAGCAAAATGGCTTAAATTGAAATTTCTGAAGCCAAACTGTATGTGATTGAATCATGGTCACCAGTTATTAGCTAAGTGATCTTTGCAAGTAACTTAAAATTCTTAGCTCCATTTTTTGAACTTTTAAATTAATATGTACATGAATCGTAGCTGAATCCCATCACTAGTATCACAATGTTCTTCTAGTAGGGTTCTTCAATAGCTAATAGTTTAAATAAAGCAAACAACAATTAATTTTGTTTAATATATATTTTAATTTGTTTTTTGAAAAATAAGGCTATATGACATCTATAAAGAAATAAAAATTATTGCTATCTCAGATCATTTCTTAGCATACATTGCATTAGGTTGGATAATTATTCTCAAGTAAGCCAAATACCATTAGAAAACACTTTCTGGGCTTTGTTAGTGTTAAATAGAGTGACAAGCATTGCCTATTAAGGATATATTGTATTTGACACTGGCTGATGTTTCAGAACAATGATGTAGGTCTCCTTTAACTTTAGTTTAACATTTCAGTATTTGAATCATCTTCATATTTTTCTTCTTTTATTAACATCTCAATTTTAATGTCTAAAAATCTTGTTTTGAATATTTTATTTTTTTTCCTATTCAATGTAATTGAATATTTAAATCTCTCTAAGTTACAGATGTATTCGATTCACAAATTCATTGCTGCAATTTCTAAGGATTTTTAAAAATTTTTCTATCATAATATAAATGTAATTTAGCATATAATTTATTTTCCAAACAAAGAGCATTCTTTTAGCTACCATTGTTTTTAAAGATTTTATTATTTATTTTACAGAGAGAGACAGAGTGAGAGAGGGAACACAAGCAGAGAACTAAGAGAGGGAAAAGCATGTCTCCCCTTGAGCAGAGAGCCCTATGAAGGACCAGGGGACCCTGGGATCAGGACTTGAACCAAAGTCAGATGCGTCAGGACTGAGCCACCCAGGCGCCCCTTAGCTATCATTTTGTTAATTAGCTTTTTAAATTGATTATATTAGAAAACATTGTGTAATAGTTATTCTCTGCAATTCCAGAAGACTCTCATAGTTAATTTCAGTTCTAAAATTGAATATATATCTTTGCTTTTCAGGGTATTAAAGTTCAATTTATATGTTTTAAAATGAGCTTATTAATTATGTTATAAATTTAATTTTATCTATTTGACTTATTATTTTATAAACTATTGTCTTAATGTCACTAGCTAAGTGTTGATTCATTTCTCCTTGAAGTTCTACTAGTTTTTGCTTTACCTTATTTAATCTTCATTGATGAATTTCTGTATTTAAAATGTTTATATAATTTTACTCTATTGTTCCATTAAACAGCATATGATGTCCTTTAGTGACATTTTAAATATTTTCCTTATATTTTATTTTGTCAGATGTTGACAGTATCACCCTTCATCCTTAGAGTTCATTTCTATGTGACAAATACTTTTTAATTGATTTATTTAGGTATTCTTCATATATTTTTGATATATGTATCCTTTATATGCAATATGTTGTTAGAACTATTATTTGTATTGTACCTCACATACTTATAGTTGATTTTAAACTTTCATTTTTATTAAAATTATGACTTTTTTTTTAAGATTTTATTTATTTATTTGACAGAGATTACAAGTAGACAGGCAGGCAGAGAGAGGAGAAGGGAAGCAGGCTGCCTGCTAAGCAGAGAGCCCGATGCGGGACTCCATCCCAGCACCCCGGGATCATGACCTGAACCGAAGGCAGAGGCTTTAACCCACTGAGCCACACAGACGCCCCCATTTATTTTATTTATTGTACTTTTCTTTCTCTCTTTCATGTTTTCTTTTGGATAGGTCATTATTTTTGTTATATTTTCCTTTTGTTATTTAGGTATCTGCCTTTAAGTTTGAGGCCATAATAATGCTTCTTTGCCTTTATGAAACTCTTGATTTTATTAGTATTTATTATTTCCCCATACAGGCCAAATACTTCAGTATATGACTCTAACATCTCTCCTATTTAAACTTGTCACCCTGTTTAAATTATCTAGATTGTTAGTGTTGGCTTCTTATGGAAATACTTCTCCCTTTTCCCTTTATTAAACTTTTCTTTAGAAGATAGTAAACTTGTAGTCCATAACCTCAGGTGTGCCCTGTATTTCTATTCACTTGCCTATTTAAATAACTCACCTACCATCTCTTCTCTTTCCTCTAACCTTCAAAATTTTCTGTTCTACTTTCATTCTCAGGTGATGACCTTGTTTTCAATTTCACCACTTCATTGAAAAAAGTGAAGTAACATGATTTTGATAGGAATTGCAGTGAAACTGTAAGTCAATCTAGGAAAAACTGACACCTAAAAACATTGGCTATTTCAATCCACATACAGAGTTCATATCTCCATTTGTATAGGTTTATTTGATTTATTCTGCAGATTATTTGCCGTTTTCAGCACAAAAATATTGCACATCTTTTCCTAGATGTATCCTTGGGTATTTTTTAGGTTTTAATGCTTTTGTATAAGTGTTAATTTTAGTTTAATTTTAGTTTCCTATTATGTGGTAATAATATACAGAAGTAAAATTAATTTTAGTATTTTCACTTTGTATGTTGCACCCCTGCTTAAGGTTTTTTTTTTTTTTTAGTAGCTTATTTTGTAGATTCCTTAAGTATGATTTTTTGTAGATTTTCTACAATCCACAGCCACATCATCTTCAAATAAATACATTTATTACTCCTTTTCAAAACTTCATATCCTTTATTTTTCGTTATGGCCTTGTTGCAACAGGTCGTCCATTCTGTGTTGAATAGACCTGGGAAAACAGATCTGGTTTCCTTACTTCAGATCTTAGTAGGAAAACATGGAGTTCTTCACCATTGTGTATAATATTGGATATATGTTTTTATACATACTTTTATCATTTCAGGCATGTTTCTTCTACTGGTTTGATGAGGGTTTTGAGTTTTGTGGTGTTCATCATCACTGGATAAAGTTCATCATAGATTTTTTTTCCATCTGTTGAGAGTGCTTGGAATTCTCCCCATTTTTGGGTCAATTGCTTGTTGTTTCTCATTATTGTTTTTGAAAATTTCAACTAAAATTTCTCCAAATGTAACCTACACTCATTTTCTCTCTCTTCTTTTTGTCGAAATCTACATACATATATTAAGCCATTTGATTTTGTCACAAAGCTCTTTAATGTTACTTTTTAAAATTTATTTTATATTAATTCTTTAACAGAAAATTTATAATGAATGATATTCAAGGTTATTGATCCTTCTCCTGCAGTTCTACCTATTGATAAACTCACTGAACAACTGCTTCATCTCTCTGACACCATGTTTTTTTTTTTTTTACCTCAAACATTGTTTGCCTCTTTATGTATTTTCCTTAACTCTAGTGGAAATTCCCTTTTATTCATACACGTTCACATTTTCTATCAAACATTGTATTATATGAATCACAGTTACATTAAAACCCTTATCTGATAGTTTCAACATCTTACTAGTTTGTGTTTCTTGTTCTGTTGAACATTTGATGCCTTGACAGTGTTGTTTATTTTCTTTGCTTATTATGTGTCATGTAGTTGAATGCCAGATAGTCAGAAACTTGGTAAGGTCCAGGAGGAAAAGGAGTGGAAAAGTACTAAGTAAAGTATCCTCAAAGTTTCCCTTTTGTCTGTCCTCACTGCTCTCAACCCAAACACATACACACAAGGAGGCCTTTGCAGAGGCACTAGGAAGACCTTGGCTGAACAGTGTCTGGCCTATGAATGTGAAGTTACATAAGAGCATGACCATTCAGAGGGGTCTGAGTGCCTGTCTGCAACTCTCTTCAGAGACTGCAAAACCCTAGTTATGGTGTGGGGAGGCTGTATATTACTCAGGAGTTCTCATACCCAAAGCTCCCTTGATATCAAAGTGTTTTTAAGTTATTTCTGCATATTTCTAGGACTGCATTTTCCTAGAATGCCTGAAATTCATCCTTGAAAGAAATGCCACTTTGAATAATGCTGGGAACTTCTCCCTCTTAACTGAACATCATCAACATTATAAAAATGGAAGGAAAAAGAGAAGAGAAGCAAAAGGAAAGGAGAAAGAGGAATAAGAAAAAGAAAAAGAAAGAAAGAGAAAGAAAGAAATGGAAAAAGAAGGGGTAGGAGCAGGAGAAGCAGGAAGAGGAGGAAGAGGATCAGGAAGAGTGTGAATTATTTGTGTGCCGCTTGTGTAGAGATATAATATAGGGAACCATTTCCTTCTGGTCCCAAGACAGTGGGCCTGGAATCCCTGCTACTTGCTTCAGTTCCATTTATCTAAAATATCTGCACATGCCTATAGGAGGCAAGAATAAGCCAGAACCAACTAAGCCTTGTTGTATCTGTCATGTTATGGGCTGATTAATGACCTTCAAATCTTGCATAACTTTTCATGTTGGCCAAATCTACTTAGAAAAAGACAGAGAAGGGTATTCTGCAAAATTTAATTCTCAGTTGAGCCAGAATGACAGAGCACAGTCTATGCCTTGTCAGCTTAGCATTTAGACACATCTGTTTTAACCCTACTTCTCATTCATAACAACATTTTAACTATATTTAGCATTCTGAGACATTTATTTTTGAATATATTTAAATTTAAAATAAAAATTAGTAAAATAATGCTTTCCTCAAACATTATGTAATTATTCCTCCTACATACAAACACATATTAACTCTCCCTTCAAAGAGGATATGTCACATCGTTAGGGGATATTCATGCCTTTTTTTTAGCGGAGTCACATTCCCTTTTGTTACCCACTGGGATATAAGATTAACCACTAATTAACACTTTGGGTCCATGGAAAATAATTCAATTTCTATTAGGAACCTATAGCAACCCATACACTTTTACTCAAAAGGAAAATACCTGCAGAAGACAGAAGAATTTTATTCCAAATTCTAAAGGAATACAATCATTTATTTCAAGTTCTGTGAGGTTTTCTCCTGAAACTCCTGTTTTTTTTTTCTCTTTTGGTTTTTACAAAGTTAATAAATGCAATGAACTTTTTTTAAAGTTATAACCTGATGTCCTATTAATACTTATTGAATCATGGATCCCATGACATAATAATTATGCCTTGAATTTTATGCACTGAAAATATATTATTAAAATATTTGCTCTTAAATAAAAAGATAATAATAATAATAACAGATTTTATTTTTATTTTGAAATGTTTTATTACTATTTTGTATTGTTAGTGTTAGTAATAGTAGTTTAGAATAATAATAAACCTTGTATTGAACACATACTAAAAAGGTAAGTGCTAATATTATTTCCATTTTATTTAAAATACAATTTAGTCCAAATTCAAATAAATTTACCAGACAACTCACAGTTGGTAGAATGTTCCAGAACACTATTTTTATCTTCTGCATGGAGAAGAGCATCCTGACAGACCCCTGCAGCTACATCATTCCTGGCTCAACTTCCAATCCAGTTACAATGTCAACAAATTGTCCATCTACAATTGAGGTGAGCTGGGAAAATCCTCTCCAGGGCCTTCTCCTGACTCTAGTAGCACGCAGCTGGGGAATTATTATCCTGCTCCTTCATAATTTGCCCAGTGGTAAAGGAATATATTTCACTGCTTCTTTTGAAAATGTTTTCTCTACAATCCAGAAAAATATGCAAATGGAGCTTCTACTTTCTTTCTTTCTTTTTTTTTAATCTAAGATGAAAAAGATGATAGTAGCTTGAATTTCATTAAACTTGTTGCCATGTCCTGAAAACAAAAGCCAGTGAAAAGATAATTGTTTGGGGTAAGAGAGGTGGTAGATAAAAACGACACTCCACATTAGAATTTGACATTCACAAGGTGGAGAAATAACTGAAGTTTTTCTGTTGGTCACATTCCATTTGAGTTGTTGGGCCAAATACATTGGAATAGTCGGAAGGGGGAAATTACATCTGATTTAACACTAAAGAAATGTGATTGAAATAAGCCAGGACAATTACTGAGTTACTCACACATACTATTTCTGTTTTTGTCAAGCCACATTTTCCCGAGATTTTCTTTACTACAAGGGCAATGAATGTCTGTGTGTAGCCTTTTCTTAGGCTTCCCTCTGTAAGGATTCTTCACAATGTGTGCCACGTGGTGCTTCAGTGACCAAGTTTCAATGATCACTTTCTATTTTTCCATTTCTCATAATCAGTCTGGATAGTCTGAGTTAAAGTTTATTACCAGAAAAATGAATATGATAAAAACTCAATTACTGGCATTTTTATTTTTCTATTTGATAGAAACTGAGCCTACCTTATCATTTTCTAATTTAGTAAAGCAAAATTTATTCAAATACCTTAGAAAATTATATAAGCACCTTCTCTTCTGGTAAATTGTATCCTGGGGTCTGAGTGATTCCACATTAAATGAATTGAAACCATTTAATCTTTTACCTGATTCCACATCATTTACAGAAATGTCTGTGGGTGTAACTATGGGCAAATAAAATAAATGAAATTAATTTGAATTGATATTATGTAACTGTATACTAGAAGCTGAGAGGAATGCCTCTTTCTGAGTCATAGACCTTTATTAACATTTTATTTGGATGAGAAGGATAAAACCCACTGTATGTACCTTTAAATTTTCTACATAATCTAATTTTATTTTAAAAAATCAGAATATCATATAGGTATCTCATGTATCTGAGCTGATACAAAATATCTGATAATTGTTATACTTTAGAGTTATTTAAAGGAGCAAGGACATTTTCTAAATTTTCTATGAAATGTAAAAACATATAAGCCTATTTGGAAAATACACTTTACTATTTTCTGATTATTTTGCATTATTTATTTGTTAAGAAAATTACACATGGCAAAAGGAAAAAGTAGACTTTTGTACTTTTTTTTTTCAAATATAATCTTTTAAGACGTTGGACAGAGAAATGTAAAGAAATCACTTTTTGGAGAAGACCAAAGGCTACACTTTCTATAGCCCCAAAGCTATTCTATCAAGGTTCTTATAATTACAGATATCGCTTTTCTTGGATGGTGATTCAGATACAGTTTACAGATAATAATGGTTAAGAAATGAAATCTATCACAGTATTTTAAGAATATTTTTGGGCAGTTATAGGCTCAGAGAAGTAGAGTGAAAGGTACAGAGATATCCCATGTACACTATGCCCGCACAAATATAGAGGCTTTGCCATGATGAACATTTCCTATTATTGATATAATTGTTATGACTGATAAGCCTACATTAACGTATAATAAACATCTGAAGTCCATAGTTCAGATTATGAGTCACTCTTGGTGTTGTACATTCTAGGGCTTCTGAGAAATGTGTAATGATATATACTCACTATTATAGTATCATGCAGGATGTATTCATTGCCCTAATTGCACAAATTTTATGCAATCATGTTTCAACTTTATTGGGTAAATATCAAGTGATATCAATTGCTGAATCACATGGTAAGAATACATTTAGTTTTGTAAGAATTTGCAGAACTGTCTTCAAAAGTGGCATTTCCACCAGCAGTGAATGAGAGTTTCTTTTGCTCCATGTCCTCCCTAGCATTTGGTGTCATCAGTACTTCATATTTCTTTCTGTGATAGTAGGTGTGTAGTAGTACCTCAATGCAGCTTTCATTTGCATTTTCCTGATGAAAAATGCTATGGAACATCTTTTCATAGGTTAATTGCTAACTCTGTATTTCCTTCTTTGAGATGTCTGTTAAGATTGTTGTAGAGACTTTTAAATCAGATGGGCCATTGTTTGATAATAATGGTTAAAAAATGAAATCTATCACAGTATTTTAAGAATATTTTTGGGCAGTTATAGGCTCAGAGAAGTAGAGTGAAAGGTACAGAGATATCCCATGTACACTATGCCCGCACAAATATAGAGGCTTTGCCCTGATCAACATTTCCTATTATTGATATAATTGTTATGACTGATAAGCCTACATTAACGTATAATAAACATATGAATCTGCTCCTAAATAATTGTATGAGGTTCAGAAACTTGTTTAATGTCTCTAGGCATATTTTTCTAACTATTGTATTAATTTGCAATTACATATAATATTGGAATAACTGCTACATAAGATAGTCATAAAGATTAAATATAATGATGTTTGTAAAGCATTAAGAAATGTACCCATAATATCGAAAAGTGCTCAATATGTATTAGTTAATAATATTTATTGCATTATTTTATATTGTGTTAGCGGATTTTAATATTAATTCAATGTGGATAATAAATAAATGGATAAATGAACATGCAAACAAATACATGTCTATGCTTTCTTGAGTAGACTTTTTCTATTTTTCTTTCCATGCTGTAAATGGTTCTTATCCTTTATATTATTTTGGTGGTAATAGATATCTAAGCTCTTTTTTGATTCCTAACTCATATTTTTAAGCTTTATATAATTTTTATGAAATGCAAATTTTATTAGCACCATGCTTTAACCAGTTGAGCTAACTGGCCAGCGTGTGTGAAATACAAATTTTAAATAGTGAAAATTGCCTGCATTATATCACTTTTTTAAAATGATTATTGGCATAATAATGTACTTAAAAGTTCCCTTGATTTGTTAACTAATCTAAATTCATTAGTTTCCTTCTTAACTAGCCAATTTATTGGTGAAATAGGCAGCATAAATAGTAATAAAAATAAGATAAATATATATTAAATTCGGTATTTTTTTATTGAGACTCAATTTTCATTGAGCTGTCATCACCCTAATTACAAAGTCCTCATTTGTTTAGATGATCGATGCTGTAATGTCTAAGGAAACTTCTCACATTTTAGGTGGTGGAAAGAAAACAGAAGGACATTCTAGACCATAGAACATTGTGAGAAAAGCCAGTGTGATGAGCAATATATATTCCAGACCTAATAATGAATCTGGGATTCTGAATTGCATGACTGACTGGTAATTAGCAGGAAGGAAAAATACAACCAGATTGTGGAAATTGCCTAAATACTCACTTGATTAATAACCTTTGCATTAAGATGGTATGAAAGAAAAGTGGCAAAAGAAACATACATTTCAGAATAGGTGTTGGAATTAGTTTCACAGTGGTTGGGCCCCAAGCTTAGGCACCCTTGCTAAGGATCAAAACTACAAAAATGTGGAGAAGATAAATGGAAACAGGGCTTACAGAGGAAATTCTTAGATAAGTTTTGCCCTGTTGTGAAGACCCTTGGCATGACCTGTAGTCACACTGTATTTTTCTGCATATATATTATATCTGTCTGCCCTGGGAGGTTAGTGGACTTGGGATTAAACAAACATAAAGATCAGGAGGACAGAAAAGGGGGATTGGTTTTTTACTTGGGTTAGTAATAAAACAAAAAATTTATTTGTTCCACTTTACCTTTTATCAGTCCCTGTACTCTAACATAGGTGTCACAGAAGGTATATTTGGCAAATATTAGAAGTGAATGAGAAAGATCATGGAACTTCTTCCTCAAATAACAACGAGACCACTAAGTCTATGTTTGGGACTGTTTATTAACTAAGAGTAACTAGAGAAGTCATAATTCCTCCATTTTTTACCCTGGGCAGAGGAAAGCTTTCCATTGATTAAATATAAAGGGGAGATAAGAGATAAACTATGTTTTATTTTAAGTCCTCTGAGTAATTCTGTCTCAATATTTTAGTTAACCCCCAAAGGGGAATCAATTCCAGATCTATTATACCCATTTAGCTTGGCTTCCCCAATTGTGTGTGAACTCTATGGCTTTTTCAGCTCCATCCTGTACCTTTAAGTCCACCTCACTTGTCTTGTCATCTGGGATCAAAATCTCTGGTTGAGTAGATATCACCATTCTAGCTGAGTAGGAGGATGAATGTTCATAACATAAGATGAGCCTAATGTGACAATCAATTTGAAACACAATTTGCAATATATACAGTGATCTTTGTAGCACAATCACTTTGTGTGATAAACTCAAGTAATTAGAAAGGTACAAGAAAGATAATATATTTGAGTGGTGTAAAGTTTTCTGTAATGAAAGAAAAAGTGAAAAGGAAGTACTAAATGCATTGTACTACAGTTATTGCAAGTGAATATATGAAAAAGGCCATTGTTTGTGAGTATGTGTTAGATGAACTCATTTCTACTACGTTGAGGTTTAAGCTCAATAAAACATATATTTATACAACAGAAAAACTTCATAGCAATGATAAAACTCTTACTATTGGAATTTAGGAAAAAATGATTTTCTTTTTGGGGATATAAAAACTTTAGCTATTGGACTAATTTTTTTATTGGAAAATATGTTTTTATAAAATAGCTTTGATAATCTAAGGAAATACAATAGACTATTGAAAATAACAGGCTAAACTTTTTTAATGGTGACAGGACAATAAAAATACAATTTTTTGCTTACACTTTTATTGAATGAAAATTCTTTTCTGATGGAAAAAGGAGGTATACAGTCTGGTAGGAAGGGACATTGGTTTTACACAGAGAGCTTTACCTAAAATTGCTACAAGAATGTTTGAGTAGTTGATTTACCAACTCTGTGCAATTCTGTGGTCAAAAGATTTTTTTAAATGGTTTTTCCAAAATTGTGATAAGATAACTGCACAATGCCACAC
This sequence comes from Mustela nivalis, assembly GCF_964662115.1. Lineage (NCBI taxonomy): Eukaryota > Metazoa > Chordata > Mammalia > Carnivora > Mustelidae > Mustela > Mustela nivalis. The sequence continues at coordinate 77,734,438 of NC_139023.1, forward strand.
CATACATGTTCTTATCAGAATCAGATACAAAATTAGCACATTGCCAAATGATAAATTTCCCCCTAGAGGGTGAGATTTATTGTTAATTAATTTCAGCTCAATCCAAAGATATAAATACATGTCTAGCAAGGCATGTGAGTTTATACTGATGTTTCAATCTAAGCATTATAAAGATATGTCTAATAAAACTCATATAGACCCATGTGGGAATTTTCTACCTCTATAAGAAACAGACTTAAAATGTATTAATCCATATGTGCATAGTTGTAACCAATCTGTTAATTTACAGTGTCAAAGCAAACATTTTTTCCCTATTTTATAAGACTGTATGGAATACCATCTGCTACTGGAAAGTCTTATCCTTAAAATTAGATGGGTATTCCAAGTATAGAATCCTGGGTTTATTTCTGTTTTGTGTAAACTCAACATCTGTTGCATCAAAAACGATAAGCTACCACAGTGTTGTTTTAAGTAAGTTATCTATTAAAAATCAATGAAGATATGCATTATTTAACACCATAATGATATATGAGGGATTTTTTTTCTCTTAGTAATTATACTTAGGAAAATAAACAATCTGTGGCACATTTGATGCCATCTAAACTGAGGTGTGGAATTTCATTAGCCATGGGGTGTATCTAATGCATTCATTTATCAAAGTCTACAAAGTCAGAGACTGTTATTACCCTAATCAGAAGTGACTTTACTTATAATGGAATAAATTGGTGAAACAGGTAAACAAAGTTAGCTATACAGGATTTGGAAAATTAATCTCACATTAAGATGATCTTAAGTAGGGTTTCCATGGGTGGTGCAGTTGGTTAACCATCCAACTTCTGGTTTTGGCTCAGGTCATGATGTCAAGGTCCTGAGATCAAGCTCTACATCAGGCTTCATGCTAAGCATGGAGTTTTCTTTGGATTCTTTCTTCCTCTTCCTGCGCCCTTCCTACTTCTGCTTTCTCTGTCTCTGTCCCTCTCTTAAATAAATAAATGCATATTTTTTAAAAAAAGAGATGATTTTAAGAAATAATGTTATGGAAAATCAAGTCAAATTAGAATGGTCTTACAATAACTAATTAATTAATGATGTCCTTTAATATGTTTTATGATAATGTGTTTAATGTATTGTGAATCCCTCCTTACATGCTCACCTGCCAAAGCACTTGAAAATATTTAGCAAAGAATCACTTTATGGGAAACATATTTAGTATCATGGGAAGACTGATATTTAAAAAAAAAAAAAAATCAAAAAAACATTGTTAGCCTAAGACCTCATGGTTGTATACATATGCTTTTCTCTGTGTGTCCATTTTATTGACAATTCCAATACAAGTATTCTTTTCAATATTATATCCGGTGTTTTATGTGGTGCTTGCAGCTTTCTGGCATCACTAAACCATACATTGTACCTACCTCCAACACTGGCCTTTGGGAAAAGATAAACAAATATTAGGTTAATAAATAAATATTTCACCATCATTTACCTGTGACCAACCAACAATGGTCCAGAAACAAAAGATCTTTCTGTTGTATCATTAGAAGGTCAGTAGTAGACTAACACTATGTCACAATGCCTATGCCATTTAGCTCACTTTGTCTCATTATGAAGTTATTTTATCATCCCATGTCATCATTAGAAGGGTGAATATAGTACAATAAAATATTTTGAGACAAAAAGAGATCACATTCACATAACTTTTATTATGGTATACTATTATAATTGTTCTGTTTTATTATTAGTTATTTTTGTTACTCTCTTATTGTGCCTAATTTATGAATTCAACTCTCTCATAGGTATACATGTACAATAGAAAACATAGTATACATAATATTTGGTATTATCTGTGGTTTTAAACATCCACTGGGGCCCTAAAATGTATCCCTCATGGTTAAGGAAGGACTACTATACATAGAAGTGAATCATCAGGACTCAGTTTTACAATGGATATTCAATATGACACCAAAATGACAAGTAACAAAGTTTTTAAAATTATATCAATGGACTTTATTAAATTTAAAAACTTTTGCGTATCAAAGGACATACCAAGAAAGTGAAAGACAATCCACAGGGTAAAAGAAAATAAGGGGAAATGACACGTGTTAGAACAGATGTGGAGAAATTGCAACTTTTCCCGTTGCTGGTAGAAATGTAAAATGATATAGCCACTGTGGAAAAATAGGTTGGTGGTTCTTCAAAGTCAAACATAGAACTACTGTATGGCTGAGTAAGTCCACTCTGAAGTATATACTTATAGGTATTCGAACAATATGTATGCACAAATGTTCATAGCAGCATTTTTCACAATGTCCCAAAGGTGAAAACAATCCAAATGCCTATCAATGAATGAATGAAGAAAATGTGGCACATACATGCAATAAAACATTATTCATCCATAAAGAGAAATGGTGTACTGATGCAGACTGTAATGTGGACAGTCCTTGTAAACATTATGCTAAATAAAGAAAAAAACAGAAATAAAAGTTCACATATTTCATGAGTCCATTTATATGAAATATTCAAAACTGGAAAACACATAGATACTAAAAATATATTGGTGGTTACACAGGTTGGAGAAGGTAGTAAGGAATGAGAATCGCTACTTAATGGATACGAAGTTTCCTTTTGGGGGATAGAAATGTTTAGATCTTTATATATGCAGTGGTTACATAACATTGCCAATGTACTAAATGCCACTGAAGTTTACAAATTAAAATGGCTAATTTTATGCTATGTAAATTTCACCTCAATTAAAAAAAAAAACACTTAGCCAACTGTCAGGGAAGAATGTTAAGAGGCAAACAAGGTTGCAAAAAATAATCATATTATGTATTTTAGACTTGAAGAATATCCAGATAGACATTTTTAAGATGCCAAAAGATTAAATATATATATATATATATATATTTTTAAATTATGCATGCACTCAATCATGTAGCACATTTTTGAGCGGTTATAATTTTAAAGGCATTGTGCTAGATTTGATAATTTATTAGTTAATGCTTTTTTTCTTAATGAAGCTTGATTTAAAATAGAGAAGACAATAATAATAAAAAAAAAAACACCTAAGTATGGGGCATCTGGGTGGCTCAGTCAGTTAAGCATTTGACTCTTGATTTCATCTCAGGTCACAATCTCAGGGTCATGATATCAAGCCCTCCACGGGCACGCTCAGTGTGAAGTCTGCTTGAGATTCTCTCCCTCACCCTTCCCCCTGCTTGTGTGCTCTCTCTTCTCTCTCTAAAATAAATAAATAAAATAAAATCTTAAAAACAAAACAAAAAAACAAACAAACAAAAAAAGCCCACCTAAATATGTGTGTAGTGGGCTACATAGAGACCTGAGACTTGGAGGGTTTTACAAAATCATGTTCCTAGAAGAGTTTGGGAAGACATTTCTGAATAAGTGACATTATCTCCCTTCTGAAAGATCCATATATGATGGATAGGTAATGTACAGAGAGAAGTTTGAAAGAGATGGGAAAATCAAGACAGACCCAGGTCAAAGTTCTAAATTGTATGAGACTACCATTAGTTTGTGAATATTGAAAATAATTAAGATGGAAAATTAAGAGAGAATGAAAATGTATGTATTTTACATGGTAATAGTTACATGTGTATTTTTGTGTTTCTGAGTATTTCTACATATATACTTAAATGATGTATGCTGATTTGTTTCTTTAAAAAAAAAAGACATCACAGGAAGGTAGATCAAATCCTTATATAATTCTGCATTTTTTTCTGTTTAGTAACTATGAATCAAAATTCAAGAACTAACTTTGGCAGGATCAATATACTAAATTTAATTAAACTCACTACTATTATGATCCTTAGCAGTCAGGATTAGTGCCATTTTTCAGATGAAAGAGTAGTTGTAAGCTGATTTAGCACTTGTCTTCATGTAACAAAATGGTAATAGCATTCATACCAAATTTGGTCAGGTATTCTTTTAATACAGATATGGATTACATACATTAAGAACAAAACAATATAATTCAAAAGCATAGAAAAAATGTAACTGAAAGCTAAAAAAAAAAAAGCTTGAAGATACCCAAAATAGCAATTAAATATTTGCAAATTAATTTTGCTTATTATCCAAACAGCTTTATCAAAATAGAAAGATGGATAAAAGATAGTGGTAGAAAAAAAGTGAGTAAGATCATAATAATTAGGCTTAATTTTTGTATTTTAAATATTTTCATTAGATCTTACAAATTGTAAAATAGATTGATTTTTGGAGAAATAAAATAGTTATAACTGAAATTCTCTTGGAATATTCATTTTTATCTCTACAACATTTTTATAGAAAGAATACTCTTGTGTACACAGTAGAAATAATTATTCCAGTAATTATTTAGTAATTGACTTACCGGTGAATAATTTCTAATTTGAAATGTGTATTACTTAAATTTACAAATGCAAAATTAAGAATGACAAAAATTTTCAGCAATTTTCTGAACAGAAAACTTTTATAAATTAACATGTTTTATCAGTGAATGTTAACAGTTTATAATTCCTTAGGGCACCTGAATATCTCAGTCAGTAAGGGTCTGTCTTTGGCTCAGGTCATGATCTCAGGGTCCTCAGATGAGCTCTGTGTCAGGCTCCCCGTTCAGGAGAAAGATTGGTTCTCCCTCTCCCTCTGCCTGCTGCTCCCCCTGCTGTGCTCTCACTTTGTCAAATAAATAAATAAAATATTTTTAAAAATAGTTTATAATTATTCCACATAGTTAATTAATAAACAGGTCTATTTAGAAATTGTTCTATAAGGCAAATTCAGCAGATAGATGAATTTTTAGCCTCCCTGAAGTCATTACCACTTTAACTAAAATGGACAAAACTCTCTTGCAAAGGAAAATTTCAGTTACGCATTTTCTGGAGTTTCTGAAGTAAATGAATTAGTTAGCTAATCATTAGAATGATTAGAATACTAGTCATATGAAACTAAGATGGTTCTGCTCAATCTGCCTTCACTAGTACCTGATTTTGCTTTGGTCTTGAGTGTTGTGCTATGTCTACAAGATGGAGTGATTTTTCTGAATATTCTGTAGAATAAGATCGAGAAAAGGAAAATGTAACTATTGGATAAGAATAAAATATAGAAAGTACTTAGTATAAAATAAAGTATTAACTTATTAATCAAGATTCACTCTCATGAGAGAGATTAGTATATTTTAAAAATGAGAACACAGGGGGACACTATGAAATGGACATAGTTAGAAGTTGGATAGAATGATAAGAATAGATAAAGAGAAGAAGCTTATACCAGAAATGAACAGCAAAAAAAAAAAAAAAAAAGGAGTGCAAACCCAAGAATGAGTATGATACTGACACGTAACCACAGGCTTATTTGTCGAGTCACTAAAAAAGGCAGTGAAAGCAGTGAGACAATTATGAAGGGATCCAAATTACAAAAGGAGCAATAAAAAGGAAGTTTTGGATAAACAGGTAAAGAGATTTATCCCAAATCATATCGAAGCTAAGTTGTTAATCCCAGTAAACCTCACCATATTTTACTTATAGTTTGTCATCACAGTAAATGCATTATAAACAAAACTTGACAACATTTTCTATTGTACTACTTGGTTAAAAATAAGAAAATAAGTACTGAATTTGAGTACAAATACTTGAGGTTCTCAATGCCCAAGAAAGGACACTAATTATGCAGAACACAAACAAACTTATTTAAATATTTTGATTTTTCTGAAGTTCTTAAAAATGTGACATTTTTCTTCTTCTTAGATATTGTGATAGTGTATCTGATATGTAAACTTGGCTAGATGATATTTCCCAGTTATTCAGTTCAACCCTAACCCAGGTGTTGCTGTGAAGATATTTTTAGATATGATTAAAATCTATAACCAATGATTTTAAGAATGTCAACTAGAATTAAGGGATATTATTCTAGATAATCTGGATAATCCCATCATACTGCCTAATTCTAGTGGCAAAGAAAAAAAAATCTTGAAGTCCATGTCATGGTGTGGCAATAAAAATTGCCATTGAATAATTCTAATCAAATAGTTATAAACAGCAAAATTCTGGGTCAACACATATTTGCTACTCTGAAATGTTTTAGCTAAATAGGGAGTATAATTAGTGGTTGCTTCAAACAACACTGAGAAAGTGGGCAAAAAAAATAATGAACTCAGGGTTCTAAATTCAAGTTCAATCTCCATGCAAATTACTTGAAACTTTCTATATCTGCCTTGACAAAACCCATTATCTCCTGTAGCTGCAGGCTATTATTTTTGAAAACCAGGCTCAAAGTTTAGTTCTTTGAGTAGCTAAATTACAGTACAGATTTCTGTTAATATGAAGACATTATGGGGAAGAAACATGAACCTGAAAATTGGAATAGGGATATATGGGGCAATCCTGGTGAAGCTGGAGGCATTGAATTCTGAATTCTGTTCAGTAGTATTTGCTTTATCACCCATCCTTGAGGAATTTAGTCTTCCTTTGCCTGAAGAACTTACAATAGCCTCCTCTGAAATAATTGCCTTAAAAGGCATTGCTGATTCCCCTCAGGACCTACCCTAATACTCTCTTTGCTTTTAGACATATAACTAGATTCATGTTTCAGCATGCCCAAAAGGCTGAGGCACAAAGTGTGATTTCATGATGAGTTGCATGACTTTTCAAATTTATACAGACAGAAATCTTGAAATACATGTGAGAAAGAATCTTAAGAATGTGGGATTATGGTATAAAGAACAAAAGGTTGGATCAGGCTGAATTTATGGGTGTAGTCCTCTTAAACAGTAATTCTGGATGCATTATTTCAATTGAAAGGGTTAAGAAGGGCTCTAATAATTTTGTGGACTGAAACATGCACTCGAGTTAGTCTACAGTAAATGAAGTTGAAATGCGAGAGCTGCCTTTATTTATTGTAATGAAAGATATACAGAGACTTATGGATATTGGAATATTGGAAAAAATATTACATATGATATACTATCATGCTCTGTAAATGTCCATGGGACACATTTTCTACCATGGTTTTTGGAAATAAATTGGTGAGGTGGGCTCCATCATCTTTAAAGAAAGTTGTGTTTACGTTCTTTAGGTCAGAAATTACAGTAGGTACTGCTACCTGTACCTACTGGGATTCCTAAAGGCAATAGGAACAATAGAGGAGATGAGGGCCAAATGGTGGCACTTAATGCCAAAGAGAAGGGATGTGTGGTTACTTTGTTAGACAAGGAAGTTAAAGATCTAATATGGATCTGACTTGTAGAGAGCTATGACATTAACTATTTGATCATGGTCATGGTATCCCTAGAGGAGAAAAAGATGTATGATCTACACAATTTCTTCTTCTTTTCATAATTTCTTCCTTACAAGTACAAGATTTCTAGGTCTAGCAAACAGAATTCCAATTTTAATAATCAAAACAGAAAGTCACAGCCTTCATTTAATTCCCAGATTTAAACCAGTTTATAAACTTAGAACCCTTTCTTTGAATGGAGAGGCCATGACCCTTTGAGAAAGGACCCTGGTGCCCTATGAAATATGTATTCTGTTAACCTTACTCTTAGATTTCTCTAAAGAGATTTATGTTCATTCACTAGAGAATGTGCAAAGAGAAAAGGGAAATAATCAGAAATTTTTTGAATTACTGTACAAATGACTCTGAACCAATAGTATTTGGTGAAGACACCAAATATTACTGTTACCCACTAGTAGTATACTGCTGTTATGTTATTTACTGTTATACTACTGTTACGCATAGAGTCTATGGCAGTCAGCTGATAAATGGAGTTTCAGCTCAGGTCTATCTTACAGTGGGTCCCGTGGGGTCTCCGAACCAACCTGTGGTTACTTAGCCAGCTTCAGAATGTATTCAGCCAGCATAATGCAGAATGCTTTTCTGAATTCAGAATGCATAAGTCAGACCAGCAAATGATAGAATCCTCCTATTGCTGACCTGACATTAGAGTGAAGGTAGTCATGGTAGGAGAGTCCATGAAAATTGCCTCTATCCATAAAAAATAGTAAACCAAAAGCCATACTGCATTCCTAAAAAGGTGGCAGAGATTAGTGTTAATGTCAAGGATCTGAGAGATGCAAGGATAATGGTTTCCACCATATCCTCATTCAACTATTCTCTCTAGCTTATGCACATAACAGGCAGATCTCAGAGAGTAAGTGTGTATTATTGATAAGTCATGCAAGTGGTGACTCCTATTGCAGCTGCTGCTCCAGATATAGTTCCCTTGCTTGAACTGATTAACACATCCTCTGATACTCTAGATGGAATTATTGATTTGGCAAATGATTTTCCCTCTATACTTGTTAGTACAGACCACTTTGACACCAGATATCTTGCTGGTCTATCAATTTGATGATATGATGCTGATTGTATTTGATACAGAAAGTAGCATCTACTCTAAACAGAGTGGTGTAAGATGGCAAAGAAATCCCACAATTCAATTTCAGGAACTTTCCACCTCAGTGAAATTACTAGGTGTTCAGTGGTGTGTGATATATGTTCAGTAATATGTGATATATGTGTATATATTTATATGTATATTTACATATATGGGTCCCATATACATTTAGTTTAAGGTGAAAGATGAGCTGTTGCATCTTGCCCTTCCTACAACCATAAAATAAGCATGATACCTAAAGAAGGCTATTTAGCCTTCTTTAGATTTTGGAAGCAACATATTCCTCATTTGGGTGCTCTTGCTTTTGGTGACCCTCTTGTTTTCAGTGGGACCCAGAATAATTAAGTCTCCACATGCAAGTTGCTTTGCCATTTGCACCATATGATCTCACATATCTAACAATTCTTAAAGTGTTGGTGACTGATATAAACATGTTTAGAGTCTCTGGTCATCTCCTATAAATAAAACTGTGTAGACTCTTGGGATTTTTTATCAAAGACTTCCATGCTCTGCATATGACTACACACCTTTGGAGGGCCAATTTTAGGCTTAATTTAAGGCCTTAGTAGAGACTTAGTAGAGTAGACTTAATTTAAGGCCTTAGTTCCATGGCCAAGTTGCCATGGAACCTGAACTACCAACATACTGGGTTCTATCTGACCTATCAAACCACAAAGTTTAGTATGCACTTCTAATTGGGCCTGTATGACCCTGGGCTTGAACAGGTCCTGAGGGTACAAGAAAGTTGCATGAAAAGTAGCCCAATGCATATGACCCCTATTCCTGCTACAATATCTTCTCCGTCAGGTTCACACCTCTGGTTTCATGGGGAGTTCCTATGACCATCTAACTGAAGAAAAAAAAAATCAGACCTTGTTTACAGATGCTTCTTGGTGATATGCATGCATTACCAAAAAGTGGATGATAGTCTTTATCTGGGACATTCCTAAAAGACTATGGTGAAGGTAATCTTATCTGTGCACAGAGCTTCAAGCAATGCACATGGCTTTTCATTTTGCTTGGATGGAGATGTATAACATAAAAGTTTATATTGATTTGTGGACTATGGCCAATGATTTGGCTGAAAGGTCAAGAACTTGAGAAGAATAATTATAAAAATGATGATAAATATGGGAAGGAAATTCATAGATAGACTTTTCTGAGTGGGCAAAGAATATGAAGATATTTGCGTGTCATCTAAATGTTCATCAGAAGGTGATTTTAACAAAGAGTGACTTTTAATAATAAATGACTGTATATCCTATTCTGTGGATACCATTCAGCCTCCCTTCTCCACTCACTTCTAGCATTGCTCAATGGCCTTATGAACAAAGTGGCCCTGGTAACAGGAATGGAAGCTTTGTGTGGAGTCCAGAACTTGGTTTTCTACTAATCAAGTTCAGCTTGGGTATTGCCCTGATATTTGTCCAGTCTGCCAACAGCAGAGACTAATAGTGAATGCTTGCTTTGGAGCTATTTCCAGGGGTGAACAACCAGCTACTTGTTTGCTGGCTACTTATATTGGGCTGTTTCTATCTTGGAAAAGACAGTACTTTGTTCAACTGGAATAGATATACTGGATTTTGCCTTCTGTCAAAACTACCATCCATGGGCTTAGAGAATGCTTTATTCATCATCTTGATATTCTACATTGTTTTTAATTGAGCAATTTGCTTCACATTAAATGCAACATGGCAATGGGCCCATGAATATGGAGTTTGCTGGTATTACCACACTCTCAATCGTGAAATACTTATCTACATTGAAAGCTGAATAGGCCTTTTGAAGTCTGAGTTATGACACTAGTTTAGGTAGCAATATTTTTCAGAGCTGAAGCACTCTGCTCTGGGTTGCTATATATACTGTAAATCAGTGCCCACTAAATGTTGCTATTTCTTCCATAAAATGATTTACTGACTCAGGAATCACATAATGGAAAGAACAGTGACTTTCCTCACTATCATCCCAGATAATCCACTATCAATTTTTTTTCCCCTTCTCTCTAAGTTAAGGCTATCTTGGTTTAGAGGTTTTATTTCAAAAAGGAGGAAAGCTTCCACTGAGAATCAGTAATCATCAGGAATTAAAAAAATGATTCCATTAAACTACAAGTTGAAAGTGCCACTTGGCGTCTTTGGGCTCCTCCTGCATCTGAGTCAATAGGCAAAGAAGTTAGTTAGTGTACTGTCTGGGATGATTGATTCTGATTACTAATGGACATTCCACTGCTACAACACAGTGAAGGTAAGAATAAATATGTCTGGGATATAGAAAATCCCTTAAGGTACTCTCTCAGTGTTACCATATACTGCAGTATATGGAAAGCTACAGTAATCCAATTCATACAGGACTGCTAATAGACCAAAACTTTAAGGAATTATGGTTTGGATCACTTCATCTAGGAAAGAATCACAACAGCTGAGTTTCTTTCTAATGACAAAGGAAATATGAGACAGATGATGAAAAGTAGGTACTATGTCTATGTGACCAATTTAGAAATGAGAAACAGAAAGTTATAGTAGTTATAAGTATTTCTTTGTTATTCTGCTATGAATTTGGGTCACATGTGCATGCACTGTCAGAGATGGCTAACTGAATGATAGATGATAGATAATAGATATACAGATACATTTCTGTATGAAAGAAAATTTTTAAAAACATAATTAAATATTAGTTTGTTTCATAAAATCATTAAGTTTATAATCAAATATAACCACAATGAAATGATAAAGTTTATCTCTTACAGTTTCAGAATGCCTAATTTTAAATATACAGTAGCAACCACAGCAGTAGATAAAAATAGACATATGTTTACTTTGTACTTTCTATAAAGGACAGTTTCCCTAGGTACCGCAATTTATAAAGCTGGTGGCAGTTAGTTCTTTCAACCTACTAGCGATCATTCTACTGGTTTCCATTGCTGCTGTCTTACAGCTAATTTCCGCTCATTTAAAGGTAATTTTTTTTTCTTTTTTTGATATTGCTACTGCCTGCTTTTCAAATCTTCTCTTTATTTTTATTTATTTATTTATTTTACACTCTCCTTTTTCTGAAAGATTATTCTGTATTTAAACTGCCTGGAGGCAGGTTGGTTGTGGTTCATGTGAAATTTTGTACTGGTATCTTTCATCATATTTGAAAAATTCCCAGCCATCATTTTCCAAATATTACTTCAAACTAAATTTTCAGGTCATTTCCTTCTGGTAATGTGGTTAAATATATTTCAGAACTTATTTTAGACTTCATGTTCATCTCTTTGTCTTTCAGCACTGCATTCTGAACAAAATAGTTTCTTCTGCCATATTCACTTCACTAAGCCTTTCTCCATTTGTGTCTGATCTGTTTTAAGTTGCTCACTGAAATTTTAGTTACATTTTATTCCCATTCTGCTCTTATACATTTGCTTGATTTTTTTCTCAGTTCCACTAAGTAATTTTGCTTTTGTTCATACTGAAGATATGTTCAAACTAGACATTAGTTTCTTCAAGCATAGTAATCAGTCTCAAATGTCTAGAATCTAAATATATCTATAATTAGGAACAGCATTTGATATTGTCTGTATGATTAAAGTGATTCATAACTGAGAATGTTATCTGAAATGTTTGCAGGTCTATATTTAGTGGTTACCAACTTAAAGCCTAATCCTCTTGCATTACTTATATTTAATTCTCTTGTGTTCAATTGTCCTTGAAAATATTTCTGTAGACTGTTTTTAAATCCTAGGGTGAATGGACTTTTATCCACAGAAGTGAATTTGTTTGTGACAGGGACATGAAAATTCTGTTATGCTGTGACTCCTGTACTCTAACATTTATGGCCTGGTGGCTATATCCCAGCACCAAGTAATTCTTCTTGCCATCCCTGAGATTTGGGGGACAGTAGGATAGTAGGAAAGTTCATTTGGGTTTACTCTTACCCTAATAATATAGTTTTTTAGTAACCCAAAAAGTGTACTCCTGGGTGTGTGTGTGCATGGGAGTGTGTCCGAATAGGTTCATAGCTTAAAGTCACACCCTGAAATCTGTGACTCTTGTCTAGTAAGACTGAAGTAAATGCTAAGATATGGAAAATTCAGTAATATGTTGAAATACTGTATATGTGCTTTCATTTACATCTGCCTGGTATTTCCTTATTATTTTGCAATTAATGTTTCAAAGAAGATTGAATATTTGTTGTGTTCTGTATTTGCATAGATTTCATTGGGAATATAAGAGCAAATTGTAAATGGCAAATTTTTATAGTCAAATAGTCCGATAGCACAGACAAGCCAGTCATTTGGGGCAATCAATGTAAATCTGACTTGGCAATAGAAATTATTTTTCTCAAATTGGATATTGTATAGAATGTCATTTATTATATTTCAATAATAAATGAATGTTAATTTCTCCATGAAAGTTATATTCATAATATGTTGAATGTTTAGGCGAGAAAATGCAAATTTAAGCAAAGTATATGGTATGGGAAAATAATTTTACTCATACTTAATAAGGAGAATATTGAAGGGTAAATGAGGATCAAAATTTCTGGAGTAGTTATATTTATTGATCCAATCACTATATACTTGTTCAATTTTCCATCTTAAATTATCCAGATATATATTATCTGGAACTGTGAATAACTGATTTTTATAAGTCCTTTTATTTTAAGGTTTTGGTGAATTCAAACAACTGTTAATTCAGTTATAGCCCTATTTACTGCTGAAACAAAACAGGTAAACCTGGGGTGCATTCTGATGCATTTATTGTGTACATTTGTGGAACTATCTTGATATATAACATTAAATAAAATCATTTTTTCAAAGGCAATGCTTACACACACACACACATTTTTCAGACTGTTTTTCTACTCATTCCATATAATCCACTTAAAGACAAAATTAATATTAACTTTTTTTTTAAAGATGCAATTGTTTTTTAAATTTATTTGACAGAGAGAGAGATCACAACTAGGCAAAGAGAGAGAGAGAGAGAGAGGAGGAAGCAGGCTCCCTGCTGAGCAAAGAGCCCTATGCAGGGCTCAATACCAGGACCCTGAGATCATGACCCCAGGACCCTGAGATCATGACCCCAAGACTCTGAGATCATGACCTGAGCCAAAGGCAGAGGCTTAACCCACTGAGCCACCTGGCACCCCAATATTAACTTATTTTTGATGACTAATGAAATAGTCTTGCCATTTTTTTCATTTTAAACCCTGTTTATAGTTTTTAACTGACCAATAAATACTTGTTCTAAGTCACATTGAAGCAAACTTATGCTTTTTTCTAACTTAAAAAAAAAAATAAAAGTATGTAGAGTTATAGATAATTTGTGAAAGCAAAATAATCTAAACAAAATCTCTTTGAAGTGTTTAATCTTAGTAATTTGCATCAATAATTATTTGTTTAAATTACAGTTTTATTGATGCCTAGGTGCCTCAGTAATATATCATATGTGATATATCACATTGGGTTGTATTTTGTTTATTATCTTGTGCTATCAGATGAAGCAGTGTTTTTAAAAGATGTTCTAATAAAGCATTTCAGTATAAACTTTACTAATTAACAACAGTGTTACAATACATTTAGATAGAAATATATGTGGAATATTTGTAAGATGAGCAGTGTATTGATTAACAATATTTTAAAAATTTCTTAATGAACTCTTTGCCTACAATCAACAAAGTTCCATTAAGGATTTCTCAAGTATTGATACTTCTTTTAAAAAAAGGACTGTGACAATTCGTAGTGACAACTTGCAAGATTCTAATAAAAGAGAAAGTGATAGTCATAGAAATTGGAAATCCTTTTTAGACTTCAGCAGCTGTATTTATTATGTGAATGCATGCGTACTAGTTTTCTGTCATTAACCTGAGACTGTAATTCACTTCAGTATTTCTTTTTATAAAATACAAACATTTTATATAGCATATACCTTGTTTTTTGTCAATTAGTTACTTCTTTTAGAATTTACACATTGAAATTCAAGGTAGAGTTAAATACCTCACACTCCCCTATCCCCCACCAAAAATACCAAAATAACAAGTATGAATTCAGACTATTTAAATTCCAGTTCAACACCACAGGTTTATCCTCTTTTTCCTCTTTTTACATTTGCAACTGACAACAGAAATCTTGCTTTTATCATCTACAGCATGTTTATTAGGTGCTCAATTTTAAAACACAGAGAAATTATTTTAAGAATTGCTAATCTATGCTTTTGCAAAAGAAAGAAGCTTTCTAACCATGCTTCATTATTTGCTTAAAGACCTTTTCTTCTCTAGCCAATAAGGTATCGAGTCTAACTACTGTATTCCTGAATTCATTGATTTAGTTCTTTCTGTTTGTCTTCAATGTGATTGTTTTACTCTTGAAATATTGCAAGTCATTTGATTTAAGCATTTCCCCCCAACATGTGGATCTTACTTATTTTTATTAGTCATGCTGTTTGTTTCTCCAGTCATCACTTGTTGGGAAGAGATTCTTCTTGTGGGAGATGTTAGGATGGTTCACTGATATATACTACACTACTGGCATTTAAAACTTGTTTTGTAGTTTTGCCAAAGGAAGGACAAATTCACTGGATATAAAATCCTACGTTAAAATGTTCTTTGCTTTTGTTTCCTATAATTTTGAAAATGTAGCTCCAGTTTTTACTTGATTTATGTGTTGATTTTGAGAATCCTGATACCAGCCTAATTTCAATTACACATGTAAATTACCTGATCTATCTGCCTAGAGGCCCTAAATATTCATTCTTTATATTTAAAGTATAGTTGTTCTGTCAGGATTTATATGAGGTTGATCATTGCAGGGAGATTTTTTATTTATTCCTTGTGGAACAAGTATGAATGTATTTGAATCTGTCTGTATGTTGATTCAAATCATTTTGTATTTTCACAAAATCCCATTGTTTTATTTTTATCAGGAAGTCTAATTATAAGCCAACTGGAGTATCTTAGTTTGCCTTTCATTTCAACTAATTACTCTTTCTTTCTCTACCACATTTTTGTTAGCTAAGTTGTTTTCCTTCTTTTCTTCAATTCCTCTCTTTACATTTTTATTTGAAAATGTATAAGCCGTTGGTCAACTTTTTAGTCTTTACTGTGAATATTATTTTTCCTTTTATTTCTTTTTAGAAAGTCAGTCAATCCTGGTTTCATTTATCATTTTTGCCTATTCTGTTAGAATTTGTGATTCAGGGTTTTTTGTTTGTTTGTTTTTGTTCCATATACTTGTTTCAGGGAATTAAATTTAAAGTGTTGTTACAGCTTTCTTCAGCTTCAGCATTCTCATCAGCTGAATTTTGTGGACTCTCATTTTCAGCCTTCTTTTTATAAATGTTTTATATACATGCTGACTGCACTTCTGAGGACAAGACTGGTGGTGTGGAGTGAAGCACAGGATTTCAAATTCAGAAACAGGTCTTCCCCCCCCCGCCAGGGTGGAAAGAATAATTCATTTACTGAATGCTTTTTTTAGTGAGGAGATACTTTATGTGTATACTCCATCTTCAAGCGTTTAAAAGTGTCCATCTTTTGTGTTTCATTTTTTTTCAGCGGTTGCCTCTTCCTTCCTTTGGGAAAATATTGGGGAAGAAGGTACAGTGATAGCTCAGAGCACCCCAGATGCATTGCTTTTCCACAACTACTATCTCAGTTCCCACTCTTATGTCCAAGTTTGTCCCCTCAGTCAGTGCTCTGTGCTATCACTGTACCTTCTTCCCCAATATTTTCACACTTAGGGTAGATTTTTTCTCTTTCTGGCTATGACTGAAGATTAATTGTAGGATTTCTGATAACTCCCTTTTTCTCTTTCCTGTAAAGTTTGTTTGTTTTTGTGTTGTTTTCTTTCACAAATGGCACTTGTTGTTTGAAGACACTTGGGGTTTGGGTGCAAAATAGAATACTGCTCTCTGGAATTTGGTGGTTATTTTTCTGATTTACAGTAATCTTAATTTTGGGTATTCTGTCTTCTTGTTTTGTTCAGAGCATGAGTTTTATTCATGTATCTATTTATTTATGTTTAGTTTTATCGTTCTTGTTTTTTGTTGCACTTTTTTTAAAAGTATAAGTAAGGAAGTGGAGATTTATACCCTTTTATCCTAAGACAACTTGTAAGTCTTGAATTTATTTTATAAATTAATAATTATCCCTGCTGTATATTATATGTTGTATATTATATGTACTTATACAAGATGGATATAATAAGATATGTAAGAAATAGTACTGTAATGTGATATTCAATTTATAGCACAGAATATATTACCCAAAGTGCATTATAGAATATATGCTATACAATACATACCATAATAGATAAAAGCTATACTGTTTGCATAT
The DNA here is from genome assembly GCF_964662115.1 of Mustela nivalis. Lineage (NCBI taxonomy): Eukaryota > Metazoa > Chordata > Mammalia > Carnivora > Mustelidae > Mustela > Mustela nivalis. Next base: position 77,751,146 of record NC_139023.1, read on the forward strand.
AATATATTTAGATAATTTCTCTGGTCCATTTGCATGCTATATCAAATTTTTATAGTTATTATCATAGATATATATTTCATAGCATATGTATATAATATATGACATATATAATTAATATTACATATCATTCTTACAAAACATATATGTGTAACTATTTATGCATATATATATGTAAATGTGCATTTATGTAGACTGTATTAAATGTGCTATTCCAATAAAATCTTTTCATTCTTGTATATTTTAATATGCTTTAATTTTCTGTTGAGAAGATCCTCCTTCATTATAATGCTGTTTCTAAAAGGTCTTAGAATACCCCAGGTTTTTATCTGAATAAATTGGAGTCATTTTATCAGTTCAATTCCCATAATATTAAACAAAATTAAATTGTAACTATATATATCATTTTGATATTGCTTATTTTATTTCTAGATAAAATATTTCTCATTCACATTTTCTTACATATCTCTCAGGAAGTCTTTCTATCAGTGTCTTGTTAAAATTACATGCAGAATTATTGTACATGTCTAGAAATATATATTTCATAGTTATTGTCAGTATAAACTTATTTTACGTTCTAGCAATTTTTTGTCAATAATAAAAATTTTATTTGCTCAGATTTTTCTTGTATCTGACTCTTTGTTCAGCATTAATTAGTTAAAATAATGTTGCAACATTAACCTTTCTACTGTGATTGTTCATCTTATTAAAATATATCTTTTAGGGTTCCTTTTGATAGATGTTGGTAGCTGGTAAACTCTTTGAGTTTTAATTTGTCTGATTATATCTTATTTTACCCTTATCTTGAAGGATAATTTCCTTGGGTTTATAATTCAAAATGTCTGACTATTTCTATCACTAATTTAAAAATCTTGTTTCAGGGTCTTCTATCTGAAATTGTTGCCATTGAGGAGCTAACCTCCAGTCTTAGGATCATTCCGTTTTAGTTGCTATGTTGTTTTGCTCTTGCTCTTTTTGGTGTTCTCAAGCTTTGTCAAAGTTATTATGACTATATTTCTGTTTTCTTTATTTTTATTAAAATTTTAGGTCTCCAGAATGTGGAATTTGGTGTTTTTCAGAAATTCACAAGCATTTTCTTTTCAAATACTACCCCTTCTTTATTCTTTCATTAATGTAATTATCATCTTCTAGAGCTCTAAGTGAACATAACATCAGATCTTTCCCCTTCATCTTCCATGTTTCTTAAGTTGTATACAACATATTCCTTTACATGTGGTGTACAGTGCACATTTTCTTCAGATCTATCTTAAGTTAATGTTGTGTTTCCATTAATTATTTTCTTTTATAACTATACTTTAGAATGCAAATGAACATTCTCTTTCTTCTTATTCTTTTATCATCTCTAAAATAAAAAGAACCAGTAGTTGTAAATGTATAGATGGGTAGTTGCTGTTAAATTCCTCACAACTTCTTATCGTTATTCGAAGGTCCTTTAAGTCTTCCACTAAGGTGAATTAAATGAGGTAATCCACTAATTCTGTGCAAATAGTCCACTAATTATTTCTGATTACATAATTAAATATTTTATTTCCAGATATTATATTTTTTCATGTTTGCCATTTTGATTAATTTTTGTTTCTAGCTTATATTTTACTTCTTAATATATATTATATAGAGTAAATATTTTATATTCTGTTCCTGATAAATCTAATATCTAAAATAAACACTGATCTGATTCAGGTATCTGCTTTCTTCTGCAGTCTCTCTTTCATGGTTCATTCTTTTAAGAATTTTGACTATCAACCCATGTTCTAGGTATTTTTCTTTGGGAAACATTTAAGGCCTGGATAGAAACTGTAACACAATTAACATTTACTTCTCCAATCACTGGAGTAACTGTTTATCTCAGATTACTATAGTTTGAATACTATGACTTAACCTGTACAGGAAGTGTGAATATTAAATTTAGTTTCACATGATGCCAGGGTTGTGCTTATGAATATTCAAGGATTGTGTGTATGTGTATGTGTTGTACATTAGCCACAAATTCAAGACAAGCAAATTTCCTTCCTGAGCACTTCTGGGGAGCAGAATCATATCTTCTTGTTCACCTTTGCACTGTAAGTGTTCTCTTTTAATGTTAGATTTATGGAAAAGTGTTTCATCAGACTCCTTATTGCTGGAGAAGGGACTTAAACTCTCTACCCACCCATCCAATCATAAAAAAAATAAAAAGATTCATGTTAATAAGTTTTTCCCTGTTATCCTGAAGGTGAAGAAGTTTAGGGTACATGCTTATTCAAAAAAGTTATTACTTTCACTTTGATTTTGCCTCTGAGACTCCATATTCCTAGGTCAGTGATTAACTTAAACCATTTTTCTTATTATTTCCAGTACTTAAGTTCATTTTCCCCTCAATGGAGTGGTTCTTTCAGTGCTTTAATCTGCCCCAATGCTACATATGGGAGTCTAGCATTTTTATAAAATGATTTTGTGAATGCAGTCATCAACCATTTTTATGATCTTTTCTTTTGGAGTGCATATGGATCTTCCTTTTAGTTATTTCTTTATGTCTTCTGGTATAATAAGAGCTCGATAGGGAGAAAGTGCTTACAAATGAACAAGATATATGTCTAGTCTTAATTTCTGTTCATAGCCAAATTTTCAGATTGTAGCAAGAATTCTACTCTGATTTTTTTTTTAATTTAGGAATTTAGATGTTTTCGTAGTTCCTCTACTTGCTCCCTATTCTTAATTCAAGATAGATTGAAAATTAGTATCTTAATATTCACTGAAGTCTCTTTTTTTCCCAGATGGATATAAAATATAGACAACTTTTAAGAATTTCACGGGCTTCTATTCTAAATAAATGCATCTAAGTATTAATGGGATATTTAAGCTTCTTTTCTGGGTGAGACAGGAAGCTGTCAATGATATATTACTTTAAAATGAATACCATATTGAACAAATAGTCCAAGATTTTAGCTTGGGAAGACTGTTTTTGTTTTTTTCTATGATTTGAAAATTGACTCCATAGTTATGATTGCAGATGGGCCAGTATTATTAATAGTTTTTGTATTTAGAAAAATTTCCTTGCTTTTATTCTTCATTGGAACTTTAGTGGGAAGATATAAATGATTAAATTATGCTCACATTGTACCATAAATCAGTTGTATCATAACATATAAAGCTTTGAGGGTATGGAACTTAAATACATATATACATATATATGTATATATATGATTGCATTTTATTATTTGTATTTTTTGAAAAGGATGGATGAGAATGAATTCAGGACACAAGTTATATGAAGAAGTGTTATTTTAACGCAGAGTTGGGTATTCTCTGCTCTTCCATACATGGTGAATTAGTTACAAACCTCTGATGGATCAAAGCTCCTTTTGATCTGCAAGATATTAGCAAAGGCATAAGGGTAAGAGTGCATTTAAACAAACATGTAGTTGTCAAGGATTTAGTCTGGTGATTACAGCAGATTGACATGAAGTTCTTTGAGATTCTGCTCTGCTTGCCTTTTGTAAATGTAGAGTACTTCAGGCTGTGACAAATGGCTATTGCATAAACAAAGTGATAGATGAGGATAGAAGATTATTGACAGGTGAGAATAGTTATTCTGTGACATAATCTTTTTAGAAAAAGATATTATACTATAGAACTGATACTTGGGAGTGCTCCAGCCATTTTTAAATCAAATGTGACTTACTCCTGGTCAGAACTGCTTCAGTTAACCGAGATCATGAAAAAAATAATAATAAAATTAAGCATTTTAATGAAATATCATGATTGGAGTTACTGTATCTGAACAACTGGAACCCATCTAAAATAATTTGATGATTCAGTCACCAAAATGTGAAATTGTGTCATCTATGAAAAATGCCGTAGCATATTGTCCTTGCCCCAATTCTCTTATTGGGAATTTCTTTTAGTTTTGCTTCCTTCTCCTTTATCTCTTGTTGAAACCATTGTAAACAATCAAACACAAAATCAAAACAATCGAAACTTACCCTTCAGCAATGCATTATCTGTATACATTTTTTTTTCTTTTATCATTGACTTCCAAAGCCCAGGTATAAATCAAATCCCTGAGATACAGGAGCTTTACTTCCAAGATAATTTTGCTTTCTTTTTTTTCACAGCACTGTATTTTATTCTCATGAATTCATTAGTTTAACCTACTTGGTACCGCACACATGCATTTTTAAATGCACCAATTACAAATCATCAAACGAAGAACAATTTTCCTACACAAGAAGCAAACTGTCTCTCCCTTCCAGCTCTCCCCAAGATTGATTAAAATAAGCTCATTCCATATTTCTTCCAGGGACTATTTGTAGTATCCAAGCCAGACATTGCTTTCTTATACACACCTTCTTTGATAAAAATTGCTCTTATGACCTATGGAAGGAGTTGACCAAGTAAGCCATGATTTTTTGGAGTTATCCATCCCCAACCACAAATGATTGGTCTAGGAATGAGACATGCCACCAAAAGTGGGCCTGATACCAAACATATCATTTTTCCTGAAAATTTTATTTGGACAAGAAAACTAAGTCCATTAAATAACACTGGGGACTTAAGCTTTGATATTAAAGAGACTCAGGGAGAATATAGGTTCATGCTGATTTCTATGCAATCCAGAATAACGGTCTTCAATATATGAAGTAGAGATAATGGGAAATGAATCATGTGAATCAGAAAAGAAAAGAAAAGAAAAGAAAAATAGTGCCAAGGCAATGATTGTATGTAATTCAGTTTTTATGAGATGTAATTCTACTTTTTTTTTTTCATATGAGCTGATTTTAATATGTTTCTCTTATAAGGAGCTCAAAATTCACTAGAAATCCTTCCATGGTTGTGCTTACTTATACCCTTTTATTCTTCAGCTTCTGAATTTTCTACTACTTCAGTAAATAGCTGATTAAAAATTTCATTTTGTTTAGAAACTATTTCAGTTTTATTGTTTTAAATACAGTATCTGTTTGTGTTTTTCTCCCTTCAGTTATAAGATTCATAAGAGCAAGACCATATTCTCTTGTTCTCTATTCACTCTGTACTCCACTAGTACAGGGTAGCATTCTGTATACATACACTGATACTATATAAATATATTATATATATTATACATATGGTATTTATAGGTAATTTAATGTTTATGAATATTGTATATAATATACTCATTTATAATATATAGAATATTTGATTAAAGAAACATAATAATATAGTCAAAGTATGAGTAACTGTTTTAAAGAATAAAAGAGAAAGCTTTTCATTAAGGCTGTCACTTGCAAACATACTGTCATATTTAAGGGTTTGCTTGAAAACACCATTTCAAATTTAATGTTACCTTGTTAAGATAAGAAGGAAGTATTTTACTCTCAGCCATATGCCTAAAATACATTAAAAAATAATGCAGCCTCATAGAGAAGAAACATCTATTTTCACCTGAATGTATTAGAAAATATATTTCGCCATATGTGAGGAGTATAGTTTGTGGTTAACTATGTATTTTTCTTGCAGATGACAGTATCTGTCCTCATAGGACATGATTCAATTTGCAAGAGACACTTAAAATGAGATTACAGAATCACAAATGTATAAGTATTACCTAGTGAGAGAAAAACTGATTGATACTTTTCATTTTTCCCTCTAAGGAGGCAGCCCTGCAATGGGACAGGACAAGCATATAATCAAAGAGGACGTCAGGTGAACCACTAGTATGAGTGCTATTTTGCATTCTGAAATCTCATTTTGACTTCACTGTCCTTACAATTTGTTAGGTGAACTATAATAAAGCCCCCAAATGGCATATGTCACCTTTGATGCATGCTGCATTTTACATAATATAGAAATAACTTATGATCCTACAGGGTAATAGATAGCTCGGCAGGAGAATTACAATATGCATGAAGCTCCTAAAATGAAGTTGTCTACCCTGTTAGGAAGTGTTGAGTCAGATACCACTTCTCAAATATAACTGAGAGAAATGTCAAACTGCACAACGTTAAATTAATTCTTCTATTGACTGAAACTGAATGAGAAAGTAAAGTAAAACTAATGAAATTGGGTTTTAAATAATTTTGTGAAAGGTTGATAAAAGTCACTTTTTTAGTGAATTTTGTATGTTTTTAAAGATGTATGTATTTATTTTAGAGAGATAGAGAGTGAGCAGGGAGATGGGGATGCAGAAGGAATGAGAGACTAAAAGAGAGAGAGAAGCAAACTCTCTGCTGAGTGCAAACCCAGAGGCAGCTCCATCTCTTGCTCCTGAGATCATGACCTGAGCCACAACCAAGAGTTGGACACTTAATCTACTGAGCCATACAGATGCCCCAAACTTGTTTTTATTTTTAATATGCAAAAGAGAAAGAAAAGTGAATTCAGATATAGCATCATTGAAAAAAAATCAGACATTGAGAGGGAACAGCTATTTATTAAATAGTTAAATATAAGCTGGAATTTTCAAGGATGAATACAAATATTTTATTTTATTTTTTATTACTTATTTATCTTTTAAAGTTCGGGTCGGCATCAGACCTGTTATTTATTTGTTTGTTTGATTGTTTGTTTGTTTATTTATTTATTTTTATGGCAGGCAGAGATCACAAGTAGGCAGAGAGGCAGGCAGAGAGAGAGAAGGAAGCAGGCTCCATCCCAGGACCCTGGGATCATGACCTAAGCTGAAAGCAGAGGCTTTAACCCACTAAGCCACCCAGGTACCTGAATGCAAATATTTTAAAAGTTAATGCTATGATCATAGGATGATTTGGTATGATGTACAGTTTGTAAAGGCATATATTTTGGTCTCCTATTTTCCATTTTTTAAAATCACCATTTTAAAAATATGGTACGTTTTCCATATGCAAGGGTAATAGCTATTTTAGCCAAATATTGTGATTGTGAAAAAAAATCTCTGATAGTTATCTTTAAATTAGAACCAAAGAGAGATTCCTTTTAATACAGTTAAAGAGTTTCTACAGTATTTGCGACAATGGACCTAGAAAATATAATCTCTGAAAGTGTTACTAATACTGAATGCTTAGTGAAAAATAAATATCTGCACTCCTATTCCAGAGGTCGATTTATTTGTTTCTAGGGGATTCATGTAAAATCCAATACCTTATTATTATTTTTTTAAATTTCTACTTTTTTTTTTTTTTTTAAATCACTGTAAAGTTGTAATGGTTCAGGGAGATCTCTTCCATGGTAGTCTGAAATGCAATTCACCCAAAATATTGCAGGACATTTTTTGGTAACAGCCTTAGAACCTCAAGGGTCTCTCAGAGTCTTCCAAGAATCATTTTGCTCTTTAGGAAGAACATTGCTACATTACTTTCCACACGACAAGTGGGCCGTGAAAATTGCCATGTTTTAATTGTCAAAGGGAGATAGATTGAGGTACATTTACTCTCTAGTCTAATATAAAACAAACCCCATTCCTCAGATTTTTTAGACATAAAAGGAAGAAATGAGGTGATTCTAATATATTCTGGTGTTAAAGAAGGGAAGTAATGATGATGTTAGGTTTGAAGTATTTAAAGTGCTGTTGCTGGCTTTGAAGAAAGAACAAGCCATGTGCCAAGAAATATGGGCAGACTTGAGCTGGGAGTAGTCCACTGGTTGACAACTAACAAAAAACCTGAGATCTTGGTTGACAACCATCAGGGATAAATTCCACCAACAGCCTGAATGGAGGAATTCTTTGTCAGAGCTTCCAGGGAAGTGCCCAGACTGGGCACTTTTTAAAATTTTTTAAATTTATTTATTTGGGAGAGCATGTGTGGGCAAGAGAGAACAAACAGGGGTAGCAGCAGCAGGAGAGGGAGAAGCAGACTTCCTGTTGAGCAAGGAGCTGGATGCAGGGCTTGAGCTCGGAAATGTGAGATCATGACCTGAGCCAAAGGCAACCACTTAACCCACTGAGCCACCCAGGTGCCCCTAAATAGATATTGTTTGAAATTAAAAAGCCTGTGGTAATATTTATGTTGTAAAAGCAAACTAATACACTTTTAAATGGAAGCATCCAAGTCTTATTGAAGACCAGGGACTCTCCCTCACTGGGCATCTACAGCTTTTCCACTGTGAGGTTTCTTTGATCTTTACATAAAAATAACTATATTAGGGGCACCTGGGTGGCTCAGTGGGTTAAGCCACTGCCTTTGGCTCAGGTCATGATCCCAGGGTCCTGGGACTGAATCCTGCATCAGGCTCTCTGCTGAGCAGGGAGCCTGCTTCCTCCTCTCTCTCTCTACCTGCCTCTCTGCCTACTTGTGATCTCTCTCTGTCAAATAAATAATTAAATTCTTTAAAAAAAAAGACTATATTAAAATGCCATCAGGATCTTGGCTGACATCTGAATACTGGCACTAGGAAAACTAAGTAGAGTGAATACAAATGTCTAGACTTAAGGACTGCATTTAATGAAGCAGAATATCTACTTTTAAAGCTCATCTGCTGGTGGTAGCGATCACTAAAGTAGCTACCAGCAATACCTCCCAAAGACATACCTGCTAGCTCCCAGTTCACTCAATCCGAAGAAGACAGTTTGATATCCAGGGATAGAGGAGGAAATTCAGAGAGTAACACAGGAACAAATGGACTTCTCCAGTTTCCATCCATACATGTGAGGAACCCTATCTCTAAATACCAATAAATATTTTATTTTTTCCTTGACCATAGTATAAGACCAATTACAATTTATCTCTACTCTCTCTCTTAAAAGGGAGACTAAAGAAGCATGTAAATATTTTATAATTCTATATGTAACATAACAAATGTTTTTATATTATAATTTTGATAACTTTCATTATTCCAATTCATGTACAGAACCTATGTGAACCAAATGGATATAGCTGCTTCTCTGTCTATAGAGAATGTGGAATGATAGACCATAAATGGTTAAAAGTAACAGTAAAAGCAACTAGCTTGACTTCCTCTATTAATCAGACAACAACAGCTAAACAAAAAAGATGTGCCCTTTCCAATTTAGGCATGATGTTCTCTAGACAGTGAGAGTGACTTTGAAGCATAAAAAGTCGTTAACCTTCCTGGCATGATGCAGTAAAAGGTGTCTTCTTATATCTATCTACTTCCACAATCATTTGGATCAAAGAAAGGTGCCACTGGTCTGGTTTTCTCTTGTGACTCAGACTTCCATTTCAGGGGAAGCAACAACGTATTGCTTATTTTGAATCAATTAATCGTTTTGCCTGCTACTGTAGAGTTGTACTGCTGCACTCTGAGGAAAAGAAACTTGAACAAGTGGTTTCAGACAGGACACCTTTTTAGCTTAAAGAAATTATTGCCATTTGTTTTCATTTAGTAACACTTCCAGATTCTTCTTAGTTCCTTTTCTTATAAAAATAACAGCATCTCAAAAATATAAGGAAATAGATGTTGTAGGATTTTATATTGAATGTGAAACTAGTGAGGCAGAGACAGTAATATAGGTTGATTATCTGACCAACAACAAAATTAAAATTTGAGCAAGAACAGTTGAGAATAATAGATAAAATATTAGAGTAAATTTTTACTGATACTTTGGTATTATTATCCGGCTGAGTGATGGAATTTCTGCACCAGATGTTTTAGACACAGATACTTCACAATTGGTTTACTGAGAGCAGGGGGAAAAGAATTGGTGAAATTCTCAAAAGTACCTCAAAATGACCTTAAATTGACTTCTTAGTGGTTGTTGACTGAGGTACCTTCCCCGGGTCTGTTTCAGAGTGAACAGATTTGTTAAATTCTTAGCTATAAGTACAAAAGTAGTGAAGGGAGAAAGCACTCAGGACATTAACAAGAGAGCAGTAGAAAGAGGGAATAGTATCATATGTACTTGCAGCTAGAATTGGTAAGATTATTTTGTTTGATTTGACATTTTACTTGACTGCAGCTTGAGGTTTTAGAGATTTTATAATTGCCAAATGCTATATTAAGATGGAAGAATGTAAAAATATGTTTTCAATGAATAAAATAAGAAGTAATATTGACATAAATTTTTCACTGCCAACATTAGCAACGACCTTTTATAAAGATTCAGAATGCAGCAACAGTGAGTGATCAGGCCTTAGGTTGTGGAGGTTGAACATTTGATAACAGGAAAGACTTGAGATAAAACAGGGTGATTAAGGGGAAGCTTAGTTAAAGGGAATTTTTTTTTTTTTTGAAGATTCTACTTATTTTAGAGAGAGACAGCATGAGAGAGAGAGAAAGAGCAGGAGAGCAGGGGAAGCGGCAGAAAGAGAGGGAGAAGCAGACTCCCCACTGAACAGGGAGCATGATGTGGAACTCGATTCCAGGACTCTGAGATCATGACCTGAACTGAAGGCAGACATTTAACCAACTGAACCACCCAGCTGCCGCTAAAAACTTAAACAAACCTTAGATCTAAGGTTGTGGGTTTAAACAAAACAGAACAAAACAAAAAACAGGAATCTATTTCTAGGGCCAATAACAAAGCCATACATATTATACTGTTTGTCACCAGATTGGTAAAAGTTAAAATGTGTTGTAAACAGAATTGACTGGTGTTAGTAGGATGACAGTTTAATACATTGCTGGTGGAAATGTAAACTTTTAAACACCATGAATGACAGCTTAAATGCCTGTCAACAGTTTAAAATGTACACATTGTTTTTCAAAACCATACAGATCCTAGGAAATTTTCTCATAAATATCTTTACATATATGAAGTAAAACAGAGGTGCCGATGTAATCATAAAAATTGTGTGTGTTAGTTAAAGACTGAAAAAATATAAATGCTGGGTAGCATAAAACAGGTTAAGTAATGTGCACTCATATCACAGTATGCAGACATTTCAATTAATTAATTAACTAACTGTAGCCATTTTAAAGAATGGGACAGGCCTAGGAGTGCTCATCAAAAACTCCAAGACAGGGAAGGACCCCTGGGTGGCTTAGTCAGTTAAGCATCAGGCTCTTGATTTTAATTCAGGTCATGACCTCAGATCATGAGATAGGGCACTGTGTTGGGCTCTGTGTTCAGCGTGTAGTTTGCTCTAGATTCTCTCTCTTTCCCTCTACCCTTCCCCATGGTTTCATACTCTAAATAAATAAATAAAATAAAATCTTCAAAACAAAACAAAAAAACTGCTGAGATATACAGTTAAATGAAAGACTCAAACTGCAAAAGAAGATATAGACATGCTATCATTTGCAAAGTTTTGGTCGTTCCAGTTCTTCTAGTCTGATCGAGACACAGTGAGAACAATAGGCATATTCCTGAGAAAGCAGAGCAGATAGATAAAAAATGTCAGGCTTCCTGATGACATTATTAAACCTCTGTGCTTGCTTCAATGTGCTTTTCTCATATGGGAAATAGAATTCTATTTGCATATACTCTTCTATCAACAAGAAGTTTTCTAGAAAAGAATTTCCAGCTGATGCATATAGTTTTCATATTTTACTGTTATTACTGGATTGGAAAGGATAAATTAAGATAGAAAGTTAATGCTTGATTATGTTCCCTTAAGTGAATATAAAAGGAATAGTAATAATAACTAAATGTATATATTCCCCTAAGGAATATGAAAATATATTTAGTATGTATTCTTTAAATATATAATATATAAAATTAACATATAATTTTATTCCATTATATGTTTTAAGGAATATTCAAATATATTACCTTAGAGAGAATGGAACAGGTTAATATTAGGAAAAAAGAGAGACTATTTCTATTAATTTCCTTCAAATATTTTAAACTGTATGAAGTTTTACCTAAATAACTCTAATTATGGATTAAGAGTATGAATTTTTTTTTTGTTAGTGGTTTCAAAATTTTTATTAGTGCTTTTATGTTGTTGGGTAATAAGAAATCCACCAAAACTTAACTTCTTCATGATCAAAATTATAGTTCTTCAAATATTCTGAAAGAAAATAACTATTATGTCTTGAGATGGTAGGTTGGCTACAATTTTTGTTAAAACCCAATATTTTATTTAGGATTTTAACTATAATATTTCTGTTTCAACACTTAAGATATTCACATATTTAGGTTCTTGTAGAAGTTCACCAGGATCGTATGTTGGTTTATAGGATTAAATACAGAGCTGACATAAGAATGTGCTGTTGGGATTAAGATATTATATAAACATATATTTTAATTTCTCCACATATATTTTACTAATATAATGGTTGAGATTATGATGACAAATTTTGTTATAGTAAAGGCTTTAAGAAAATAGATCTTAATAATTGGAGCAGCCACAGCTTAATTTCCTAGGAGGCAGACAGTTTGGTTATGAGACAAGTATTCCCCTGGGTAATCAGAATTGCAAAAGGCATTGATAATCATTTAGATAAAATAGTAAAATACCAGAAATAAGTCTGAGTGAGATGTCCAGCTCATGTCACACAAACAGCAGAGACATGAATTAATAACAGATTTATTTAGAATCCTGCAGGAAAGGAGAAATATTCCATCAGTAGAATGAGTGCTGGAAATATGTTACCTACCCTTTGATATAATTCTGATCTTTACACAGAAAAATACATCAAAATTAAAGATAGTAATACTAAATGTATGTCAAATGATGCAAAATAAGACTCTAAACTCTGGCAGGAAAATCATCAATAATGCTTCTTAGCAACTGTTCAAAAAAAGGTGCTTGCATATTTTTAGCATGAATTTGAGGGAAACAGGACCTTTGAGGATCCTGTTTTGTGGACACTGCCTAACCTCTGCTTTCAACAATAGAGAGAATTATTAAACCAGGGGACTCTTGCATTGACTGTGCAGGGTTAGAGAAGACTATCATTTGTTGTCATAAACTTTGTCAGATGCAATGCAGGACCACAGATAAATAATACAGTAATGGCTCAGAAATTGCTTCTTGATAAAGTAGTTTGGGGGATACAAAAAGATTTGTATCGATATTACATGACATGGGAGTGTTTGGAGAGATTTAAGAGTGGGCCCAGAAAACATTTCAGACCAAGTTCCACAGTGAACTCATTAAAGAAGAGGGCTGAGCAGTAACAGATTTTGAAAGGTGGCCCAAGTACGGTGGCTTTAACAATCAAAGAAAAAAAAAACAAAACAAAATTGTTAAAAACAAATACCTCTTTTTGGAATTACTGAAAATCCTAGATCTCTCCTGAATTCCCCAGGGTGCTAAATAAATTAACAACAAAACAACAACAACAACAAAACCCCCACAAAACAGCAAGCAAGCAAGCAAACAAACAAAACCCATAAAAATATCAGACTTATGTAAATAGTTATCTCAGCTATAGAGCTATAAGAAATGTAGGAAAAGTCTTCCAAAGAACAGAGAAGACACAAGAATATTATTTCACAGTGCTGGTAGTAAGCAAATAAGAAAGAGGACTGAAACATTAAGAAATGGTACAAAAACAGTATCAGGAACAAAAAAGAAAATGAGATCTCTGGAAAGATTCTGTAACTCAACTAAGAAGACAAACACAACATTTATTAAGTCAAGAACATAGTCCAAAATGGTTATTAGATTTATAAACTTTAAATCTTATTATTGTTAGTAAATGATTTCAAATTGTTGAAAGAAAAGATTTGAGAAATAAGAGGTAAAAGGTAAGAAGTTAGCTAGCAAGTAATTTTGATATAAAGCATTGATAAAGATGAAGTCAATAATATTAATTGCATTATCCCCTTCTCTGTATTATTTTAGTGTTTTACCAAGTTGATCTGTGAGAAAATGAGAGAGACATATTTAATATTCTAATGCTAATGGGTACTGTCAATTTTTCTTTTGTGTGTATAACTGGATGGTAAATTACTGGATTTGTGAATGCTGATGATAATATTTCCTTTATTTTGAATCTTATCTTCCATCAATGCAGAGAATATAATCTTTTAACTTTTCACTTATACAATATGCTTTCTTTAATGGCCACCTATTATAATTCTCAAGGAAATTTGAACAGATTTCAAAAACATCATAGAGATTATAGGTAATGTTGTTGGGCAACAATTCAATAAAGCTGAATATTAAACTAAAAATAAATAGATTCTGACTGCTTAGAATTAAAAATTATATATTATATTAATACAACTTGAATTAATGAAAATATTAAAATTCTAGTTGCAGGCCATTTTGAAATTAAGTATTATAAGCATAAATTTTATTAAAATAATAGTTGCATTAATATATAAGGGATACAGCCAAAACTATATTCATAGAATAATTAAATGGTTTACCTTTCAATAGGAAATATGAATAGTGTGAAAGTGCAAGACAATTATTAGAAGAACATCAACAGAATCTAAGAAAATCAAAAGGAAGAATAGTAGAGTAAAACAATTTAGTTGATAAATATCTTCTAGAATGCTCTTTAAACAAATCATCAAAATGAATGAAACAGCAGCTGGTATGACCAATGGAAAAAGTGAGAACTCCTTGTTTAATACATGTATGTACTTCTTCATGTCAACACATTTGAAGATGTTATTAAATATGTAATTTCCAAGAAAAAAATAGATGAACAAATGTGATTCAAAGATATAGGTAATTTACATAGAAGATTCTTCATTAATTAAAATTTTGGTGTTGCCAAAGCATTTTAAAAAAGAAAAGTCCCGGGGCGCCTGGGTGCCTCAGTGGGTTAAGCCTCTGCCTTCAGCTCAGGTCATGATCTCAGGGTCCTGGGATCGAGCCCTGCATCAGTTTCTCTGCTCAGCGGGGAGCCTGCTTCCCCCTCTCTCTCTCTGCCTGCCTCTCTGCCTACTTGTGATCTCTGACAAATAAAAAAAAAAAAAAAAAGAAAAAGAAAAGTCCCTTCAGATTTGCACGTTTCTTTTTGAAGTTTTAGAATCCTAATAAAAAAATCCTAAGGAAAATTAATTAAAATATTTTGATCTATCTATGGTGAGTATCAGACATTATGACAACTTATTAAAGTAAAAGTTATTGGAAATTACTGAGGATCAATGTAGTTTAAATAAGTAGTACCCACATGATAACAACAGTGAAGTATTTGAATGATACATAATAAAATGTTAAATGTTATTTCAGAAATAAAGAAAGCATGGTTGGAAATTGAGTAATGACATTTATCATGCCACTCATTAAAAGTAAAACTATTAAAATTCATAAAGTCAAGAAACTAAAATAATATGACATCATTAACATTAATGGCATGTAATTACTATATATTTGTACACTGTGTAACTATATGTTGTTAACTGATGGCATAGAGAATTATGTAAACTTGGTTGTATATTAAAAAGCAGTTTTAAAACTACATATGTAATGTGATACCTCTTTAGATATAGACTATATGTAGGCATGCTTCATTGGCTAAAGGGAGTAAAAATAATATTCTAAGCACACTGCAATAAGGAGACAAATAATTTTATATTAAATAAAGCATGCTTTTAGTAAAGGATATACTGCATGCAAACAGCCTTGCTTTTCAGAGAAAAATTACAAAGTTTGGCCACTATGTACTAAAAGAAATAGAAGGTAGTTGGGGCTTGTATCATATACTTTTTCACCCTTTTTAAAAAATTCCAGCTTCTCTTCCTTGATCATAAGCAACTACCAGTACTAAAATCTCTTAGCCCATGTAACAACCAAAGTGAAGAAAATCAGACTCAAGCTTCAAGAAGATTTTTGTCATTGTGACTTCTTAAGATGGCGGTAATTTGTGTGTGTGTATGTGTTTGTGTGTATACACAAATATATAGTCACTATACATATATACATATATTGCTACAATATATGTATGCTATTACATAGATATATAACACAAACATATATATAAATCACCAATGTTATGTATATGCTAATTTTTATATATGTACTTAACATACAAATATAAATATAGTAAAATGAATTATATATATAAATAACATATATATGTAGCTATTTATATATACCAATACTAATAAAACTATCTTTAGATTCAGTGCTAGAAATATGTATAAGCTTCTTCTGTGTTTTTCTAAAATTTTCACTTTTTTATGCATTAGTGATTTCATAATTTAGGGAAATAACACATTTAAAAGTGTACAAGTTTAAAAAACATGAATAAAATAAATCTGGGCCAGGGGCCCCTGGGCTGTACAGTTGGTTAAGCATTGGACTCTTGGTTTTGGCTCAGGTCATGATCTTAGGATCTGTGAAATAGAGCCTTGCAGGGGGCTCCCAGCTCAGCACAGAGTCTGCTTGAGATTCTCTGTCCCTCTCTCTCTGCCCTTCCTGCTCATATTCTCTCTCCTTCTTTCTTTCTCTAAAATAAATAAATAAACTTTGAAAAATAAATTTGGGCTACTGGAAGAAAAGATACATTAGAGATAAAACACTATAATTCATAAATGCAAATTACAGTCCAATACCTAGTACACTAATAAAGTTTCACTGTATGTGAGACAAAGATATCATTAGAATGGACTAGAATGGATGGCAATAAGATAATAGGTTGGCCAGCAAAAAGAATTTCCACAAATTAGAAATAGTCAGAAATGTTGTAGGAATGAGGGCAACAAAGGACCAAGTGCGAAGGTGATCAGATAAGAAATGGAGATTGTAAACCATGCTGATGGTGGAAAGAGAAAGATATGTTGCACACAAGTTTAAACTATAAAGATAAAACTATCCAATGTTACAAAGGGGAGAAACATAGCTAGCTACACTTGAGAATAAGCTGAGATAATTGTTGTATTTTTGTATTGAGTGTATGCAACTATGTGCACAAGAAAGGAGTATAAACTGAAACATTCAAACTTAATTTTATTTATTTATTTATTTATTTATTTATTTATTTATTTATTTATTTAAAGAGAGAGAGAGAGAACAAGCAAGGATAGGGGCAGAGGGAGAAGGAGAGAGAGACTCTTAGCCAGACTCCACTCCCAGCAGGGATCCAGCTGCAGGACTGGATCTGGAGAAACCAAGATCATGACCTGAATGTAAATTGAGAGCCAGATGCTGAACTGAATGAGGCACCCAGGCACCCCAAAGTGCTTTCTTAAACTAATAGATATATTAAAATGTGAAAATGTGTTCATTAGAGATTGATAACAATATGGTTTGACCTTATTTACAACATTGATTTTGTATTGTATATACATGTCCAAATTCAGTTAATGCGACTAGTAAGAATAGTAAGGAAATCTACATTTTCTTTTTTTATTTTTTACATTTTCTATTTTATTTTTTTTCTTTTGATTATTTTTTAAAAATTTTATATATTTATTTGAGAGAGAGACTTGTGCACAAGTGGAGGGATGGGCAGAGGGAGAGGGAGAAGCAGACTTTCTGCTGACCAGAAACCTCCTCCCACAACACTCATACCAATACAGGGCTCAAACCTAGGACATTAAGCTCATGATTGGACAGATGTTTAACTACTCTGCCCACTTTCTTTTTTTTAATTTTTTTTTTTTTTTTTAGATTTCATTTATTTATTGACAGAGAAAGAGATCACAAGCAGGCAGAGGCAGGCAGAGAGAGAAGGGGAAGCAGTCTCCTCACTGAGCAGAGAGCCTGATGCAGGGCTCAACCCCAGGACGCTGAGATTATGACCTGAGCTGAAGGTAGAGGTATAACCCACTGAGCCACCCAGACAACCCCATTTTAAAGAAGAAATAACTTCAAGGTGTTTAATAAAACTAGTTAAGTACTGCAGTTAGTTTTTTCTAGATATTGGGTGGCAATTTTCTATTTTCTAATGTTTTCTAGTTTTCCTGATATGTATTCATCTTGTTATGAATCAATAGTTTAATTTATACATCCATGACTTATTTTCTATATACATATAAATAATTCAATAAATAGAATGGTATAAATAATAATAAAAATCATTAATATTTACTATGTGCCAGGCATTGTTATTACTGTTTTATTTGTGATAACTCATTTAATCTTTCATAACCCTAGTAGTATTTAGGCATTATTATTATCCATATTTGCAGAAATTTAGTCTTATGTGGATGATATACATTTCCAAAGATCATCCAGCGATTGTGTGGCAGAACTGAAATTCTAATCTAGAAGGTATGGCTCCAGATTTAGCTCTCTTAAACATCAGGTTTTACTACCTGTTAATAGGTAAAATGTATTTCACAGATATTAATACACAAATTTCATCTTATATTCCTGAATAGCCTCTATTGCATCAATCAGCTTTATACAAATATTAATTGTTATCTGTTTTGTAGACTCTGGCCAAAAATAATTATCTTCTGGTGCTAACTTTTTGCAACAAAGGACTCTTTGATTTAAAAAAATAAATAAAAATTTCTCTCCACTTATATTATCAGAAAGTCCTTTGGATTATGGTTTTGTATAACCATGAACAAATCATCTAATTTCCATTACTTGAGCTGCTAATTACATGAGGCACATAAATCACGTCCACTTGGGGAAAGACCACTTAATTAATTAATTTAATTAGCAGTAAGCCAGGTGAGAGGATATGGTTATCATATGATAATCACTCCTTTGGGATATTTTTCTGGCACAATGTGTTCCATATTTGAGTGATAAAAGAATAGACACTCTTTATTAGTTTTATTAAGTTGTACTTAGAAGAGCTCCTGAACACAAATCATGGGATAATGTCAGTGCATTTAGAATTCAGAAAAAATATTTTTTATAGAATCTCAAAATATTTAAATCCTTTAATTTTGGTATTTGTGAGTAGAAGTTACTGACAAATACTATGATTTGCTACCAGGAAATATTTGCATACAGTTGAAAATGCATTTATAACTAGGCAAGTTCAAATGTAGAGTTAATACTAACTGGAATGGATTTTAGAATGTTCAACAAAATACTGGGAAGATATATATATATATATATAATTAAATATATAAAATAAATATTAATATATATTATATATTAATAATTAAATATATATTATATATAATTTACATATTAAATATATATTTCATATATATATATATATATATATATGAAACCAAAACGTGTTTGTGTGTGTATGTATATACTATGTTTTTTTCTATGTGTACATATCTGTGTTAAAGTTTAACTTATAAATTAGGCACAAGAATAAATTAAAAATAACTAATAATAAAACAATTACAACAATATACTATAATAAAATTTTGTGACTGTGTTCTCTCTCTCTAAAAATATTGTACTATACTCACCCTTCTTGTGATGATCTGAGATGATGAAATGTCTACATAATGAGATAAAGTGAGTTGAATGACGTAAGTATAGGTTATGGCATAGGTTAGGCTACTATTGACCTGAAAATGCATCAGAAGGAGAACCATCTCCTTCCAGGTTGTAGTTGACCACAAGTAATGGAAACTGTAGAAAATGAAACTGTGGATATCTATTATTTATTTATTTATTTATTTATTTGTGTTTGTGTGTATGTGTATGTGTGTGTGTGAGAGAGAGAGAGAGAAAGTGAGCTGGGGCAAAGGGAGAAAGAGAGAATCTTAAGCAGGCTTCATTCCCAGTACTGAGCCCAACCTCATGCTAGATGCTATGACCCTGAGATCATGACCTGAGCCAGAACTAAGAATCTGATGCTTAACTGATTGAACCACCTGGGTGCCTTATCTTTTAGGCATATATAGAACTACATAGGTTCATAGCTATTATTTTAATGTGGTAAAATATACATGACATAAAATATGTCATATTAAAATTTTAGGTGTACAGTTTTGTGGATTTAAGAACATTCACATTGCCCTGAAAATATCACTACCATCCATCTCCAGAATGTTTTCACTTTCCCAAATTGAAACTGTGTACCCACTGAACACTAATTCCCCATAGCTTCCTCTCCCTGGTCCCTGACAACCACCATTCTGAATGTGGTTTGATTACTCTAGGTATTTCATGTAAGTAAAATTAATGTTTGTCCTTTTGTGACAGGCTTATTTAACCTAGCATGATGTCTTCAAGGTTTATCCATGATACAGCATGTGTCAGAATTTTCTTCCTTTCCAATGCTGAATAATATTCCAGGATCCTGGGACTATGACCAGAGCTGAAGGCAGACACTTAACCTACTGAACCACCCAGGTACCCCTTGTTTTGTTTTATAATAACCATCCTAATGGGTGTGAAATGGTATCTCATTGTGGTTTTGATTCGCATTTCCCTAATGATTGGTAATGTTGAGCACCTTTTCATGTGCTTATTGGTGATTTTTGTATCTTTCTTTGAGAGATAACTATGCAAGTTCTTTGCTCACTTTTATTTTTTTATTTTGTTTTTTTTTATATTTAAATCAGGTTAATTTGTTGTGGTTGAGTTACAGAGTTACTTTATACTTTCTGATTATGAAGACGTATCAGATGTATGATTTATGTGTTCTCTCCAATTCTACAGATTGCCTTTAAATTCTTATGCAAATAAAATCTTAAAAAAATAAATAAATAAATAAATAAATTCTTATGCAGTGTTCAGTGCATAGGATTCTAATACTATGTTAAATACAAATGAGAAAGTGGGCATCCTTGTTTCTTTGTCTAAAGTTTATTTTAAATATTTATTTATTTATTTTATTTTAGAGAGAGAGAGCATGCGAGTGGAAGGGGGCAGAGAGGAAGGGATAGAGGGGGGAGGGGAGGGAGTGGGAAATAATCTCAAGCCGACTCCATACATGTTGTGGAGCCCAACATGGAGCTTGATCTCACAACCCTGAGATCATCATGACTTGAGCTGAAATCAATTGTCAGGCACTTAACCAATTGAACTACCCAGGTGCCCCTATTTTCTTATTTCTGATGTTAGAGGAAAAATTTTCACTTTTTTACGTTCACTTTGTGTGTTTTTTCCTATATAACTTTTATTATGTTGAGATTATTTCCTTTTAGTTTTTGAGTATTTAATCATTAAGGGGGTTAAATTTTGTCAAATGCTCTTTTTACATTAATTAAAATGATAATGTGTTTTTCTTCATTCTATTGATAAATAGATAATAAAACAGGCTATTTTGTTATTTTAAAGAGCTTTTACAATGATATCTTAGGGCTGTCTGGGTGGCTCAGTGGGTTAAGCCTCTACCTTTGGCTCAGGTCATGGTCTCAGTGTCCTGGGATTCAGGCCCTCATCAGGCTCTTTGCTTAGCAGGGAGCCTGCTTCCCCTTCTCTCTGCCTGCCTCTCGGCCTACTTGGGATCTTTCTCTCTCTGTGTCAAATAAATAAATAAAGTCTTAAAAAAATGATATTTTATTTTTGTTTTGCCAAATAAAATAAGGAAAATTTGCATACAACAGCTTAACCCATCAATGACTAAATTAACTTTAAAATCTTTTCTTGCTTGCTCTCTTTAAAAAAGGAAGAAAGAAAACTATCTGAACCTATTGTTAGCCCATTTAAACTATTTGTCTGATAATTATTGACAATGACCTCTAATATATTATAGAATAATGCCAAGTATTCTTTTAACTGCCTTCAAATAACTTTTGCAACGCTTTGCAAATGTTAACACCATTCCTTTTGCTTTGAATACTCATTGCAATTTGTTCACTAGTTGAGATCTTCCAATTCATCCTTCCAAATAGATTTTAATGTAACATCTTCTAAGTTTCATGAGCACATTTTATATTAATGCATCATCAGATGTATTAATACTCTTTAAGATAGTTTTCAAAAATTTTATGTTTCACAATAAACTAACAATTTTAAGGTCATCTTCAACTCCTGAGTAAAATGCCTGTCATGAAATGAGCTCTCCATTATTTGTTGAATTGAATGAGTATATAACTATTAACCAGAAAGAATTATTTATGCCAAATCTTGGTATTTCCATAAAAAAAAATCCCCATTTGGGCTCTTTTCTTTTGGCTTATATATTTATATTCATATGACTGTCTTTATTATTTAAAGCACCTCATGGGAGTGGACAGAGTCTTAACTTCATGTCTATAACCTCTAATATACATATTAACTGAATTATTATAGAAGTTTATAATTTTTAGTTTATTTTTTAATCATAAACTATTTATTCTCCTAACTCAAGGCAAATGGGATGTTTGAGGTATATTTTTTTAAAATAAAATTGTAAATATAAATTAATCTTAAAACATTTTGAAACTTTCAAAATAACAGCAGATATGTAAGACCAGCGCATTGCGTCAAAAATGGCTTTAGTATTCAGCAGTGGAGATTTTGGAAAGAACATACAATATACCTGAAGCTGCATATTAAAACTCAGATACAGGGTGCCTGGGTGGCTCAGTGGGTTAAAGCCTCTGCCTTCGGCTCAGGTCATGATCCCAGGGTTCTCAGATCGAGCCCCACATTGGGCTTGCTGCTCAGCAGGGAGCCTGCTTCCTCCTCTCTCTCTCTCTGTCTGCCTCTCTGCCTATTTGTGATCTCTGTCAAAAAATAAATAAAATCTTTAAAAATAAAAAACCTCAGGTAAATAGGGCACCTGGGTGTCTCAGTTGATTAAGTGACTACCTTTGGCTCAGGTTATGTTCCTGGAGTCCTGAGATTGATACTCACATCAGGATCTCTGTTCAGCATGGATTCTGTTTCTCCCTCTCCCTCTGCCTCTCCCCTTGCTTGTGCTCTCTAACTCTCTCTTTCTCTGTCAAATAAATAAATAAAATCTTAAAAAAAAAAAACAAAAAATAAACCCTCAGATAAAGACTAGTGAATTTTATGTAGGGACTTAATCTGCAAAATATCATAAGAACACTTTGAATTTTTGAGAATCAAACAGTTCTTATTTTTAGTGTAATTGAAATCTCAATATGCATTTATACACAATAATGGATTTCCTAATCTTCAAGAAGTTGTTACTGTGAAAGGACTTTCACTATGTAAATTATAGTCTAATATAATTCAGCAGTTCAATCAAATGAATAAATAATTGATGAATTAACATGTTCAGTTTGCAGGATTTTAGTGAGATGTCTGGAACTCTTAGTATTTAAGTTGCCTGATTCTGCCCCCCTTTAACTCCATTTTATTCTGTTAGTGTTCTTTACTTGGAAAATATGTTTGACCAACCTAAATAGTATAATTTGAGTTTAAGTGTATGCTTCATTATGCATTTAAAATTATAATCCAGAAACTAAAGTTAATTTCTTATAATGGCTGTTGAAATGTGTTTGTAGCTGTGCTCTGGTCATAGCAGAAACTTAGTCAAAATCTATTGGATAAATGAGTGAGTAAATGAGTAAACCAATAAATCTGAAATAGAATAAAAGGTAATGAATTATACTTAGTTGGTAACTATAAATGATGACATTTGTAGTTAGATCTGTAATATTAAAAATTATTCATATCTAGTTTTAATCTTTTTCTGTATTAACAATTGAAGCTTGGAGATTTAAATGATTTGTTCTGATCACAATGAGAACAGGGATTTAAGCCATCAAAATTGAAATCCAGTATTTTTTTTTAAATCAATGTGCAAGTGTGCAATTGAAGATAAACTACTCTCTTCAGTCACACTTCCAGTTCCACATTATGGAAATTACTTGATAACAAAAACAGTGCTCTCTCTCCCCACCAGTATCTCTTCTAGGACTATAGTTTCACTCAATAAGAACAGGTGAAAATTTTCCAAACCCAAGCAAGACTTGTGTTGGAGAAACTCTGTTCCATGCAGGTACAACTGAAAAGACCCAGGCTCCCTTTCCCAGACCAAACCTGTATACCCAGGGGCAAAGGGAGAGAGAAGTGGAGTATGTTTTTTGGTCTTATCAGCTTGCCCCTTTTAGTATGGAAATTCTGCTTTGCAAATGGGCTGGGGCAGAAGCAGGGACAATCATTGTCCAGTACCTTAGCCTGATGTTCTTAAGGCAATGCTTCCACTTTAGGTGAAATTGTGCAGTAAGTCTACCTAACTAATGTGGGAGGTTGGCCATAAGGACAAGAATCTTCATAGTTCTATTAGAAGAGATTCATTTTCTATGGACTACCACATGAAGAATTCCATGTCTATGAGTGTTGTTGAGAAGAATGGATACACTGGTGGAGAGCAAATAAAAGCATTATGTCTCAAAGTTTAACAGAGACAGCCAGAGGAAGAGACATTCATGGAGAACCCTTCTGGGATTACATTCAACCTTGAGTTTGGAATTTTTTGCACTATACTGAACCTATTCACGAGCAATGGGAGAAATACAAGGCCAATTTGAAAGCATTACCCAAGCTGCACATACATCTCTCTACAAAAGATAAAACTTTGCTGGCACAAGGAATTTAAGCAAAAAACAAAACAAAACAAAACAAAATACCTTTGACTGAATACTGGATGAACAATAAGCCATAGTAATCCAGGGACAGCTTTTAAGAAGCCAGGTTTAAACAAAAAATAAAAAATTTCCCTGGCTATCTCGAAGACCATTTGCTTGGCTAAGGGCATGCTTTCTCAGAAGCAATAAGAGAGAGAAATTCCAAGCTGCAAGGCCTGGCTAAATGTCAGAAAACATAAGCATTTTGAACTGTAACAACAACTTATTCACAAGTACATACCCAATAAACAAGAAAGGGGGGGGGCAGTGGAAACTGTCCTACCTTAGATCCTTTGGTCAATAAGTGATTGATTTACATTTTCCCTCTTAAATGAAAACTTGTAATATACTTCTTTCTATATGAAACTTGCTTTCATCCTTTCCAACGTATGGAAATCTAAACTACCATCCATTTGGTATATGCAGGTTCAAAAGCAGTACCTCTGGGTAACCTGCTGTCCTTTTTATTGTGCCTGAGCATTCATTCAGCTTGGGATCAGAGTGTATAATCCATGTTCTAAAAAGCTAACTTTTTTTTTTAAGATTTTATTTCTTTATTTGACAGATAGAGAGCGACAGTGAGAGAGGGAATACAAGCAGGGAGAGTGGGAGAAGGAGAGAGAAGTAGACTCCTTGCTGAGAAGGGAGCCAAACGTGGGGCTCCATCCAAGGACCTGACCCGAAGGCAGATACTTCCCCGACTGAACCACCCAGGCACCCTGAAAAAGCTAACTTTCAAAAGTTGCAAATGAAAAGTTGAAGCTTCATAATTACTTAAAAATAAGTTCTTTAATATTGATTACCAGATTAATTTATTCCTGATAAATTCATTAATGTTAAAAACAGGCATTCTATTTTATCCTGATTAATTTGATAATAAGTATATATCTTTACATCATACACATGCTATCCATTGTCACATCTTTCAAACAAGTGAAATGGCACAAGATTTGATGAGCAGTATGGTGTAATAGTTAAAACAAAGCACATTATAATCCTATTACGTCAGTTAAACTTTAGTTCTCTCAGCTAGTAGCAATGTAAACTTGGGCAAATTAGATAAACTCTGTATCACAGTCATTTCACCAAAAAACTGAGAAACTACCCTGCCTTATTATTATTTTTTTCATAGAATGTCATAGTATAGGAAAATGCTTAGACGAATATCTGACGTACACTAAAAGTTCAAATTTGTTAGCTTTTACTGAAGGTAAAAATTTACCATACTTTACTAAGTTGAGTGAACACAATGAAATAATACTAATTTTAAACTCTCACCCTGACAACTAAATCTTAGCCTAGAAGTATTTATAGAATGTTGACACATTTCTACAAGATTTGCTGGATTCAAGCCTTAAATATAGGGTTTTAATTTATTGTATTGCTGAAAGTTAGATAACTTGAAGTTTGAATGGTGCTTGTTGAAATAACAGAAAGTGAGGATTTAACATATAGGTTCGTATTCCGTGACTCTTAATCACAAGCATATACCTATTTTTATGAATTGCTCTTTGAATTGTGTCTGATTATTTTTGCTCTTGAATATTTTGGCTTCTTAACAAATGCAAAAATCAATGAAAAATCAAATATTATTCAGACCAATAATTCAGATTGTCTAGTGTTATTTCAGGCATTCATTTAAATTGCCTTGATACCATTTCATTTTTTTAAACAAGGATACTTATTTGAATATGAATTCATTCTGTAAATTAACACATTAAAATTCTACATCAATCATTTTGAAAAGTTAGTGAAAATGAAATGTAACACTTATTTCACATCAGTTCCTAAAGTATATTATGATCTTAGAGCCAAAAACCTTTTTTGATTTATATAAATAAATGCTGAATCCAATTAGTCCACTGTCACAAACCTGTATGAAAGGGCAATGTCCAACATCAGGAAGTAAGATATTTTAGAATTGTTGAATTACTATATTGTACCCCTGAAACTAATATTCCCTGTATGTTACCTATACTGGAATTAAAATGTTTAAAAGTTAAAAAAAAAAATATATATATATATATATACATATATATATATATATTTATTTATTTTTTAAATTCTAAAGTGAGATAAAGTGACTTGTATAACACTGCTTTTTGAATTTTTTAAAAAGAACAGATCTGAGTTCACTGGTGTGCTGGCAGCTGTTAACTGATACCTATGAAAAGAGTGATAGTTTGTAGGATTTGCCGTTTTCATGATGTAATTTCTCCCATGGTAGCTGGTTTCTCCCTACCAATGTGATGCAGCTAAATACAAAGCAGAGAAGATATGTACACAGTATCTCTTGTGTGCAGTGGACAGATGGGAGCCAATTCAACCACACCGCAGCTTGGAAATATCCAGTAGTCACTTTCATTATAGTGGTTTTCAAAGAATGCTTTTCTGGAAAGTGTCAGAATGAAAGCCTAGAAGTAGTGAAGTTATTGCTTAGTTGATTCAGTACATACTGTACATAAAAGATATTTAGGTTATTGAATATCAAGTTTTTGCTTAATTAATATAATCTCTGCTTTTATCCAAAAGTAATCACAGCATTTTATTTAGATTCACATTACACTTTTCAGTTTTTAAGAATTATTTTTGGATTGAGTCTTTTAGTAAGATGAGTTCTTGTTTCTTAGAGTCCACAGTCTCTCATGGTTTGTCTCCCCCTCCAATTTCCCTCAACTCACTTCTCTGTTTTGGAGGGGAGGAGGGTGGGAGGTTGGGTGAGCCTGGTAGTGGGTATTATGGAGGGCACATATAGCATGGAGCACTGGGTGTGCTACATAAACAATGAATTTTGGAACACTGAGAAAAGTAAAATAAAATTAAAAAAAAAAAAGATGAGCTCTTGTGAGGAAGTATAATAGCTAATAGAGTGTTGTTTAGAAATTCTTATTTTTTTAAATTCATTTATTTATTTGCTAGTGAGAGTGAGAGAGAGAGCACAAGCAGGGGGAGCAGTAGGCAGATGGAGAGGCAGGTTTCTGCTGAGCAAGTACCCCAATGTGAGACTTGATCCCAGGACACTGGAATCATAACCCCAGTTGAGAAGGCAGATGCTTAACCAACTGAACCAGTCAGGTGTCCCATGGGTTTCTTCTTCTTCCTCTCCTCCTCCTTTATTTATTTTAGAAAGAGAGCACACAGCAGGGGATGGGCAGGAGAGGGAGAGATAATCTCAAGCAGACTTTGCACTGAGCTTAGAGACCAATGCAGGGTTCAATCTCAGGACCTTGTAATCATGACCTGGAGATCATGGCCCTGAGATCACATCTTGAACTGAAACCAAGGGTTGGTTGCTTAACCAACTATGCCACCCAGGCATCCCTGATTAGGGATTCTATTGAGTAATAAATTCTATTGAGTAGTAAATCCTATTTACTACTCCAAAAGTAGTAAATGAACTCTCTCACTTACTTGATTTCCTTTGAAGATTTTTCTCAGACAAAACAAAAACAAAGCCCTCAAAACACACACACAAAACAAGCTCTCCCCCCCCAAAAAAAAGCACAAAATACAAAAATCAATCAATCAATCAATCAATCAATATAGAATCTGTTGTTTAAAATGGACAAGACCTGGGGCATCTGAATTTCATCTCAGGTCATGATCTCAGGGTTGCAAGATGGAGTCCCCATCCATCTCAGCATGAAGCTTGCTTGAGATTGTCTCTGCCTCATACCCACAATATCTCCCCCTACCCACCCCCCCAATAAAAGAAAGGATAAGACCTAGAATAATGTTAAGAGACCACAGAATTGGAAATTGATACGATTTCAAGTCCCAACTGTGATCTTTCTAGACAGTAGTTGTAAAGATGTTAAGAATCAAAATGCCCACCAATTGTGCAATAGATTTTAGTTACACATTTTTACTAGGTGTGGTGAACTTCAAGTGATTATTAAACTATCAGCAATTTCACTGTGGTGTTAATATATAATACTTGTGAAATAGTTCAAGTTTTATTTATTTAACTCTACAGTGATAATGATAATTTTTTTCATATATATTTAATTATTGGAAACCATTGTGATTGCAATGAACTTCTTTTAGATCACCTTCATGGGGAAACAACTTTTTCTTTAGTTAATTCTTTATCTCCATAAAACCACAACAAACAAAATTCTTCTTATTATTCTATTTTTTTCTTTAAGTTATATTTCCTATTTTAACAGTGAGTTTCAAAGCCTCTTGCTTTCTGGTCTACTCTCAACCTTAAACTTTTCATTTTCTCCCACTAAATAATTTTTTCTCAACCTATTTCATAAATTCAAAAGTTTATCAAATCTCTTCCCAATCCAAGAAAAAACCTATAAGGGTTTATGAGTGTTAAATGAATTTGTATACGTAACACAATTAGAATAGTGCCTGCCCAACAGAAAAGGCTTAATAGATATTAGCTATTACTAAGGCATACTTACTGAGTGCTTTGTGAAAGGTGCTAGTGATTAAACAGCTAACATAACTGATGCCTCTTGCTCAGAAAAAATACTGATAGCTAAAGAGATATAAAAGTAAACTGAAAATTGCTTGGAGGATACATGTGATTATCATAGAAAACAAACTTTGAGGCTGAGGAAAAGTCCTTGGAAGAAGTGGAATCTAAACTATCAAGATTTTCATGCATTTTACTCATCAAATTTGTCCTACAAAAATGTACCACCTTTTAAAAATATAATATTATTTAATACTATTTCATATGACTATAAATTGAAGGAATATCTAGTTCTTTTATTGCATCAATGAGAAGGATCAGACTCAAAGACTCAATGTCTGTGCTTTCGACTAACTTTTCATATAGTTTATTGTTGAGACACGAGTAGTTCCCCCTTGAAAAATAGAGGGAGACCATAAAAGATTTTTTTTTTTTGGTCTAAAATAATTTGATAGTAATCATGTAGTCATTTTACTCTATGAGGGAAAACTGTTAATGAATGGAATGGAAATATTTGTTAATCCATTCAACAAATATTTTTTGAGTGCAAACCAATTGTTATAGTTTAATTAGTGGGGGGGGCACAGTCTACTTTGCTCCTGACTGCTTATATTCAAACAGAAGCTGATAAATATTATAAACATTATTGAGAAGAAATAGTAGGAATAAGGATAAATAGTAGGCTAGATGATGATAAGGGCTTCAGAAAAAAATAAGTTAGCTAGCGGAGACAGAATGTTGAGTGGGGTTATATTTAAACAAAAAATGTCACAGAAAGCCTCACTTTTAAAGGTGACATGTAATCAGAGATCTGAAGGAGATGGGTGAGCAAACCAGAAAACAGGTTTCCACAGAGAAGGAAGATCAAGGACAAGTACATTGTAAGAGTCTTTGGTTGATTTGAGTGAAAGCAATGAAACCATTATCACTGGAGTGAAGTAAAAAAGAAAGAGCAGAAAGGAGGTGATGACAATAGGTATAAAATCTGTTAGATTTTGGTAAAAGTAAAGTGTTTGAGGACGTGTGTCAGGAATTATTTCTAATGGCTCCTGGAATTTAAACTGAAAAAGAATAGAAGTGAAGAATGTTAGATTTTAAAATAAGACTAATTATATATCAGGTTTTCCATTTTAATATGAAGGGCAGTGATATATAGATATGATGATTCTCATTCCATGTATAGTTCCTATAATAAAATGAGATTCCAGGAAAAAAGTATTAAAAAATCTCTTCTACTAAACAAACAAGCACCTTGTCAAATTTATCATCATTATTGAACTATGAATGTTTTATACCAGATATGTCCATAGCAGTCTGGGTTTATAAGATTCAAAGAGACCATTATATCAAAATTACTCTATCCTAGAGAGAAACAGACATATAATAGAATATTAGAATCATTATTCTATCCTATCCTCTCAACTATAACCTCCCTCCCCCCAATTTTGAGATCAATTAAAGAAATACTTGAGTGGTCGAAACATTAAAACCTTCAGTTGTGATTCAATAAGCATAAAGAAAGAAAAACATACTCAAGAAACAATGAAAATAAATATAGAATTATAGTGAGTTGGTGTATTGAAATAATTGGAGTAAAAATATTTTCCAGTTTATAGGATTGATTTTCATGCAAATTCCTAGAATAAATTTAGTATTGTTATTGCATGATGCTGTTAAATTGTTTCAAAGTATTTTGGTTTTAATGGAAAGAAAAAACAAGAGTCAACTCTTCAGTAGCTTTAACATGTTTTATAATAATTTGTGGGTGTTTAGGTAAGCCTGTTATATGAGCATTAGATGGTAAGTTTTATGTTACTTGATGTCTAGAAGGAAATTAAAAAACAGATCATTTCACTTGATATAGCTGATTTGAAAGTACATTTTCTTCAATGACTGAATAAATTTGAGTTTCAAAAATTATAAGAGAATTTCATTTTTCCTATATGTAGTATGATTTTGTTTATGCTAATAAAAGAAACTGTCATTAATTAACATTTTAATCACTGTAGGTATTTCTGGTAATTGCATGTTTTCAATGCTGTCATATTCTCTTCCAAAAGGATTCTAATTCATAAATATTCAATCACCTGGGTTCATTTTCATCATAAAAGCATCAATCCTTATGTTATTTATAGGAAAAGTAATATAATTACAGCTACTGCTTCAAAACCTAAATGTCTTCAATTGCTATTATTATGGCCTGAAAATATGACTAGACAGTTAATATAGAAAAAAAAAAAAACAAAGGATAAAAAAAGCAAAGAAGTATCAAAATGAAGGATAGATCATCCTATCAGATTTAGGACATTTCCACTTCAACTGTGTACTTATACAAAAAAATTTTAATAAGTTAAGTAATAGTGTATGAATTTAATCAGTATAGTTAGTCAAACATGTTATTCATCACTAAAATCCCTATTTCAAGGCCACCTCTGTGTTATAATAATAGTTGTGTAATTCATAGAGTATTTATTTAAGTTCACAATTTGGTGGCCCTTGAAAGGGTAAAAAAAGAAAAGCTCTCAGCTGTTCTGAATCATTTATTTAGCATGGAGATCAGAAATTCTTCTTTCAAATGGCTACTCTGAATGAGTCAAACACAGAGATGTGGATGTCCATTCCTTGGGAAACACTGTTCTAGAAGAATTACTGGCTTCATTTTTTCTTTTCTTTTGGCAGGGGTGGGTGTTTCAATGACTTCTTGTAAGGTATGTCTTCAAGTTTGGTATGAAATTGTTTCTAACACCTAGATTTCATTATTTCATTTTCCAGACTCTCTTATTTTGCTTCAGTGAAACAAGTTTCTGTGGTGATATATATTATTATTATTTGACAGAGAGAGAAGTCACAAGTAGGCAGAGAGGCAGACGGAGGTGGAGGGGAGGGATCAGGCTTCCCACTGAGCAGAGGGCCAGATGTGGGTCTCGATCCCAGGACCCAGAGATAATGATCTGAGCTGAAGGCAGAGGCTTAACCCACTGATCCACCCAGGATATATATTTTAAAAATACAACAATGACACGAAAACAAACTACATGGTACTTTTTTGCTTTCTCAGATTTTCTATAGTTTTAGGTTATGTATTCTAGGTGCAATTAGAAATTTTATATTATATATTCTTAGTCAGAAACATATCAATTTTCTCTTTATTGGCAGTATCAAGGGAAAACCATATCTAGACAGTAATTAAAGCAGTAAAACCAGAACTATTTATTTAGAACTATTGCTATAAGGATAAAAGAGACATTGGTAGAGGACCACACTCAATTTCAAATACGGCAAGGCCAAGTGGGGCTATGTGGAGCCTCACCCTTTGCAAGAGTGTTCAGAAAATTACTAAGGGGGAACATCAGGGGTAAGGAAGGAGTGACTCTGACAACACTGACTTGAAAGGACTTAATGCTGCAAGCTGGCCAAGTTAATAAGATATTAACAGTGGAGAACATCAAAATATCTGATATTTTGATCAGATGTCAAAGGTAGGGTTTCTTGCTAAGTTGTTTAGCAGAACTTTTGTTAAAATTGGGTTATACAGGGGCACTTGGGTGGCTCAGTGGGTTAAAGCCTCTTGCCTTTGGTTCAGGTCATGATCCCAGGGTCCTGGGATCAAACCTTGCATCCGGCTCTCAGCTCAGCAGGGAGCCTGCTTCCTCCTCTCTTTCTGCCTGCCTCTCTGCCTACGTATGATATCTGTCAAATAAATAAATAAATAAAATCTTAAAAAAAAAATTGGGTTATACAAAGATGAACACAGAAGTTCAAATGTAGAAGCCTAGTTGAGAAGACCACTTAGAGAAACCTGACTAAAGTTTGCTCAAGGAAGTTGTCTTATCAGCACCATAGGGTTTCTAATTTGAATTGCAATTGCTAAAACTTTCAAATTTAATTTAATATGCAGAAAACCTGATTCTTGAAAGATTTATTTTCCATTTCCTAATTTCTTCTCCAAGTCATCAGTTCTTTTCTTTAATGAGAGGCTTTGTGAATTTCAAATTATTTTAGTTCTGAAATATGAGTTTTTATGACTTATTTCAAATAATTATTGTTTATGTAATGAAAACTAACTTAAGTCAGTTAAATACATACTATGCTGTGTCACTGTGTATTTACAAAGGCCATCAAAAAGACTAAGACATTCTGTCACTCAAGTTTTAAAATTCTTGATTGTACATCCTATCCTCTACCCTCAGTAAAGTAGTATATTTCTTGCTTTATATAATAACATTTTCACATGGAATAACATTGGCTCCCTGGTTACTATTTACTATTTTTTCCTTTTTTGTATTATACTTTTTGGAAGGAAGTCAAGGGGTTCTTGAAGTGCCTGGGTGGCTCAGTGGGTTAGGCATTTGCCTTTGGCTTGGATCATGATCTTGGGGTTCTGGGATCAACCCTGCATTGGGTTCCATACTTGGTGAGGAGTCTGCTGCTTTTTCTCCCTCTGCTCCTCTGCTTGTGCTTTCTGTCTCTCAAATAAATAAATTAGATCTTAAAAAAAAGAAAATGAAAAAGAAAAAAAGAAAGAATGGACTCATGCTCTTCTGCAAAGAATGGTCTTCACATAATTAATTTAAAGTTTTGTATAGGATATTTGTTTCTTCTCCCTCATTTATTGATTCATTCAATCATTTATTTATAATAGTATGCAATAAAGGACATCTATTTCATGCTTTGGGTTATAATCAAGTGGCTCATTTTTATTTTCTTGCTTAAATTTCAACTTTAGAATTTGCGGACACTTTCATTTGGCTCTTACATACTCTCATGTAAATTTGTTCATTGATAAATTGGTTTTAAACACCTTATTTTCTGGCACTTCTGCTCTAATCTTGTATATTTCTTGTTCCTAGCTTGAGTTCTAGAATCAATAATTTCTCCAAGGGAATCCTTTTTTTTTTTTTTTTTTTAAGTTGGGAATGGCATTAGATGCAAAGCAATGGATGTGGTTATTGCTATTGCAGCATCATTGTCTCAAAAACATCTTAGAGGACAGAAAAAAATGTATCATACTATACATACACATTCGTATCTTTCTGTTGTTCAATAGGTCTTTTTAAAAACATCGTTGAATAATATTTCATTGTATGCATATACCACAGTTTGTTTATCCATTCACCTACTGAAGGACTTCTTGGTTGCTTCTCATTGTTGTTAATTATGAAGAAAAACAATATAAACATGTATGTGAAGATTTTTAAAGGGCAGGCACCTGGGTGGCTCAGTGGGTTAAGCCTCTGCCTTTGGCTCAGGTCATAGTCTCAGGGTCCTGGGATCAAGGCCTGCATTGGGGGGGGTCTCTGCTCAGCAGGGAGCCTGCTTTCCCCCTCTCTCTCTGCCTGCCTCTCTGACTACTTATGATCTCACTCTGTCAAATAAATAAATAAAATCTTTTAAAAAATAAATAAAAAAAATAAAGGGCATATATTTTCAAATTGATTGTGTAAATGCCTAGGCTGGCTTCATAAGAGGAAGTATTCACTCTGGTTTTATTTTCTGGAAGGAATTAGAGACAATTGGTATGATTTTTTTCTTCAAAGGTTTATAGAATGCACTAGTGAAACTAGGCTATCTTTTCTTAAAGATTATAAATTATCAATGTAATTTCTTTAATACTTTTAGGCTTATTGAGATAATTCACTTCTCCTTTCTTGAATTTTAATAGGCTGTATATTTTAAGAAATAAGTTCATCTTAAGTTATCAGATTTGTGTGCATAGGGTTGTTTGTGCTATTTGTTGTTATCCTTTTAATGCTTGTGGGACCAAAAATTATGACCCTTCTTTCATTTCTGATATTGATAAATTTTATCTTCTCTATTTTTCCCCATTAGTTTGGCTAGAATTTTTTTATCAATTATATTCATTTTTTTCAAGGAACCAACTTTTTGCTTACCAATTTCTAAACTTGTTTTCCTTTTTTCAATTTCATGATTTCTGCTTTCATTTTTATTATTTACTTACTTCTGCTTAACTTGGGCACAAGATTACTTTTCTTTGTGTACCTTTTTAAGGTAGTTTTATTATATTTTAAAATATCATAACCAACTGTCTATATTTCTCTTTCTTTCTCTCTCTCTTTCTTTCTTTCTTTCTTTTTTTCTTTCTTTCTTTCTTTTTTAAATTCAAATACTTTTGTTTTATTGTAATACATGGGCTGGGAATGATGGGAAGGAGTGGCTGTAATGGGCAACCATTGTCCTGATTAGAATCAGATGCCCAGCCCAATGGCCAGAATATGCCAAAGGTGTCATTACTCTGCATCACAGTTTCCCAAAGCCTCCCATCAGCTTCTGGCCTTGCCTTCTCATCCAGAGACAGGAAAAGGTGCAGAAGAGTGCCCGGATGCCGTGGCCCCTGAGAAGCCCATTGTAAAGTCATCTTTCTGTTGTGGAAGCAGTTTGCTAGCACCATCTGTAGTGCTCTGTGGCCAATGGCCACTTATTAGCGGCTTCAAGGGCTCAGTTCTTTTTTTTCCCTTTCTTTCTTTCTTTCTTCTTTTTTTTTTTTAATTGCGTAAATTTCCCTGACATTAAGTTGTCAGGAGATTATATTCTTCACTCTTTTAGTGTCAGGGTAAGTTTTCTATTAAAGCAGACATACGGCGCTGCACCTGGGTGGTTCAGTGGGTTAAAGCCTCTGCTTTCGGCTCAGGTCATGGTCCCAGGGTCCTAGGATCAAACCCCCCATAGGGTTCTCTGCTCAGCAGGGAGCCTGTTTCCCTTCTTCTCTCTGCCTGCCTCTCTGCCTACTTGTGATCTATCTGTCAAATAAATAAATAAAATCTTTAAAAAAAAAAGCAGACATATGGATGTTTATAATAAAACCTCTAGCTCTAAGACTTATATGTTTATTCAGTTTGGTTGATATAAAAAATTTGTTTTAGTTTTGGAATTTGGAAGAAGAAAATGCCAAAATCTGTATTATTTAAATTATAAACAGCACAACCAAGCAATTATCGCTTTAAGTGCATGGACACCAATGGAGACTTTAAACATCTCTTAGTATTTTTCATAAATCCTACCTGTGAGGATTATTAAAGGCATAAATGATCATAAGTATATCCCCAATGATATATAAGTAGATATTCATCATATTTAGTCTATTTCAGTTTTTGGATTTGAAGCAGAATAATTATCTTTATGTATGAGTCCTAAAACATAAATAATAGTGAACTCATCATATTGCAGGAATAGCAGATTTCAAGCAGAAATTTTATTCCATTAATGACATCAGTTGAATTTCACTGTTTTCCAGGTTGTCTTAGGAAATCATAACACAAACTGCAATCCAGATTTGTATTTTATTTATTTCATTGACAACATAAACTAATATGGCATGAGAATAAAAACTATGTTAATAACTTAATGTGTTGCCACTACATAACTAATCATATCTGTAGCTCATGATTAGAGCACCTCAAACATTTTACATTTAAAATAATAGCATTTCAAAGAATGATTTTAAATGTACTATCATGCAACAAAGTAATTGCTGGCATATTCAAAAATGTCTCAGAAGTTCACTTTTCTTTCCTTATCAGATAAGTATCTTAAATATTTGCATAATATTCAAAATATTTTAGCTGTTTCCAATGGTTTGAGTTTCTGGCAATCCTTATGCCCGACTACCTAATGTGTGTATGTATGTATACACACACGCACACACACATATATATGTGTGTATACACACACACACACATATATAACTTTTTTATTTTTTATTTTTGTTCTACTTTTTAAAATATATGCCTTCCAATATGGCAAATACAGGGGTACAACTTACCTGTTACACTATTACATTCCAAATGGGAAATGAAGCAATGTAAAAATATCCATCCTCTCCAAATTAATCTAAAACTTTAAAGCACTTATCAAAGAATTTGATTTTTTCATCACTTAATAAAAAAAAGTTTTAAATGTTTTTATCAAAAGAGCTGGAATGCTGAAGGACCTTCTAATGGAGACCATAATATAAACTAAAACTCTCCTTGAAAAAACAATTAAATTGGGTGGGTAGGGAGTGAACTTTTGTAACTTCTGTTTTATAATATTAGAGAGCAAACGTATAGAAGATAAAGAAAACCCAGGTTGGCAAACCTACAAACAATTTAAAAAAAAAAAAAGTTTGATGATAGTGTAAATATTGTCGGATAAGATGAACCCTTGGTGGGTAGGCATATTTTGAGTTTACCATCCAATAATAAAGTTGAACAGAAAATAGTCCAATTCAAATGAAATTGGAAGAAATGGAAGCCCAGTTCAAATGATCTCATTCTCAGAAAAATGTGTTATGTTTATCTGGGATTATTCCCCAAATTTTACTACATTTTTTTTCACACACAATGCCAAGTACACAATTTAAAAAAAACCACAACAACAAAACAAAACAAAAACAAAATATATAATTTTTGATATTGTAAGTCAAGAAAATATCACTAAAGTGTGCCTGGGTGTCTCAGTGGGTTAAAGCCTCTTCTTTGGCTCAGGTCATGATCCCAGGGATCGAGTATGGTATCATGCT
Source organism: Mustela nivalis (assembly GCF_964662115.1). Lineage (NCBI taxonomy): Eukaryota > Metazoa > Chordata > Mammalia > Carnivora > Mustelidae > Mustela > Mustela nivalis. Next base: position 77,788,253 of record NC_139023.1, read on the forward strand.
CTCTACTTGACAGGGAGCCTGCTTCCTTCTCTCTCTCTGCCTGCCTCTCTGCCTACTTGTGATCTCTGTCTGTCAAATAAATAAATAAAATCTTTAAAAAAAAAAGAAAGAAAATACCACTAAAAAACAAAAGAAGTATTGGGCAATGGGAAGAAACACAGCAATCCAGTTAATGGAATTTTTAGACATGTACTTTAAAACAATGTCCCAAACAAATGTAGGACAATATATACAAAGATTAAATACATATAGTCAAGAACTAGGAGTCAAAGAATACGTACTTGGGGCGCCTGGGTGGCTCAGTGGGTTAAGCCGCTGCCTTCGGCTCAGGTCATGATCTCGGGGTCCTGGGATCGAGTCTCGCATCCGGCTCTCTGCTCAGCGGGGAGCCTGCTTCCCTCTCTCTCTCTCTGCCTGCCTCTCCGTCTACTTGTGATTTCTCTCTGTCAAATAAATAAATAAAATCTTAAAAAAAAAAAGAATACGTACTTAAATTCTGAACACTTGATAGTTACTGAAAGTTTAAAACTATAAAATTAGCAAGCAATCAGGTGAAATACATTGGTACTTCAGGCAAATGTTGAATACATACAAAACTAACGTTGGTAGATACAGTTAATATTTTGCAGTTTAATGTAATGATTTTAATAATACAATCAAAACAAATTTTGTATTATATTGTCTGTTACCTAATGTGAAATGAAAGCTAATTTGTTCATTGAATATATGTATGTGTGTATATATATGTGTGTGTGTGTGTGTGTGTGTGTGTGTATGTGTGTGTGTATAAAACAGACCTACTATGTGGCTAGAATTTGTTCTAAATGAATAATTCATTCTTATACTTACTAATTTAGATAAATGGCTTTTTAAACTTCACATCATTTTTAACATAATGCAGTATTAAAAAGTCAATTTCCTTCTTGGAGTAGGGTAGATTTTAAAACTTGAATGGAAGTGGGAGGCCTAGACAGGGTAAGAAGTCAGTTCCCTTATTATAATTTTTAATTTCCTGATGTCATCAGCAACTTAGGTATTCATGTACCTACTTAATCCCTTTAGAACTTTTTTCTGATTTTCAAAATTTAGCCTGAAAACTTTATTTTGAATTATTATGTAAATTGCTTTATGAGCGAATATAACCTTATGTCCTCCTGATGGAAACAGAAATTGAAAGAGACAATCCTGAATTAATGATTCTATCCCTGAAGAGTCTCAAGTAGGAAAAACTCACAAGGGAGAGTTATGAATTTTATTCTTTTCACGTCCACTTTTGATTCTCAACTAGTGTAGAATAAGGGTTATATAAGAATACTTTTATTCTATGTTTCTGCCAATTTAAAATGAGAAAAAACGTTTTCTATGGGAAGTTGCAAAAGGTTATAAAGATAAATCTATTAATGAGAATTACTAATGATAGAAATAGGAAATATAGACTCTATAATATCCAAATATTTTAAATAAAATTGTATATTTTTACTATAACATACAAAGAAGAAAATATATTATTTCTGATAGGCAAATCTGCAACCTGCAATGCCAAGTTTATGATAATATGTAAAGTACACATGCACTTCAGAGAAATTTTATGGAAATTATTGAAGACTATATTTAGGGAATACTCAAAATAATTGCTGGATACCAATGGCAAAATTTCTGTCTGCTAGATAAAGATAATGCTTTTTATTAGGAAGAATCCTAGTTCATACTTTTAGGCTTGATAATGGTTTTTCTTTTCCTTATCTTCCTGACTGTGTGAGCATTTTTATTAAGGCCCAATTAAGGGACCTAATACAAACCCTAATCATAAGAATACCACTGGAAGTTATGGAAGGGGTTAAGTAAGTAAGTCACCATTCCATTTTTTTTTTTTAAGATTTTATTTATTTATTTGACAGACAGAGATCACAGTCAGCAGAGAGAGAGGAGGAAGCAGGCTCCCCGCTGAGCAGAGAGCCCGATGGGGGGCTCAATCCCAGGACCCCGAGATCATGACCTGAGCCGAAGCAGAGGCTTTAACCCAACTGAGCCACCCAGGTGCCCACCACTCCATTTTCTACACCTAGTTTACCTCAAATCTTTTAATACATATCTTTGGGATGCAGAGAAAGTAGTTCCTTGTTCCATACAAAAGGAAGAAAGCCATGTTGCCTGGTTTTCTGGTTTTAACCACAGGAAACAAATAAACAAATAAATAAATAAATAAATATGTATTTTTATATATATAAAATTTTCTATTTTCCTATTCATAGTGAAAAATACAATTGAAACCACATCTACAATTAAATTATTCTCTAAACATCTATGTAGTTATTGAGGAATAATTCTTACACTGATCAAAGAATCAACGTGATATATTCAATGGAATCTTGCCATTGATTTTGCTTTTATTTGCACGATCTGTGATTCAAAGTACTCCTGTACCCTTTTTGTTGCTTTCTGAGGCATTGTAATTCTAGGGCACCTGCAACTGATAATGTGTGTACCAAGTTTACTATGAAGAACTGCCCCTTCTCAATATAGATAACGAATCACAGGTTTACCTTTTCCCCATGCTCAATGAGTGCCAATGTTGCAACTCTAATAAACGCTCTGTATTCTATCGCTCCCATATTGAAGAAATATTCATTCAGAAGCAGGAAGTCCTTGTCTTACTTCCTCTAATTTTTTAATCATTCAGTTTGATCTTCCACCCAAAAGAGAATGGAGGTCCAACAGTGTCCTGACTGGAATTACATATAAATTGAGTGGAAGCTCAAGGGAGGAAAAACTTCCAAATGATCTTCTTTTCATTAATATGAAGAAATAATTTATGTGGCAAGAATATAAACCTGACACATGGAAAGAAGGCAAAATTGATAAGTGTATAGGTATTGTAATACAAACAATTTATCACTTTTTCCTCTATGCTGTTTGTCTAGAACACAGTCCCAAAGTGAATGATATCTTAAGGCATTCTCTCATGATTATTCATGCATTTTTTTCTCAAGGATGGATATACACACATTTAAATAGTAGATTGATATAATGCCTGAAAAATTTGTAATTTTAAAGATATTGCTTATATATCTTTATCATAATAAAATGGAAAAGTTAAAACAAAATAAAAAATGTTTTACATTTTATGATTTTTAAAAATATTTTATATGTTAAAATTTATATTGCATTGTAAATTTATAACTTTCAGGCTGATAGTCAGCATTATTTTAATTTAAAAATTAAGAGAATAGCACATGAGTCCCAAATTGATTGAGTCCAAACCCAACCTGTACCTAAATAACATAGAAATAGATATTAAATATTGAAAAATCAAACTTCCTTGTTGAGGATCAAGGTATACTGTTTTCTTTCAAACTTAAAGTCCACTTTGATTTTGTATATTATTTATATAACTAGTTTCACATTGTTGAATGATATTTTCTCTGTTGCTTAAAAACAGAAAGAGATATTATGATTTAACTCTTGTAGGTTACTATTATGCAAAAAATATTTTTAGACATTCATATTTTATTGAAGTATATTGAGGAATTTTTTGATATGTGGTATTGCCAAATAATTGAAATTTAGCTCTTAAAAGATTAAACATTTGAGGGTGCCTGCGGGGCCCAGTAGGTTAGGTGATTGGCTCTTGATTTCAGCTCAGGTCTTAAACTCAGGGTCCTGGGATGGAGCCCAGTGTCAGGTTCTGCACTCAGTGGGGAGTCTGCTTGAGGATTCTCTCTTTCTCTCTCCCTCCGCCCCTACTCCTGCTTGCACACTCTCTTTCAAAAAAAAAAATATATATCTTTTGAAAATTAAAAAGATAAAAAATTTCTAAATTCTATTATACATTATAGATGTGTTTCCTGCTAACTTATTCACTTTCTTAAAAGGGAAGTATATTATGCTGATTCTTATTTGATACCACAGCATTACTGTTTTAAAATATTATTACAGAAATAAACATTGTCACATTGATCACATACATGAAGATCATTTTAAGTGCATTTACATTTAATATTTTATGCAATTTGGATTACACATTGAGGTAGGTAGCAATATCATCCTCATTTTACAGGTAAGAAAACAGAGTTAATAGTATCTCTTTGGCGGTAAAAAGAACATGTATCTTGAAGTGAATTTGGGTTTATACTCTGGACTACCAAGAAATAAGCATAATTATAATACTGTGATAATGTCAGAAAATGTTAAAACATGTGGTATTTTTCTCTGTGCTATCTATACACAAATAGATATCACTTTTCGTATTTCTTCATTTCTACTTTAGTGTCATCCACCCTGATGCCTGTTATCAATTTCTTTTTTTTTTTAAAGATTTTATTTATTTATTTGACAGAGAGATCACAAGTAGGCAGAGAGGTAGGCAGAGAGAGAGAGAGAAGGAAGCAGGCTCCCCGCTGAGCAGAGAGCCCGACGTGGGACTCGATCCCAGGACCTTGAGATCATGACCCGAGCCGAAGGCAGCCGCTTAACCCACTGAGCCACCCAGGCGCCCAATTTCTTAATACCAATTAGTCCTCAAGCTGTGTCAAGCATCTCCAGTTTTCTACTTGTTTTTTCCATATTGTGTAAATTTCATCCAAACTTCTAAGTCAAAATATTTTAAGGTTGGCCTGATATTACTTTGAATGCACAGATTTTATGCATATCATTTTACAGTTTATCACTTTTTGTATTATTCATATAAATTCAATCTGAATTGCTGACCTGGCAGAGATCTCTGGATAACAGAATGGTTTACAATTTATCAGCAAATATCACAGGTCTAGTTAATCCCTTAGAAGTGTCCTATTTTAACATACACTAAAATAATATTTTATAAGATTTCACATTCATTTTTTTTCTCACATTCATATTTGATGTGACCACAGAGGCACAATGATGCAGCTACAAGCCAAAAAATGCCAGCAGCCACCAGAAACTGTAAGAACCAAAACATAGATTTTCCCCTAGAGCTCTGGATGGAGTGTAGTCTTGCTAACACCTTTATTTCAGCCCAGTGAAACTGATTTTGGATTTCTGTTCTCTAGGATTATAAGAAAATAAATTTTTGTAGATTTCACCACTGAGTTGGTGGTAATGTGTTAGAACAACCATAAATAACTCATATACACTTTCATTCACTTTTACTATTGTGTCTTATCTTAAAGACTACATAATACATCTATGATTTATTGTCAGTAAATATTTTATGTTATCCACTTTTAGACAATATAATAGTTGGTGGTATTGTTGTCATATATATTAATCATGTGCATATATAATTCATTTTTATATATTTAGACTCAATCAAAGTGGCTGTTGATTTGTTGTCTCATTTTAGCATTCTTTTTATTCTTTATCACTTCCTGCAATGCTATGATTTCATCTACATGTGGTTTTCCTTTGTTAAGAATATTGCCTTAGCACAAGACTTCTGTGAATAAATTCTTGCAAGTACTATTTTCAGAAAATGTCTTAATTTCTTCTTGGTTCTTGAACAATGTTTTTATTGGGTATCAAAATCTGATTTGTCAATTATATTTTTTTTAAGATTTTATTCTTTAATCATAGAGAAAGAAAGAGGGAGAGAGAGCACACACACAAGCAGGAGAAGTGGCAAGCAGAGAGAGAAGCAAGGAGAAGAGGGAGGAGAAGTTTCCCTGTTGAGCAAGAAGCCCAACATGGATATCTATCCCAGCACCCTGGGATCATGACCTGAGCTGAAGGCAGACACTTAACCAACTGAGGCACCCAGGCAATCCTGTCAGTTATATTTTTTGTGTATTTTCAATACATTGTTCCATTTATTTTCTGGTTCCCATTATTTCAGTTAAGAAGTCATCTGTAAATCTCTTCTAGTTTCTTCTTTGAAAACAATGTGTTTTCTTCCTCTGACTACTTAAAAGATTTTTCTCCTTCTCTTTAGTGTGCTGTGGTTTGAAGCCACAGGTTCTATTGTACTTAAATGTGTTTTATTACAATGACATAGCTGTAGTACTTCTTAATAATATATACTGATGTCATTTTTAACTGAAATTCTCAGTCCTTAATACTACATATTTTACTTTACCTCATTCTATTTTGTATTTTTAGAAGATTACATTCATCCATATGTCAGAACTTCAGGTTCTATGTTATCTGTCATGTGTATAATGTTCTTTTATGTAGTTTCTATCTGTTTTCATCTCTATGCTTTCTTGTGGAATAGTTTATACCTCTGCTTAGTTGTGACCTATTACTAAACAAATATATTGGTTTTCTAATTTTAGTTGTTTCTGTCAAATGGGAAATTTTATTTATTTTTAAATTTAATTATCTCCTGAAAATCTCTATCTTTTCTCATTTTTTGTCTTACTGATCACAATTATTTAAAAATCTCTACTCTAAAATTTCTAATAATCAATTTTAATCTATTTATATTACTTCTTCTTTTTGTGTTTCCAGGTGTTTCAATTGTTTATTGGAATGTGTGATCATTTTATTTTATTTTACAATAAAATATAAGCTACTCTGTGCAGAAAAATAGATAAAATTTGAGGCTATTAATAATGTTATTTTTTCCTTGGATATAATTTAGATTTGCTTTTGGGAAGAGAACTAGAGGGAGGAGAGAGCACATTAGATTGTTAATATATTTAAAACTAGGCTTTGATTTTAATGATATCTGTGTTTTTCTGGTTCACTCTTATTTTCATACTAGCAACTTTTCTAATGTTTCAAGTAGAAGTCTAGTGTGAAGCAGTATTCCCATTCTTTGGGGAACTCTAAACTCCAGTATTTACACTCAAGCTTAATATACTGACATAAATTCTATAAGCAGTTTTTACTCAGGTGTAAGATGTCCGGTACTTTCTTTTCTTGAATTGGCACATGATTTAAAGAGAAACAAATACCAAATGTCAGACTCACCTTCTACCTTCTCTTCTTTGTTAGATTTTGTTTTCTCAAGATATTGATACCTTGATAGGTACCAATTTTCAATTTCATCAAACTAATCTCCAGACATCAATATCATCAGAGAGGGAGAGAAAAAAAGAAACATGTTAAATTCTTCTTTGCAGGTAAATTAGCAATAAAAGAGCCTTCCATCACTGGAAAAGGAAATGAAAATGTATTCTTCTAAGCATAAATACTTCAACTATACAGTTGTAAATAATGTAAAGTTTAAACTTTTCAGGATAAATGACATAGAAGAATAGATATTAAGCATCTATGAATCTCAATAATTTTTTTCTTCTGTAAATATGCATATTATAGAAATACAACTTTAGAAGTAAGCAATTTAAATAATGAGTTTGTTTTTTAAGAAAAAAACATTTATTTATTTATTTATTTATTTATTATTAACATATAATGTATTTTTGCTTTAGGGGTACAGATCTGTGAATCATAAGTCTTACACAATTCACAGCATTCACCATAGCACATACCCTCCCCAATGTCCACAACCCAGACACCCTCTTCCTCCTACCCCCTTCCACCCTAGCAACCTTCAGTTGGTTTCCTGAGGTAAAGAATTTCTCATGCTTTGTCTCCCTCCCAGGTCCCATATTTTTTCATTTTCCACCTTCTCCATTCCCTCCATGACACCCCCCCATCCTGTCTCTCAAATACCTATCAGAGAGATCATATGATAAGTGTCTTTCTCTGATTGACTTTAAATCATGAATTGATTTAGCAAATATTTATTAGGTAATTGCACTGAGCTGGCCTTGGTGCAATGTTCACTCTCCTTGTACCCTCTTAGCTCAGAATTAAACACCACACTGTTCACAGTACTAGAGTGGGTGTGGGCAGATCACACACCTCAGGCTGTAGTTAGCCTGTCATCTGTTTTAGTATTGGACTTGAGCCAAAATGGTTTCAACATTTTTAAATATTTGAAAACATAAAAAAAAAAAAGAATTGTGACTTGTGAAAAATTACATTAAATTCAAATTCTAGTGACCATAAATAAAATTTTATTGGAATGTATCCATACTCATTTGTTCCCACATTTTTCTATGGCGGCCTTTATAGTACAGTGACAGATTTGAGTCACAGAAATCCTTGTACATTGAAAGCCTAAAATATTTACAACCTGGCCCACTACAGAAAATATCTGCTAACTCTTTACTGACCTATTGATTTTGTTTTTGACCCCAAACAACCTAGATTGTATTTTAGAACTTGATTTTCCTATTTAATATACAAAAGCCTAATCCTTATTTTACAAACCTTTATGAGGAAGTATTCTATATTGTCATTTTCTCTTACCAACAAAAACTCAGAAAACATATCTTAATTTTCATCTTCTTTGGTTAGACTTTGACAATGGGTCTTTACATATTACCATTGTGTAAATTATATGCTTTAAGGTTCACCTTTAATAAATCTAGAGTTTCTAATCTGTAGAAAACATCATCTTTAAATACTGTGTTAATATGCCAACTCCAGCTCATTGATTCTTTTGGGTTTGTAAAATATATTAATATTATTTTGTAAGGATACGTAACAGATCTTTTAAAATACATTAGGAATTATATTTGTTACTTTTCAATATAAAATGTCACACCTATTTGAACATGTATACTTGCTTCTCAGTTATTTAGAAATCAAATTTTTAAATTTTTTTTAAAAACAATAAGCCATGGGGAAAATGCGTTTATAGGAACTTCCAGAAATAGCTGCAAGTAAGTTTAACTTAAGATAATTTGGCCGGAGGAAAACTGGATAAAAAACTCTTTTTTATGTCTTATAATTTACCTAGTACAAGACGAAAGTTTGGGTTTTTTAAAACCTACTTTTTCTCTAGTGTGGCATTAAGTCCTAAAAAATAAATTTACTGAGCAACTTAGATATTTTCAACCAAAGGATTTGTGAATCAGGTGCAACTGTTAATCCAAGCTTTAATATTTCTAATTAATTAACCTTGGCTACGGCAACTAGAAGCTGCAAAGCAAGGGATTACTGGGTGATTTATCTGAGAATAAAACAAATCCATTATTTGAACAAAATATCTTTAAAATGGTTGCCTGAAACCTACAGAAGCTTTGAAGCATGTTGATATAAAAATCAATTTCAAAAGCCACTTAATTCCCTTACGATACTAAAACCCACTCAGCTTTACAAAGAAAAAAAAAAATAAAAACAAAACAAAACAAACAAAAAACAGAACAAAAACAGAACACCTTAAACTTTAAACACTTGGGGATTAATCCTGTTGTCTTTAAACTCAAATCCAACTATTCTAGTGTTTGAATAACAATTGAAGTAGAACACTTATGCAAATCAGAGGAGACATTAGTTTCTAGAAAAGAAAAAAAAAGTATGCTAATTGGGTTGAGCCTTCTCCTTTTTTAGTTTCTTTCTAGAAAAAGTTAAATTAGTCTGTGAAATAGCTTTATATTTAAACAAAAGCAAATTAAGGCAAAGTTCAGAGAAGTTTTCCTTTATGAAGCTATAAATAAACTCATCAATCTTACAATTTTATGTTGACTTGAAACAAATATATACATTGACTTTACATAAAATGGAAATTAAAATTTAAAATAAACGTATAAAACCAAGTTAATTCTCAAAATATATATTTTTAATTATCAAACACATTCTTTAGGCACTAGGAAGTATAAATGCAGTGAAAATGAATCTGAATTCCTATTCTGTCTTATAGTATTACTTCAATATAACTGTAAGTAGCTTTAATACATTTGTGGTATTATATTCTTGCTATAATCATAAGTTCACAAAAATTAGAGAAATATTAGAAGGATCCATATTTACCTTTAAATTAATGGCAGTTTGGGATGCCTGGGTGGCTCAGTTGGTTAAGCAGCTGCCTTTGGCTCAGGCGTGATTCCAGCATCCTGGGATCGAGTCCCACATTGGGCTTCTTGCTCTTCAGGGAGCCTGCTTTTCCCTCTGCCTCTACTGCCACTCTGTCTTTCTGTGCTCTCTCTCTGTCTCTCCCTCTGACAAATAAATAAATAAAATCTTAAAAAAAAAAAATAAAAAGGCAGTTTATAGGCAACCACAAGCTCTGTAATATATGCAACCCAAAGTTTTTTTTTTTTTTTAATTTGGTTTAAAGAACTTTATGAAAAAATAACCACAAGATTTTTAGTATAAATGACATACTAAATGCATCTATTTTTTTTTTTTGTTTGCAATCTGTACAGTGAGTAGATTTTAAAATCACAAGCCCATGAAAACGAGATAAACAAAGAAGAAAAAAAAAACCAAAATTTTGGAGAACATAGCGTATACTGGTGAATGGTAACTGAGTTGCAGACCAAAGAATGGTGAATTCTAAGCAGACAGTAAAGAATTAAAAACTCCAGGGATTCTCACTTTAGAATCCTCAGCTCCTTGAGGACTTTTGAGTTAAGTTGCACCTGGAGGTAAGGACTTAATAAAGTGTCACTAAAATAAGCCAGATAAAATTTGTAAAGCTAATGGATTCTGTAGATGCTCTTTTTAACATTATGTAGGCAAAAAATCATCTTTCCTTCCATGGCAGAACAAAACTGCCCAAAGTTTTTTTGTTTGTTTTGTTTTTGTTTTTCCTGAGCCTAAAACAGAGAGTTAATGGCCTAGATGGCCTAGATGGTAAGCATACAGACCTCTCTTCCTATTAAGATCCCAGTATTCGGAATTATAAGACATCAACATCCAAGTGAGATAGGGGAACTCTTAATTAGAAAATCCAGCCATCCTGATAAGATTGAAAAAGAGATAGTATCAACATATATTCTCCAAAGAACACCTATCTGGATATGCTAGAATATATTCTACATTTGGTAAACCATATCTCCTAATGGATCTTCCCAGCAGCTTTTTATCCCCTAACTCTTAATTATGATTAAGCAACCTCAAAGATACCTATGGAAACCCTGTAACCTGAAAAATAGAGAAAAAAACTAGCAGACAGGAAAACTCAGCTTGGAGAATACAGTGAATACTCATGGCAAGGGGAATATCAATATGTATCCTTATCCCTTTCATACATTTGGATCAATTATATCTTTTTTTTAATTGGCAGTTAATTCTAGTTTAAAACTATTATTTTGAGTATTTCTAATTGTATGGAAAAATTAATATATTCAGATTTTTATTCTCTTTTAGAGGTCTTCCAGGAAAGAGAAACATATATACTTATTAAAAAAATAAAATAATACTTATTCTATCTTTCAATTACCATATGGACCATTGGATACTTTCATAAATCTAAGAAACATTATGGAATCTTTTTTTTTTAAGATTTTATTTACTTATTTGACAGACAGAGATCACAAGTAGGCAGAGAGGCAGACAGAGAGAGAGGAGGAATCAGGTTCCCTTCTGAGCAGAGGGCCCAATGCAGGGCTTGATCCCAGGACCCTGGGATCATGACCTGAGCTTAAGGCAGAGGCTTTAACCCACTGAGCTACCCAGGTGCCCAAGAAACATTATAGAATCTTAATAATCTTTTTCCTACAAAAATATCTTGTTACTTCATTAATTTAGGAATTATGTTTTTAGCCACCAATTATTACCAAATAAAGGATCAAATAATAAGATAGAGGAATTCTGGAGACACATAAAATAATGATGAAACAATGAAATAAATAATTACCCTTTATTTTTTATATGTGTAAGAAAGGTATTGCATTATCTCTCACTAAGTATTAACAAAAAAGTAGGGCCTCTGCAATGTGCTTTTAGATTTCTTCAAACAAGAAATAAGATTTTTCATGTTTGGCAAATGATAGAAAGGGGGAGAAAGCTGATAGAGGATTATATTTCACAATTATTAGATGGATGAGATGATGAATTCAATGAGACTGATTATACCCTAGACTTTGATTGTGATGCTAAAATTGACTATACAAATGAAGTCTCAGATTATTAAATGTCTAACTAAAAATTGAATTAAAAGACAAGATTTGGAAAATAGGAGAAAAATACAAAATCAGAAATATTTCCAGATGATTCAATATGGAGTTTCGAGGAGTTCTAGAAAAAGAGGAGAGGAAATTAATAAAAAGATATCATTATTGAAAAAATTCAAGAACATTTTGAAAAATTAAGACATTGACTTTACAAACTGAAAGAGTTCACTTAATTCCCAATATAACCTATGAAAAAAAGCATGCCCTCATTGAGTGCTCTTTAATTTCATAACTATGGGAAAAAATTCACTGTGAGGTCTCAGAGAAAATAAAGCAGAACACAGAGGATCAATAATAAAATCAGCATTAAACACAATATTAGAAGCTGAAAATATGCCTTTACAGTTCTGAAGACAAATGATTTGCACCCTAGAATTCTATACTTAACACACTTGTCACTCAAATGTGAGGGGAAAATTTATACATAAATTATACAAATGGGTAACAATGATAAAAATTACTGTATGTATATTTTTCAATAAACTAATGAAGGATTTAGCCACCAAAAGAAGATAGTAAGCTAGGAACAAGAAGAAAAAAAAGGGGGGGGGATCCTTTAAAAAGAAGATTCAATGGAAAAAACAAAGCTATGAAGAACTCACCAATATAAGGATGAATTGAAATAAGGTGTATACCAATACAAGAAACAATTATAGATTTAAAAAGTGGAACTTATGAAATAGGTATATTAAAGTTCTCCTTGCTGAAGTATCTTTTCCAGTTTTCCACTTATTTATTTATTTATTTATTTATTTATTTATTTAAAGAATTTATTTATTCATTTGACAGGCAGAGATCACAAGTAGGCAGAGAGTCAGGCAGAGAGAGAGGAGGAAGCAGGCTCCCTGCTGAGCAGAGAGCCTGATTGGGGACTCCGTCCCAGGACCTGAGATTATGACCTGAGCTGAAGGCAGAGGCTTAACCCACTGAGCCACCTGACACCCCAGTATATTCCACTAATTTAAATCTGATTAAGGAAAGTCATGTTTACTAAAGAAAGAGATTATATTTTACTATAAAGACTAATTCCCCAAAGTATTTAAAGCATCACATCCTACTAATGAAATTGATGTCTTGCCTCAGTGATTTAAAGTCAGTTACATTGCCATCTTAGTTTTCCTTGTCTGTAGTTTTAAACCAAGCTCAGTCCATGAATAAATAAACTTTATATAAATAAGGTATTCCCTTGCAAAATTTTCTCTAATGTTAATGAACAGTGAATGCTTCAACACTAATATGGCATAATTTCAGTTTATTATAAGGGCATAACTAGAGAGAAATAATCAAATAAGTCTCTTTTTAAGTATTTATTTTATTCCAATATATTTGGATGATTTTGAAAAGTTCCTTGTTATTTCCATTATTTGAAAAAAATCTAGAAATCTGACTAAATGTATTATATTTGGGGACTTTTATGAGGGGGGTTAAGAAATTTACAGGTTTCCTGTGATTTAAACATATCCACTATTTTCTCTCTCAGAGAATATGCCAGAAAATCTGCATGTACCCCCAGGGATTTTGATGAATATATACATTTTAGATTAACTGTCTTAAGAAATTATTATTAGCATGATTATTTTACAATATTCTCAAGAAGAATAATTGCATAAAATGTCATTAGAGTATAGAACATGGCACAATTAAAATTGCTCACTGAACATAGAGTGATGGCATAAGTAAGGTAAATAGACTGGGTTTAATACAATTGGGAATTTGTGGAGATGGGGCAAACTGAAGAGAAAATGCCCCATCAAAAGAGAATAATGTGTTGCCAGCTGGTGGTAGCCATATAAGAAATTGATCTTAGTGATGCCAGATCTGATTTTTCAAGGAATGATGAAAATAGACATTTTTAAATTTGAAGTCTCTTGACTTAAATCTAGACAATCACTTCTTCTTACACACTGATGAGAATCAATATGGAAGCCAAATATACCAATTTGTGGGCTGCCTCTATCTAGCAGGCTGACAATTTGCAAAAGCTTACATTTTGCCATTCCCATGTGGTGGGTAAGATGCTAATTGTATAATGAAATGTATTTTTTTTTTTATTTCTCATTCTTTGTAGGGTAAAAATAGGAATACAACAACTCTGTCTTTTACTTTTCCCTTGAGAAGTAACATTCTAATAAATGTGTACATAAATATATGTGTACATAAATAATTCCCCAAATTATTTATAAGCAATATTCTATGATTAGAGGAGAAAACTGAAGTTCTAATAAACAGAGGCTTTGAGCTCTGAGTGATTGTGTGATGAACAAAGTCTGATTGAGGAGTTCAAAACTGTTAGGATGCAATTTTTCTAACTGAAGGACCAACCTCATTGTCGACAGTAATATCAGATCTGTAATATCAGATCAGGAATGAGTAAGATTAAATGTTGAAAGTACTAAAAGTTCACTACAAGTGCATGCCAGAGACATAGACCAGGGAGCGATGTTAGTGTTCTCCATCTCCTCTCTCATTTTAGACCTTCCCAGTCCTTTCCTGCACCCTTCCATTCTATCTCTCAACAAAAATTTCTATAACTAGGTAGCAGTGTGAATATATAATCAGTATTGTAAAATTTAATATTATTTAAACAGATACACTAACAAAATTCTATAGAGCTCAGATCAAACATACTTCAAATTCCCCTCCCCACTGAACCTCACAAAAATACAAATTCCTTGAAAGAATGATTAAAAATTCAATTCTGTATCCCAGGGAAAATAGTCTTTCACATGGAAAATGATCAATAAACAAACAATATTTATTTAATGACAGTATTGCAGTACACATAGCAATATGTATGTTATCTATATCTATATATCTTTATATATACCCCAAAATATACATATCCTTTGAGATATATATCCCAAAAGATGTGTGTGTGTGTGTGTGTGTGTGTGTGTGTATGTATGTACATACAAAAAATCCCAAAAGTTATGGGTGTTTGTGTGTATGTAGGTATGTACAAAATATTTGGATTTGTTTTATGTGGACATTCTTATACTTCCCTTAAAAGGTTGTATTGGAAATGAAAGCATTACTTACAATAGATTAATGTTTCCTAACTTCCAAATTTGTGTCAACAACAACATAATGGTGAATACATTTTTTTTAAGCCATAGCCATTATAAAATCATTACTGGGGAAATACTGATGAATCTAATAATCATTAAAGACAGTGTGATATTTGCTACAATAAGAACTGGAGATCACAAGGAGGATAGTTTACCGAAACCAGAGTTGCAAACCAGGGATTCCCTGGAAGAAATCACTTTTAAACTAAAGACTTGAAGTTGGCTAAAGGAAAGTTTTCTGTTGCTACAGTTAATATAGAGGAAAAGAGTAAAAGACTTGAGGCTGAAAAAATCAGGGGCTAGATTACTTAATAATACTATGACCATCATATAATGAACTTGATTTTCACCCATGAAAAACCCGACTTCAATACAGAGCATTTGGAGACACTGTATTATATTACACCAATCTATATTGTAATACCAGAGTTGTTGTATTGAGACCATTAGAATGAGGGCTATTTCAGTAATAAAGGGGAGAAATGGTTTTGGTTACCAGTCACCAGAACAGCAGTGATGGGAGGAATAGAACTAGAGAGATTTGAACCCAATGAAGTTGCTCTCTGTTAGGTAAAGTAGGCGAAATACTAATGATTTCATGGGGCTTAACATGTATACTTGATAGAACATATTGGTTTATTGACAGAATTGAGAATATAGAAGGAACTAGCTATAATGTTTAAGTTTCTGGCTAGTGAGTTGCTGGTAATAATATGATTATAGTGGACATTTTATAATTAATAAAGCCTTAAAATAGTAATTATTTGTTTGCTATATTAAACTTTCTAATGTTAAAACTAATAAACTGATATGACATTCAATCTTTTTCTTTCTCTATAAAATATGTGGCATCTGCAGATTGAATTTCTTCTGGTTTCATGTTTATGGGAATATATATATCATTACTAAGAAATGTAATGTGGTTTGAAGAGCTTTCTTAACTTATTTAGATAAGACCTACCTTATGAAGAGTAATTTAATAATTATTCCTACACACACACACACACACACACACACGAGGGCAGTGATTACTACTTTGTGGATATCCAGCAACAATAACAAATTTATTTTTAAAACATGTTTTGAGCCCTGCTCTGCAGAGTTCTTCTGGCATCAGCGCTTCTCAGAGCATTGCGGCACAGCATTGCTGGGTGTACCTTGCCTGAATTGTAGTTGATATATTCAGCTATAAATCCCCTTAACCACTTCTCACCAAAGTGACTAGGAGGAGGAATACCCAACAGAAGAAAAATTCAGAGACCGTGCCCTCTCCACCACAGCTATTGGATATGGACATAAACAGTATGTTGTTAAGGGAACTCACAGTAACAAATTTCCAGGCAATGGTTAGGTTGGACAAAACCATTAGTAACAACATAGAATCTCTAAGGACAGAAGTGAGAGTCACTCGGGAAGAAGTTAAAAATGCTATCAGTGAGATCTAATCTAATCTCAATACTCTAACAGCTAGGGTAACAGAAGCAAAAGATAGAATTAGTGATCTAGAGGACAAAATGACAGAGAAAAAAAGCTTGGAGGAGGCTTGGAACAAATAGCTTAGAAGCCATGAAAACAGAATTAGGAAAACAAATAATGCCATGAAAAGAAAAGTTCCAGTGTCAGAATTATTGGGATCACTGAGGGGGTGGAAAAAGATGGAAGACTAGAAGATAGAGTTGAACAAATTCTGGATGAAAATTTTCCCAGTCTGGGGAATGGAACTAATGTTTGTGTCCTAGAGGCAGAAAGAACTCCCCTGCCCCCAAGATCAACTATTCTAGAAAGACCTCAAGGCACTTAATTGTGAAACTGATGAATCATAATCTTAGACAAGAGCTTTTGAATGCAGCCGGGGGAAGAGATTCCTTATGTACAGAGGAAAGTCCATCAGAATAACATCAGACCTGTCCACAGAAACTTGGCAAGCCAGAAAGGGCTGGCAAGACATTTTCAGGGCGCTAAATGAGAAGAACATGCAGCCAAGAATACTTTATCCAGCAGGGTTGACATACAAAATAGATGGAGAGATAAAGAGATTCCAAGACCTGCAAGGTTTAAGAGTATGTGACCACCAAACTGGTACTACAAGAAATATTAAGGGGGTGTTCTATAAAAGAAGAAAGAACCCAAGAGTGTCATAGCACAGAAATTTACAGAGACTATCTGTAGAAACAAGGACTTCACAGGCAACATGATGTCAATAAACACATCTCTCAATAATCACTTTCAACATGAAAGGCCTAAATGCTCCCATAAAATGGCACAGGGTTGTGACTGGATAAAAAGACAGGACCCATTCATATGTTGTCTACAATAGACCCATTTTGAACCTAGGAATATATCCAGACTGAAAGTGAAGGGATGGAGAGCCATCTTTCATGCCAATTGGCCTCAAAAGAAAGCTGGGATAACAATTCTCATATTAGATAAATTATATTTTAAACTATAGACTGTAGTCAGAGATAAAGAACGACACTATATTATTCTTAAAGGATCCATCCACCAAGAAGATCTAACAATTGTAAATATTTATGCCCCCAGTACAGGATAAAGGTCATTTTAAAGATAATTTTTAAAGATATTTTAAAGATAATTTTAAAGATAATTCAAGATAAAGAATTATATTGATACGAATACATTTATAGTAGAGGATCTTAACATGCTACTCTCAGTAATAGACAGATCATCCAAGCAGAAAATCAAAAAAGAAACAATAGCATTGAATGATACACTGTACCAGATGGACCTCATAGATATACACAGGACATTCAACCCTAAAACAACAGAATACTCATTCTTCTCAAGTGTACATGGAACTTTCTCCAGAATAGACCACATACTGGGTCACAAATCAGGGCTTAATCAGGATACCAAAAGACTGAGATTATTTCCTGCATATTCTCAGACCACAGTGCTTTGAAACTGGAACTCAACCACAAGAAAAAGTTTGGAAGGAATTCAAACACTTGGAAGCTAAAGACCACCCTGCTTAGGAATGTTTGGATTAACCAGGAAATCAAAGAAGAACTTAAAAATTTATGGAAACCAATGAGAATGAAGACACTTCAGTCCAAAACCTACAGGGTATGGCAAGGTGGTACTAAGGCGGGAAATACATAGCCATCCAAGTCTCCCTCAAGAAAACAAAACACAAAAAACAAAAACAAAAAACCCCTAAAAACCCAGAATACACCAGCTCTCTTTACACCTTAAAGAGCTAGAGAATCAACAACAAATTAAGCCAACTTCATGCACAAGAAAGGAAATCATCAAGATTAGAGCAGAGATCAATGAGATAGAAACTAGAGATATAGTAGAACGCAACAAAACTAGAAGCTGTTTTTTGAAAGAACCAATGAGATCCATAAACCATTGGCCAAGCTAATCCAAAAGAAAAGAGAGAGGATCCAAATTAATAAAATTATGAATGAAAGGGGAGCGATAATGACTAACACCAAGGAAATAGAAACAATCATAGGAAATTATTATCAACAGTTATATGCCAATAAGTTAAGCAACCTAGACGAAATGGATGCATGCCTGGAAACCTATAGTGTTCCAAAACTGAATCAGGAAGAAATTGCCAACCTGAATAGACCAATAGCTAGTAATGAGATTGAAGCAGTGATCAAAAATTTCCCAAAAAACAAAAGCCCAGAACCTGACAGATGGATTCCCTGGAGAATTCTACCATTCAAAGAAGGAATAACACCTATTCTCCTGAAACTGTTTCAAAAAATAGAAGCAGAAGGAAAATTTCCAGACTCTTTTTATGAAGCCAGCATGACCCTGATCCCCAAACCTGACAAAGATCCCAACAAAAAGGAGAATTTCTGACCAATATCCCTGATGAATATGAATGTAAAGATTTTCAACAAGATCCTAGCTAATAGAATCCAACAGAACATTACAAAGATTATCCTCCATGACCAGATGGAATTTATCCATGGGATACAAGGGTGGTCAGCATTCTCAAATAAATCAGTGTGACAGGACAAATCAATAAGAGAAGAGAGAAGAACCACATTGTCCTCTTAATTGATGCAGAAAAAGCATTTTACAAGATACAGCATCCATTCCTGAGGAAAATGATTCAAAGTGTAGGGATAGAAGGAATTGTTGGGAGCCATGAAGCCTGGCTGTGGGCGGAGCCCCACTGGGTTAAGCCTTGAGGTGCACCATGCCTGCTAACTTCAAGTGAGATACTGCCGAGGGCAGAGGGCAGAACAAACCCCTCAGGTTAAGTATGGTCCACAGAGTCTTCTGCGAACTCTAGGACCTAATATCTCTCTCACTGATAACTTTTGTCTTCTACACCTACTTTCCTGGATCTAAGTACAACAATCCAAAGTAATGGAGTGCTCAAGGGAGGACAGATTTGAGGATAAAGGATCAAAAGTGTCCCCAAGCACATAAAGCTTCAAAGAAAGCTGATGATATCACTGATTCTAAAAGCTGTTCCCTTAGGCTGTAGATCTGTTTCTCAGAGATTCCATGGGTTAATTATTCCTGTTGGAATGAGCAATGCCCTTTAACTACAATGGATGTCTAGAACAAATAACGTTACAGAAATCTTGTGTAAACATATTGCTATATAATGATTAAGCCTGATCATTCACTAAATATCTAGGTATAGCTTATTTATTTTCCAATTCTTATTCTTCAACCCTTAGACTACCTAGTTCATCCCTAAAGCTTCTTGTTTTCCATTAACCTATAACCTGTTTTCCAGCAGTTCCTTACAGATATGTTACATAGTGGACATATTTTCACTACCTCCTAAAGGTTTTTATGGACCTTTCCCAGAAACATGATTAGTCAAAAAGCAAGACCCTGTTTCCTCACTGGCACCAGTTTGTACCTATTATAGCTTATACTAGAACAACTTGTGATGAAAAAAAGAGGAATTATCTGATGAATATTTAAGTCCTTAAATGTCATCTGTACGAATGTAAACCCCTTGCCCCCATTAAACTGCCTAAATAAGAAGCTCGATGATCAAAATACAGAAGAGATGCCTGACTATTGACCAGAACTCGCTGTGTGACTCTTTCATTCCCCTCACTGACAACATCCATCCTTTAGGGACACCTGGACCTGCCGAGGCTGGAGCCTGGCAAGTGGCGCCTGAATAGGGACCTGAAGGTAAGTTTCTTTCTATACTCTGCAGTACGGTTAGGACTCCATTGTAGGGTGCTGCAGATGCCCCTGTAGAGATAGGGTAATAGTGGTGGAAAGTGAAAGAACTTGATTATTTTGAGAAGCAATGGGCCATAAAGAGTCGAAGGAAAGACGACTCTTTTTTTATATCATACACCACAAGTTGTTAAAAAAGGGCATAAAGATTTCCTTCCCTCCAACAAATTGCTTGATTCCTGTACTTTGTGCAGGAGCAATGCCCTTTGTTCCCCCACGAGGGCACTGTCAACTTAGAAATATGGAACAAGTTTGGGAGAGATATTAAGTGGTATTCTGTGCAGGCTAGGCCTCAGAAGGTCCCTGTTGATGGCTTCTTGTTATGGACTTTAATTAAGGAAGCCCTCAGTCCCCACCAACAAACTGAAAGGATTTATGATATGCCTGAACGTACAGCTGAGTCACAAAGTAAGGACACCAGGGAGCCTTCTGACTTACTTTTTTCTTCTCAGAGGGAGTTCCCCCTCTCAAAGATTCACTGGCAACCCCCTTTGAAACTGAGCCTGAAACTTCAAAAGCTGATGCCCTAGCTTTTCCGGTCTGCAGAGATAATGATGTAAAACAAGGAAATACTCTGTGGCCTCCCCCACCGCCTCCACCTAACCCGCCAAACCAGTTTCAAGTGACCCTTAAGGACACTGAGAAGGAAGGAGACTTAGAATTTATACAGTGTTATCTGGTATCATTTGGGGGAGAATTTGATGATGGTGTTCATTGGGAACCCTTACCTTACAAACTGTTGAAAGAGTTAAAAGCAGCCTGCACCAGTGCCCACAGGTCCTGTTCCTGTGCTTTAATAAATCACCATTTTGCACCAAAGATGTCTCAAGAATTTTTTCTTAGTCATTGGCTCTAGACCTCACCCCACTGAACCTCACATATATTCTAAGACTTCATCAAGTGGGACTTTGAATCTTTACATCTGGACTCAGCTTCGGTGCAAAATTGGTGAGTACTTTCTTTTTCTTTTACTCTCATTTTAGGGGCTTTTCAAGGAGTATGGTCTTATTGGAACACCTTCATGTCTATTGCTCAGGCTGTAATTCTCTAGCCTGCGGCTACTTTATGGGGAGGAGAATGTCTGTCTTTTGGCTGGAAGTTAGTGCCCTGGCCAGAATGGTAATAAGACCCAGAAACTTGATGCCCTCTCTCTATTCTTGTTCTTATATAAAGTCGTCTGTCTTGGGCACCTAAGTCATCAGGAGGGTTGCCAATTTTAAGACTCCTGTATGAGGTTCCCTCATTTTTGATCTAATGTGATCCCCTCTACATCCCTGGTCTAGCCACTTTTGGCCATGGGACCTCTACTGGAAGCTGGCTGAAGCCAGTACACAACTGAATTAAAACCCAGCTGGGGATCATTTCCTTGGGAAGGTGGCTGTAAGGACCACATGTGTTGGAGTATCGCTTAGACCATGATGGATTTCAGTCTTTACTGTTACTTGTCAGTGTCCTCTACTAACTACTTAGAGCTACAAAATTGGGTAATTTCCCCTTGTAAAAGTTGTCTAGTATTTTCCATGGGTTAAAATGGCAAAACAGTACACAACCTTCAGGACAGATGATGGCATGGCACAGCACAGTATTTTAGTCCATTCACCAGGCACCTATCTGTAGCCTAGGATGCGATGGGGTAGGAGAGGGGTGCCAGCACCCCTCCAGGGCCTTTCATGGCAAGAATGCCTTCCTGGGAAAGGCAAGATCGTGATCAATAGGGATGTCTTGTGTGAGGGATGCCTCTGGTCACTTTTGGCACACAGGAACCTCTGACATATCCTGTATCCAAGAGTCAAGGGGGCTTTGGTATTGAAATTTCTTTACTTTTCTGGGACCATGGCCTCAGTAGGGTTCTTCAGTCCACAAGGACTCTACCATGGGGTGCCATTTTAACCACTGGAAATAATTTGAATTACAAAACTTAGAAAAGGACTGAGCTCCTGCAACTCTTCATGGCTTCAATGGGATCTATCAGTTAGATCCCCTACACAGGAAACAGGGCATATGGACCTAGGATACCTTCATTGCTCTTACCTAGGCCTTCATTGCTCTACACCAGGACCCTGACCTAAGGCCTTTTGCAGAATGTGTTTGCCCAAATGGGTCAGGTAGTAAACTCTCTCCTGTCATATTGGATGACAATTATGTAAATAAGCTGCCTCCTGGAAAACACAGGATGCTGGAGGATACACAGGCCGTCCCTAGCAAAGGGAACTCTGACTTTTTCTCTCTGTTTCTCCTAACACATGTGGGGGCTTGTCCCTCACTCATTTCCCACATTAAAGGCTATAACTGGAGCCAGCTATGGTTAGTCTAACTCAAGGAAGACTTTAAGGAATATTCCCAAGCAGCTGCCAAAACTCCCATTGTTTTGGGGAAGTTCCCTGTCTTCTCTGGCCCGACCTGAACTACCTAACCCCTGCCCCATTGTTGGTGGGAAAACATGATGTCTGCTCCTCTGTTGGAGCTGATGAGTTCTAAAAACTGGAACCCTTTCTCTGTCTTCTGGCAGCACTTTGTTTCTTCTGTCTTCCCCTTCTCATTTTTCTGTACCAACTTAGGTGCAGCCTGCACAGCTGGCCTCTAGACCATCCTCAGTGCCTCCTGCACCATGGCTCCTCCCCTCTTTACTGTCAAGTAACAAAAAGAGCACTTCCTGGACCTAACACCTCCTGCTCCAGATTTCTCCACCTGTGTCTCAGATAAACATTGAAAGTGGACTGGGCCCAGGTGGAACATAAATCAGTATTTGAACTAAGTTAAGTTTGTTGGTTTAATTAAGATAGATACGTCTTTTAAGTTATCAGCAGTAAAGGTGAAACTTCAAAGTTTACTGACTGTCAAATAAGCTTGTGTTATCTGTTAAAATTTGTTAACAAAGAGATGACTAAACTGATGGTTAATTGTCTGTTTCAACGTTTTCATGGGTGATTGCTGAGATAGTTTTCAGTCTTTGGTAACCTGAAAGTTTAAAGTTTTGCTTGGATGACAAATGGAATTAAATTTGTTGAACATCTAGATCTTTTCTAAATAGGATAAAGTGCTAAAGCATTGAGTACTAGATGTAGGTTTGTGCTTTTGACTTCTTACTACAAAGAAACTAAGAACATTAAAATCTGCTGGTAAACACTTTTGTGCTTATCTGATTCATAAATTTGCCATCTAAAGAATTCTGTTGTAACAGTTCACAAATGGTTAATATCTAGCCATCACTAGAGACTAAGGTATTTCTAAGAGTACTAAACTCTGCTGTGACTGAGACTGATGGAAATAAGGGAAACAACTCTGTATGTGGAAAAGTAGAAGATATGTAAGAAATATATAAGGAATGGGAATGTATTTTGTTGAAGGTAAAATGAAGTAATTTTGTCCTAAATGAGATGGATGTTTGGAAGGAAATGGCTTGGGACAAAACCTGAATGCAAAGGAAAGTTGTAGAAGGTTTGGGAAGGGAAATCTTTGGAATTGAATCTTAGGTATGGCAGGATGGATAAGATTGAAATGAATTTTAGAAAGACACTGGTATATAAAGATGATTTTCCCTCTGTTCAAAAAGACAAAGTTTTCTTAGATTAATTGATCTGTTAAGAAGAAAATGTAAATAGTTTTCTTTTTGCCATCCAGGAAACAAAACAAAACAACAACAACAATAAAAACCAGTTTCTGTGTTTTGTTTTATCAGATCTTTAAGGTCTGTAATCCTATTTCAGCATGTGCCTTAAAAGGTTTTAACAAACTTCCCCAAGATTTAAATCTTGAGCAAAGTCTTGACTAATTAGGCTTGCTTGTTTGGTATGTTACATTCTGGATCTGGCTATGGAAGTGTGTGTTGCAGGGTAACTGAGTTTCCTTGTCTATAGTATCATAGTGAATGCATTCTGTACCTCATTGGTGACCAGCCAACATCCATTTTTGTTCCCCCTTTGGGACTGGAGGGTGTAGTTTGCCACATAAAAAGTCTTAATAAGTACATGGTTAAAGACCTTAGTGATACTCAAAATAGCATTTCTCTATTAAATAACAGAAACACAAATGTGTTAAGCAGTTTTACAAAATAAAACAGCCTTAACTATCCTAACAGCTGCATTGGGTGGCACATGTGCAGTTATCAGAACAGAGTCCTTTTAATTTACACACAGGTTCACAATATAGAGCCAAACTGTTTCCCCATATTGACACTGCCTCTTTGCCACAACATAAAACCACTATATTTTTTCCTTTTAAGTCAACTCTGGACATTTATCCATCAAAGGGACGTCCCCTTCTTTGTGGGTGATATTAGAGTCTATAGCATACTCCAAGACCCTTTACAGGAAGGAAACCATCAAGCAGATTTATTAACTAAGCTAAAGGTTTTCTCTGCTATGGAAGAGGCTCATGTCTCTCATTCTTTATATCAACAAAATGCCTCTGCCTTACGATTACAGTTAAAAATCTCTAGAGAGGCAGCTAGAGCAATGGTTCAGGACTGTGGTCACTGCCCTACCCATCTCCCTAATCTCCCAAATGGAGTAAATCCATGGGGACTCTGACCTAATGATTTATGGCAAATGGATGTTACTCACATCCCTTCCTTTGGTAAACTTTGTTATGTTCATGTCTGTGTTGACACCTTTTCACACGTGATTATTGCTTCAGCATGCACAGGAGAAGCAATCAAAGACGTCATCCAGCATATGTTTCTCTGCTTCTCCCATCTGGGTATTCCCAGAGCAATTAAAACAGACAACATCCCTGCATATACCTCTGGGGCTTTCAAAAAATTTACCGAGACATTCCAGATTGCTCACACCATGGGAATTCCATACAGGGGCAGGCCATAGTGGAGAGAGCTCACCAGACCTTAAAAACCCAGATTAAAAAAAAAAAATCCAGGAAGGAGAATTTAAATATAGGTCTCCTCACCACATATTATCCCATACATTGCTTGTTCTTAAGCATCTTAATGTGGACTCTAAAGAAACCCTTAATAAAGGGTTCACAAAACCAAAGGCTATGGTAAAATGAAAAGACCTTCTCACTGGACAATGGAAGGGCCCAGATGTGGTTTTAACATGGGGTTGAGGGTATGCTTGTGTCTTTCCATAGGATGCTGATTCCCCTTTATGGATTCCTGATCGCCTGGTATAGCCCTATGTCCCACCAACGCCATCAGCTGGCCCCAAATCTCTGGATGAATTACCCCTGGATGATGGACACCCTCTCAGATCTGTAGACCTACTATGAGACTCCACCCCAGAATCCTCTAACACCACCACAACAGCAACACCAATGACATTACAGGACACCACCTATGGAGTCTCTTCTAGACAACCTATCCTTGGAGAATGAGCAACACTGTTGTCACCGCCGGATGGACAATCCACTTAATATGGACTCTTCCCACTCATGTGATCAGGTTTTGGCTCTGACCCCTGGGGCTGACCAGATAATAAGAGAAAGAGGGATGTCACGCACCCCATTTCCTATGTTCCTGGTATTTCTGGCTATTATAGACTACCAAACCCATAGTGCATCTGCCCAGGATAATCATTATTGGACCTATGTCCCTACTCCACCTAAATTATAACCTGAGTCTTGGAATGCTGAACCCATTCCTATATACACGGACCAGGTTAAATTGTTAGGAGGAGATTCTAACTCTTATATTAGATTCTAGCTGGGAACATTCCTCCACTTCATAAAGTCTATCTATGAAAAACCCACAGTGAATACCATCCTCATTGGGGAAAAGCTGACAGCCTTCCCTTTGAGATCAGAAAAATGGAAAGGATGCCCATTCTCATTACTGTTGTTCAACAATGTACTAGAAGTCCTAGCAATCAGACAACAAAACGAAATAAAAGGTATTCAAATTCGCAAAGAAGTCGAACTCTCTCTTTTTGCAGCTGACATGATACTTTATATGGAAAACCCAAAAGACTCCACCCCAAACTACTAGAACTCATGCAGCAATTCAATAATGTGGCAGGATACAAAATTAATGTACAGAAATCAGTTGCTTTCTTAACACTAACAATGAAAATATAGAAAGGTAAATGAGAGAATGATTCCATTTGCTATAGCACTAAGAACGATAAGATACCTGGGAATAAACCAAACCAAAGAGGTAAAGGATCTGTACTCAAGGAACTACAGAATAATCCTGAAAGAAACTGAAGAAGACCCAAAAAGATTCATGAGCATTCCATGCTCATGGATCGGAGGAATAAACATTGTTGAAATGTCTATACTGCCTAGAGCAATCTATACTTTCAAAGCTATCCTGATCAAAATCCCACTGGATTTTTCCAAAGAGTGGAGACAAACAATCCTAAACTTTGCATGGAACCAGAAAAGACCCTGAATTGCTAACAAAATGTTGAAAAAGAAAAAACTAGGGATATCACATTGCCTGATTTCAAGCTTTACTACAAAGCTGTGATCACCAAGACAGCATGGTACTGGCACAAAAACAGACACATAGACCAGTGGAACAGAGTAGAGAGCCCAGATATGGATCGATCCTCAACTCTATGGTCAAATAACCTTCGACAAAGCAGGAAAAAAATATACAGTGGAAAAAAGACAGTCTCTTCAATAAATGGGGCTGGGAAAATTGGAAAGCTGTGTATAGAAGAATGAACCTCGATCATTCTCTTATACCATACACAAGGATAATCTCAAGATGGGTAGAAGACCTCAGTGTGAGGCAGGAATCCATCAAAATCCTAGAGGAGAACATAAGCAGTAACCTCTTCAACATCAACCACAGCAAATTCTTTCAAGATGTCTCCAAAGGCAAAGGAAGCAAAAGCAAAAATGGGCTTTTGGGACTGGATCAAGATCAAAATCTTCTGCACAGCAAAGGAAACAGTCAACAAAACAAAGAGGCAACTCACAGAATGGGAGAAGATATTCACAAATGACACTACAAAGAGATAGACAAAGGGCTGATAACCAAGATCTATAAAGAACTCCTCAAACTCAACACACACAAAGAAGATATTCACCTCAAAAAAAGGGCAGAAGACATGAACAGACTCTTCTCCAAAAAAGGCATACAAATGGCTAACAGACACATAAAAAAATGTTCATCATCATTCGCCATCAGGGAGATTCAAATCAAAACCACATTGAGATACCACCTTATACCAGTTAGAATGGCCAAAATTAATAAGCCAGTAAACAACAAGTGTCGGAGAGGATGTGGAGAAAAGGGAACCCTCATACACTGTTGGTGGGAATGCAAGTTGGTGCAGCCACTTTGGAAAACAATTTGGAGATTCCTCAAAAAATTAAAAATAGAACTACCCTATGACTCTGCAATTGCACTACTGGGTATTTAATCAAAGATACAGATGTAGTGAAAAGAAGGGCCATCTGTACCCCAGGGCCCATAGCAGCAATGGCCACGGTCGCCAAACTGGAAAGAACCAAGATGCCCTTCAATGGATGAATGGATAAAGAAGATATGGCCCATATATACAATAGAATATAATGCCTCCACCAGAAAGGATGAATACCCAACTTTTCTATCAACATACAGGACTGGAGGAGATTATGCTGAATGAAATGAGTCAAGCAGAGAGAGTCAATTATCATATGGTTTCACTTACTTGTGGAGTATAAGGAATAACACAGAGGACATTGGGAGTTGGAGAGGAGAAGTGGGTTGGGGGAAAATGGAGAAGGAGACAAACCATGAGAGACTGAGGACTCTAAGAAACAAACTGAGGGTTTTGAAAGTGAGAGGGGTGGGGGTTTGGGTGAGCCTGGTGGTGGGTACTATGGATGGCATGTATTGTATGGAGCACTGGGTGTGGTGCATAAACAATGAATCTTGGAACACTGAAAATAAATAAATAAATAAATAAATAAATAAATAAATAAATAAAACAAAACCCCAAAAAATGAAAACATATTTTTAAATAAAATACTCATTATGAGAGATATTTTTTCTAGGTCACTTGTATTTTCAAAACTATTAAGCAAATTCAGGGAAAAAATAAAGAGCACATTAACAGAAACAGCAATAAAATACATATTCGTAGTTTTATATTGATCTACTTTATACTGTCTGTTTTTAATTTCTTCAGCCTGGGGTGAGTTAGACTGTTTCATTTATCATTATCATTATTAACATAAGATTAAGTAAAGGTTGGGACTTGTAGAGATTTTATATTTTTATTAATTTTTTTTTTTTTTTAATTTCACAGAGACACAGCGAGAGATAGAACACAGGCAGGGAGAGTAGAAGGGGGATAATCAGGCTCCCCGTTGAGCAGGGAGCCCAATGTGGGCCTCAATTCCAGGACCCTGGGATCATGACCTGAGCAGACACTTAACCACTGAACCACCCAGGCATCCCTATTTTTATTTAAATTTAAAAGATACTAAAATATAGGGCAATTTCATGGCATTGGAAAATCTATATCAAAAAACATTTTAAGCAGTTACAAATTTTAACAGTTTTTATTATGTTTTGCTTAAGAGAGTTTAGCTCATTATAGATAATTCAGTTTCCATAGTACTCCTCTTTTAACACAGAACCCAAAATGGTATCACTTATTCATTGGGACTTGCTCAGTGGTATAGTTAAATCTCTATGTATCTGTCAAGCTATCTTTCCTTCACTGCAGAGCCTGTCAGAAATAATCATTTTTCAGTTTCACATTTATAAAGGTGCAACCCCCAGTTTTTCTTGCCTTTTGTATGTCAAAGACTGTGAAGACATGAAATGTTTAATAAAACTACTATGGACATACAAGTAACCACCTTCCCCACTTTTTGTTTTCTGTGTTTCCTTCCTTCATGTTTTATTCAAGAGTATGTCCTGCAACTTAATCTCCAGATTCTTAAAAATATAGTCAGAATATTTATCTGTTTATTAGAAACAAATATATTATAAATATATTATTAAATATGTTTTATATATTTATAAAATATTAAATTCTTGTATTACATCAAAGGATATTTTATAAATAGAATTCCTAACATAAAGTTATTTGAAATGTTTATTTATAAGAGCTATCACACTCAACATTTTTTGTTTTATTTGGTTTTTCTTTTTTTATTGAAGTATAATTGACATATGACATTATATTAGCTTCAGATATACAGCATAATGGTGATTCAATATCAGTATACATTGTGAAATGATCACTGCAAGAAATCTGTTTAACCATTGATCAGTATAGAAAGTTACAGAATTCTCTTTCTCCTGATGAGAACTTTCAAGATCCACTCTCTTAGTAACTTTCAAATATGCAACACATTATAATTAATGAACATCACTGAGCTGGACATTACCAAAGTTCTTTGTTTCAATAAGCAATCTAGTATAGGTTTATGGACTTCAAGCATATTGTTAAAGAGGAAATGATGATAATGCTCCTATGATTCAATTAGAAAGCAGGAGGGGCACCTGGGTGGCTCAGTGGGTTAAGCCTCTGCCTTCAGCCCAGGTCATGATCTCAGGGTCCTGGGATCGAGCCCCGCTGGGGCTCTCTGCTCGGCAGGGAGCCTGCTTCCCCCTCTCTCTCTACCTGCCTCTCTGCCTACTTGTGATCTCTCTCTCTCTCTGTCAAATAAATAAAATTAAAAAAAAAATGTTACTAATCCTCTCTGGCAGGTTAAAAAAAAAAAAAAAAAAAGAAAGCAGGGAAATATGCAAATCCTAGAGAAAAAAGAGATCCCATTTTATATGTTATCACAGGTCATACACAGTTTAAATAAACCACAGAAAGAAATTAAAGGGATTTTAAAGATTAAAGATTATTTTTCCTTATCTAAAGTCCCGATATCTTACAAAATTCTTAGTAGAAATAACATTTAAAAGGGATATCTGGGGGGCTCACTCAGTTCAGTGTCCAAAGCTTGATTTTGGCTCTGATCATGATCTCAGGGTTGTGGGATTGAGCCCCAGATCAGGCTCCAAACTCAGTGGGGAATCTACTTGGGATTCTTTCTCTCACTTTGCCCGTCACCCTGGTGTAGCATGTACATGCATAATCTTTCTCTCTCTCTGTCTCTTGCTCTCTAAAATAAATAAATAAATCTTTAAAAAAATGGTATTTACAATAATGTAGAATTGTATCTGCTTTTTTATTGCTGCAAGGAAAGAAATATATACTTTTTTCTTTTTACCTCATGATATATTTCTACCAGCATTTAGTAGACTTCAGTTTCAAGGCCAAATACTGTAATTCTGTTTGTTAGAATTGTGAAACATGATAGTTTAGATCTACAAGATAATTCCCAACATATTAATTCCAAAATATATTGATAAAACTTCCAGTGGTGCAACATTTAAATCAGTGTGGAAATATAATTTCATTGAGAAAAATTCTAATGTTAATGCTAATTTCATGAGATTGTCCAACAAATGTTCATTTAGGATATAGTCTTTTTTTTTTTAAGGATTTTATTTATTTATTTGACAGAGAGATATCACAAGTAGGCAGAGAGGCAGGCAGAGAAAGAGGAGGAAGCAGGCTCCCCGCAAAGCAGAGAGCCCAATGCGGGGCTTGATCCCGGGACCCTGGGATCATGACCTGAGCCGAAGGCAGGGGCTTTAACCCACTGAGCCACCCAGGTGCCCCTAGGATATAGTCTTAATGGAAATTATAACAAGAGCTATCAGCAAATTTTATCTCTGCTATTAACTTCTAAAATATTTGTCAAAAATATGGATACCTTGTTTTTGCAGGGCTGAAATTTGATTCTGGAACTTCAGAGTGGGCCAGGAAAGTCTTACCTTTTCTTCCTTCAATTACTGACTATACTTAACCTCTTATTTTTAACCAAGCTTCTTGATGCTTTTTAAATTTGATGATC
Source organism: Mustela nivalis (assembly GCF_964662115.1). Classification (NCBI taxonomy): domain Eukaryota; kingdom Metazoa; phylum Chordata; class Mammalia; order Carnivora; family Mustelidae; genus Mustela; species Mustela nivalis. The sequence goes on from NC_139023.1 coordinate 77,819,223, forward strand.
ACTTAAGGTGAAGAACCACCATTTGGAAGAGAAAAAGATATTTCCTAGTTTTGCTTCAGAATATCAGATTTTACCTCTGGTTAATCTCTTTTATTCTAACTCACTGGAGTGCATAAATGGCCAGATAACTGGAAGGAAAATGTCAGAAACAGTTTTTACGTGTAGGACTCGTGACTACTTTTCTCCTGGACGAACTTCACCCACAGTTAGAGTGCTTAGGTTGCAACAAAGTCTGCACTCCAGGCTAACCATGAGTTTAAATAAGCTACTTACCTTCCTTTAGTCTCATTTTCTTTATCAATAAAATAAAAATTTATAATGATATCTATTAGTTGGGGAGAGGATTAACAGATCAGTATATCTTACAATATTTAGAATAATGCATGGCATATATATTCATTTTTTACCTTTACTATGTTTATTTTAATTATTACAGTTATTATCATGCCAATATTGGCATTGAAAAGCATACTCAATAACCCAGAAAATTCCTCTGGAAGAGGAATAATGATTCTTTGGTATATTCAAAACCCTGCATTGTAAAAGTAGTGTCAATATATCATCATATAATAAAACAGGAGCATATTATCCTGGTTGGAATAAGTAGTAGACATTCTGGTTATTTCATACAAAAGCAAAAACAAACACAACAAAACAGAATGAGAAAAAACACGTCTTCCCTTGCTGGAACATTGTTTTCCCAATGAGACATATGTATGACTAGAACAAAACTTCTTTTATTTTCAGCTACTATATAAAAAATTCATTGTCAAAAGTAAGTTTTAATTTGGCACACAACTTACTTAAAAGTGTGAAGACATTTAGACAAAAAATAATAACCAAGTTTTGTACAGTAGATGATTATTAACATGTCTTTTCCCAATGAAACAAAGTGACCTGTTTAAGGACTTACACCTGGATGAGGTGGTATTACAATCCAAGTCTCTTAACTCCTAGTCCAAAGATATGACTTTCAATAAATGTTCTCTTTTTCATGGCTTCAATTACTGAAGGCATTAAAAATTTTTAACATAGACTGTTTGTTTTTATCACTTATTATGTATTCTTCCTATCCATCTGTATTTAAAATTTAATATTCTGTAACTTCCACTTACCAGCTGCCAATCTTCCACCCCTACATTCAGTTAATATTCATCTTTACATCTCATTTGTTTCAAAATATGTTTTTTTAGTATCGAGGAAGGTAGATCAATATTTTAAAATCTAAAGCAAAAGGTTATTTATATTGTTTACCAAAGACAAGTAATTTAAAACAGATAAGGAAGGTGTTATGTATGTGTTGAAAGTTCAGTTTAAAAAATTAATGAATAAACTATAACAATGTAAGAAATTTACTGCCTCAAAGTGTACTTAAGAATATTAAAAAGAAATAAGATAAACAATATCAATTTTAGAATAATAACAATAGCCAAGGCAAAGGAATAAGATTTTTGTATAAGTATTAATTGTTAATTGCTGCCATAACAATTTACCACAAACTTAGGGGCTTAGTACAAAATGAATTCACTATCTTAGAGTTCTGTAGTTCTGAAGTTTGATGGGTTTGGCTTATATTTCTGCTTCAAATTTCACAAGTTTGAAATGAAGTTACCAGAAGGGCTGGCTTCTGAGCATCAATCCACTTCCAGACTCAATCGGATAGTTGGCAGAATTTAGTTGGTAAAATGGAGGTCCTCTTTTGTTTACTGGCTTTTGGCTGATGGTCATTCCTTACTTTTAAAGACTGCATGCATTACCCGGCTCATGGCTGTCTTCATTTTCAAAATAACTAAGGGTGAAGTAAGTTCCTTTTTAAAAAAATATCTCCTGTGTTTCTTCCTCCGCATCTCTTACTGATACTTCTGCCTCTTTTTTCCACTTTTAAGGGCCCATGTAATTATATGGGGCCCATGCAGATAATTTAGGATAATTCTCCTGCATTAAGTTTGTATAACCTTGACTCTATCCGGAGAGAGTCCCTTTTGCAGTGTAATATAATATATTGTCAGGTTCTGGAGATTAGAACATGGACACCTGTGGCAGGGCCATGGGAAGGTGGGAAGGGTGGACATTATCTATTCATCTCAACATAGTTAAAAGGAGATGATAGCACTCAAAAGCTTTGTGGTTTGTTCATTACCGTAAATATCTTCATTTCTGTTGATCTTTTCTATTGATTATTGATTTATTCAATAAGCATTGGGCCCTATTCCAAGCATCAGAGGTAAGGATGACAAATTATTTCCTTGCACTCATGGAGTTTACAATCTAGTGAAGAAAACAATCAACAAATTTTTACTATAAGATTATGTGAACTTTAATGAATGCATTTAAAACACAAGTAAGCAGGTTGATATTGAGGTGGGGCCAAGGGTATAATTTAGGAAATGAATCAATCAAAATCTGGTGAAAGAGAGCTCCAGAAGGAGGTAACAGAATAAATCAGAGTGATGGCATGAAGAATTTTGATTTATTCAAGAAGAGCCAAAGGACAAGAGTGGATAAAGCAAAAGAACAAGGATAATGGGAGGGAGAGTAGTCAGAGAAGCAGAACATAGTGAAGAATTTGAATATTAGTCTTAGGATGATAAGAAGGTTTTGAATAAAAGGTTAATGTTGATATAGACCACATATATTTCACTCTTTTCATTATTTTTGTCTTGGGGTTTCCTTTAGAGTCTATTTTTATAACATCTCAACTAAAGAAATTTTAGAATTTTTAAAATTATGTTTTATCATGACAAAGCACTCATTATTTTCATGAAGTATAAATTTCAAAATTTCTTTTTTTTAACTCCAAAGATATAGCAATGTTTTCATATAACACAACAAAAACAACCAAAATAGTCAATGTTTTAGATTTATAAAATTTAAAAGTGGTTTTACAATATGGCCCTATGAACACAAAAGTAGATGTCTTGAGATTTTGATTTGGTATAAAAATAAAAGAGAAAAGTTAGGTTTGTAAATGTGTAAAATGATGCACAAAGAACAAAAGAACAAAAAGAACAAAAATGAAAGCAAATAATTGTATTGAATGTATTTACTTTAGCCAAAGTAAACTTTGATTCATACTTTACCTTTTCATAATTAAATTTCTTCAGACATCTCATAAGTCTGTCACACAATAATTTTAATATAAGGTCCTTGTTCCTGGCTGACATGCAAAATAAACTGTTTAAGAAATTTCCTATCTCTGTAAAGTAGTAAGTAAAACAACCTATAAATGTACTTTATAAGCATTATATAAAACAAAATATGCATGTTTCTCATGTAGCTTATAGAAATTATTAAATCCATATCAAGGACTACCCTCTGTAATATAAAAATATTTAGTTAGAAACAAAGTAATCTTGTTTAATTGTATTATGAATTGTCTCAGGAGAGAAAAGAATGTACACATCTCATAAAAGAGAAAAGATTAAAAATCTTGAACGTTTCTTTTTCTTTCTCATCTCAAATTACAGAATGATCCCAATGTTAAGAATTTTGCTAAACTCCCATGTCACAATAGGCAATCTCTCCCAAAACTATTGGTAAAATTTTCAGGGATTGTAGGTTCTGGGCTAATGGACTATTTGTTACTATGTTCTGAGCAGGCAGTGTGACCAAAATTACTATTAAGGGAGTGGGAAGTATTTTCTTCTGAGAGATATTTGAAAGATATAACACGAACAATACAACTTGGGCTCAATTAAACTAAAGTGATAATTTATTATAGAACTGGCAGTGTTAATGCATACATTACAAAAAAAATGTTTGGGATAATATGCTAGTCCACAGCAATTTAGGTTATCCTACTTTACTAACTTAAAGAAATATCTTTAAAATTATGTGTACAATTAAAGATTCAGAAGCATGTGGAAGTGAAACTATGTTCAAAATATTTCTATTTTTTCTAGAATTCTTTTGTGTTTATGCTGTTTTATAGATTTTCTCAAGTAAAGCTTGATTATAATACAAATTTAAAGCTATTAAATCAAAATTATACAATTATACCAAACTCATGTTTGCCAATATTAAAGCATCTATAATGTGGCCATATTGGAGAAGGTCCCCAGCTGATTATTTTTCATGGTTAAAAAAAAAATCCATTGAAAATGAGAGCATATTAATAGATTTTGATCAATTGTTAATATAAAGGACGCCTGGGTTGCTCAGTGGGTTAAGCCACTGCCTTTGGCTCAGGTCATGATCCCAGGGTCCTGGGATCAAGTCCCGCATTGGGCTCCTTGCCTGGGGGGGGGAGCCTGCTTCTCTCTCTGCCTCTGCCTGTTTGTGCACTTGTGCTCACTCTCTCTATCTCTCTCCCTCTGACAAATAAATAAATTTTTTAAAAATTTAAAAAACAAAAACAAAAAAAAAACTTAAAAAAATTTGTTAATATAAATCTAAATTATAGATAGAACATTGCTTACAGCAGTAGGGGAGAGAGTTCTGAATAATTGTCCACATCATAAAAAATTGTCTTAAGATAAATTTCGCTTGAAATTTTGAGATCTACAACTTTCCCAATGGCATTACCTATCTCATCCCCAAGTACATATGAGCTTATGGTTCTATATTATTTTGTGACATTGTGTTTCATTTGTTTTTCCAGATTTCCAAATTGGTAACAATTATTTCAATACATTATTTAGAAAAAAATAGTAATAGTTCAGTAAATATATAGCTAGAAAATATCAGACTAATATTTATCAGTTATTCCAACTATAATTTCCTGTAGTAGGAAAGCAGAATATCTTAATGTATTTTAACAATATGTAGATCACTAATATATTGGTTATATATCCTTAGTAATATATAGCAATAATATAATAAATTCATATAGATAGTACTATATCATTAATCCACACACAATTTATTTTTTGGATACCCCAGTTCTCTACTTAAGATTAAAGGGATAACCCAAAACAAGTCATATATTATTACTAAAAATAAATTATATATTAATGTTACAAAAATAACACAAGGTATAAACTGAAGTGAAAATTGTAGTCTATGCTTACATAACTCATCACCAAGAAGGAAGTTATTTTCAATTCACTTTGTCTTTTTCTTATTATGCAAAATTATTTTTGGCAATATTTGTCTTTGAAATGTTATAGAATTCAATAATTACAAATTTTTGCAGAATTAATAGATTTAATTCATCATTTAAAGAAAATTTTAAAATGTTAACATTCTCTATTTAAATGTTAACATATAAACCTGTAATGGTGTTGGACTGATTGATGTAACCCAAGTGTGATGCTAATTGTGCTGTTTATAAAAGTAAATAGAAAATCCATGACAAGTGACATACTAAAATATGTTGAGATGCTACCACTATCTGATAGAATTATAGTTGCCTCCATATCCTTGTTCCAATTAATTTAAAAAGAGTTGAAAACAAAAAAAAGGTGCTACTACATTTAGTGGCAGTGTTTTAACAAGTTATTTTCTTTTCTGCGCTTCTCCCATGTGGCTCATTTAGAAGGAATGAAGGATGATACTCTGATTAAATATATGGGGTATGAAATAACGGTTTAATCTTAAGTTAAATAAATGCATAACCATAGTAGAGTCCTTGTGATAAAGATAAATTTAAATCGTATTTATCAACCTACAGTTAAATAGCTTAAATTGTTATATGGTTCATATGACAAATATTTAGAAATTCTATCTAAATTACTATAAAACCATTATAATATTAAAAATCAACATTAAAATATAGAAATAAATGAGGTATACATCTGAGTCACACATGCATATTGCCACATGTATGAAGTCTAAGTTAATATCTCAAATCTGTAACTTGTTCAATTATATGAAAAACTATGAACTCACATACAAATTATGTCTTCCTTCATTTGTAGCATCTACTTTCACTGATACTGATGTTAACTGTATCACGACTTTCCACAATTGCTAAGGCTGTATTTTTAACTCTATATTCTGATCAATGGCACAGAAACTTTCATATTTTTGTATTATGTAGCTTCTTGAAATAACTCAAGTTAATTCATGATGTATCATATGACATGCTCCCCCAACTTGAATCCATTCTAATTATCTCAGCATATCCCTTAACCTACACTTTATACTCCATGCAAACTAAGTTGATTACTATTACTTCAAAATATTTCATACATTTTTTATTTATAAAAATAATTTTCCTTGTTCAAAAATACCTTGCCCTTTGTATGTTTGCCTGTAATAGACACCACTGGTATTTAAGAAATATGTCAAATTCCTCAACTTATATGAGATCTTTCTTTTTTTTTTTTAAGATTTTATTTATTTGTCAGAGAGAGAGAGAGAGAGAGCACAGGCAAACAGAATGGCAGGCAGAGGCAGAGGGAGAAGCAGGCTCCCTGCTGAGCAAGGAGCCAGATGTGGGACTTGATCCCAGGACGCTGGGATCATGACCTGAGCCGAAGGCAGCTGCTTAACCAACTGAGCCACCCAGGCGTCCCATATGAGATCTTTCTTAATGTTTACCCTATTCTTGCTAGTATTAAAATTTCTCTCTGTCCACAATATTTCCTATTTTGAAATGTTTATAATCATGCTTTTTAAATTACTCATTTTTTTCACATTCATCATTAATCATAATAAATTATATTTTGGGTGTTCTCTTCTATACCCTAAGCTTTTCAGGTCAGGGATTGCAAATTATTTATAAAATAATATGATAATATCATATTATATTATTCGCAATATCTTGAATAACATAGATAAGAACTGGAATGAGCTAAGGAGTTTGTTTAAAAGATGATATTTACTTGATTTTTCCTGTTCTCCACACAAATAATCATAATGATTTCACTGTATTCAGTTATCTATCCATAAAAATGCCAACTCCCTTATCTTTGAATGGAAGTGGAAGACTGAACACATATTTTGGTAGGAAAGCTGTATATATTCTTGCTGTCTTGTGAATATAGACTTATTCACATTCTGCACATTATAAGTGATACCCACTGGACCTCTGCTCTATATTTTCCATGTCTCACTTTGCTAAAACTATTGATTATCAATGAATCCCATTTAAGATGTAGTCATCCCAGATTCTAACTAAATCAATTACTTGCTTAAAATACATAATTGTTCATTTTGACAAGAGAACTAAAATTAGAAATCCTCTAAATTGTGCATTTACCAAATACAATTCATAATACCACATATCCACGTATTTGCCTTATTTCCAGGTAGAGAAATAATAGCAAAGGCTTCTGCTGTCCTCAGGGCCTTTTTTCTTTTTTTTAAAGATTTGATTTTTATTTATGAGAGAGAAAGAGAGACAGAGATCATGAGTGATAGCATGAGTTGGTGAGAAGGGGCAGAGGAAGAGGGAGAAGCAAATTCTCTGCTGAGCAGGGAGCCTGACACTGGTCTCAATCCCAGGGCACCAAGATAATGACCTGAGCCAAAGAAGACACTTAACTGACTGAGCCATCCAGGTGCCCTTGTCCTCAGGGCCTTGATGATAGGCCACTTTAATGTTCTGATTACATTTATATGAGGAATCCTGTGTGGTCTTCCTATTTTCCAAAAGAGACTACCAAGCTGTGTACCAGTGAGGTCCATAATGGGCCCAGCACGCTTCCGCTGCGCTACTCTGCTCCTCCAGAGAGGTCCATAATGAGGTTGGAGCTGGGGGAGTTCTGGTTACATGTTTCTGGGTGACAAGTCTGGGGAAGTCACGGTCCCTCAGGACATACTTTGAATGATGGGAGAGTAAGAAAAAAAAAAAAAAGAGTGTTGAATGAAGAGTTCTTGTATATTGCCTGTGTGAAGTATGTGGAGAGACCTCTTTCTGATGTGGAAAGTAGTACTTTATCATTGCGATTATTTAGAACTGATGGAGGATGATGGTACTAAAAAGCAGCCCATTCTTACTGCTTGGACATGGGGCAGAGGGATGCCCTTTCCATCACTGAGTGCCACTATTAGGAGACCACCCTAACATTTCTGCTTGTTAATCTGTAATCAGCCAAATGATTCACTCCTATTTGCTCACCAGCTTCCCCTAACTTTTGTGCCTTTTATTCTTACTTCTGGGATTGCACTCCCTAGTAAGGAGTCATATACAATATCTTGGTTCACCATCTTTTGTCTGGAAAGCTGAGGTTAAACTGTCAACAATGTCATTTACCCAATTCTGCATTTGTTTATAGCTTCACCTGCTACCCTTCTTCATATGTACAGTGTCTCTCCACCAACCCTGAAATAACTCTTTTCTAATAAGGCATCATTCCTATTTTAATATTTTATATCTTTCTTGAATTCTCTGTTTTGTCTGGTCTACCCAAGAGCTATCTACTCTGTGCAAATAATTTGGCTAATGTGCTCTTATTGAGAGTAGTGGGGATGGAGGAGTAAGAATGAACAACAACCTATGGGCATAGGATATAAAAAGAGTATCATGATTTACTTTGGCTGTTATAAAGAATAGGGATAAAATATGATTACTCAAGAAGAGTAGCTAAGATGGTAGAAATGTGATGTCTCCCAACACCAAAGGCATCATGTCCAAAGGTAAGAAAAATAAGCTGGAATAATGTCAGGTCCTATCTTGCTTTCACAAACTGAAGAACATTTTGGGTGTGGTTTTGAAAATGAGTTTTGAATAAACATGCTTATGTGGGTTTTTTCATCTGCATATCCACCATGAGTGTTTCTAGGGATTAATGATTTCATCTCTGATGCCTTAATTGACCTTCTCTTCCAACAGACACAGTAGCGACCAAATATGGACCACATTCTGCTGTATTTACTTTTGGTAATAATAACTTTTTATTTCTGTTATTATCTCTTTTAACAAATGAGCTACTTGAGGACTTGACCTATAGGAAACACCAAAATAAGCAAATATTGAGTGGAAATACCATTCTTCATTACCTTTATTTTTTTCATTTATTCTTATTCACTTACAAATATATAATCTGTTCAAATTCATTTGGTATTAGTAAAAAAAAAAAAAAAAATGGACCTAAAGGATCTTAATACTTATCACCCACTACTTCCCACAATTTATCACAAGGAAAGATTTTTCAAAAACCTCAACTCAATCTCTGAATCTGGAATGTTCCTTTGCAATTTTCCTCATCAACACAATTAGTTTCAATCTGTCAAAATATTCAAAATGAATACTTTCAAATATTTTTACCATGTATTCTTTAATATTAGTAACATTTAAAAATTAAGTTCCAGGTACTTTTCTAAGTACTTTGCCTCTATTACCTCAATTAGCACTCACAAATATATGAGGAATCCTGTGTGGTTTTCCTGAGAAAAGATATTATTATCCCCTCACTTAACAGGTGAGCAAGTTGGAGTGAAGTTAAGAAATTTCTGGGCTACACATGTGCTAAATTTTTAATTCAAACTCAGACAACAAAACACCAGAACTTCTGTATAATACTACTCTAGGATAACATCTCATTAACTACTGTGGAGCTCTGTGCCACAAAGAGTTAATATTCGATTACCAATATTTCAGCAACAGGGAGGAAGTTTAGAAACCTGATTCTTCCATGGGAAATTTTAATTTAGAAAATGTAAGTCAAGGAAAATATAATTAGCAATTTAACTTGCATGCTTTTTTTTTTTTTTTAAGATTTTATTTGTTTATTTGACAGACAGAGATCACAAGTAGACAGAGAGGCAGGCAGAGAGAGAGAGAGGAAAGCAGGCTCCCTGCTGAGCAGAAAGCTTGATGTGGGACTGGATCCCAGAATCCTGGGATCATGACCTGAGCCAAAGGCAGCAGCTTAACCCACTGAGCCACCCAGGTGCCCCAACTTACATGCTTTCTAAATGATTTTCTCATGTTTTATTTATAATATGTCAGCCTAAGTAAAATTTCCTATAGTTTAAGTAAAACCACATTTTTCATCTTTGCTGTGAAATTTTCATCAATCATGTGACCCTTAATTGACTTTCTTCCTTAAAAATAATTAAGGATTTTGAATGGTAGTGAAGAAAATCATGAAGAAGTATAAAAATTATGATTCAAAAAAAACCTGCCTTGATTATGTTGTTCTTATATCATTAGGAGATGAAATCCAAAGAGCTTGGTGAAAGACTTCAAACTAGAGATTGCTGCTGCCCCTCGGAACAATTTGTTACTTAAACTGTAACCCCTGGAGGATTTTGCTAGTTACCAAGCACATTTAGATATAGCCTTAAGACATACATATACTGGCAACAGGTCTTTGGGGAGAAGGATGATGTATGACCGTGAAGCTGGGCAGCTGGGGATGCCCCGCTCGCTCAGGGCGGAACGCCGCCCCTTCACAGAAACTGGGCAGCTGGGGATACCTGGCTCGCTCAGGGTGGAACACCGCCTGCTTCAGGGAAGCTGAGCACCCTGGAACGCCTGGTCAGCTCAGGATGGAACGAAAACCGAAAACCGCCTGCTTCCCTTATGCTTTATCGCTCAGTTCTCTTCCCAGAAGCGCCCATTGTTAGTTAGATGAGTCCTTTGAATGTGCTTGGTTAACTATAAATTTTATCCTCCTTCTTGCTTGTTTGCAAGACGGGATTAACGTTTGACCTTCATGGATCCTTCTATTGGCTATTGTTTTCTATCCAATAAAAGTGAGACTGTGGAGTTGCTCGTGGCAGCAGTCCTTTTCGACTGTTGTCCCCTGCTCCCAGTCTCTTGCTTCTGACTTGTTTGTGCCTAATTCTTCTCTTGTCACCGACTGGAAGTGGTAAGAGATGAAAAAGAACTTTCCAGAATTATCTTCAACGTTCTGCTCCGTTATGGATGCAGAAAGCTACAGAGATCACTCCAATTTTAACAGAAATAAACTAAATAATTTATAAATTTGTAACTTGACTTGTGTCCATCAAAGGCCAGAGAACAACCAAGTAACCCAAATTTCTGAAACCAAAAAAAAGACAAGAAAACCAAATAACTGAATTCTGAAGAGAGAATAACCCCATCAAGAAGAAACAGAACATGCAAACTGTCGCCCTTATTAAAGAGTTTAGGAGTAAGAGGAACCAATCACCTGTCACACTGGTAAGTTTTATTTAAACTAAAGACTAAGTGTGGATATTGTATCAATCTGTAATTGTGAGTTGCCCTAGACTCAAGGCTTTTTTCAGTGGTCCCCACCATTGCTCACAAGAAAGACTGGGAAGGAGCGAGCCAGAGAAAGCCTTGCTCAGTGCCACAAAATGCAGCTGATTGTTGGTATTTGGGATGAGCAGAAAATAAATATCACCAACTTTCCTACTCTCCTGCAAATCAAATCCTTAAGCTCCTGGGAGAAGACAGAAAACATTCTAAACATTAGGTAAAAACTTAATGTGGAGGAAGGGTAGAAGGAGAAACTCCTTTTCACTGGGAGATAACCAGGAAACCACTACACTGGCCTTGGATCCTATATCGATACCAAGCTCAGATGAGCTACTGATGAGAGATGGGCAGAAAATTCCCCCCCAAGTACATCTCAGATATAAGGCAATATTTAGAGAGCTGAGAAATCCCACCCTCCTAAGCTCAAGGGCAGAGCACTACCTAACATTTAAGCAGGAACTGCCCAACTGAGATTACACCACACATGCTTAACATAAAGTAATGAATGAAGTCATAAAAAAGAGAAGTTGGCCACCTGGAGGGAAGATAAACAGCATGAAGACTGACCCATCTCAAGTGCAGCTATTTAAACTTGTTTGGAAACTGAGAGCGTGGAAAAATCACTGAGGAAAGCAACTTTCGGAACTTCGCCCAGATCCTCACTACCCCACCTCTACAAAAATGTGAAGTCTGAGGTACACTGATAATAAGAATATCAACAACAAAACCCAAATCCAAGTGAACTCATGGGTAGATTGATTAATTTTTTCACATTAATGGCCAAATGGAGGAAGCATTTCCAGGATTAAATATTAGTTGTCTCAATTACTATTGCCTTACTTAATGGTGTTTATCATTTAATGAAAAGTATCAAATACACCAAAAAAGAAAAGAAAGAAAAACAAATTTTGCCAAAGATAAAGCAATTATGAAAATAAGACATGACAATGATGTATATGTTGGAATTATTAGAAAAGGTCTTTAAAATAGTTCCAATTGATATGGGAGGTAGTGAAGGTAGGGGGTGGCATGCAGAAAGGGGTATATAATTTTAACAGAGAGATGGAAGATATATGAAGGGATCCCATGTATGAAGATGGCCATTTTAAAGTGTTCCAGTTTTTAAAATGAAAAAAAAAAAATTAAAATAAACCACATCTAAAAGTCATGGTAAAACATTGATGGATTTCAAATCTAAAAGAAGAAAGAATAATACAGACAAAATACTTGAAGACAAAATAAAATATTCCAATTATTTAAAAATTATTTAAAAAAATCAAATCATATATTAGCTCAGAGAATGCTAACCAGAATAAATTCTAAATTTGAGTCATATAAAATATTCATGAACTTTCTAAAGAAACGATATCTTAATTTGTTATTTTCCCAAAATTCACCTAGATATAGACTATTATAAGAATAAAATCACATTATGCTCCTTTTTATTTTTTGTTTGAAGAAATCATCAAAATGATTCTTAAAGTTTGTGAAAGAGCATAAGACCTTGAGTAGCCAAGGCATTTTGAAAAAGGAGGATGTATTTGGTGAATTTGCACTACCTGGTCTAAGATTGGGAAACAAAGCTACAATCCAGCTAAAGACTGCAGTAAGAACTAGTGTGTATTAGCATAAGGACAGACATATAGATTTATGAGGCATAATAGAAAGTTCATAGGGTGGAGGAGGGTGTGGGGACACTGGGACCTCAATTTGTTTTTCCAAATAAAGTTGGAAAAACAGGAAAAAACAAAGAATAGAGAGTTCAAATATAGATGTGCACATATATGATCTTTTTTTTTTTTTAAAGGAAGATGCTTAGACCATCCAGTGTTGAAAGGATACTCTGCAATAAATGGTGTGGGTGGAAAAAATTGGATAGCCATATGCAAAGCAAAAACCTTCAACCCAGATTTCTCACCATATCCAAAAATTAACTCCAAGTAAATTATAGACCAAAATGTAAAACCTGAAACTGTACAATTTCTGTGAGAAAGTATAGAAGACAAATTTTGTGATATAGTTTTATGCAAAGGTTTCTTAGATAAGATATCAAATGTACAATCCATTAGGTAAAATAGTTCATACACTGAACTTCATTGAAATTAAAAATGTGTGCTATTTGAAAGCTAGACTATTAAAACAAGAAAAGACAAACAATAGGATGGGAGAAAATTTTTGCAAAATACATAAATGATAAATGTCCACTATCTAGACACCATAAAGAACTCTCAAAATGGACACATAAGGGCACATACAACAGAAAATTTGAACAGGCAATTTACCCTAAAAGATATCAAGATGGCATAAACATAAGAAAAGATTCTTGACATAATTACTCACTTGGGAAATTAAAATTTAAATCACAAAGGGATACCACTACAAACATAATAGAATGGCAAAACTTCAAACAAACAGACAAAAACACTGAAAGTAGCAAGTTCTGGCCTGGAAAGAATTCATATCCTCTAGAACTCTCATACACATTGAAGATTTTTTAAATGCTAGGCAGTTTTTTGGTAAAATTAAACCCAACTCTCCCACCCCTAGGTGTTTTACCCAAGAGAGATGATTATTACATATATTTGCATAACAATCAGTACATGTGTATAAAGAGCTTTATTTATAATTGCAAAATTAGGAATGATCCAAAAGTCCACATCTGGAGTGTGGATAAAGAAATGTGACACATCTGTACAATATAGCATTCAGTAATAAAAAGAACATGTTTACTCATACCTGCAGTGATAGAAATAATTTTAAAATGCTATGCTAAGTAAAGGCTATATTCTCTATACATATATATATATATATATATATTTTTTTTTTTAAAAGGCAAAACTATAGGGACAAATAGCAGATTGTAGGTTATCAGGATCTGGAGTGAAGGGGAATATGATAATAAAGGGTAAAGGGAAGTTCTGAGGTGAATAAATATTTTCAGTTGACCCAAATTACCACTAAATCCTTATAGATTTAGTTACTTCCTAACTTGAATTTAAAAAAAAATATATTTTTTGTTGTGATTTTTTTTGTTTGTTATTTATATATTTCACATTACGTTCTTAACATCAATGTTGCTTCAAATGTTTCTTCTAGAATAGTGAATACTCCTTCCTTTCTAAAATCTGTTAGCTACTTCAGATGTATACTCCTATAGTATTTTTCTATCCCTGTTTTATAGTCTATTTCATTTGCTAATGTAATTATCCATTTCTTTCTCTATATTTAATATTCTTGAAGGCATGTACTGTGAATGCCTTGTTCATTACTGATGTTCCTTATTCAGCTTAGCAATCTTCACTTAGATGATTATTGTGTTAGCTGGATATGATTCAAGTGGTAACAAGAAATTCAGATTTTTACTTATAAAAAAAAGTCTAGCAAGTTAAAAATTGATTATTTTGTGTAGGAATTTATATGTCCATTTATTTAATAAAGGTAACTTGAAAAAAGTGTCAGGGATTAAATAACTGAATCTCTCCAAGATCCAAAAGTCCTACAAGATATATAATTTTTACTGAAGACAAACCTTTAGGAGATATTGGTTAATAAAATGCACCTGTACCACACTCCATAGTCCACGCAAAACTGATTTAAAATTATGAAGTGAGCTGAAAGTATGTGGTAAAATGGAGTCCCCAAAAGGAATATTGTTGAGAATATTTAAATAAAAAGAGATATTAAATCTGAAGTTTTTTCTAGTTTTACTAATAAATTATTTTTATGATTCTAAATGACTTCTGAACCTCTGTATGTGTGCTTCTGTGCATATGTGTGTACAAAAACGCACACACACACACAAATTCTATATGCATTAATATCCATTATATTGATTTTTTGACAAAAATTCATAAAAGCATCATAGCTTTGTTATTAAAGACATAGACAATGGAGATAAATGGACTGGAATTGAGCCATGACTGTAACATTTGTTAATAAGGTAGTCTTGAAATCCAAACCTTGATTTCATCATCTGTACAATAAGAATGGCATTAACTGACTAGCCTTATAAAATTATTTAGCATATTTAATTTTAAGTGAATGCTTACTATGTTAGCTAAAACTTTAAAACCTAAGTGTAAACATTGATTTTTTATCATCTCTAATTTTGTATTTGTTTACTATGTTATATACATTTTGATATATTTCTCAATATATTACAAAAAATATATTATAAAATTAAAAAATGACAGGCTTATAGGATACAAAATAAACAGATGTGTTTGCCTTTGTTAAATCTAAAGAGCTAATATTTAAAGAAAATATGGCATTATAATCAACAAATGAGGAAATTTTTCTAATAATTACTTTTCTTAAGAATAAGACTGTGTTTGAAATATATACTATTTCTTTGAGTTTGAATTAAAGGATTTTGGGAAAATATTGCAGCATAAACGTAAAGTTATCTATATAATGAGTCACAATGAAGATAAGGCTGTAAAACAAACCAACTTATAAACAAGTAAAATGTACATTTCTAACATGAAGATATTTCTCCCTCGTCTCAAAAGACTAAAAAAGAAATTAAATGATAATTGCCTTTATGCACAAGACCCAAAGAAAAATGAGTAGGTGGAAAGGGAAATCAATATTATTTGAAGAAAATATTATTTGAATATGTATAATGCTCTATTTGAATACAAGTGTTTCATATGTAATACTTATGATTGTTCCCTTATTTCTTTCGATGTTACTTACAGCTTATTTTTCTTTGTACCCCATTATTAACATTTTGTTGGATAATCCACATTCTGAGTAACATTCAGAAGTATGAAGTATCAACATCAATCTTTCCTGGGTTACGTCAGTATGTGTACATAAGTCCTATGTCATCAGGCCTATATCTTCACTGTGTGTCCAGCTATATGTATTATGCAAAGTTTGTACTCTTGAAACTGTACTAAATAATGGAAGTTCTTAGAGTTGGAAAAACCTTTACTTAAAGCAAGTATGATGAAATGTAATTATTTCATATTTGACTGGGGAGTTAATCTGGTGTTTTGTTTGTTATTTATATATTTCACATTATATTGTTAACATCAACGTTGCTTCAAATGTTTCTTCTAAAATAGTGAATACTCCTTCCTTTCTAAAATCTGTTAGCTACTTCAGATATATACTTCTGATGTGTAATATGATAACTCCTCTAACATCTTTTTAGGAAGTTTTCTCTGTATCACTTATCTATATTTCCACTATGTAAATAGCATTTATGAGTACTGCTATACAATGGTAAATGTTTTAAATGCTGATTTAAAAGGCAGAATCCATGGCCTTAAATGATTTTTAAAGATTGTTTATTTATGTGATAGGGAGAGGGAGAAAGAGAGCAGAGCCAGAGAGAACATGAGTGGGTGAGGAGGTAGAAGGGAAGGGAGAAGCAGACTCCACGCTGAACAGAGAGGGAGAGGGAGCCTAATGCAGGGCTTCATCCTAGAACCTGAGATCATAACCTGAGCCAAAGACAAGCCGTTAACTGATAGCCACACAAGGGCTCTGGATTTAAAAGATTTACATTCATTTTGGTTTCATCTCAGGAATATATAGAATTGGAAAGAGCATCACTCCACCCTTATGCAAAGAAAAAAATCCAGACAAAATGCAGATTGGGGACTACTTAAAATCATCAGCTGATATTTCAGAGCAACCAAATAATCTTAAATTTAAGAAGACATAGACTCCTGTAGGGAGGTATAGGGCAAAACACTACATTAGAAAGCCAAGGATGTAGGATGCTGGGTAAGAAGAATAGCTAGAAGAGTTGGTGAATTGACCGTGACCAATAAAGGACTCTCAGAAGTTTATGAAGCCCCTAGTGGCCACAGATTTAGGAGGGATAGCACCTTCTTGTGGGCCTTTTTACCATGAACCCCCACAAAATCTCACAGAAAAGGGAAGTGCATGCTGAGAAAATTTGCCTCCTAAAAATGGCTTGAAGTAGGGGAATAATAGCTGTTGTGGGAGGGGGAAAAAGCTGCATAAGAATCCTTCTTCAGGATCAACTATGGAGGAAAAATGCTTTAATCCATAGGAAGAATAACAAAAACTGTTAACTTTAAGGTACTGGGAAGAATCATTATAAATGGGAAGGGTGATTTCTACCTCTGAGGGAGGAGAAGATATACCTCCTGGGACCAGAACTACAGCTGGTAGAGGAAGGGTAGGATTTTGATGGACACTCCCAGATACTTAGGGAAACAGTGGTAGGCTGAGTGTTAATCAGATCATCAGAGAATACCCCTGTCCTGTCCCCCAATCCTAGCCTACTGAATATGGAATAAAAGTGACAGTGGAATACTGCTATGAGATTTGGTAGAGACACACTACATTTGTCAGGATTCTCCAGAGAAACAGAAAAAAATAATATATAGAGAGAGATATATGAGGATATTTATGATAGGAATTGGCTCACACAGTTATCAAGGCTGAAAATTCTCATGATCTACATCTGAAAGTTGGAGAATCAAGAATGCCAATTATATAATTCTGTTGGAGTCCAAAGAAATGTTAAAGAAAAATCTTCAGACTAAAAGAAAATAACAGACAAAATTATGAATTTATAGAAAGGAATTAAGAGCACTGGGAATGGAATAAGTAATAAACGCGGGTAAGAAAATAAAATCAGTTTTCTCTTTTTTAGTTATTTAATTATCTAAAGCAAAATCATTACAATGGATTATTTGTTCATAGCACATAAAATAGATTATAACAGTATTTTAAAAAGAAGAATTGAGAATATATTGTTGTGTATTCCTTATAGTATACAAGAAGCTCTATAATATTATTTGACTATGGTTAGTTAAGGATGAATATTGAAAACTTGGGGCAATCACTAAGAATGTAATTTAATATTGAAGATGAAATGGTATGATTAAAATGACCAATTTGCTCCAGAGAATACAGAAAATGAAGAGAAAAAAACAGAAAGAATAGGTGGAACAAACAGAAAATAGCCTACAAAATGACAGTTTAATTCAGATATATAAATAACCAAAGTAAATGTGAATGACTTAAATGCAGCAACAAAAGAAAGGCAGAGACTATTACATTGGGTAAAAAGCAAGAATTATCAATAAGCTTTTTATAAGAAAAACACTTTAAATAGAAAGACATGGACAGGTCAACAATGAAAGGATAGAAATGAAGGAACACATGACCCAAAAGTAAGCAGGAGAGTCAAAACACCTCAGAACAATGGTTATTATTAGAGATGAAAAGAGATGTTACATAATGAAAAAAGGTCAATTTCCCTAATGTCATAACAATCCAAAGTATGCATGTTCTAGAAACACACACACAAAAAACAAAAACTAATAAAACTGAGAAGAAATGGAACACAATTATAGCTGAAAATGTCAATGCTACTCCTAACTGATAAAATGAGAAACCAGAAAATCAGTAAGAAATTGAAGGCCAAAGAAGATAGTATCCCTACAATCTCTCAGCTTCTGTAGCAGGATAACAGCCTAATATATATTTTTTTTCTGTAAGAGTCTAACATTGTTAATGCATGATGACTTTAGATTGTAGTTTGATTATTTTCAGTTCAGTTACTTCCATACCAATCCCATTTACAAAAATATGAAACCCATGAAAAAGGATGGATAGATGTAGAGAGGTATAATATTTGTTTGATCCCTAATGCCTGGCACACTGAAGTAACTAAAGTTTTCTAAGACGGAATGTAGGAAATCTACATGCATTTCATGTGATACATATGAAAAGAAAAGAAAAGAAAATATGTCTTATTTTAATGTGTAAATTTTCAGTGGTCAAAAGACAGATGTTGCCTTTAAGCTTAATATCCATTTATCATTTTCAAAGTGATTCTTATAATGTTTGTACCTAGAAATGTCACATAAGTATACTCTATTATATTGAGTTTGGTTATTTTCTTTGTTATAAATTAGAATAAATTACTGTTCACTTAATGTAATGAATTATCATCTCTTGTTTTCCTCTAAACATTCAATTTAATGAATTAAATGCAAAGTTTCCAAATGCATTATAATTAAAGGTAAGTGTAAATATAAAGATAAAAAGGATGAAAGTTAACTTCCACCAATATTTCATACCAAAATACATTATTTGCTTAAAATAGAGATTAAATTGCGGGACGCCTGGGTGGCTCAGTTGGTTAAGCAGCTGCCTTCGGCTCAGGTCATGATCCCAGTGTCCTGGGATCGAGTCCCACATCGGGCTCCTTGCTTGGCAGGGAGCCTGCTTCTCCCTTTGCCTCTGTCTGCCTGTGCTCACTCTCTCCCCCCTTTCTCTCTCTGATAAATAAATAAAATCTTTAAAAAAAAATAGAGATTAAATTGTATATATATGATAATTGCTGATGGACAATAACATCATGTATCATGCTACCCTGAGGCTAAACAATAAATGAAGGGCTAGTAGTCATATTTTTTTTCATTTTTTATACATGTTACTTCTGAGGAGAGACCCAATTTCTCTAAGTAGAGTGAAATAAAGAACCTACTGTTGTTTTCCGATTTAGCACTAAAAAGTTATAATTCAATCACCTTGTTTGTTTTTCTTTTTAATTTTTTATTTTTTATAAACATATATTTTTATCCCCAGGGGTACAGGTCTGTGAATCACCAGGTTTACACACTTCACAGCACTCACCAAAGCACATACCCTCCCCAATGTCCATAATCCCACAATCACCTTGTTTTTTAATCCATCTTTATATTCAAAATAGACTGTCATTTTATGAATTATCCACTTTCAGAATCACTCATTTTTATCTCTAAGTATCCAATTATTTAACTCAGTAAAGAAATATTCACTAATATTAATATAAGAACTTTATCATAGTTATTGGAAAACATGACTTTTTATGAAAGAATACTTTGATATTTTAATTATAGATATAATTATTACAAAAGATTCAGCATATACTTATTGATTTTATGACATTTCAATCTATTAAAAGATATGAAGTAAAGTAGAAAAAAAATTGATCATTGTAGCTAGCCAATAGAACTGACTGGCTCAAATATCTTATCAAGGATATATGTATGTATGCATGTATCTATCTATCTGTCATCTATCTATAGATACATAAAGAGAGAGATAGAGAGAGAAAGAAATAGAGAGAGAGAGGTCAGTTGCAATAAACAAAACACTTAAAACAGAAATTGTAAAATTTCCTTAATCCACTGAAAAATTCTAATAAGCGTCATTCAACTCAAGTGTAAAAATTTCGATGTAAAAGAGACAAAAAAGAAATAACTTAGGAGTCAAATATCTTAATAAACTAACCTGTTGTCTCAATTGGTGTATAGGATGAACAAAGCCTGCCTAAACAACATTTGTTTAGATATTGGGTTTGACAAGATTTTTCTAGGCACTGTAATCCTAATTTTTTGATTTAGCCAAAAATTAAGATATATTCATTGTAGGGGCACCTAGGTGGTTCAGTGGGTTAAAGCCTCTGCCTTCTGCTCAGGTCATGATCCCAGGGTCCTGGGATCAAGCCCCACATAGGGCTCCCTGCTCAGCGGGGAGCCTGCTTCCTCCTCTCTCTCTGCCTGCCTCTCTGCCTACTTGTGATCTATGTCTGTCAAATAAATAAATAAGATCTTAAAAAAAAAGACATATTCATTGTAGATAATCTGAAAAATATCAACTGATTTCCCCCAGAATACTGTATTATGTGTCCCAGAACCCTATCTATCAATGTGATATTTTTGTTTATAAAGTTCCAATAGTTTTTAAAAATCATTGCTACCATAATACAGAACATAAATATAGATGATAGATGATAGATGATAAATAGATAGATAGAATCTTCAGGATCCTGAAATAAACTTCCAGTTCCTCTTCACTTAAAGTAAGATGCAAGACTTACTGTGTTATAGTTAAATATATCATCTCAAAGAAAGTTTGTCTGGTTCACAAAAACTATTTTTGCTTAACATGGTCACATCCGCAGCATTCTGTGTTAATCAAGCCGTGGTCACCCTATGCCAATGCATACTGACCTTTCAACAACTTAGATCAGTACCTTTGTCATAGGTTAAGGTAAAACTTAATTTAGCTTATACACTTGTTAAAAGCTACCTTTAGATCCAATGCCATCTTTGACTCTTATATTAATATCAAAAGAGTCTTTACTTCCCAATGTGCACTATAAAATACTGCCTTCTTGTTTATTAACTTACAAATATTTTTTTCTCTCTTTTCACAAGGTACTCCTGCTGCTCATCCCATCT
Source organism: Mustela nivalis (assembly GCF_964662115.1). Classification (NCBI taxonomy): domain Eukaryota; kingdom Metazoa; phylum Chordata; class Mammalia; order Carnivora; family Mustelidae; genus Mustela; species Mustela nivalis. The sequence continues at coordinate 77,840,526 of NC_139023.1, forward strand.
TTTTTACTAAGATCTTCTCTCAGTAAGTGTCCTTTCTTATATCTTCAATTAGGTTAATTTATGTTTATGTTTGTAGAAGAGATTTAGTTAATGGAAGTATAGATGTTATGTCATTTTCCTGCAGCACCATTAAATACCAAACCTTTCCACAGACAGAAAAGACGTGACCCTTTTTAACTTACAGTAGACAGTTCCTTTTTTTTTTTTAATTGAGGAATAGTTGACATAGATATTATATCAGTCTTAAATGTACAACATAGTGATTTGACAGTTCTATACATTACTCAAAGCTCACCACAATAAATGTAGTCATAGCAAACATTTTAAAATTAATGTTTTTATTTCCATACATTTCCCCTTACTTATTCTAAGCATACTTGTCAATTCTTTTAACAAGTTCTACCAATATGACACATTAAATTAGAAAGACAAATATCATATGATTTCATTTATATGTGGGATCTAGAAAACAAAACAAATGAATAAACAAAAGTAAAATAACACATAATGGGCGCCTGGGTGGCTCAGTGGTTAGCCGCTGCCTTCGGCTCAGGTTATGATCTCAGGGTCCTGGGATCGAGTCCCGCATCGGGCTCTCTGCTCGGCAGGGAGCCTGCTTCCCTCTCTCTCTCTGCCCGCCTCTCCGTCTACTCGTGATTTCTCTCTGTCAAATAAATAAATAAAATCTAAAAAAAAAAAAAAAAGAACCACATAAATACAAAGAATAGAGGCAAATCGGTGGCTCAGTGGGTTAAACCTCTGCCTTCCGCTCAGGGTCCTGGGATGGAGTCCCACATTTGGCTCTCGGCTCAGCAGGGAACCTGCTTCCCTCTCTCTCGCTCTCTCTTTCTGCCTGCCTCTCTACCTACTTGTGAACTCTGTCAAATAAATAAAAATAGATAGATGATAGATAGATAGATAGATAGATAGATAGATACAGAGAATAAACTGTTGTCAGAGGGGAGGGACTGGAGGGATGGGCAAAATGGGGAAAGTGGAGTGGGAGACACAGGCTTCTAATTATGGAATGAATAAATAATGCAAATAAAAGGTGCAGCACTGGGAAATTACTCAATGGTATTGCAATAGTGTTGCATGGTGACAAATGTTAGCTACACTTGGGTTGAGCATAACATAATGTATAGACTTCTAATCACTATATTGTACAAATGAAACTAATGTAACTTTGTATGTCAACTATATTCAAATTTAAAAAGTAAATTTCTTTTTCCCTAAATTTATAACAGTAGTGAGTGAATAAAAACGTTCTCAAATCAATTCACTGTGGAAGTTGAACACACAATCACTTTTCATGTAGAAAATAGACAAAAGGGAGAAAAATGGCCTATGTTCTCATTATCTCCTCTTGAATTTTACAGAGACATCAAATCTAGAGACATCTCTAGATTCGCATGCCTCATTTCCTAATAAACATCTCTGATAAAACACCTATTGTCTAAGGCATGGTTTTAGGAAAGAAAAATTGTGTAAACAAGTTCATATGGAAGAGTTCATTTACTTCTCTAATTTGTAGGTTTGGAAACCTGATATGGGAGAAGAATTGAGTCAAAGCAGTCTAAGATTGCATACTCCTCAAGGCTCTCATTTTCTCAAAACTTGTAGGCGCTTAATTAAATTCCCTTCCCATCATTTCATCAGTTGGTATAACAACATATTTTTTTCATGATAAAATTGTGCTAATAGCTCAAAATATTATGGATACTAATTTCTTAAATTTATCTACTTATTTTATTCATTAGCAGTGGACATGAAGTAATTATAATTTAATCTCTTATTGTATGAGTACAGATGCAGTATTATACACTAAAGTAGATATAGTTTTGATTATGTAATTATGATTCAGGATCAAGCCATTCTCACTGATTCATAGAGAAATTCTTCAAGAGGAATAGAAAGTGATATTTTAGAATTAGTGTTTTTATAATTTTATTTTTTCATGGAATGCAGGCATGTCTTGTCTAGATTCTTAGTATGAAATTCGACATTTGTTGGGTGTGAAATGCATGATACAGTTCATTATTGATTTATTATCACTATCAAGTAATTTCCTCACCAGGGAATAGTAAAATGCTTCCTCTCCTATCAATTACATTCAGCTGTGCCGAAAATAAGAATTTCACAGCGACTTCTTACCAATACTAAATCTACTAAGGACAAGTAAATATTCTAAATGTCATGGTCACTGTATATATACTTTAATCATGTCTTTAAATATTCTTTTAGTTTTCTTTTCAGTCTATTTTATTTTCCCTGAAAAAAATGATGTGCTTAGAATTAGTCAATGCAATAAATTGAACTGGCCCCTCTTGGTTCATAAAATATTTACCCTGTCCTGAAATGTCAAAATATTTTAGCCTCGTGTTTTCAAAAGCTATGATTTATCCTGCTGTCAGAGGTGAAGAATTAGGTTTCCTTCTTGAAACAGATAATAAGAACAAACTGATATTTTGAAATTTGGTATCTTAAAAGCCATGAAACCAAATTTCACTTCATGTTTTTGGCCGTATTATGTAATTTCTTTTGTATTAATAAAAACTATTCCTGACATACATTTTAGTCCTGAAAAATAAACGAAAACATGGTTGAAATGCTAAGCTTCGCTAAAGAGAAGTCATTCTAATTTGTGGAGGTTCTACATTTCCTTACATTTAATAGCAATTCCCTTCACACTCAGAAGGCCATGTGCAGTGATTATAGACCACAGTGGGGAATAAACTTGTCCTTACACTCCACTAGCATTTCATATATATTTTTTCTTTAACCCACTTATATATAATAGACTTAAAGGAAGAATGGCTTTTCAGATATCAAAAGGCAGTGAAGCAGCTAACATAGAATTTCATAAGGTTTTTGCTGGGTGGCGGAGCAGTGATAGTTGCATAAGTGGAAGCATTGCTGGGTGCACTTGGCGTTTATCACTAATTCTAGTGCAGGGTTCTCTTTGGTGCATGGCCAGTTTTCTCATCAGGAGACAACAGTAAACTGCTTAATGAAGATTTTAATGATTATTTTAGAAGAGTGAATTACTTGTGGTTATTTTAATATTTAATGTTGAAATATAAATGATCATGCATACTTCTAGAAATATATTTGAAATTCTGGTTTCAGATCTAATAACTAAATTAAGAAATATTTTGTGCAAAATATGCAAACAATGAATCTTCGGACACTACATCAAAAAACAGTGATGTACTGTATGGTGACTAACATAGCATAATAAAGAAAAAAAAAGAAATATTTTGTTGTTTCAGAACAAACAAGAGGCATACTTTTCCAGAGACATCTTCAAAATGAAGGAGATGAATCATGTTAATATTACAAAGAAATTTAATCAAATATATGTAAATAATCTTAAATGAATTTCTAAATATTATATTCACTGTCCATCATGTGTTTTTTTGGCTAAATAAAAATCCCAAGTTCTTACAAAACATTGGTATGTTATCTTTAAAATACAATTAAATACAGTAATATACTTATATATTAATATATCTATAATTTTCAATTATGGTCTTAAGAAAATACTTTATTTCAATGAAAGTGTCATTATAATAAATTTTGGAAAGATTTATTTCAGCAATAAAAATAGTAAATTTGGATTATACATTCAAAGTGATTATATAATCTGCAAACATATGTTGAGGAAGAATATGCTATTTCTTGAAATACCTTTCTATTTAAAAATGACATTGTAATCTTTTTAAAAACCTGTTTCTATGAGTAAGTTTGTAAAGTTATTTTAGCTGATTCAGTATATATTTGACAATTACTTCATCTATCCATATATGATTGAAATTCCATCACCTGATTCTCATTGTTCTCACTTGTGGTTAGGCTTATGGGTATTACTTACAGACCCAGAAAAAATTAGCCCTATGAGTTATGATCATGAGTAAGATATGTAATCTGAGTCTCAGTTTTCTTATCTCTATATCAAACATGTTGGAATATATGAAATACATAGACACTACATACTCACCTAGTTCTGCATGCCTATAATTCTTAATTATTTACATCTATGAATTTCATGTTGTATTAGAAATGAGAAATATGATGAGACTAAAAGTATACTCATATTGTCAAGTTTGTCATTTTTTTAAAAGATTTTACTTATTTATTTGACAGAGATCACAAGTAGGCAGAGAGGCAGGCAGAGAAAGAGAGGGAAGCAGGCTCCCTGCTGAGCAGAGAGCCCAATGCGGGGCTCGATCCCAGGACCCTGAGATCCTGACCAGAGCCAAAGGCTTAACCCACTGAGCCACCCAGGCACCCCAAGTTTGCCATTTTATTTTGAAACTTCACATTACTATTTAAACACTCAAAAAAAAAAAATACTGTGTCTAAAACAGATATGAGGAAACTAGTTAACAATACTAACTTACTTTTAAAAATACAAGTATGAAATTATATTATTTAAAAGAGGTTTTTCTTTTCCTCTAACTATATGCACATGTGCAAACATGCCACATGCATGTAAACGTGTTCTCACATGATGTGGACACTTAATCCTGTCTCCCACTGTAAATTTTACTTTGTGACTAGAGCAAGAACTCCAAAGTGTAAAAGCTAAAAGGTATCTTCTTTTTATTTATTTTGCTTCATTTTTTTTTTCTTTAATGATTCTTTAAGATTTAAAAATGTTGAAAGTGACCATGCTGTAGGTGCTGGGGAAAAGGGAGCACTTTTGTTTTATTAACTTCAGGCAAATTAAGAATCTATGTTTCTCCACATATTTAAATAGTATAAACAATATCTAAAGCTCTAAATGCCAGTTTTTGTGTCATAAACTCTTACAATGCAATATATTAACAAATGAACAAATGTACATGTTTTTACCATGACTTTATGTCTTTGCTCATTCTTCCTCAAATTTTCCCTCATGTTTCTTAATGCTGTTTCTTAATGTTTCCTGGTTTAATTTAAAAAATATAACCATAGTACTCCATGCAACATGATTCTTAATATCAAATATTGTAGAACAGTTTTATTATGGAAGTCAAGAGTTCCCTCCACCATTCATCCTCTCCTAACCTCACCTCTCTAGAAACTGCTTTAATTATTTCTGCTTTTAAGTCTTTGCTGGCTTTCTCCTGGGAAGACTTTAATTGCCTTCCATTCCCTATTTTTCCCTATTCCATTTAGTCAGAGGACTCTGTGCAAAGTCAGAAACTTCCTTTTCTAGTCTCTCTGACTGCTATATATGGCCATGTGACTAAATTCAAACCAAAGAAATAGAAGTAGCTTCTGATAATACATTTTAAAAATTACTATGATTGTCCTCTATTTCTCTTCTTTCTTTATTCCCAAGAAAAACAAATATGGTGCTGGTGAGCCAGCAGGTAAGGGAGTTACCCTGTAGATGATCAAAGCAATAAAATAACCTGGATATCCTCAGTGAAAATAACCACTTATGTGACCTGGCTGTCTGCCTGCACTAGACTGTTATAAGAAATGCATTTCTAGCATATATAAATGTCATTTAAGTATATGATTTAACACATTTAACACATTTCCTAATTAATGCAGAAACTGGTATTTCATTTCTTTTTAATTTTAAGGGATTTTATTCCATAGCACAAAGAAGAGATCTGAGATAATATAAATGATAATATTATAAAACAAAACTAACACATTGTTTTACTAAGTGGCATAACAAGTGGGATATTGCCATAACAAATACTTTGAATTAAAAAAAGAGAGAGAAAGAAAGAAAGGAATGGAAAGGAAGGAAGGAAGGAAGGACCTGAATTGATTAAATAACTAGAGAGTGGACTGCACCAACATATTTGGTGGAAATGTGCCTAGGGGGTACCTGGGTAGCTCAGTCAGTATCTGCCTTCAGCTCAGTCATGATACTAGGATCCTGGAATCCAGCCCTGCATCAGGCTTCCTGCTCAGCAAGGAGTCTGCTTGTCCCTCTCCCTTTGTCCCTCTCCCTGCTTGTGCTTTCTCTCTCTCTTCTCTCCTTCTCCTTCTCTCTCAAAAAGAAAAAAAAAAAAAATCTTAAAAAAAAAGAAAAAGAAAAGAAAATGGTACCTGTGATGACTTAAACCAGAGAACTTGATCTTTAAAATAAAAGCAGCCTTCTAAATTTCTCTTGCTGAAAGGGTGGGAGTGGTGTGTTCATAGGAAGGAGAAGGTGTTTAGACACTAAGCAGTAGGAGAGTGGATTGTAGAGGACACCACTGACTATTCCTAATGTCCTTTCCCCTCCCCCCTTTTAAAGTAATAGGGTCACTTGTGTTTTAGAAGATATAAGCCATCCCAGGTAGAAACTATATTGCCCAGCCTCTTATACCCATATATGTCCATGAAATTGAATTTTGTCCACTGGAGCCTGAGTTAAATTTTCACGGCATGTTGTCTAAAAAGGAAGTTAGTTGCCTTCTGCATCTTTTCTTTCCCCACCCATATGTTAGTACACTACTAGGTCAGCCCTAATTAAACAGATTAGCAGGATAGCATCCCATGGTGACTGGAAATAGAGATATTAGGAACTTGGGTTCTTGGAAGATTTTGCTGAGTAAAAATACTCACCTAATTTCAAATATCTTCCTATTTTTTCAAGTGAAAAGTGAGACAGAATAAATCTCCACTTCCTCTGAGCAAATAAACATTTTTATCATAATTTGACATATATTCTTACTAATACATAAATGCTTCTCTAAGTATTAAAAATATTTTTTAAAAATTATCATCTGGAGACTTATTCTCTTTCCTTCCTCCATTGATAGATAATGATAAAATTGACATACCTTTTTCACTCCTCCCACCACTTCAGTAGCTAACTCTATATTTCAAAGAGCACGTTTTTTTTTCTATTTTGTATTCCACTGCCCACAACAGTATTTCTGCTTCACTTTTCTAAGCTAAAGAGATTAGTCCTCCCTGCCTGCTATATTCACCTTCCCTCCCAAATACCAATTCTCAATCTTACAAATTGTGTCTTTTGTATCTTCCATGATGATAATGGTTTCATTCTCTTTGTAACTTTAATTTAATCTTTTATTTCAATTTGGCTTTCAATTTTGTGACTTTAATTGATTGAAGGAGTTGAGACTAATTATTTAAATTTAGAATTCTATGACTATGAAAGTACATTCACTTTTAAGGAAAATACTACACTAGCATTGGATTTCTCTAGTGCATCCGTCTAATGTCACAACCCCAGTACCACTCAAAGAATATTTCTAGCAATAATTTGGGATTCCTTTTTCTTAGAGATTTCTTTGCTGGTGAATAGATTTACAACATAAATTATTTGATAGAACTTCCTTTATCACTGTCTTGAGGTGAGCCTACTCTGTCCTTTGATCTTTGTTCTTATTCCCTAGTTGCACGGGGAACAAAAAAAAAAATCCTGAAGTTATCATCAAAAAAGTTAAGTGGGAATAAAGTTTTGTATTCAAATTATTTTCTCTTAAACTGTGAAGAAATTTCTCCACTATCTTTTAATAATAGCTACTTGAATAAATTTCTTAACAGTTTGGTTCTTGTTCCATTAGACTTATTATGTGTTTTAATTTGTTTTGTTTTCGACTAGCTGGAATATTTAGTTTTGTATCTTTTTATTAGTGTATCAATGTATATTTTGATAAATCTAAAGTTTTCTTTAAAGATGAATATCTTTTCTTTGATTTTCTTAAACACTTTTCTAAGTATTGTGCCATTCATGCCTGGGATTTTTTTTTTTTTTTTTACAATTTTATTCTTGATATTTTTTTTCTCCATATTTTCTTTCAATGCCTTTGAAATTTCTAACATTTAATTCAGATCCTATTTATTACTTGAAGTCATTCCAGACAAGTACAGCCTACCTTTGCTTCTTTAAACCTCTAAACATCAACGGGATGAAATTGGATGTGTCTCTATGTGGAGAGATGTGGGTGTACATCTCAAATTCTAACTGTAGTTTTACTTCCATAACTGAATTACAAGATCCTTGAGACATTCATAATATCTTACTCCTGTACTTATTTTATAATTTCCTCTGCTAAATCCATTATGATATACAGTGACTGACAAACATAGGTAATAAAAAATACCTACTTCACAGTTGATGTTAAATGGTTTATGATTCTTCTTATTACATTAGAGATGCACTATTATACCAAATTTTGCTTGGCATATTGCTGACCTAGGAAGTGTTAAATACAGATCTTGTCAATACTACATTGAACAATGTTTCTCTTGTACACCCAACAGTCTTTTCTTCAGTAATATCTACTAATCTCTTGTGCATCCTTCAAGATAGTTAGATGTTATTTGCTCTCTCAAAGTGCAAATATAGATTTTCTTGATGATATAATCTTTGAATAATATACCACTCAGTTTAGTAGTAATGATGTTTTACTTAAATCCATCCTTTTCATACATATTCAGGGTGGTTCCTTGGTTTACTGTTTTGTTCTTCATTCATTAATACCACTAGTACCATTAGGTCCTTAGCAGAAATTGAAGACACACATTTGGAATGAAAACAATTTAATAAAAGGAAAACAATTTAGCAAAGAGTAAGCAGGAGATAGTTTATTAATCATGGAAAATCATGTCATATTTTAAATGATCCAGGTTTTCTCCACATAAAATATACTGATGATACTAAGCTTGTTTTTCAGGTCACAGGCACCTGTTTTCTATGCTCTGTCTTCTTTAGTCAGCATTATACCACCCACAGTACAGACTAAGTTCATTCAGGCAGTGGGAGGAAGTTCTACCTTTGCTCCTGTGCATTAGTTTCCTAGGATTGGCCTCACAAATTAACACAAACTTGGTGCATTAAAACACAGAATTATATTCTTTCTTAGATCTGGAAACCAGAAGTTTAAACTCACGGTATTGTCAGGGGTGTATTTTCTCCATATTGTCTAGGAGATATCTGTTTTCTTTCTTTCCTTCTTCCTTCCTTCCTTCCTTCCTTCCTTCCTTCCTTCCTTCCTTCCTTCCTTCCTTCCTTCCTTTTGATTTTATTTATTTATTTGATAGAGAGAGAGAGAGAGAGAGATTGAGAGAACACAAGGAAGCAGAGCGTCAGGCAGAGGGGGAGAGAGAAGCAGGCTCTCTGCTGACTAGGGAGCCCGATGTGGGACTTCATTCCAGGACCCTGGAATCCTGACCTGAGCTGAAAGCAGCCACTTAACCAACTGAGCCCCTGTTTTTTAACCCAGTCACCCCTGGTTTTTGTTTCTTATATCTTCTGGTGGTTGTCAGCTTTCCTTCACCAGCAGTTACTGCACTCCAGTCTTTGCCTCCCTGAGCACAATGCTCATTGCTTTTCTTTCTCTGTGTCCTTTATAAGGCAACTTGACATTGAATTTACATCTAGTCTGAATAGTCTAGATGATCTCTTTATTTCAAGACCCTTACCTATATTTACAAATACCCCTTTTCCAAATAAAGTAGCATTCACATATTGCAGGGGTTAGGGTATGGATATATCTTTCTGAGGACCACCACTCAACCTACTATACTCTAATATCACTAAACATTCTCTACTTTGACAAATACATAGAGAGGTGTTTATCCCCTTTAGCAATATTGGAATGGAAATGAACCTACAACACATTTTTAAAAGGGACAGAAAGGGGGTATTTCAATTTCTTTCTACAGAAATTACTGCACTACCAGGGATTTAGAGGTATCATTTCTAGCTTTTTGTCTAATCTTCTCAATTTATAGGACAGGAAAATGTTAAAGAATTTTGCATTACCCTTTGCTCCAAGCTTTCACCAATATGATATTTCTCAGTGTGAAATTCTGTCCCTGACAAAATGAGATCCATTTCAGTTTTTTTTTTCCTTCTTAACTCCTTCATTTTTTTTCTGTCACATTTAAAACCACTATTTTTTCAATTTAACTTAGATAATTCTTATAGTTACAATATGTCTAACAATTTTAATAATACACAGTCTAATTGGATTACTATTTACTTATACTATTTTGGTCCTTTTTATTTATTTATTTATTTATTTATTTATCTATTTGGGTCTCTCTCTTTTTTCTTTCTTTTTTTCCCCCCATCTTTTGTGGAATATCATCTTAGAATGGCTACCAAAAATCAAGAGATGATAAGTCTTGGTGAGAACATGGAGAAGAGGGAACCCTTGTACAATGTTGCTGAGACTGTAAGTTGGTGCAGCCACTGTGAAAAACATTATGGAGGTTGCTCAAAAAATTAAAAATAGAGCCACCTTATGATCCAGCAATTCTACTTCCAGATATATATCCAAAAGAAACAAAATCACTATTTCAAAAAGATACCTTTGCCTCCATGTTCATAGCAGCATTATTTACAATAGATAAGACACAGAATAAAACTAAAGTGTCCATCAGTGGATGAATGGATAAAGAAGTTGTGATATATATTGGGAATTTCCATAAAAAAAGAAGGAAATCCTGCCATTTACAATGACATGGGTGGAACATGAAGGCATCATACCAAGTAGGATAAGTCACACAGAAAAAGACAAATACCATATGATCTCACTTATATGTGATATGTTAAAAAATCAAAACAAAACAAAAAACAAAAAACAAAACCTAAACTCATGGAAAGAGAGAAGATTGGTGGTTGCCAGAGAAGGGGCAATGGGGATAGGGAAAATGAGTAAAGAAGGTTAAAAGTCACAAAATTCCAGTTTTTTATATGTCAATTATATCTCAGTAGAATTAGAAAAAAAATTACCTGCATAACAATATAAAGTTTATTTCTCACAACACAGTGAATGAATCAGTAGTTTGATGCCTAGTGCTGTGAGACAATTCAACCTAGTGCTTCTATGTGTCTTGTGACAGGCTTTTTTCCTGCATTAACATCATATATATATATATATATATATAAGTTGAAATGAAATTGACAAAAAACATTATATTAATTTCAGACATACAGCATACTGATTCAGTATATGTATATATTGCAAAAGGATTATCATGACAAGTCTGGTCTAATTAATATCCATCACATGTGTTGTTTTCTGTAACGTACAAAATTACACTTTTTTTTTTTTTTTGGTGATGAGAGCTTTTAATATCTATTCCTTCAGAAACTTTAAAATATGCAATTCAGTACTAACTATACTTGTCATGCTGCATATTACATTCCTCTGATGTATTCTGGATCAGAGACATTTATATGGCAAAAACTTTGGAAGCTAGTAATTGTCTCCTTCAGGGTCAGAGGGAAAATAGGGAACTTAACCATGGTAGTCAAGATAATGTCTCTTTTTAGAGGGAGGGTTGGGCTGGTTTGCCAGCAGCAGCTTTGTAAGACTGTTTAGTTTCATTTTGTTTTGATTTATCTGCAGTGTTTCTCATCTGTGATACAGACACACTGTATACAGCATTGTCCTAGGTACACCTCTATATTGCCCCTCTGAGACTTGAGGGACAAGGGATCTGATGAGAACATGAAGTTCGTGCTTTTTTTTTTTTTTTTAACCATAGTAATATATTGCCTAAATTGATCTTGGCTTATATCTCCTTAATGGCCAAATTTTTAGAAGGATGGCAAGCCAACTTAGCTTCTGCCAGCACACAGTTGCTTGAGATTTGCTTAACACCTAAGAAATGGCTCTTCTTTATGCAATTATTCAGATACTCAGATTCCTTCCATATAGTTGTTCTACTATATTCTGACCCTAACAGCCTTTTGCTTGATTGTTTTGTCTAAATGGCAGATTAAAGAAAGTAAAAGAATGGGAGGGGGAGATCTAGATAAAAAGCTTTAAAATAAGTTCACTTCCATCAATGTTTTACTAAACAGAATATGGTCACATAGCTTTATTTTCATGTATGGGAACTGGGATATAATACCTAGTAATAAATATGACAGAGGGAGGAAGACAGATATTTGTAAGTGCTAGCAGTCTATCACTATTAGATATTATCAGAAATAGCCTATTCCAAGATATTACATTGCAAAATTTGCCAATCTGTGGTAAAATCCCAATGAATTATCAATATTCATATTTTTTATGAAACTTCAATTTGAAGAATCCATGCGTGCTAAATCTTGCTTTAAATTTTTTGATCTTTTTAAAAAATTTGTTGGTTTATAATTACCATGTTATGTTAGTTTTAAATGTATAGCATAATTCAATATTTGTATGTATTGCAAAATGGTCATCACAGTAAGTCTAGTTAATATTTGTTGCCATACATTGTTACAAATTTTTTCCTGTGATTAGGAAAATCTTTTGATCTTTAAGTCTTATCTTTCATTTTTTGGGGCACTCAAACAGTCCTATACTATGATAATCCTTAAAATTCAAAGGCACCTTAAGTCCATTGATTCTATGACCTTTTCACCTTCTTTAGTTACCCCACAATCTATTTTAGCTCCTGGAAGATTTCTCCTCATTTGAGTGAAACTATTAAAAAAAATTTTTTTTTAAGCTCACTAACTTTTCTTTTATGACACCTTTTAATCCATGCCAATGTAGGACAATTTCACCCCTAAGCTCACTCAACCACACAAGATTTTGTTAAGGTTATGAATAATCTCCATATTTGAAAATCCATGGGCATTTCTCATTTCTAATCTTTCTCAAATTTTTATCAACATTTGACATTTTCTTCACTTCACCCTTGAAACACTGTCTTTTCTTAGCTTCTAAGATAGTTATTCTCAGCACTCTTCTTTCTTAACTAGCCATTCCTTTCTAGCCTACATTTAGACTTTTTCTTAATATCATTAACCTCTAAATATTGGAAAACCTGATATTCAGTTTTTGATCCTCTTCTCTGTTCTCATTACATTCATTTACTGGTTATTTTACCTAATCTCATGGCTTTGAACATGCAATTTCCACACTGATGATTTGCAAATTTATATTTCAACTCTGGATCACTCTCATAAATCAAAAACTCATATATACAACATCTGCAATTGATCTCTACCCTTGAATGTGTAATGGATGCTGTTCTCTTGCATTTTTTCTTTTTTTTTAAAAGATTTTATTTATTTACATGACAAAGATCACAAGTAGGCAGAGAGGCTGGGGGGGGCGGGGACAGGCTTGCTGCTTAGCAAAGAGCCCAATGCGGGGCTCAATTCCAGGACCCTGAGATCAGGGCCTGAGCCGAAGGCAGAGGCTTAACCCACTGAGCCACCCAGGCGCCCGTCTCTTGCATTTTCTAATCCATGTAAGTAGCAACTTCACTTTTCTAGTTTTTCAAGCCCCGAGTCATGAAAAGTTATCTTTGACAGTTCTCCTTCTTTCATATTACACATACAATTTAAAAGCAAATTTTCTTGGGGCACCTGCGTGGCCCAGTTTGTAGAGCAACTGACTCTTGGTTTTGGCTCAGGATATAATCTTAAGATGGTGGGACTGAGCCTTGAATTGAGGTTGAATTGTGCTGAGCTTGGAGCTTGCTTAAGATTTTCTCTCCCTCTTCCTTTTTACCCTCCAAAATAAATAAATAAATCTTAAAAAAAGGAAAAAAAAAGAAAATTTTGTTTAGTGTTTTCAAAAAATTTCCAGAATTAAACTACTTTTTTTTTTGCTCCTACTATTCTTGTCCTTAATGTTGGGACTACACCAGTCTGGATCTTACTGGATAACTGAAATTATTGCTTACTGATGTCTCTCTCACTCTTCGTCTTTATTCATCTAGAGTTAATTCTTTTTTAATTTTTATTTTTTATTTTTATTTTTTTAAAGATTTTATTTATTTATTTGATAGACAGAGATCACAAGTAGGCAGAGAGGCAGGCAGGGAGAGAGAGAGAGGGAAGCAGATTCCCCACTAAGCAGAGAGCCTGATGAGCAGAGAGCCCAATGTGGGGCTCGATCCCAGGACCCTGAGATCATGATCTGAGCCTAAGGCAGAGGCCTAACCCACTGAGCCACCCAGGCACCCCTAGAGCTAATTCTTAAAACACAACTGATCATTTTTTATAAGCATAATACATATTTTCCACTTTTTTTGGTCAGAATCCTCCACTGGATTTCCATTTTATTTATTAAAAACCATAATGCTAAAAATGGCCTACAAATCTCTTCACAATCACACAATTATCTGACACCATTTCCTTTTTTTCTGTGAACCCTATTTTTCTCAAGGTATACTGTTCTAAGCCATGCCTTATTGTTTTTTGACCATGCCAGACATTCTACTGTCTGAGAGACTTGGTTCTTCCCTCTTGTTAGAAAAATATTCTTTCAGTTAGCTTCATTACTCATATCTTGTACCTTATTCTTTGCTTGAATATCACCTCAAAGATTATCTCCCTGATATCTTGTTTAAATTATAGCTTACTCCTACACTTTTGTTTTCCTTTTCACTGCTCTGTTTTTATCCATAGCACTAATCACTATCTGTATTACATATTATACATTTGCTTGATTATTTTTATCTTGTACTAAAATATAACCTCTGTGAGATGAGAAATATGATTTGTTCACTTTTATACTTGACATATACAGAGTGAGCACTAAAATATATTGAATGGAAGAATATTTTAAGTACTCAGAATGCATTTATTTGAAAATAATTTCTCATATATTTTTCTCTCTTGAATAAAAATTAATCAATTTATGTAGAAAGTAAGAGATGACTGGTTAACAACAACAAAAGAATAGGAAAATAACCTTTATGTTAGCACATTTTTAATTAGAATAGAGAAACAAATGTAAGACCTCTAAGTGAACTTATACATTTTTAAAGATGATAACTTTTTTTATAGGTCAAGAATCTTGTTTTTAATTGTCACAGATTTCATAATTATAAACATGTGAGATCCATCATGAACAATTTACTTTATTATTTTCATGACTATATATTTTTTGTTGCAAAATATATATGTTTTCCTTTCTATAATCTTAAAAAAAAAAGAAAGAAAAAAAAGCTCTTTTGCCTAAAGGCAAACTCTAGAGAAAACAGGTTTAAAAAATTTCAATATGGGGGCACCTGGGTGGCTCAGTGGGTTAAGCCGCTGCCTTCGGCTCTGGTCATGATCTCAGGGTCCTGGGATCGAGTCCCACATCGGGCTCTCTGCTCAGCAGGGGGCCTGCTTCTCTTTCTCTCTGCCTGCTTCTCTGCCTACTTGTGATCTCCGTCAAATAAATAAACAAAAAATCTTAAAAAAAATTTCAATATGAATAATGTGTAATTTTTATTATTGCAGTATGGATTTTAAAAGTGAAATTAACTGACAAGGGAAAGAAAGGAATTAATGCATGGAAAATTCAGATTAAAAAAATGGAGATAAGTCTGGCAAGTTTCAAAGTTTCATCATCCACTGTAAAAAATATACCTACAAATAAAATGTTTATTTGATTTTGCTCATAAAATATTTAAATAAAATTTTATTTTAAACATAAAATAATTCAAATATTTGTGACCTCTAGCTTTATTAACAAAATACAATGAAGTATAAAGTTGAAATTATGTCCAATTATCTTTATGTAAACAGGGAATGAGCTAGTTTGATATGGAATGTTGAGGCTTAGTCCTTCTTACAGTTATATATTTATTGTTGATGAGATTTTTTTCTTATATAATCCACATAATTGTTTCCAAAACTCCAATTTTTACTCATAGCTATTATCACTCACTCCAAATTTTCTTATATCTTGAAATATCTTCCTTACCAAAATGTTTTTGCTTATTAAAATATTTTTTGTGGAATTTTAGTGTACATAAATATACTTTTGATGTAAGAATTTTCTCTCTTCTAAGATAATTTGCCCCACCTATGGTTCTTCTAAGAAAATCTGGTTCATCCGACCCCCCCATAGATTTTAGGATAAACCTAAGCTGGCATATTATATAAAGCTGACATTTTTTTTTTTTTTTTTAACTCTTGGCACACATTTAGAGCCAAGAGTAGAGTAGAAACATAGCTAGAGTTTCATTTCTGGAATTTGTAATTGGGTCACTGAATTAATGAATCAATGATATTTGGACTGACTTGCAATGGTAACTTTTAAGGTCAAAATGACTTAAGAAGTTTGAAAACCAAAGCTGTTTTAATGGTTTAGTTTTTTTTTTTGTTTTTTTTTTTAATGGTTTAGTTTTGTGGAAATAGTGAGAGTATTGATCTTCATAACAGTTAGAATCAGTTGTATGCAGAAATAATAAAATATAGAGCCACTAAGAAAGAATATTTAATTATCTGATTTCCATTTTCTTTTTGGTCTTGCTAAACTTCCTGAATCCAAATTTATGAGATTACTTTGTGTGTTATAATACACATTCCTCTTTAATAGGGCACATTTGAGTGAATTTTTGTCTCTTGATTAAGAATCTGTCAATGAAGGGGTGCCTGGGTGGCTCAGTGGGTTAAAGCCTCTGCCTTCAGCTCAGGTCATGATCCCAGGGTCCTGGGATCGAGCCCTGCATGGGGCTCTCTGCTCAGCAGGGAGCCTGCTTCCTCCTCTCTCTGACTCTCCCTCTCTGCCTACTTGTAATCTCTGTCTGTCAAATAAATAAATAAAAATTAAAAAAAAATCTGTCAATGAAAACTTGTGATTGATGTTAGGTTATAACTTACCTTAAACATTTCTTTATCCCCACTGCATAACATAGTGCCAAATAATTAGTAGATGCTAATAAACATTATGTAACTAGTGAATGAAAGAACGGGCTAATTGTATAGCAAACACTGTTGGTTACACATTTGTGCTAAAAACAATTTATTGTTTCACAAGTTGCACTAGCATTGGTCTTCTGTTTGATAATATTGAGGATCCTTCATAAAGAAGTTGAAACTCACCACATCCTAGTTAGCTCAGAGGGAGAGATTCTAGTCTTTATTGGAGAGATTTTCTTTTAGGTTTGTTGCCATCTTATGGTAAGGAGGCAGAGAGGCAGGCAGAGAGAGAGGAGGAAGCAGGCTCCCCGCTGAGCAGAGCGCCAATGCGGGGCTCGATCCCAGCACCTTGGGATCCTGACCTGAGCCGAAGGCAGAGGCTTAACCCACTGAGCCACCCAGGCGCCCCGTATGCCTAGCTTCTTGCTTTCTACCCTGGAGTTGCCTTGTTGGTGCCGAAGAGAGAAATGTAGTGGTAGACTGTCAGCATACATTCATTCATTTGATTTGCCTGAACATACTGCTGGCCTCGGCTGAGTGGACCTCCATGGTTGTATTCAGCTGTTGTTTGGAGGCAGTGGAGACAGTAACCCTTAAAAGTGCAGAAGGATTGAGGACTCAGTGGGTGATCTTTGAGCAATGGTGAATTGGAGGCATGGATATATTCTTCTCCTTGTCTCCACCGTCTAATATTATTTCAAGAAATAACGATAATGCTCCCTCTTTGCACACCTCCAGTGAAACCAAACACTCTTGTTAAAAAGCTATGCATTATGTTTACCCTTTCCCAACCATACTTTTTTTCATCCTCCCTTCCTGTTTTCCTGTACTTATACCACTCAATAAAGTGCTAGAATATATGATTTCTGGTTCAGGTTTTGTTTTCTAAGGAAACTGGAAAAATATATATATGTGTATGTATATATTTATATATGTGTGTGTATGTGTATGTATATATAGATATATGTGTGTGTATATATACACACACATATATAAGTATTTAATTTATTTATTTGACAGAGATCACAAATAGGCTGAGAGGCAGGCAGAGGGACAAAAAGAGAAAGAAGTGGACTCCCCACCAAGCTGAGAGCCCAATGCGGGGCTCGATCCCCGGAGTCTGGGATCATGACCTGAGCTGAAGGCAGTGGCTTTAACCCACTGAGCCACCCAGGTGCACCTAAGGAACTGAAAAAATATATATATCAAGCAAAATTCATATCACATGAGTGAATCTTAATGTAAACTATGGACTTTGAGTGATAATGAGATATCATTTTAGGCTCATCAATTATAACAAATGTACAGCACTGATGGAGAATGTTGATAGTGGAAAGACTTTGTGAATGGGGTTAGGTGATATATGGTAAATCTCTGTACCTTCAACACAGTTTTGCTCTAAACCAAACACCATTAAAAAAAATCCATTTAAAAAATTCACATTGCTAAGGTGATAAATTGAGTAGCGTTTCACTATCCATTATTTGCTGCCACTCCATGAACATAAGATATCTTCTTTACCTTGTTGAATTCAGGAATGTCCATATGATTTGCTTTCACAACTTAAATATGAGTACAAGTGAAATACACAATTTCTGGAAGAAGCTATGAAAGCAAGATCATACTTTAGCATGTTCTCCTTCATCTCTGAATGAAAGCAGGCAATATTTCAGAAAGACATTATTTTGCCAGTTTGGAAGCAAAACCAAATACATTATAGGTCAGAACCAGGACCAAGTTGTAATGAATCACTAATATGAGAAGGAAATAAATTTATGTTTTATTACCCTCTGAGAACTTTTGAGACTGTATAACACCAAAAGACTGTTTTGCCTTAACATAAACCTAAGGCATGTGGAATTGGTTTTGAAACAGGATAGGAGATAATCAGGAAAGAGTTATGGAAGGTAGAAGGAGAATAATTTATGATATACCATGGCTATGTGTGTGAAAAAACAAACAAACAAAAAACACGAAAAAAAAACTGATGTCCTATATAACTTGGAAGGTAAACAGTATATCTAATGGTGCTTAATTTAAAGTGAAGAATAAGAAACAAATAGGAAAACAATCAAGGATATGACCGTTATAATGTCATAAAAAATTAGGATGATACCTCTTAGTACTGCCAGTTAAATGCTTTAAGAAAACTTGCCTATGACCAAAGAAAGGGAAAATAGCTCTTTCACCACCAAGGAGAGCAAAGTGTCCAGTGCTGTCTTTAAATGTAGCCAAAATACAAAATGAGAAAAGAAAACAGTTTACAGAGGATGAAAATAAAAATCAAAAAAAGGAAATAAGTGGAGGAACACTTCTAACTGGTGAAATCAGGGTCAAATCAAGGAACATTTCCTACTCCCGGGGTTAAGTTACTTTTTTATATCTGACAAACAGAATTTCAGAATTTCTCCAAGTAAAAGATTACTGTAGGTCTTTCATTCTTCTAAAGTCTGAATGAATTGTTTATTGTGATTATCTTATCCCTGCCTTACTTCTGTTTATTGAACATATAAGATGGGATAAATGACTTCATAATTCATAGAATTATGGATCAAATGAGGACTCTCTACTCTCAAACCTGAAGAAATTATTGTGATCTATCCAATATTTTTGCTTTTTGGCCAAAGATTTTAGTGACTCAGTATAACCCCTGATTGCAGGGGTGGGTAAGTGGAGGTGATATTCTGCCTGTGGGAAAAGGAAGGAACAAAATATATGGTGACCAAAAATATGCACTTTTATAAACTTCATATTCTTCAAAAATATCTGATCTTCCTTCCTATTGGAAGATCAGATATATATACCATATTAAACAGATTACTCATGGAAGTGACACATGTCACTTCTAATCAGAAGCTTTAAGCTCTAACACATAGCTTTGTATATTCTCTTTCTCTCTCTTCTGCCTCTGTAATTGTGGAAACACTTAATGGAATATAGCCTTCTTAGCCCCCATCCATAAATGTTCCAGAAGAAGAGAGGCCCATGTCTTGATAAGTAGCATAAGTGAGAAATATACTTTATTGGTTGAAATCTTTGAGATTTTTAGGTTGTTTATTCTTTTATGACATAATTTAGCCAATCCTAACTGCTATTCCATCCCTCCCCTACCCCTATGTGCCTTATTAAAATAATAAAAGCTAATTTAATTGAATAAACACTCCTCAGAGGATGTCATTAAACTCTGGTCAGGGGTAAATCTAATTATTGTAAGCCAAACATAGCAATCTTACTACTCTCATCAACGTTTGCTTTTTTTCTTGGGCATTTGATAATATTCTGGGTAATGAGTTGTTAGGGAATTTGGCTCATCTTTCTGAGAAAATATCTTTTTAAAAATGAGATACATCTAAACTAGGTATATGTCGGACATTCTGCTAGGTACATTTTTTTACTAAGCAGGATGTTTAAAACTTCAGCAGGCACCTTGCAAACATTAGCAGAACTAGTGAAAATTCAAAGTCCATACTGATCAATAAAGTAGAACAAAAGATGGAAGGATACTGGGTCCTTTGTAATATCATTGACTCATTGTATATATTCACCAACTCAAAAACTGTTCTACCATAATCCCTTTTGTCATGTAAATTAATAGTTGTATGTTGATTAAACTGGGTAAATTGAGATTTAGTTTATCTTGCCAGACATAAGTTAGATGAGATAAAGAGAGCATTTCCATTGAATTATATATTTTGATTTTAGTATATGTGCTGCCGAAGCGAGCACGAATTATATATATTTTGAAAAAGTATTTAGCTTATAGTCTTGTCAAGTGTAAATGCATGATTCTTACTGATCTATTGAAAAATACCATACACATCCATTTTTTATTATATTATTAAAAGTAAATTGGTACTTAAATCTAGGAACCACCAAATTAAGGTTAAGTAGTAACCATATATATATATTTTTTAGTAACTACATGTTTTGAAGCTATTATGTTCTTACAGATTTCTCCTTATAATCTATGAATTTAGAGACTACTTAGTTAAAAATCAGTCAGATATTTTTTAAAAACTTCTGGGAAAACTTTTTGATATTTTAACAGTTAAAACAACCTGGCTGGGCTCTACTGTGTTAAATTTTTTTTTATGATTTTATTTATTTATTTGACAGAGATCACAAGTAGTCAGAGAGCCAGGCAGAGAGAGAGGGGGGAAAGCAGGCTCCCTGATAAGCAGAAAGCCTGATGGGCTCGATACCTTGATACCAGGACCCTGAGATCATGACCTGAGCTGAAGGCAGAAGCTTTAACTCACTGAACCACCCAGGATCCCCTACTATGTTAATTTAAATTAATGTCTCTCAGTAGCTCTTTGACTATGTAACTATTAAAAATTAGTAAGTACTAAGAATCTTTAGTTAGTGGCCCCATTCATCCATCTGCAAAACCAGAAAGTCACTCAGGTCCTTCCCATGTTACATCTTTTCACTCAGTCCTCAATCTTTCATTTCTCATTCTAAGAATTCATGTGATTAGACTGGGTCCATTTAAAAAATACAACATCACTTCCTTATGTTAAGGTTTTAAACTCAGCTGATTATCAACCCTAACTCCATATGCAACATTTATTCCCTTTGATGAATATGTAGGTAAGATATATAAGGTATATATACATATTCATATATGTATATATACATATTCACAGATCTTGGGATTTGAACATAGACATCTCTGGAAAGTTATTTGCCTAATACAAAATACAAAAAAAAAAAAAAAAAACGTAATTCAGGAAACTGGAGAACACAGCATTTGTTTGTGTATTTCTACTTAGTGTAATATATTCCAAAAACAAATACTGATAAATAGACCTTAATTTTCATTCTTTTTCCTATTATTTTTTCCTATTACACCTATCATGGTGTTGTTACCATTATATTCGAACTATTTCACGTATATTTTTTACTTCCATATATTTTATACATACTTATATAACAAAGAAGCAATTATATGTATATATATGTATGTTGTTGACTACAATGCAGAAGAGATAACTATAAATATCAAGAAGTCTGAGTGAGGCCAAGAAGCCAGTGAGTCTCATGCTCTGTCCTCATAGCCTCCTACCATTATGGAGTACCTCAGGTTCTGTTTGAAACAGGACCAAGGACCAGGTTTTCTTTTGCCTTTCTTTCTTTCTTTCTTTCTTTCTTTCTTTCTTTCTTTCTTTCTTTCTTTCTTTCTTTCTTTCTTTCTTTCTTTCTTCTTTCTTTTCTTTCTTTTTTCTTTCTTTTTTTTTCTTTCTTTTATTTTTTCTTTCATTCTTTCTTTTTTCTTTTGTATTTATTTATTTATTTTTAATTTTTAAGTTTTTAGTTTTTCTTTGAAATCAGGATTATAGTTTTTTTTTTAATTTGTTGGTTTGCTTGTTTTTATTCCTTTTCCTTTGGAATCAGGTTTATCATTTTTTTTTTTTGGTTTGTCTATTTATTTCCTTTAAAAAATATTTTATTTATTCATTTGAGAGAGAGTGTGTGAGAGAGGAGAGGATCAGAGAGAGAAGCAGATTCCCTGTTGAGCAGGGATCCCAATGCAGGACTCAATCCCAGGACTCGAGGAATTTGAGCTGAGGGCAGTCACTTAACCAACTGAGCCATGCAGGCACCCTGTTTATTTCTTTTTTTGTTCCCTTTCCTTTTCTCTTTTCTTGGATCAGATTTTTTTTTTTTTTAATCACACTTATCTTTACAAACAAAGCACACCTAGTTAAAGATCCAAACATTCCCCACTGCAAGTAAGGAGGAACTCTGCAGATGACTGACCTGTGGGAAAGAACAGCCAAACCAAAACAGCAGAGTGCATATAGCATACACCAGAGATATTTCCTGAAGCCCCAGGCCCTGGATAATGTATAAACCCTTCTAAATATAACATTATTCTTAGGGTCAAGAAACACATGTGTTTCATAACATGCAAAAGAGAGGAAACTAGACATAATGACAAGACAGAGGAATTCTCCCCAAAAGAAATGTCAAGAAAAAGTCACAGCCAAGGACTTGCTTAAAACAGATATAAGCAATATATCTGAATAAGAATTTAGAGCAGTCATAACAATATTAGCTGGGTTTCAAAGAAGCATAGAAGACACCAGAGAAATCCTTGCTGCAGAGATTAAAAAAATGGAGTGGATTTAATCACAATGAGGATGGAAGGAGCATAGGATCAAACAGTGACATAGAAGATAAAATTATGGAAAATAATGAAGTTGAAAAGGAGAGGGAAGGACACTATGAGATCACTTAGTGAACTCAGGGACTTCATGAAACACAATAACATCTGTATCATAGGAAGTGCCGAAGAAGGGTAGGAAAGGGGGAAGAAGGTTTATTTGAACAAATGATAGCTGAGAACTTCCCTAATCTGAGGAAGGAGATAGGCATTCAAGTCCAAGGGACACAAAGAACTCCCCTTAAACTCAACAAAAGCAGGTCAACACCAAGACATATAATAGTGAAAGTTGTAAAATATAAGGGTAAAGAGTGAATTCTGTAAGCATCGAAGAACAAAGTCCTTAACCTACAAGGGTAGACACATACGATTAACAGATTAACAGATTAACAGACACATAAAATTAATTTGACACAAAAGATTAAATGGGAAAAATATGTACCCATGAACACTGTATCCAGCAAGGTTGTCATTTAGAATAGGAGAGATAAAATGTTTTCAAGGCAACCAAAAACTAAAGGAGTTCACAAACACTAATCCACTTTTTCAAGAAATATTAGTGGGGACCCATTGAGTGGGAAAGAGAGACCAAAAGTGTCAAAGATTAGAAAAGAGCAGAGACATTCTACAGGAACAGTGACTTTACAAATAACACAATGGCACTAAATTCATATCTATCAATATTCACTCTGGATGTAAATGGATTAAATGTTCCAATGGGACGGGAACACACAGAATATCAGAATGGATTGAAAAAAAATAGGACTCGACAATATGCTGCTTACAAATGACTCATTTTAGACATAAGGACACCTTCAGATTCAAAGTGAGGAAATTGATACTGATCTATCATGCTAATGGACATCAAAAGAAACCTGCAGTGGCCATATTTATATCAGACAAACTAGATTTTAAGCTAAAGACTGTATTAAGAAATGAAGAAAGACACTATATCACACTTAAGGGGGGTCTATCCAACAAGAAGATCTAACAATTGTGAATGTTTATGCCCTCAATTTGGGAACACCTAAATATATAAATAAATTAATATCAAATGTAAAGAAAATCATTGATAATAATATAATAATAATAGGGAACTTTAATACCCCACTCCAGCACTGGAATGCTCATCTAAGCAGAAGATCCACAAGGAAATAAGGGCTTTGAATGACACACTGGGATTGATGGACTAAAAAAAAAGCAAATAAAGCCTAAAACCAGAAGAAGAAGGGAAATAATTAAGATTAGAGAAGAAATAAATTATATAGTAATCAAACAAACCATAGAATAGATAAATAAAGCTAGGACCTGCTTCACTGAAATAATTAATAAAATTGATAAACCCCTGACCAGACTTATCAATAAGAACAGAGAAAGTACCCAAATAAATAAAATGAATGAAAAAAGAGCGATCACAACAAAACACCAAAGAAAAACAATTATAAGAGGATATTATGAGAAATTATATGGCAATAAATAAGGCAATCTGGAAGAAATGGATAAATTCCTAGAAACATATAACCTACCACAACTGAAACAGGAAGAAATAGAAAACTTGGACAGACTGACAGCCAGCAAAGAAGTTGGAGCAGTAATCAAAAAGCTTCCAACAATGTTTATAGCAGCACTATCAACAATAGCCAAATTATGGAAAGAGCCAAAATGTCCATTAACTATTGAATGGATGAAGAAGATATGGTATATATAGAATGGTATATTATTCAGCCATCAAAAATGAAATTTTGCCATTTGCAATAACATAGAACTGGAGTGTATTAGGAGTGTATTATGAAGTAAATCAGTCAGAGAAAGACAAATATCATATTATTCATTCATAATGGAATTTAAGAAACAAAACAGATGAACATAGGGGAAGGGAAAGAAAAATAAAATAAGATTAAAAACAGAGAGGGAGGGGCGCCTGGGTGGCTCAGTGGGTTAAGCCACTGCCTTCGGCTCGGGTCATGATCTCGGGGTCCTGGGATCGAGTCCCACATCAGGCTCTCTGCTCAACAGGGGTCTGCTTCCCTTCCTCTCTCTCTGCCTACTTGTGATCTCTCTCTGTCAAATAAATAAATAAAAATTCTAAAAAAAAAAAAAAAAAACAGAGAGGGAAGCAAACCATAAGACCCTTAACTATAGAGAACAAACACTAATAGTTGCTGAAGGGAGGGGCTAAATGGGTGATTGACATTAAGAAGGGCACCTGTTCAGATGAGCAGTGGGTTATATATGTAAGTGATGAATCATTAAATTTTACTCCTCAAACCAATACTACCTATATATTAACTAACTTGAATTTAAATAACAAAAATAAAAATTTACATTATAAACACTGTAATGTTAGAATTGATTGGAATAAATCATTATTTTATAATATTAATAGTAAAAATTCATGAATACTCACATACATATTAACTGCTGTTCGTCCACTAAAAACCAAGAAATAAAAAACCCAAATAACAATGATTACCCTAATGCTTTGTAATTACTAAATATCATTGTCCATTAAAAAGCAAAAAATAAATAAATGAATGAATAAATAAATAAAAACAGGAATTGTTAATTCCATGTCAGGTTATACCATGTCAGATATATGTCAGGAAGCATATAATAGGACCCTAAGATATTTTCTTGTGCCAGGAAAAAAAAAAAAAAACATTAAAAAAAAAATGGCTTTATCAGGAAGACACTGGAAATAATATAAGGAGAATACCATTGAATCTCAAAAATAAAAATATGTCTCTTTGACTGAACTGACTAAACTTCATTTAATATATTTATAAAAATGAGTTCTTAATGCTGTAGTAGACAGAGAAACAGAGATAATAAAAAAGGACAACTTTTGATGTAATTAGTCTTCTTTGATACAATTAGAAGGGGAGGTGAACCATGAGAGACTATGGACTCTTAAAAACAATCTGAGGGTTTTGAAGGGGCGCGGGGTGGGAGATTGGGGGAACTAGGTGGTGGGTATTAGAGAAGGCACGATTGCATGGAGCACTGGGTGTGGTGCAAAAATAATGAATACTGTTATGCTGAAAAGAAATGAAAAAATTTAAAAAAAAGAAATTTACCCTATTTTTTTGTATATAGTGTATTTCAAAGTAAATATAAAGTCATGGAGTTCATGAGAGAGAAAAAAATCTTCATTACAGAATAATTTATTTTATTTTATTTTATTTTGCATGTTTAATTTTTTTATTTTTTATAAACATATATTTTTATCCCCAGGGGTACAGGTCTGTGAATCACCAGGTTTACATTTTAATTAATAATTTTGCAAGTAAATATTGTATTAGAAAAATCATCAGTTTTAATCCTCTAAATAATTTATTGATTCAAGACAAGATTAAACCACTAAATGTAATTTAGTTGAAACTAAATGTAATTGTTGAAACAATGCAGACATGAGGCTGACATTCCCTGAACCACTCATTTAGTCACAATAAATATTCTATGTGTTCCTGGATGTGACATGATATGAAAATTACAAAACCATGTATGAATATTCTAGGAAAATAATGAAACACAATTAAATCTCATTAAGCTTCTGGAGTTAATATTTTCTTTACTGCGAATACAAAAGCAGGAGAACCAGCTAAGTGACAGAACGAGTGACGAAAAAGATGAATCCAGAATGTGAGACATTCAACAGGAAAAATGATCCAGTTTCTTCAGTAAGCTGGTGGCATAATAAAAAAATACAAATAGAGGTTGTTGGGTTTAGGAGAGACTTAAAAAAACATAAAAAGTAAAAAAAAACATGCATATGAATTAGATAAAAGATATTAAGAATTATTAATTTATTATTATTAATTATTGTTTATTAAGAATTATTAATTTAGGTATGTCAATGTCATTGTGCTTAGGAGTAACAAATGTCCAAGTTGTTCAGAGATGCATAATGTCTGGGACTTGGTTTGAAATATTGGGCAAAGAGATGATGTTAGTTTATAAGTGAATATATCAAAATATAGAAGCATGATATGTATATATTATTCTAAAATATTGAAAATATATGCAATAATTTCTTAGCAAAATATAACCTTTCAAATAAGATACACAAATAAATGCAAAACGCTTATGACCTACAACCATCAATGTTATTTCCCACAGAGAAAACAACTGGCTTAGTCAGTTTTCCGGGATACTTCTATAAAACATTCAATGAACATAAAGCATCACTTTTATACAAAATCTTCTACAGAAAAAAATGAGATAGAACACTCTCTACGTTTTTTTTTTAATATGCTAGCAAAACTTTGAAAGCAAACAAGGCAAGATAAATGTAGGAAGTGAAACTTATGGGCATTCTCACTTAAAAATATATATTCAAGGACACCTGGGTGGCTCAGTGGGTTAAAGCCTCTGCCTTTGGCTCAGGTCATGATTTGGGGGTGCTGAGATCGAGTCCTGCATCGGGCTCTCTGCTCAGCAGGGAGCCTACTTCTCTCTCTGCCTGCCTCTCTGCCTGCCTCTGATCTCTATCTGTCAAATAAATAAATAAAATCTTTTAAAATATATATATATATATTCAAAATTATAAATACATGCAAATATTTATAAACAAAATCTGGCAATGCAAGAATCTTAAAACCATTAGCATGTAAACTTCTCAGGTCTCCATTTAATTAATTAATTAATTAAATTTATTATTTTTTTTAATTTATTTGACAGAGAGAGACACAGTGACAGAGGGAACACAAGGAGGGGGCATGGGAAAGGGAGAAGCAGGCTTCCCACTGAGCAGGGAGCCCCAGTGCAGATCTTGATCCCAGAGCCCTGGGATCTTGACCTGAGCTGAAGGCAGATGCTTAAAAACTGAGCCACCCAGGCCCCCAGGCTTTCCATTTTAAAATGTGTGTGCTGGGGCGCCTGGGTGGTCAGCAGGTTATGCCTCTGCCTTCAGCTCTGGTCATGATCTCAGGGTCCTAGGATTGAGCCCTGCATTGGGCTCTCTGCTTTCCCCCCCCTCTCTCTCTCTGCCTGCTTGTGATCTCTCTCTCTCAAATAAATGAATAAATAAAATCTTAAAAAAAATAAATAAAATGTGTATGCTAAGTTGCTGCCCCAGGATACATGAAATCGACTACACTGAATTAGACTTCACTGTGAATAGAAAATATAAACATAAAGGAAATAAGATAAAATCATTATAATGTCACTTTGTAGTAGTTTGTGGTAATTATAGGACTTATTAATATAATATCACATACTAACTTAGCATAGAAAGTACTTCTTTAACAAGATAGAAGGGCAGAAAATATCAGGGAAAATATTAATGTATATATCTCCATTGAAATTGCAACTTTCCAGTCATCAAAAGATCCCAGATATATGACAAAACTCACCTATAGAGTTAGAGAAGATAACTTAAACACATAACAGTAATAAGTTATTGGTTGCTAGAATCTACAAAGAAAGCTTAAACCAAAAAAGAAAAAGATAATCAGTAAATGGGCAAAATACCTGAAGAGACAATTCACGTATATAAATATTAAAAAATTTGCTAGATTACATGAATATGAGGGAAATGTAAATTAAATCACCATTTGCTATTCATCAAGTTACTAGAAATTAAAAATTTTGACAATATCAAAAGAGCATATGCAACAACGAAAATGCTTATACAAAATTGGCAGGCATGTTCATTTTAACAGCTGCTTTCAGAAACACCTAAAATGATCTACAGTAGCAATGCAGATCCTAAAAATTTTACTCCAAAGGGGATATCTGTAGAAACTTTCCTAAATGAAACAAGGAGATATGTAAAAGAAGAATGGTCAGAGTTGCATTATTTTTAATTCTGAAAACCTGGAAACAACATATCTTTCCACAAGAAAATGAATTAAATAAATTTTGGTATATTTATATTGTTGGTTAGTTCATGGCAGTAAAAATTAGGTATTAACTGATGAGCTTCCTAAGACAGTGATCAAAATGGTAAGATTTAGGGGCGCCTTTAAAAGAAAAATGGTAAGATTTAAATTAATGAAATCTGTGAATAATTGAGAGGCAGGGAGAAGTTGATAGTAATTTGAAAGATTGAAATACATCAGGTAAGTTATTTTTATTTAGTTTAACTTTTATTCATATATTTACTTATTTAAATATATTATTGAACATATAACTTGAAGGAGATACAGTGAAAGAGTTTTTAGAAAGTGTCTTAGATATGAGACAATTTCATAAGATTAAAGGACTATATATGGGGTGCCTAGGTGGTTCAGTGGGTTAAAGCCTCTGCCTGCAGCTCAGGTCAGAATCCCAGGATCCTGGGATTGAGCCCACATTGGGCTCTCTGCTTAGTGGAGAGTCTGCTTCCTCCAATCTTTCTCACTCTCTGCCTGCCTCTCTGCTTACTTGTGATCTCTGTCTATCAAATAAATAAATAAAATCTTGAAAAAAAAAAAGGCTGTTGTATTTCTCAGAATGTTTTTGTCTCAAGAACTTGACTGTTCTTTGAGTATTTCTTTTTTTTTTTTTTAAAGATTTTATTTATTTATTTATTTATTTGACAGACAGAGATCACAAGTAGGCAGAGAGGCAGGCAGAGAGAGAGAGAGGAGGAAGCAGGCTCCCTGCTAAGCAGAGAGCCCGATGGGGGGCTCGATCCCAGAACTCCGGGATCTTGACCTGAGCCGAAGGTAGAGGCTTTAACCCACTGAGCCACCCAGTCGCCCAGAGTATTTATTTCTTAAGTGTTCAGTTGTTTTCATGTTCAAATACTTTAATAAAGATTAACAACATGAAATAATTTTAATGGTAGTATCTTTTGTAGTTATGCAAGTTTTCTCTTTCTGTGAAACATAATCAAACATTTTAAAGTATATTTCTTATTGCACTGCAGGGCATTGTATTGGTATGGTCTAGCAGCCAGTTCTAAATGGCTTACCTCACACATACTTGGCAATTCCAATGCTTGTACTGTAGGAGAGTATCAGATTGCTGGGGTTTGGATTAGAAAGGGAGTTGGACATTGAGCAGTGATCTGCTTACTGTAGCATTAATTCTAATATCCTTAGCAAAATTCTATCCCTGGTGTATCTCTCGCTGGGAGGCAAGCAGCTGGAAGCTGTGTTCTTTTTCACTGTCTCCCCCTTTTAAAGATTTTATTTATATTTGAGAGAGAGAGAGAGAGAGAGAGAGAGAATGATCAGGCAGAGAGAGAGAAGCAGACTCCTCATTGAGCAGTGAGCCAGATGTGGGACTTGATCCCAGGACCCTGGGATCATAACCTGAGCTGAAGGCAAATGCTTAACCAACTGAGCCACCCAGGTTCCCCTCACTGCCTTTTTAATAGAAAAACGGGATGACTTTTTCAAAAATTTTTTCCAAAGATTGTAAGTAAAGTTTATTTCTTTGATTTTAACAACACAGAAACTTTAATTGTGTAAGTCAGGTTTCAACCAGAAACGCAGAACCGGGTTGAAGGATAGTTAAGAGATTTGTTGTAAGGAATTGGCTTTCCTGATTGGGATGATGGCTAGACATCTGAGATTCACAGAGTGAGTGGTGAAGAGAAGTCATAAACAATAGTAAATGAATGAATATGTCTATGTTCTGATACAATTTACTTATGGACGCTGAAAATAAAATTTCATATAATTTTAACATATTATGATATATTCTCCTTTTAATTTTTTTGTTTTGTTTTGTTTTAAAGATTTTGTTTTTATTTATTTGAAAGAGGATGAGAGAGAGCATGAGAAGGGAGAAAGTCAGAGGGAGAAGCAGAGTCCCGGTGGAGCTAGAAGCCCAATGCTAGACTCAATCTTGGAACTCTGGGATCACAACTGAGACAAAGACAGGTGCTTAGCCAACTGAGCCACCCAGGCGCCCTTGATCTTTTTTTCCCTATTTAAAAACATAAAATATAAATAAATATATAAATAAATAATAAAAATAAGAATAAAAACATAAAACCACTAAGTGCATGGGTCATAAAAAAAACAGGTAATGTGTCAGAAATGGCCTTTGGGTTAGTTTGCTGTCCTGTTGTCTATACCAAGAGTTCTCAAACTTGATGATCTCAGTATTCACTTAAATGTTTAAAATTGTTAGAGAACTTTATTTATGTGGTTTATATCTACTGATGCTTACTATATTAATACTAAAACAGAATACTTTAATTCTACTTGCAATAATAAATCCATTACATTTCAATATATTTTTAAAATTAAACACTAAGTCTATTTTCTAAAACAACAAAAAACAATGGGAGTGGTATTGTTCAGTATTTTTGCAGATTTCTCGGATACTGGTTTTATAGCAGACGGCTGATTATCTTATCTACTTCTGTGTTTTGTCCATTGCACTATCACACTCTGTGGAGCCTCCATACAGCTGAACTGTACACTCATGGGAGAACAAGAGTCAAAAAGGTGAATAACGTCTTAACATTATTGTGAAAATAGCTTTGACCTTGTTGTTCCTCTGCAAGCATGTAGTTTTTGTTAGACTGCTTTGCTAAAACAAAGCAGCCAATGTTAATATTGAAAAATGATCTTGCCATGTTAACATTTGCCTTTCATTCTTCCTTCATTTTATATTATTCAGAACCCATATTTTCCAAGAAAAGAACACTTTCACACTGCCAGTCTGGTTATTCATCCTCCCATTTCTGTCCACATTCACCACCACAATTATTCAAATAATACTTTGTACTCTACTCTTTAAATCTTCTCCTTTATTGAGAAATAGAATCATGTAATAGAAAATTTATATTTATCGTTCCTTTGTATTCCAACATCATCCAATTTTTTGTGATTAACCATTTTCATTTCTTCCCCCTCATTTTGAGAAATATGAAGAGCTTTCTTCATTTCCAAGGCCAATTCTTTCAGGCTTTGATGAAGTTCATATTCTGTCATCTATTTCCTTTTCTCTTCAGATTTATCTTTCTTTTTCCTCCCTCGCTGTTTTTTTTTACCATCTGTAAGCTAACTTCCTCATATTTTTTCACTACCAGATCTAAAAACAAAACAAAATAAATAGCATGCATTTATTTATTATCACATTTTCCATAGTAGCTTGTTTTCCTTTCTTTTTTTTCTTAAGACTTTATTTTTAAGTAATCTGTACACCCAACATAGGGCTCAAACACATAATCTGAAGATGAATAGTCACAAGCTCTACTGACTGAGCCAGCCAGGCATGCCTTGTTTTCTAATATAGATTAATATCTCCCACCAATATATCAAAATTTACCAAAGATCCCCTATTGTATTCACTCATCTACTAAGGCAGTAAATAGTTAGAGATTGTCAATTATGTACTAGGAAGTTTCTAGTTGGTAGAGATAAAGTATCAAAAAAACTGTAATTCTCTTCTTCATACATTTGGGACTTAGTTGAGACAAAATAAATAATATTAATTAATTTAAGGAAGTTCACTAATAGAGATACTGAAAGTATGTATTTGACCCATGGAGTCAAATTCTAACATCTAACTCCTTCCCCTTTGACTTCCAGAATGAAGCATCCAGATTTGTCTTCTATTGTTATTGTGGTGTTTTCTCTCTGTTTTTTGTTGACTCTTCTATCTTCTGTCGCTTCCAGAGTCATGCCTTCAGGCTCCCCTGGAATTTTTTTTCTCTCCTTTTTTTGACTTCTGCTGCAAATTGACCTAAATGGATTTGGGATTTAAAAAAAAAAATAGTTTTATTTATCTATTTGAGAGAGGGTTAGAGTGAGAGGGATCACAGTGGGAGAGGGAGAAACATACTTCCTGCTGAGCAGGGTGCCAGATCTGGGATCGATCCCTGGACCCGAGATCATAACCTGAGCTGAAGGCAGATGTTTACCTGACTGAACCACACAGGTACCCCTTGATTTGAAGTTTTAACAATAGTCAGTTCTTTGGGTAAATAACATTAGATTCCAATAATCAGAATTAGGTGGAAGTGGAAAGGGCTTTCCTTTACAACTTTGCTTACAAGTAGTGAGGATGGTATAACAGGAGTAAACTTTAGATTAAAATTTGCCAAATGTATAAAATGCAAACACTTCTTAGAAGAAATAAAGGTCAGGAGGAGGAAAAATGCAAGTACATATCTTTTCTCCTAATTAAGAAAGGTACCCACTCTCAGGCATACAAACATACTATGTAAATTCTTAGGTGCATATAAGATAAACCTGGGCTAGGTCAACCCTCTGGTTGTGTCAAAAAATGAGTCCTTGTTGAGTGGAGGATATATGAAAGCATAACTCCAGATTCAAGAGAATAGCACTAAATTAAAGATAGTAGGATGCCTGGCAGGCCAAAATCTTTATAATACAGTCATACTTACATGCATTAATTGCCACTCATTTCATCAGCTGTAAATAGGTCTACAAACTCTTATTCTAATTAATGACTTTTTTGTAGAGTCTTTGTAATATGATTTAAATCATTTATGTAACTATCTCTGAAGTATGGATTGCTATCTAGATTATTTAATATAGTAAGTAGGTATGCAGAGTATGGGTTGCTGATTGGGCTATTTCAAATATTAACTATTTTGAATGGACTTTATGTTGTTACATATATGTATTTATTTGTATTGCATTATTTATGATACCATGTTTTATAGTAAAAGTTATATATCTTACAGCAATATACTTCTGTAAATGTATTTTTTATGTCAAGATCTCAAAGTCTATTAAATCTGATTTTACCCCTCATGTAAAGTTATCATTTAGTGCTTTACTATGAGATAGTAGCTAAGAGTATAGGTTTTAGATTCCAACATACTGAGTCAACTCCAAACTCACTTAGATTTTTGTGTTACAAATAACTTAAAGCTCATTAAAAAAATTAAAGATTTTATTTATTTATTTGACAGAGAGATAGTACAAGTAAGCAGAGTGGCAAGCAGAGGAGAGAGAGAGAAGCAGGTTCTCTGCTGAGTGGGGCTCCATCCCAGGACTCTGGAATCATGACCTGAGCCGAAGGCAGTCGATTGACCAACTGAACCATCCAGCCACCCCTTAAAGCTCATTCTTAATAAAATTGGTAATATAGCCATTTATGTGATTATAGAATATATCCACAAAATGGTACCTCTTAAGAGCTAAATTTTGTAGCTGGACGAATATAAACATTAAAATTCTATATTAATATTATGACAATGTTTTAAATTAATACAGATATTAATAATAAGTAATACTATACTGACATCACTTCTGTACAAACAAAAAATGTTTTATTTTTGACTAATGAAATCTACTTTTTAATTTGTTTTTATTTTGAAAGTAATAAAGCCTGAGCCACATTTTAATAAAGCATAAGTACTTTTTACATTGTGTTTGTGCATTTTTTTGTGTGTGAAAACAATGTATTTATAGTTAACCAATTGCAAGCTTAAGACAATTTTAGGAGGTGATTATCTTTATGTATCTATATAGAACAGTCTCTATTTAGAAAAAAGATACAATTTGATGAAAGGGATTTTGCTCTGGTATTTATAGACCTACCTGACTTTCTATCTTGTTTATAACCTTATGTTAACTTTCATAAGGTAATTAATCTTTAATCTGTGAAGAAAATATATCATGCTATAAACAGAAATATTGTGGTGATCCAAAATAGCAACTGACCTACAAAAGCTATATTTCCTTTTCATATAAAAATCCATGGTTTATGGGAACAATTAGAATGCAATATGTTTTGCTCTCCCAAATGTACTGTATGCTATTCATTTTGATGTGAATGACAAACCTTTTCGTAGTTTCAAACAATGCCTTTTGGGATATATTTTATGATGCTTATGTAAAATATCTTGCAGATGCCTTATTCCTTTAACATTTGCAAAATTTGTGTTTCATCCTCATGAGTCTTCTGTTTTGTTTAAGGCCGGATAGGGTAAATGTTGGTGCAAACTCATTAGCATCAAAAAATACCAAGTTAATCAGATAGTAATTCAAAAGCAAATACACATGGTCGTGTTATAGAGTTACTTAGATTTACTTTAATACTCAATAGATGATAAACATCTTCTACAATATGTGTTCAAATAGTTTTTCTTAACTCTGTTTGGAAATATATAATTCATTTATTTTTAATAATTATCATATTTAATTAACTTATTTGACATATTTCCAGTAACTTTTATTTAATTTGAAAGTGATCTCTGGTTTCTGTTTTTTAGGGAAAGAACGTTTTTATTGATGTGCTTTAAATACAAGGAACTAGTAACACGGAAGTATTTTCATTATGTCAATTTCATTAATATCAGCTTAATAAAATGACAAGAATAAAACAACATATTCATGTAAATATCAATATTAGAAAATGATCTCCATGATCTTTTGCTTCCTTTGAGTGTGTTCTTTTTGGCACTAAAAACAAACATAGATTTCTAATTCCACGTATCACCAAGAAGCATTATCATTAAAAACCAAGCTAAAATTGTGCATGTATTAAGCGTCTTTAAAACCAGTTCTTTTCATTTTGTCTGCAGATATATCTTGAACTGTTGTAAGGAATGGTAAGGAAACATGAACTCCTGAGGTCTGAATTTGAAGTCCGGTCCTATCCATTGCAAGTTGCAAGAAGTTCGGCTATCATCTACTATCCTTAAATCACAGTGATCTTATCCAACAAAAGCAGGTCACAGCTACCTTGATGGATTGTTTTCATGTTTAACTATCAAAATTTAGGTAATATATCTAATATATTACTAGTAAGTACTCAATATTGTTACATGGTATTCCATACTTTTTTTTTTTTTTAAGATTTTATTTATTTATTTGAGAGAGAGAACGCATGAGAGAAAGAAAGGGCGCAAGCAGGGGAGAGAGGTAGGGGGAGAAATAAACTTCTCCCTGAGCAGAGAGCCAGATACAGGACTTGATCCCAGGACCCAGGGATCAAGACCTGAGTCAAAGGCAGACAATTAACTGACTGAGCCATCCAAGTGCCTGCATACTTTACTTGTTTACACTCGTTAGCTTTTAAAGAAAAATCAGCAAATAATACCCAGAAAGTTTGACAGAAATTAAAACATAACTTATTATTTATTCTGGTAGCACTGGTAACATGTACTTCTATTTTTTCCTCTTCGTATACTAGGTTGTAAATATAGTATATATATACACCATATACTAAATTTTATACATAGTTTTATATATATATTATATATAATATATATATATAATTTGTATAGCATTTTAAAATTTAAATATTATAAATATGGTATATTATATATATGTATATATACATATATAATATATCAAAAAAATATATATATATACAACTCTTGTCCAAGAATGGATAAATGCTTATTATATTAATCAAAATTTGAAATGCTCTCTCTCTATATATATAATATACCAAATTATTATATATATAATATATTATATAATATATATTATATAATATATAATATACCAAATTATATATATATATATTATATATAATATACCAAATTATATATATATATATATAATAAGCATTTATCCATTCTTGGACAAGAGTTGTATTTTTGATAGTTCTATAGTATCTTCAGGTGGGGAAATCAAAATTCAAGTTGTATGATTTGAAAAGCGTGGTTTATATACCACTCTTATATGATATGATATATGATATCACTCGTCTTGAAAACACACACACATACACACAAATAAAAGTGAGCAAAGAGAAATTAAAAACAGGACTGGGGATATTCGACAGAAGAAACTTGAATATAATCTTCCACAATCTAAAAAATTCTTGTTAGACATACTGAAGATATGGAGAAGAATGTTATGATATATTAAGAAAAACAGGTATACAATGAAAAACCTGAAACTCTCTAATTCAGAGGGGCAAGGGTTAATGAATCTAGAACATTGGAGAGGCAGAACAACTTCACTTAGAAGTCCTTTTAATGTGATAGAATCATAGATTTCAAAATGGACCCTGTAATTTGGTGCTGAAGCCCACGTAGAGATACAGTGGGATGAAAAACCCTGTCAATGGCAGAAAGTCACATTGACCTAAATTGTCCCTAAATTTCTGGACTTCCCTTGAGTTGATAAAGCACTTTGCTGACTTGGAAGCAGTTTCCAATGACCTGGCAGGATCTTGACATATTGTTGCATACCTCTGTAAAGTTAAAGAAACACCACAGCTTGAGTCTAGACATACATTATGGACATTCCCCAAAAGAGCATTGATTTAGAAATAGAGTCCTTAACACAATAGATTCAATGAATACAGAAAAGTAGTCTAGCTGAAAATATCTTTAATATATTTTTTAAAGATTTATTTGCTGATTTGAGAGAGAGAGAGAGAGAGAGAGAGAGAATGAGCAGGGGCAGAGGAAGACAAAGGGGAAAAGAGAGAGAGAAGCAGACTCCCCACTAACTGCAGAGCCCGACACACAGCTCAGTCCCACGACTCAATCATGACCCAAGACAAAATCAAGAGTTGGATGCTTCACTGACTGAGCCACCCAGGCACCCCAGAAGGAAAGAAAGTTTCATTAAATCACCTCCCATATCAATTAATATGCTGAATCATATAAATTTTAATATTTAGATCCTTCAACATTTCAGCTGAAAATAAGTTTGTTTTTATAGATTAATAATAATTAATCTCATTATATAATTAATAATGGGAGGAAGTAATGAGACACATGCATAATTAATGTAAAAAAATCTAGCCAAGAAAGATTTCCATTAATAATGGGAGGAAGTAATGAGACACATGCATAATTTTTTTTTTAATTTTTTATTTTATAAACATACATTTTTATCCCCAGGGGTACAGGTCTGTGAATCACCAGGTTTACACACTTCACAGCACTCACCAAAGCACATACCCTCCCCAATGTCCATAATCCCACCCCCTTCTCCCAAACCCCCTCCCCCCAGCAACCCTCAGTTTGTTTTGTGAGATTAAGAGTCACTTAATTGTCCCTAAATTTCTGGACTTCCCTTGAGTTGATAAAGCACTTTGCTGACTTGGAAGCAGTTTCCAATGGTTTGTCTCCTTCCCAATTCCATCTTGTTTCATTTATTCTTCTTGTACCCACTTAAGCCCCCATGTTGCATCACCACTTCCTCATATCAGGCAGATCATATGATAGTTGTCTTTCACTGCTTGACTTATTTCGCTAAGCATGATACGCTCTAGTTCCATCCATGTTGTCGCAAATGGCAAGATTTCATTTCTTTTGATGGCTGCATAGTATTCCATTGTGTATATATACCACATCTTCGTGATCCATTCATCTGTTGATGGACATCTAGGTTCTTTCCAGAGTTTGGCTATTGTGGACATTGCTGCTATAAACATTCGGGTGCACGTGCATGCATAATTAATGTAAAAAATATTTAACCAAGAAAAATTTCTCCATTCAATGACAAATATAAGGATGCATGATGGGCCCTATGAAAATGTAAAATAGATTAAGTCGGCTTTACTTTGAAATAAGACCTTTTTACATAGACACAAAGAATATCATTGCCTCTCTCTTCAATTAGAGAATTTGTGACTATTAAATTTTATAATTTTCAAATAAATTTTATAATTTTTGACATATCTTAATAATTTAGAAGGTTTCAACTAAATATATATGTGTGAATACACATATATTTGTCACATATTTATATTTGATTCAGGTTCCCTGAAAGCCTTATGAAGCCAAGAGTGACCTCAGCTGACTTTTCATATACATTATATGTTAAATCCACTCTTAAACAATGTTTCATTTCATAAACACTTTTTGTGCCGTTAATGTATAGTTCAAGAAGGCTCCTGAATTTTCAGAAATATAAATACAGAAATGAGAAAGATAAATTTTCCTCAAAGAAAAGAACTTTACATGAATACATATGGAGGTAGTCTTGCAAAGGTGGCGTATTCCACACCCTCCATAATCCATGCACATGAAACATTCAAAATTAGCCTCTGTAGTAAGTGTATTAGTTTCCTAAGACTGTCATAACAAAGTTCCACTAAGTGGATGGCTTAAAAGACAAAAGAAATGTATTCTTTCATTTCAGAGATTAGAAGTCCAAAATCAAGGGGTCAGCATGGTTGTTTTGTTCTGAGGGCTCTGTGGGAAAAAAGATAGTGCCATATTTAAATATACATAAGGAATATGGGTTAATTCAAATATCATTAAAGTGATTTCAATCTGGGCATTGTATAACAAAAGCTTAAAGTATAAAAATACGTACCTGTGTTTCTATTAGAATGGAGAAAATTGTTGATTTGTTATCATTGAAGAAATTACCAAGATATAACACTATCAGTTTGCAGATTCTATGAATTGCTGACTTAAAACCCTATAGTAGGGACACAATTTTCATTATAATAATTTAGACCAAATTTGACACAATGCACCTTTGTTTTAGGAAGTTCAGAAAGATTTATTTCATGGCATTTCTAGAATTTTCTGTATATAGGAAAACAGTCTCACAAGAAATTGTTTTAAACTGCACTATAAATTCTTTCTATAAATGTTCTCAAGAGCATATTTTAGGGAAATTATTGTTTATTTTAGCATAATTGTTAATATTGATTGAAATTCAAATATTTAAGTATTTTTTAACTAGAGACAGAGATACTTCAAATGAAACATTATAAAAATGTGTATTTTATAAAGAAAAGGCATACCAAATACCTACTTGAATTTATTGATTATATATATTGTCAAGTGTACATGATAAATTTATTGACAAAATTCAAAACATTAATGGGGATAAAAAAGTAATGATTGAGCAACTAAAAACACTTAGAATAATTTGGTCTAAAAAGCATTATATTGGAGTTTATAACTAAATGAGGTATAAAATTATTGAGAACGCTTGTCAGTTGTCGAAATGGAGGAATCATATATGTGGTAGAAAATGAGTATGGCCTTGAAATACATGGCATCTTATGGACAACAACCACCACAAAGTGAAGGAAACAAATTAAACAGTAATTCCACTCAAGATTTAACATTTTCCATTAACTTAAATTCGTAATCACATTGGCTGTTAGGGCCAGCTAGCTTACTGATTACATAAGATACATTTCTCTTTTCACCACAACGAATACAAAGGATCACATTTTAAAGTCACTACGAGTAGTCTTTAAAAAAGATAGTGTCATAAATTCATCATTTTTAAGATATTAATTTATGTTGAAAGTATTTTAGTTTCTTTTATGGTTATTGGACAGTCTTAGTTTTCTTCCTCTTTCTGAAACAATTATGATAAAATGGGCATTGTTTAAAAATCAACCATTTGAATTATATGCAAATATTTTATTACCATGGAGTTGTGCAAAGCTTTGGTTAATTACTATCATTCTTCTCTGTGTTATCAATTTCTTTATCATTTCTATTTTTGTGTATTATTCTTATATTCAATTTACTTTTTATAATTAAGGTGGAATATTATTTACCCCTTTTTCTGAAAAAGCAGATCCTAGATTTATGTCTTTATTATTTTCAAATTCATTTACTTCTGCTTTTCTCTTTATTGCTTTTTCCTTCTGCTTACCTTTGCTTTGTATTATTATATTTTTTCATATTTCATGAATTAAGTGGTGATTCATATTTTTTCTTG
Organism: Mustela nivalis; assembly: GCF_964662115.1. Taxonomy (NCBI): domain Eukaryota; kingdom Metazoa; phylum Chordata; class Mammalia; order Carnivora; family Mustelidae; genus Mustela; species Mustela nivalis. The sequence goes on from NC_139023.1 coordinate 77,880,781, forward strand.
ATTAATAGTGAAAGTATTTAGACACCTCTTTTGCCACAGCCAATTTCAAGGAGACATATATAATTCACACCACTTGGGACAATATTGTAATTTAGAAAACAACTTAAATGGTTAAAGTTGCATGGAGCAGTGGGTGTGGTGAAAAAATAATGAATACTGTTATGATGAAAATAAATAAATTAATAAAAAAGTTGTATTATATAACAGCTAAATTTAAATAACAGTATTGATTGCTTACACTGACTTAAGTATATAAGTGCCTTGTATATACAATGATAATATTTAGGGTAGCCCCATGAAGCAGTTACTGTTCTAAACTTACGTTGGTGATGTAACTGAGGCATAGACACATCAATACCTTGCTCAGGATCACCAGTTATAAAACAGCAAAACCACCATTTGTACCCAGCTTGATGATTAGTCTTATGTGTCAGCATGGCTAGGCTATGGTTCCTAGTTGTTTGGTCCAGCACTAATCAGGATGCCACTGTGAAGGTACTTTGTAGATGTTATTAATGCTTGCAATCAGTTCACATAATTAAAGGAGATTGCCCTCAATAAAGTGGATGGGTGTCATTTAGTCAGTTGAAGGCCATAAGAACAGAAACAGATTTCACAAAGAAGAAGCAATTCTTCCTTGAGACTGTAACAGAAATCCTGGCCGGAGTTTTTGGCTTGCTGGCTGCCCTATGTATTTATGAGCTTCTACAGTTGCATAAGCCAATTGGCTAAAATAAATCTTCCTCATTCTCTCTCCCACCTTCACTCTCTCTTCCTTGGTCTCCCTCCTGCTCTTTCCTTCTCTTTCTCTATTTTATTATCTCTCTTGCTTTCTCTCTCTCATCATCTATCTATCTATCATGGATCATCTATCATCTATCTATCATCTGTTATTTTACTCTGGAAAACACTTGCTGATAAACTCAGCTAACATTTTTCTTCAGGTTCTTTGACTGCCTTGTTAGAAAGCTATGCTATTTGTATTACTTCTGTTAACTAACAAGATCACAAATGCCTCGCTACAGGTAGCAAGGTCTTGCATATTGTACTCTGCCATCACTCCCAAGTGTTCATACTACTTATCTATTCACCCAATATTAAGACACAGATCAATCTAGAATTCCATTTAAAAACTGCTCTTTCCTGTGCCTCATCAGATTATTTTAAAAGAGAGATTTTTTTTTTTTAAAGATTTTATTTATTTATTTGACAGAGAGAGATCACAAGTAGATGGAGAGGCAGGCAGAGAGAGAGAGAGAGGGAAGTAGGCTCCCTGCTGAGCAGAGAGCCCCATGCGGGACTCGATCCCAGGACCCTGAGATCATGACCTGAGCCGAAGGCAGCAGCTTAACCCACTGAGCCACCCAGGCGCCCAAAAGAGAGATTTTGTTTTCAACATTCTGAGGAACCTCCATGCTGTTTTCCAGAGTGGCTGCACCAGCTTGCATTCCCACCAACAATGTAGGAGGGTTCCCCTTTCTCCACAATGTTTATAGCAGCAATGTCCACAATAGCCAAAATCTGGAAAGAACCTAGATGTCCATCAACAGATGAATGGATCACGAAGATGTGGTATATATACACAATGGAATACTATGCAGCCATCAAAAGAAATGAAATCTTGCCATTTGCGACAACATGGATGGAATTAGAGCGAATCATGCTTAGCGAAATAAGTCAAGCAGAGAAAGACAACTATCATATGATCTCCCTGATATGAGGAAGTGGTGATGCAACATGGAGGCTTAAGTGGGTAGGAGAAGAATAAAAGAAACAAGATGGGATTGGGAGGGAGACAAACCATAAGTGACTCTTAATCTCACAAAACAAACTGAGGGTTGCTGGGGGGAGGGGGTTTGGAAGAAGAGGGTGGGATTATGGACATTGGGGAGGATATGTGCTTTGGTGAGTGCTGTGAAGTGTGTAAACCTGGTGATTCACAGACCTGTACCCCTGGGGATAAAAATATATGTTTATAAAAAATAAAAAATTTAAAAAAAATAAAAAATAAAAAATAAAAAAAAAAGAGGTTTTGCTTCTTTTTATACTTGCTGCTTATTGATTAGTCAGGTTAAAAAAAAAAAGGATCTCACTCAAGTTCTGTATATATCCTTCAGTCATATATTGACTAAGATAAAAATCTTGTTATGGCGCCCTCACATGGAACATTTGTCCTGGACTTAGCAGTGGCTTACTTCCAAGTCATCGTTTCCAATCTCTGCTCATTCTTTCCATGAACTGTGATAAGAGGCAACAGATAACTCACCCACCCTTCCTCAGTCTATAAACTGATACCCCTATAAATTCTACTTGAGGGGAAAATATGACAGATGTCACACTGTCTCTTCATTGAGCTATCTTAGGAATTTGATATATCTGACCATTCTTTCTGTATTGAAATTTTCTTCCTTTGCTATCCATGATCCAGTCAAGCCACACTGCATTAGTTCTTTTAAGACCTTATTCTGTTCACCTGTAAAATAATCATGTACTTTCTTCTCTATCAGGACAATTTTATGTATTAACATGGCTTCAAATATTACTTATATCTTAATATCTCCAAGCAAAACTGAAACTGAAATACTTGTCTCAACGTATATTTCTTGTTGGTTTGTACATGTCCAGCTCTATAATCTGTACCAACTGTATGGCTCAGTCATGAATATATACCTCTTACTAGCCATTTTCAAATGATCAGTCACTTTAAGCTATGTAAAAAAACAATTCATCATCTTCCCTCCATCTCTAGTCCATTTCCATCTTGTTCTCTCATTTTTCATATCTCAGAAAGTATTATGTACCCAATTTGATAAGCCAGAAATCTACGAAGGAGAAAAATTGAAGAAGAAAAATAGTCTTCGCTCTCCTGTTTTCCTCACAGCAACTGAATCACAAAATCTTATTTAATTCACATCCTAATAACTTGAATTTTTTGATTCCTCTATGTACACTGTTCTCAATATAGACTAAATATTTATCATATTCTGATTGAGACCTTGCAAATCTTTTGTCAATTTCATGTTTTCCAATCATACCTACTATGTCTTCTCCTCTGCTGCCTCAAGGTTTATTCTGACATGATTATACTAACTCCCAGGTTAAAATTATTTAATGTTAAAAGATAACATTTAAACTCAAGATATAATCTAAACTTAAGAAGTCACAAGACACCATTTAAACTTTTATTATGATCTGATTCCTCACTCCTATCCTTGGTCTTTAGATCCAAGTAATACTATAAATCATGATTTATATTAATTTCTTATTGCTGTCATTTTTATTAAATTTGTTTTAAGAAATGGACTCTTTGTGGTCTCTTAAAACCAAAAAAAGATAGAATTTTATTTATTTTATTTTGTTTCATGATGAATGAACGTAAACCAGAAACCTATGTGAATTAATTGTAATAAAAAATAAGGATTCTGGGATCATTTATTTCATTTGCTCATATATGGAAGCTTGATTTACATAGAATTCTTGACATTCTTGTCTTTTTTAATGTTCTAGGAAACTATTACTATTTAGGCTCTTCTCCTATAATGTAACACTTTTTAATGTAAGACCAATTTAGCTGCCAGAGGAAATAAGTGGACAAGAAATTAGTTGATAGATCTAGGAAAGAAGCGCCACTAATCTAGAGACTAAAAGGATAAGTAATTGTAATTTTGGAAGCTCCTCTCTTAGTTATGATGAAAATTGGCAAGTGAATGGGATTTCTGATCACTTTATTATAGTAATATAGAAGTCTAAAACCCAGGATAGTTTAGTAGTTTAATTCATCAACTTAAAGGGAAAAAAAAAAAAAAAAAAAACCTTGAGAGTAAACAAAATTATATTTGGATATGAACAGGTTTAATATAGTGGTCTTGGGTTTAAGAGAATAACAATATTGGAGAGATGTCTACTACCCCTATCAAGGTCCAGAATATACACATTTTGTGTTTTTTAAAATATTTATAAAAATGTTTGGGTAAACATTACTGAAGGCTAATGTGCCATCAAGGCCAAGATTATCTGATGATCAATATGAGATAATAGCTGTCACCATGATGGACTGTGATTGCTAAAGACCTTCAGGAACCCAAAGCCATTCAGGATGCAATTAACAAAAAATAGCTTAGGAAGAGAACACACTATAATGGTAATGATGGGGGTGGGAAACAAAAATGTTTTCTTCCCTTTATGTTTTTTTTTTCCCCCCTAATTCATTGTATGACTTATAAGCATTAAGGAACAAAATATGCAATACTATAAATAACTTTTATATTAAACAACATTTTATCTTAAAAATAAGTAACTTTAAAACTATTATGAAATAGGAGGAAGATGATATGCTGCAGAGCTTTACAATATATCAAATGCTTTTTCATAAAATATATGAAAAATGATACTCATGTGTGCCCAGATATTTAACATTTTTAATTCACTAAAACATGAATTTAAAATACCAATTGCATTGCACAAAAAAATGTGTCATTATTTTGACATAGAATTATGTTTTCCAAATACATTGAAGGTGTGCATTTTAAAAATGTAAGCTTTTATTAAGAGCTAAATTAACTGAGGAAGGAACTTGACTCTGCAGGAAAATTAAACTGTGTCCTTAGGATTTAGTTGCAAATTTTAAAATTGTAACTATATATATATATATATATATATATATATTTATATAGACAGAGAGAGAGACAGACAATAAAATTTTACATATACTTTTTTATTCAATCGACAAAACTTAGAGCTTAGATGTTAGTGGTTATTTTAAATTCTTGCAATAAAGTTAGAAAGAGAATTCAGTTTTCTATATGAAAAATTCTAGGGGCACCTGGGTGGCTCAGTGGGTTAGAGCCTCTGCCTTCAGCTCAGGTCATGATCCCAGGGTCCTGGAATCGAGCCCCGCATCAGGCTCTCTGCTCGGCAGGGAGCCTGCCTCCTCTCTCTCTCTCTCTTTCTCTCTCTCTGCCTGTTTAAAAAAAAAAAAATTCTAAAGAAGTTCACTTCTTCAGTAGAGAAGTCCCGTAAGCGAGCATGGCACAACTGAGTTATATATTCGTCTTAACAGCTTTGAAAAATTTCTTGTTTAATAGTTTAGAATTTGTGACATCACCATACCAGGTGAGGATTTCCTTTTTTTCCTTTTTAATCTCTTTTTAAAAATTTCATCTAAATATACCTGGATCCTTGAAAATTTTTAGCGAAATATGTAACTCTTCTTATATATTTGGTAGCTACCATCTCATGAATGCTGTTAAATTATGGTCTATAAGAATGTGTCCCTTCTCCATTTCTTAAACTATAGTCTCTTAAAAATATTATTCAAAATACTATTTGTTTAATAAGTGATTAATCACCCCCCAAGATTAAATTATTCTTCTTTCTCTCTATTTTATGTTTTGTATACTATTCACACTTTACTGTGTTTATATGTCCCAAGCATGCTTGTCCTGCACTTAGATATTCAGTAATTATCTAACCAAATGAAATTTCAGGGTTCCCAAAATAGATACTTCTGGTTAAAACTGGAGGTAGGGGTTAGCACATAATTCTTGTTCTTACAATAAATTTTATTTATAAACTATTTCTATGAACTATTTATCTACACATTGCTCTTATATTTGCTCTTAAGTTGGTTGGTGAATTAGGTTCTTTGATCATAAATTGAGTTCATTATATGCTATAAATTAAGAATTACATATTTCAGTGATGATATAAATTATATCCCAAGTGTATAGCTTTTAATACTGTAAGTGCTAAATGAATAAAGTAATTAAAATCATTTCCACTATCTAATATAAATTGTGGTATAATTTAGCTTCGGATTTTCTTCTTGTGTTTCCTAAAACTTTTACTCTAAAGTCTTGAACCTGCCTATCTTTTCAAAGAAATTTACTTGTGGCCGGAACTTTAAAAATCCCCAATATCTCTTTGTACTCATTTTGAGTTTTTGATGGTAAGACTTTCTCACTCCGGTGGAATGATTTTACTAATGAATTACTTAATACTATGAAAAAACTAAGAGCACAATATGTTATAAAATGTTATAAAACCTCATTAAGATCATACTGATTTTATCAGGTATATATTATTCAAAGTAGATTTTTGTGTCCTGTTGATATAGAACTTACTAATTCAATATATTCTGTCATTTTGGGAAAGGAAAAACTAAATATAGAGCAGATAGAAAACAACTGTATTGAAACAGAACATAAACTGAATAACAAGTGGGGTTCCTGGGTGGCTCATTTGGTTGTGTTGGCCTTGGGAGGTCTTGGATCATGATTTCAGTGTTCTGGGATAGAGCGAGGCATTCAACTCCCTGTCAGTGGGGAGTCTGCTTCTTCCTCTCCCTCTTGCCCCCCACCCTGCCAAAAAAATAACAACAACTGAATGGCAAGTAAAATAACATTAGCCTTGAATTTCAAACACAGTGATCAAACTTTTTCAATTCTATTAACAGCTCTAAATATGTATTTTTATTAACCCTGCCTTTGTTCAGCTTTATAATCTAGAAGTAAAATGTCACAATCAAATAGATGTATTTTACAATGAGATTTTTAAAATTACAACTTCATCATTTATCTGTTCAGAAATTCTCCCCAAATTATGGTTTGTTTCATCAAATTACATTTATTAATGACATGAATCTTAAACAAATGATGGCTGAAACTATAAAATCAGTTTTAGCTTCAAAATTCTGGTTGATGAATTATACAATTTTGTAGAATATACAAATTTGTATAACTGATACTGGTATCACTGCCACTGTCCTGTTATGTTAGATTTTTATTATTTTGAAAAAATGGTAAATAACGAATGCTTTCTGAAACTTTCTTTCTCTTTTAGGTAGAGTCTTAAGTTCAGTAACTATTTACTTTTCTTTCTTGGGGTTAGAAATAGAAAAAATATGATAAATCTTAGAGGTGTATTTTTCTCTCAATCTTTATAAAATGTCCATTCAACTTCAATATAATGTCCTTCAATTGATAAAATTAACTAATTTGTCTCTTCTCAATAATGAATTATTTCATCAAGTTGATATTGAAATATAAATGTAGGCATAAATTTCTGATATTTGTTGGTTCTTTTGTAATATTAGTCTGTCTTGATTTATCATTTATGATTTTAATTTGAGATTTGAACCTAGATATATGCTAATGAAATGACTGTTTTTCCCCCAGATGATATTGTATGTTGTGATGTAGTTCTAACATCAAAATGTTCTAATTTTCTATGAATACAGCAACATTATTTTGACATTTCTTATACTGTTACTTATTTTTTAATTTTCATTTGCTTTTGTTGCTCTGTTTCTTAGAGAAGAATTTTAAGGATTTATTTTATGTTCATACCTTGTATTTTTAAAGACAAAAAAATACATATTTGTTTTCCCTTTGGCTTATATGATTAAATTCTTCTTCTACCTTTCTAAATTAATGATGATCTGTTAACTGAGTTTTGCTTATATATCTGCATTCTAATATGACCTTTTGATTTATCTTAATAATATATTACTGTATTTTTCATAAAAAGATAGTGGCATTTGCCACAAATAACTTAAAAATGTATTCACAAATCACTTGTAAATATATTCATAGGTCAGAATGTTAATGTAAGTAATTTTATTATCTTAAAAATAGTGAATAGGAAATTTTAACCCCTTGAAAATGAATCTTTTATTTGTCCCATTATCTACTTTAAAGACAATTTTGAGGGTCCATCCTGAAAGTTTACTTTTTAGAACATTTCTGGGTTAAACCCTAAAGGAATGCTTTACTCTGCTATTACCCTTGTTTATCATCCCTTTGATTTTATTTAACACATTATCTGACAACAAGAAAAGATCCATGACCTTAATCTTACTGAACCTCCTTTATCCATTAGGCAAATGCCTAATTTAACAAATGAGTCTTCTGCTTGCCCTAAAACCAGAAAACTCATTTTTCGTAAAACTAATCAATGAAACAAGTTTAGAGGCTCAGATCCTCCCCCCTAAACCCCCAGGGAAAGAAACATTAAAAAAAAAGAAAGAAAAAAGGAAAAGGATTACATAAGGGCCATGTTTAAACATGGAAAACACATTTTAAAACTATGAATCTAGAGCATATAAAAATTCTGAATATTTGTATTCAGATGAGTATTGGTACATCAGCACCTGCCATTAGAATTCCTATGCTTATTGCTTGAATTTTATTTTTATTATTTGAAGATTAACAAACCAGTAGATAATATATATGTACCTACAATTGTGCCTGAGATATTTTACATTTTTCATAGAGACATGTTAAATTAACATTACATACAGTCGCCCTGATATGTGTATGATGTAAAACATTTTTTTGCTGTTGTTGTTGACAAAAACTTTCTTGTTCCTACTCTTTCAATTTTAAAAATTGGAAGAAAGATTCTGGTTCTATCCTGAATAAGATTCACATATCAGTTTGTTTTTATATTTCCTAAGTAATCACTGACTTCATTGGCTTACAAAAACAAACAGAAAAAAAAAATTTTACAGAGATTTAAATTTAAACAACAGCAATAAATCATTGAAACATTATATAAAAGATTTTACCTTGGATGTCATTAACACAGGAAGGTGTTCAAGTCATGATCCCACTTCTCATGAAATTTATAGCTTTGTTAGAAATTATAAGCGTATATACAAATTACCATTTAATAATGAAAATAAGAGTTTCTGTTAAGAATTAAAAACAAATTTTCTAGGACTGCTAGAAATCCATAGACTAAAATAGCACTTTCTAGTGATTTTTGTACTCTTTTAATTACCATTTCTAGTTCCTATTCTTTCCAATAAAGCCTTTCTTATGTTCATTAAGTATTTTTCGTTGCTCTACAAATAAAGGTTGAGAGGGGCATTTATTTTACTGATAAATATTGAAAAATGAAAAATAAGAATTTATCTCATAAGACTAAACTTCACTAAGTACTAAAAAAAAGACCTACTGGGAAATGGAGACTCTGGGATGCACTGATTCCTACAAAGACTTGAACTGGAAACTTATTCATGATCTAAAGTATCTCCATGGAGTAGTTTATTACTTTAACTATATGCCTTCCTGTTAAATGAAATAACATTAAGAATAATAGTTATGATAAACTTTAATAACATCAACAATTAGTAATTCATAGATTACTACTAAAGAAACTCATCTTTACAAAGAGTTCTCTCTGAATTTCCACCCTGCCCCGCAAATCAAAGCAGAACAAGTACAACAATAAAAAAGCTGCTCACTTTCCCTTGCATCTTCTCTTGACACTCTGTTAGAAACTTGAATTATCTCTTTCTTCCCTCTGAAGTCTTCATGTCCTCACTGGGCAAGGATCTTGGGACATACCACTAAGTCATTTACCAACCTGGGGATTGACTGGTCAAGTCACTTATGATAATCCACGCTGAGTATGATGAATGGGTTATGTGGTGGAGAAAGTCTTAGGGCTATGGGCAGAAGAAATCTACAAGAGGATTCAAATCAATGTCTGCCTCCCACCAGTGCCAAGGCTTTTTAAATATTATGCTACACTGTCTCTGTGAGTGGTAATGTCATTCACATTCAAGATTCCATCCAATAATTGAAAGAAATGATTTCTACAATTAGCACCTTGATCTCCTTCAAGTGGTGCTCTTTATATATTTAAAAAGACTGGTTTAGATGTTTCCATAATACATTATTTATAAGTGTTTTGGAAATATTTTTCTAATCATTCCCTCACACACAGTCTTCCAACACACTGCTCCTTGAAGGGAATTAATTTTGTAGTACGTGTATACCTATATGTATATTTTGTATATTTATATCTCTAATACTTGGACCAGGTCTGTAGTTGCTATTTAAGTGTTTGGTAAATGACTTAAAATTTAATTTATTTAAGGGGGAAATGTTTTTTAAAAACTTGCTCAAAATAAGTATTTTATAGACTGTATATTTTTAGAGCTTTATTCCTACATAAATAGAACTTCCCCAGTACTTGAAGCATAGGGTCTATTCCATGTGCACCTTTAAACCAATACGCTGAGAATGAACATCTGAAGGTACAAAGGGAATTTATGCCTATCACATAACTTGGAAATGGCATGGTAAACATGACTTAAATATTTTCTTTTATAGCTTCCTATATTTAAGGGTCTGTGCATTGACACTGTGTCAGTTAACACAGCAGATATTCCTCCTAGATTAAATGTCACACATACTGAATTTCCACAAGGAATAAAATTATATTTTATTCACATGCATTATTCCTAAAATTTGTGCAAATATTTATAAAATTTATTGTCTCTTAATTAGTATGAAAACTATTAAAGATTTATGTACATGTTGTTTGTTCATTTGTTGTACTGTAATTACACTCTAACAAATTTAAAAAATAAATCTCTTGATGAGAATTAATCTTGATAAATAGGGCCTTACTTTTATGACTAAATAGTATAACCTTGAACTTGACATTTAATATCTTTTCCTTTGAAAAACAGTGATTTTCTATGATAAACAATGTTATTTTTATTTTCTCATCAAGGTATTTAAATCTTAGTGATTTTGTGTATCTGTGTAGCTTTACTAAACAGATCACAAGTTCTTTGAACTCGGAGCCTATATTTATTATAATTTTCTTTCATGCCAACTCATCTGTATTCTGTATTCAACACAGAATAAGCATACAATAAATGATTGTTATTTACATAACTTTACATCAGGATGCTATTAAGATGGGGGAAATATATGTTTACAGGATTTTCAGGTAAAATGCCTGGTTGAAACTTCAAAAAATTGGTGATGCACTGTCTGTTTTATATCTCTTGAAAAAAAGTCAACAAAAGTAATATTTTTTATAAAGATTTTATTTATTTATTTGAAAGAGAGGCAGTGAGAGAGAGCATGAGCGAGGAGAAGGTCAGAGGGAGAAGCAGACTCCCCATGGAGCTGGGAGCCTGATGCAGGACTCAATTCCGGGACTCTGGGACCATGACCGGAGCCGAAAGCAGTCGTCAAACCAACTGAGCCACCCAGGCGTCCCATCAAAAGTAGTATTTTAAGAAATGTTTTTAGATCATGTAGTTTTATAAGCTAAATATTTTTACAAGTATATGTATTAAAGATTAATCATTAGGGGAATTTATAGTTAAAACACTTGAGATGGGGAGGACAAGATGGCGGGGAAGTAGGAGGAGGCACCTTTTCAATCTGTACCCTAAAGTGAGCTGATTACCTACCAAAGAACTCCGATCACCCATGAAATCAGCCTGAAATCAGAATTATACACGTCTGGATCTCTACAGGGGCAGAAGATGCCAGTAGGCAGGTAAAGCGGAGTGAGAATGGTGGACAGATATCGGAAGATAAACAAAAGGGGGAGGGAGCCACCAGAGGTGACTGGGTGGAAAGTAATACCCCAATCTGAGAGTGCCCTGTGTCTGGGTCCAGCATTAACTTGGAAACTGGTTGAAAGCGCTCCAAAAGAGCAAAGGATCATGAGGGGGGATTGTGGGAATCAGGGTGGCTAGGGACAGAGGCTTAAGTCCCCAGTTCCAGGAGAGCCTCCCCTGGCATTGGGCCAGAGAGAATGGGGCGGCGAAACCAGGCCTTGGTCCCTGAGCCGCCAGCGGGCCCGAGATTGCGTGGGGCCTGGTTTCTGTGAGCGGATGGGAGCCACGCCAGATGACAGAACACGCGAGCCCTGCTACAGAGCCTGAGATACGCATGCCCTTCATCCTCCCCTGAGAGAGGTACAAAGGCCCAGCCGGTGCTCTTTGACCTGCACCATTGTTTCAGAGCCTAAGATGGGTGCCCGAAACTCTCCCCTAAGAGAGGTGGAGGAAGGCCCAGCCTGGTGCTTTCAGACTTGTGCCCCGTTCTCAGAGCCTGAGACATGCGTGTGACCCATAGCCTTCCCTGAAAGGTGCATGCAAGCCAGGCACTCTTAGACCCAGAAAGACCACGCCCTCCCAGACTGGGCCAGCGGGGAAATCTCAGTCACTGCTTGGAACCTCTCTTGTGGTCTGGAGTTGCCCAGATAGCCGCCAATGCTGTGGTTTTGGGTACAAGCAGAAGATCCTGCGTCCCCAGGGACCGCGACTCGGAACCTGCTCTACTAGCAGTCAAGGGGGAATTTATGTGGGCTCTGCAACACCCAAAGAAGAATAGACTGAGGCTTCTCTCTGAGAGGGAGGTCAGGGTGCAGTTTGCTTTCCTCTAAACCTATAAAAACCATCAAAAGCGGTCAAGGTGAGAGGAAAAAAAAAAAAGTGAACAAACATAAAAACCTCCAATACTACTCCAATAGGTAAACCAATTTTTAATCCCCCTTTATCTTAGGAAAGTTGAGTCCTTTAACAAAGATATCAAGATACATCCAGAGAATCAAAACAACCTTCCTCGCCCACACTGAGAATTTATAACCACTCTCCCATCTTTTTCTTCCACCACTGTTTCTGTGTTTTTGTGTTTGTCCTGATAATATAAATCTTAAATTGGGGTTCTTTTTGACGAGGTTATTCCTTTATTTGCATATATATATATTTTTCTCTTGTTATATACTTTTATCAGTCTTTTTGTTTGTTTTTGTTTGTACACCTCATAAATCTTACCTTGGGGCCCATCTGGGCTGAACCTTCCCTTTCATCTTCCCTTTCTTTCCTGTCTCTCTCTCTCTCTCTCTTTTTTTCTTTTTCTTTTCCTTTTTCTCTCATTTGGGTGGGGAATCCTGATTGCTCAGAAGTGTTCCAGGGTGTACCCTGACTGCACCACGGTCGATACATCCAGCTACATCTGTTCAGTCATCTCTCACCAAAATGACTAGGAGGAGGAATGCCCAAAGAAATAAAATACAGAGGATGGACCTTCTGCAACAGAGCTAATGGCTATCAACATAGACAATATGTTGGAAAGAGAATTCAGGCTAACAATTATCCAGGCAATAGCTAGGTTGGAGAAAGCCATAGATGACCAAACAGAATTGATTAGGGCCAAGCTGAAAGCGACCAGACAGGATGTTCAAAATGTTAGGGCAGAGCTAAAAGTTACCAGGATTGAGGTTCACAATACTCTCAATGAGTTCCAATCTAATCTAAATTCTCTCAAAGCGAGGGTAACTGAGACAGAAGATAGAATTAATGATCTGGAGGACAAACAGATAGAGAGAAAGGATCAAAAGGAAGCCTGGAACAAACGGCTTAAAAACCACATTTCATGGTATCATTTATTTCCTTGATTCTGTTTTTGTGGTTTTTAAGCTGTGCTGATTTTCTGCTTTGGTGATCTATTTCTGAGAGAGGCATGTTAAGTTCTCCTACTATTAATGTATTCATATCAATATGACTCTTTATCTTGATTAACAGTTTCCTTATTAATTGGCTGCTCGCATATTAGGGACATAGATATTTACAATTGTTAGATCATCTTTGTGGATAGTCACTTTAAGAATTATGGAGTGTCCTTCTGTATCTCTGACTACAGTCTTTAGTTTAAAATCTAATTTATCTGATATGAGAATGACTACCCCAGTCTTATTTTGAGGCCCATTGGCATGAAAGATGCTTCTCCATCCCTTCACTTTCAGTCTGCGTGTATCTTTAGGTTCAAAATGGGTCTCTTGTAGACAACATATGCATGGGTCCTGTCGTTTTATCCAATCTGCAACCCTGTGCCATTTTATGGGTGCATTTAAGCCATTCACATTGAGAGTGATTATTGATAGATACGTTTTTATTGACATCGTGTTACCTTTGAAGTCTTTCTTTCTGTAGATTGTCTCTATATTTCTGTTCAATGCTATTCTTAGGATTTTTCCTCTTTTATAGAACCCCCCTTAATATTTCCTGCAGTGTTGGCTTGGTGGTTGCATAGTCTCTTAAGCCTTGCCAGTCTTGGAAACTCTTTATCTCTCCATCCATTTTGAATGTCAGTCTTGCTGGATTAAGTATTCTTGGCTGCATGTTCTTCTCTTTTAGTGCCCTGAATATATCTTGCCAGCCCTTTCTGGCTTGCCAGGTCTCTGTGGACAGGTCTGACGTTTTTCTGATGGGTTTTCCTCTGTAAGTAAGGAACCTCTTTGTCCTAGCAGCTTTCAAGAGATTATACCTACAATTATGATTCCTCAATTTGACTATCAGTTGCCTTGATGTTTTTCTGGAATCTATACTCTTGAGAGAAAATTGTTAATCAAGATAAAGAGTCATATTGCTATGAATACATTAATAGTAGGAGATCTTAACATGCCTCTCTCAGAAATAGATCATCGAAGCAGAAAATCAATAAAGAAACAAGAGCATTGAATGACAAATTGGAACAGATTGACCTCATAGACATATACAGAACATTCCACCCTAAAACAACAGAATACTCATTCTTCTCAAGTGCACATGGAACCTTCTCAAGAATAAACCACATACTGGGTCACAAATCAGGACTCAACTGATACCAAAAGAATGAGATTATTCCCTGCATATTCTCAGATCACAATGCTTTGAAACTGGAGCTCAATCACAAGGAAAAGTTCAGAAGGAACTCAAACACCTGGAAGCTAAAACCACCTTACTTAAGAATGCTTGGATGAATCAGGAGATCAGGGAAGAACTCAAAAAATTCATGGAAACCAATGAGAATGAAGACACTTTGGTCCAAAACCCATGGGATACAGCAAAGGCAGTCCTAAGGGGGAAATACATAGCCACCCAAGCCTCCCTCAAAAATATTGAAAAATCCAGAACACAGCATCTGTCTCTACACCTGAAAGAACTGGAGAATCAACAACAAATCAAACCAACTCCACACATAAGAAGGGAAATAATCAAGATTAGAGCTGAGATCAATGAGGTAGAAACCAGAGATACAGTAGAAGGGATCAACGAAACTAGAAGCTGGTTTTTTGAAAGAATCAATAAGATCAATAAACCCCTGGCCACACTAATCCAAGATAAAAGAGAGAAAGCCAAAATTAATAAATTTATGAATGAAAAGGGAGAGATCACAACTAACACTAAGGAAGAAGAAACAATCATCAGAAGTTATTATCAACAGTTATATGCCAATAGACTAAGCAACCTAGATGAAATGGATACATTCCTGGAAAACTATAAACACCCAAAATTGAACCAGGAAAAAATTAACAACTTGAATAGACCAATATCTAGTAACAAGATTGAAGCAGTGATCAAAACCCTCTCAAAAAAAAAAAAGAGAGCCCAGGACCTGACGAATTCCCTGGGGAATTCTACCAAACTTTCAAAGAAGAAATAACACCTATTCTCATGAAGCTGTTTCAAAAAATTGAAGCAAAAGGAAAACTCCCAGATTCTTTCTATGAAGCCAGCATTACCCTGATCCCCAAACTGGGAAAAGACCCTACCAAAAAGGAGAATTTCAGACCAATATCCCTGATGAATATGGATGCTAAGATTCTCAATAAGATCCTAGCAAACAGGATCCAACAGCACATTAAAAATATTATCCACCATGACCAGGTGGATTCATTCTTGGGCTACAAAGATGGTTCAACATTCGCAAATCAATAAATGTGATAGAAAAAATTAATAAGAGAATAGAGAAGAACCACATGGTCCTCTCAATTGATGCAGAAAAAGCATTTGACAAAATCCAGCATCCGTTCCTGATTAAAACGCTTCAAAGTATAGGGATAGAGGGAACATTCCTGAACCTCATCAAATCTATCTATGAAAGACCCACAGCAAATATCATCCTCAATGGGAAAAAGCTTGCAGCCTTCCTGTTGAGATCAGGAACATGACAAGGATACCCACTCGTACCATTCTTGTTCAATATAGTATTAGAAGTCCTAGCAACAGCAATCAGACAACAAAGAGAAATAAAAGGTATCCAAATTGGCAATGAAGAAGTCAAACTCTCTCTCTTCGCAGATGACATGATTCTTTATATGGAAAACCCAACAGACTCCACCCCCAAACTACTAGAACTCATAGAGCAATTCAGAAACGTGGCAGGATACAAAGTCAATGTACAGAAATCAGTGGCTTTCTTATACACTATCAATGAAAATACAGAAAGGGAAATTAGAGAATTGATTCCATATAATAGAGCACCAAGAACCATAAGATACCTGGGAATAAACCTAACCAAAGAGGTAAAGGATCTGTACTCAAGGAACTACAGAACACTCATGAAAGAAATTGAAGAAGGCAAAAAAGATGGAAGTCCATTCCATGCTCTTGGATTGGAAGAATAAACATTGTTAAAATGTCTTTACTGCCTAGAGCAATCTATATTTTTAATGCCATACCAATCAAAATTCCACCAGTATTCTTCAAAGAACTGGAACAAATAATCCAAAAATTTGTATAGAATCAGAAGAGACCCCGAATTGCTAACAAAATGTTGAAAAACAAAAACAAAACCTGATTTCAAACTTTATTACAAAGCTGTGATCACCAAGAAAGCATGGTACTGGCATAAAACAGACACATAGACCAGTGGAAAAGAGTAGAGCCCAGATATGGACCCTCAACGCTATGGCCAAATAATTTTCGACAAAACAGGAAAAAATATACAGTGGAAAAAAGACAGTCTCTTCAATAAATGGTGCTGGGAAAATTGGACAGTTATATTTAGAAGAATTAAACTCGACCATTCTCTTACACCATACACAAAGAGACTCAAAATGGATAAAAGACCTCAATGTGAGACACGAATCCATCAGAATCCTAGAAGAGAACATAGGCAATAATCTCTTCCATATCAGCCACAGCAACTTCTTCCAAGATATGTCTCTAAAGGCAAAGGAAACAAAAGCAAAAATAAACTTTTGGGACTTCATTAAAATCAAAAGCTTCTGCACAGCAAAAGAAACAGTCAACAAAACAAAGAGGCAACCCACAGTAAGGGAGAAGATATTTGCCAATGACAGTACAGACAAAAGGTTGATATGCAGGATCTATAATGAACTCCTCAAACTCAACACACACAAAACAGACAATCATATCAAAAAATGGGAAGAAGATATGGACAGACACTTCTCCAATGAAGACATACAAATGGCTATCAGATACATGAAAAAATGTTCATCATCACTAGCCCTCAGTGAGATTCAAATTAAAACCACATTGAGATATCACCTTATACCAGTTAGAATGGCCAAAATTAGCAAGACAGGAAACAACATGTGTTGGAAGGGATGTGGAGAAAGGGGAATCCTCTTACACTGTTGGTGGGAATGCAAGTTGGTGCAGCCTCTTTGGAGAACTGTGTGGAGATTCCTCAAGAAATTAACAATAGAACTTCCCTATGACCCTGAAATTGCATTCCTGGGTATTTACCCCAAAATACAGATGTCGTGAAAAGAAGGGCCATCTGTACCCCAATGTTTATAGCAGCAATGGCCACGGTAGCCAAACTGTGGAAAGAACCAAGATGCCTTTCAACGGATGAATGGATAAGGAAGATGTGGTCCATATATACTATGGAGTATTATGCCTCCATCAGAAAGAATGAATACCCAACTTTTGTAGCAACATGGATGGGACTGGAAGAGATTATGCTGAGTGAAGTAAGTCAAGCAGAGAGAGTCAATTATCATATGGTTTCACTTATTTGTGGAGCATAACAAATAGCATAGAGGACATGGGGAGTTAGATAGGAGAAGGGAGTTGGGGTAAATTAGAAGGGGAGGTGAACAATGAGAGATTATGGACTCTGAAAAACAATCTGAGGGGTTTGAAGTGGCAGGGGGGTGGGAGGTTTGGGAAACCAGGTGGTGGATATTAGAGAGGGCACGGATTGTATGGAGCACTGAGTGTGGTGCAAAAATAATGAATAATGTTATACTGAAAATAAATATAAAATAAATTTTAAAAAAAGAAAAACAACACTTGAGACGATGGCATCAAATAAATAAATCACTTTGAACAGAGCCAGAGAAAATTGATCAAGGGAAACTTAAAGTAAGCGCTTTTATTTTCCCGTGTATTTCCACCAACTAAGGGAAGGGAACTAAGATTGGTTTAGGTGCATGTTGATGTAGGTATATTGCTGGACAGTTGCTACTATTAAAGTATAACATTACTTATGTATTAACAAGAATACAGGATTTTAAATTTTTAACAAATACCTATTTTCCTTTGCTTCTTTATTGCCAATTCTCTGTTTTCTTACTTTATTGCTCATTTTCTCATTTTCTTGATATTATTCTCTTGCTTTATTTAAAACAAACAAAAATATCACACTGGGGTGTCTGGATGGTGCAGTAAGTTAAACATCTGCTTTCAGTTCAGGTCAGAATCCCTAAGTCCTGAGATGGAGCTCAAATGGGGCTCCCTGCTCAACAGAGAATCTGCTTCTTCCTCTCCCTCTGCTGCTCACCTTGCTTGTGAATTCATGTGCTTGCTCTCTCTGGCAAATAAATAAATAAATAAATAACATCCTAAAAAAAAAAAAAAAAAGGCTATCACACTAACTTTACATCATGTCCTACATAAAACTGCATGTGGTAGACCCTAGAAATATGTGATTGAATCTGAAGGCACTGTGCTTGTGAATGTAGCATAAAAAGGTAAAATTCAGAGCCCCAGTGGCTAGCATGATGACCACAGTGGGACAGGTTGCCGCACACCCCACTCTATATGTAATGGTAACAAACACCTTAAACTGACAAAGTAAGTCCTGCAGCATCAGAAGTACTATAAAAAATATAGGAGGAGCTCTGTTGTCATAAGGATTATTTCCCCCTTTAAAAAAAAGTATTCAGGAAGTTGAACACCAAACTATAATCTAAAAAAGTATTGATTAATCAGTGAATGGTCTAATAAAATCCTTAAAAACATAGGCACCTAAGAATATTGATTGCACATATTCGTGCTTAGAAGTTTGTGCATATTTGATATAGACTATAGAAATGATGAGACCCTAGTGGGCTTGATAACGACTCCTAATTGAAAGTGATCAGTGTGGTCCCTCCAGCCCAATGCTTAGTGAGAATATTCTCTTACTGAAATTTAGCCAGTGGTCACTGAGCCTCTGTGGAAACTGTTTCATGATGATGAATTCTATTCCACTGCTTGACAGTTCTGTGTCTTAGAATTCTTTCTCTGCAAATTAGGATTCATGATTATAGTTTTGCTTTCAAAAATGAGTCTAATTAATTTACTCATTCTTTGTAGCAGTTTGTCCCAAATTTAAAAACCTCTAACTATAATTTTGATGTTTTGTAAAATCAAGAAAAAAAGAAAATATTTTAAATTTACATCTTATAATGTAGCCAAAACCTGACAAGAGGTATTTTGATAAATGATCAACTAAAAACAGACCACTATAATACTAATTACATATTGATACTGATCTTATAACTCTGTAAGAATTCAGCATAAATGTGGGTATGCAATCTTCTTGGAGTAAAGAATCCCTGATGGAGTGTCACATAGTTTATATTTCTTCTATCAAAAAACATACAACTTTAGTAAAATTTACTATTTGCTATAACTTTACCATAATTAATGTTGAAAAAAAAATGTTCTGTATGTCCTAGATTGGAAGATAGAAATTGTGTCTATCATCTTACAATGTCAATGGGAAGGACACTGGCTGGCACCATAGCTAATGGAATATTGAATGGGTACACCATTGCTAAGAAAAAAGACAGAAAAATACACTGTTAATTGAACTATCCCTTCTTTATCAGAAATGAAGTGGTGTGGAAAACAGGAGCTAAGAGCCAGTGAATATAGCAGCAATTATTTATGAATTTGTTAACTGAATTTTTTGTTAAATGAATTTTTTGTGATATAATGCTAGGTTATATTCTTGAAACAATTAACAACATGTAATAGTATATATTTGCATCAGATTTAGAACAACTTTATTATAATTTTAGCATTATATACCAATAAACTACTTTACTTTTTATTCTTGAATAAATGCATCTCTGAAGCATCATAATATCAATCACTATGCTAAAACCAATTGGCAAATCGTATAATTGTTCAATAAAGTTCTGACCCCAAGGAAAGCAATCTAAAAGTTCATGAATTCATTCACCCTAAAATATTTTACCTGCCTTTCAGTCTGAGAAATTAAAAGTTCTCTAAGAAAACACTTCAGGATTATAACCTCAATTCACTTGTACTGGATGATTTGAAAAGTAAAGCACTAAACAAAATCTTTCCAGGAATAGATGTATTTAAGAAAACTGTTTTAAAATAGACTGTGTATAAGCCTCTGAATTTCTGTAGGGTCTCTGCAATCTTAGAGGTGCATGTAAATTTTATTTTTTAATATTTAAATATCTTCATTAATTAATTTTTTTTATCATCCATCGCAAAATGTTTATTCACAAAATATATGTGTTTACCTTACACTGTATTTAAATTAAACTAGGGAAAAAATGTTCTGAAGATGTGTCAGAAGTTCAACATGATGACCTAGTTCAAGGTTTCATTATCTGTACTCTTTTCTAATATTTTAGGGATTATCACTATGCCTCATGCAAAACAAGACAAATCCTATGTTGGGCTATACTTGATGGAAGCCTAGAGGCATAGCTCACTCTTCAGGTGAGAAAATACTAATGGTAAAACTAGAGAACTAACATCATTACATAGAACAAGAAAGAATTAATTCAGGACAATATTATATTTATTTGTCTTAACAGTTCAATTACTATAAGATTATTCATTAATTTAAAAAGATTATTCATTATATCATTAACAGTAAGCATTCAAGGGGTATTCCTTGAATGTGGGTACTAAAATGAAGCTTCTTTTTATTTATGTTGAGCTCTCAACAATCTCTGGAGAGTAGCTCCTGACTGACAAACTAAGGGAAAGGACTCTGTTAGCTCAGAGCTCAGCTCAGGACCTTGACTTGTTATCTTACTTATGCATTTCTATATTGAAACTCTTAAGCTAAAAATTTGAAATACATTATTTTGAACTGATGCATGCATGCTGTTTATGCATATGTATATATTTCTATCCACTTTTTATTTGTGCATAGTGTAAAAACTAAAATATATCAGTTATTTACCTATTTTTCACTCAGCAAATTACTGGAGAAAAATTCTGACAAGTTTCCTCCTCTTCTCCACTTAAGAATGAAAAAACATAAAACTATTTACTTCTGTTGTCAATAAGAAGAACATTTAATGTATTTACCAAGGAAGGACTATTTTTTTCTCCCTCAAATTAAAAGTGAAGAGGCAAGGCCAGGGAGGAGGGGTGGACAAACAATAATAGAGACAACTTGATGTATTACTGGGCTCCAAAACCTACTTCTTTGAAAACAGAAAGTCATAAGCCTTTAATTTTCACCAACTCTAAGCTTTGTATGAAGAATATTTTTGAGAAAAATAAAAGTACTTTGGCATGTATCTTGTCAAAACCTCATTATTTTTCAATAATCCTTCCCCCCTTTCTTTTAAAGCTCTTTAACATTTCCAATACATTAAAACTACCAGTCAGCAATAAATTGGCAAGGATATGTTTATTTTTTAATTCTGCAATAGATAGCCAAAGACTTTTCTCCACTTATGAAGAGTGTAGTAGTTGTTAGGCCTAAACTGCCATTAGCTGTTATCATGAGCTGCTACTCATGTGGTGAGAAGTAATTGCTTTGCCTATGATTTAACATAATGATTCCGGAAACTCACTTATTTCATTTTTTAGAATCCCCAAATACCACTTCTCTTACATCATGATAGTATTATTTTCACATGAGAAGAGAAGGCTACTGAAAAAGAAAATTTTAAAATTAAAGCTTTTATCCTTAGAAGACACATTTGAAAAAGTTTAACCTTAAGGAAATTTAAAGAAAAATAAGCCATTGATTCTGAACAACAAAGTACGAGTATTTTAAAATTTGAAGTATATTATCAATAGAAACAGATAGGACTAACTACTGAATTGAAGTATTGAGTATATTTCAAATGAACTCATCTAGTCATTACCAATTTAATCACAAGGGCAAACCATACACATACAATATGACAATCTCAAGTGTACATATTAAAATTCATCTTCCGGGGCGCCTGGGTGGCTCAGTGGGTTAAGCCGCTGCCTTCGGCTCAGGTCATGATCTCAGGGTCCTGGGATCGAGTTCTGCATTGGGCTCTCTGCTGAGGAGAGGGCCTGCTTCCCCCTCTCTCTCTCTCTGCCTCTCTGCCTACTTGTGATCTCTCTCTGTCAAATAAATAAATAAAATCTTTAAAAAAAAAATTCATCTTCCAACTTTTGCATTCTTTAAAGGCAAACATTTTTTTTTTTTTGGTTATAGCTCCCCAATAGCTGGTACACAGAATATCACTGCTAAATATTTGTTAAATATATGAGCTAACCTATTAATTTTATGCCTAAAGGCAAAGTGTGACATAATTATCTGAATTGAAGAAATCACTAACAATCAGCAAATATCCAGCTTCATTGTATGTCTAGGTACCAGAAACTACTACAAATATTCACAAACCCTTATGAAGCAGAAATAAAACAGCTTGAGGATAGAAAACAATTATTAAGATAATCAATAGGGAGTATGTGTTATGAAGACAAAGTTTAAGAATAGTAAAAATATAGAAAAATGATATCAATTAATAGATCTATTTAACTTTGTTCTTAGATATGAACTGTTTATCATAGTAAACATTAACAGACTGTTAAACTTGAAAAATGATATATGACTTCACAAAAGCCATTGGGAAAAAGTTTCCAGAGCCAACACATTTCACAAAGTGAAGAATTCTCAAACCCACTGACCAGTGTCCACTGAAGCGCAAATGACCAAAACTTAAAAAACTTAAGCATGACTTGAAATACAATAACATTATATAAACACTGGATGAAAAAGGTACATTGGAATGTGTCATCAATAGCAATAATAAGTAATTTCTACAAGGTTTTTATATAATTATAAGAAAAGTTATGATAATTTGATTTTCAGGAATTGTTATCCTCAACTTTGAGACATATTGATATTTCATATTAAATGTTAAAATTAATAATCAAGCAGACAATTATAACATAAACCTTACTTTTTCCTAGAATATCCTCAGTAAAATCATTGGTTAAGTCTGTATTACTCACTGTTTTTGTTTGTATTCTTTCCCCCAACTAGTTTTGTGTGTAATTTTATGACTGAAGAAAATGATGTGGGATAATGTGTTCAAAGTAGATGATAACACTTTTTATGTATTTTCCAATCATTGTTTTGAACTTAAAGTTTAATGCATGTTTGAATATTTTAGTGACTCAATTAATATAGTCTGATTAAATATGCTTGTCATGAAATACTGGTTGTGAAAATCGATATATTTGCAAAATATAAATCTCTTTGTCTAACAGGCACACACTAGATTGTCTTCCTGTTGAGTTCCCATTTCGCTCTGAGACTTATTTTTATCCTACAAAAGATTGTAAATACGCATGTTGGGAGAGAAAGAATAAACTAGATTTCAAATTTATCATTTCATTAATTTATAAAATATTTTAAGAAATATATTTATTGGGGAGCCTGGGTGGCTCAGTGAGTTAAAGCCTCTGCCTTCGACTCAGGTCATGGTCCCAGCATCCTGGGATGGAGCCCCGCATCAGGCTCTCTGTTCGACAGAGGAGCCTGCTTCCTCTCTCTGCCTGCCCCTCTACCTACTTGTGATCTCTATCTGATAAATAAAATCTTTAAAAAAAGAAATATATTTATTTACTTTCTTTGGATATTAATAAGGATTAAGTAATCATAAAATAATATGTGTATATATACATACAAATAAATGTGTATATATAATCATATATGCTAAAACTGTGATAGTATAAAAGAAAATTTAATATGTTCACATAAGCCATTTACTTCTTTGTATTACTTAAGGTCTTAATATACTTTTTTATGTATTGATTTGATAGAGAGTGTGCAATAAAGAGCACACAGGGAGAGGGAGAGGGAGCAGGGAGCTTGCTAGCTCCCTGCTGGGCAGGGAGCCTGATGCAAGGTTCATACCCGGGACACCGGGATCATGACTGGCTTAGGGTCCTGTGTTTGAGTCCAATGCAGACTGCTTAACCAAATGAGCCACACAGGTGCCTCAATCGAAGTCCTAATAAATTGTTATAGATTCATGCCCATAATTCCTTGACAGCTCAAATATTTTATTCTCTACATCTTCAAGCCACTTTAAAAAAATTACTGAAATTGCAGAGCAATATTAATTTGAGTTTCTAGTTTTCATAATTGAGCAACAGAAAAAATTAAAACAAATTTAAATACAGAATATTTTTTGATTACTTTGAATTATTTCCCTAAATTCTTTGTAGAATTATTTTGAGAGTGTATTTCCATACTATTGTTTTGGGATATTTTGAGAGTGTATTTTGAGAATGTATTTCCATACTGTTGTTACCACACTGTCATTTTCTCACATTCAATGTAAATTAAAACAGTATAAAAATGATGAAGCTACATAAAACACTAACACTCACATAGCTAATTTTTGATACTCATTTTCTCAAAATAAATTATTATACTTGTTAATTAGTATTGTCCATACAGACCCTGCAGCAGTCACTTTCTCCCAAATAGGGCTCTTAAAGGAAGTGTTTTCCAAATCAAAAACTAATGATTTACTATGTGTTGACTAATTGAATTTAAATTAAAAAGAAATAAAAAAAATAAAGTCAGTGACTATAA
Organism: Mustela nivalis; assembly: GCF_964662115.1. Taxonomy (NCBI): domain Eukaryota; kingdom Metazoa; phylum Chordata; class Mammalia; order Carnivora; family Mustelidae; genus Mustela; species Mustela nivalis. The sequence continues at coordinate 77,905,419 of NC_139023.1, forward strand.
TCTAATGCCACCAGAGTCTTAAGTTATATCTCTCACTTAATTAAAAATTCATTTTGATACATTTAAAAACAGGAAGCTGTTTAGATTATATGATTAGATGTCATACAGAAAACTGTGTTTATATTAAATACTAACATAAGAAATTTTAAATGTTTAAATATGCCAGCCTGACTATAAGTCATAAACATAATAAACTATAAATTTAAAAATGATTCATGTAAGGAAAAGTAAATGGAAAACACGTGTTTTTTTTTTTTTAATTTTTTAAAAAATTTACTTGACAGACAGAGATCACAAGTAGGCAGAGAGGCAGGCAGAGAGAGAGGAAGGAAAGCAGACTCCCTCCTGAGCAGAGAGCCCTATGCAGGGCTCGATCCCAGAACCCTGGGATCATGACTTGAGCCGAAAGCAGAGGCTTAACCTACTGGGCCACCCAGGCGGCCCGGAAAATATGTTTTGTAAGTCGCATTGATTATAGTTTTTCATGCTTGTATTACAAACTATTCATTTTAGTGATTCCTTTAGCTGATGAGGTCATCAATTAATTTTTGAAAAACTTGTAATTAGAACTTTGCCATAGGATTTTACATGTGTATCAACAACTTATTGTAAGGAATTTTGTCAATAATTCCAGTCAGAACAGTTAGATAGGGCCAAGTACTTGATATCCTATTATGCAAGTTAGGATATCTATGCAGGATGTGCTACAAAATTATAAAAGAAATTCTGTCTGATTTAGTGAACACTAATCATTAGCTTTTCAAATGACCTTAGTTGAAAAACAGGAGAGAGAATTCCTTTGGAAACAGTTCTAAGGTATCTTTCACAATATTCTGGAGAAAGCCAGGGAAAGGCTTCTTCCATACCGAGGTTAAAGGGCAGGATGTCTCCAGGATTACCTGAGTGGCATAAGCAATAATGTGGGAGCTGAAGCCAACTCAGCCTGAGGTGGAAGACTAGCACAAGACAGAGGGTTGAGCTGGGGGCAAGCTTCAAATCCAGACAAAAGTTGGGGCTGAGGAGGGAGGAGCAGGGAAGTTTATTTTCTGTAGACCAGATAAAGGCAATGCTGGAGAGAGCCTTCCTGGAGCTGCCTTGATAGACCACCATTCCAGACTTCCTTGGACGGGGTAAGTGGCTGAGTGGGAAGCTGGGAGAAGGTCAGGTGCAACGTAGCCACTGAGAGTGGCAGGTGCAGAAGGAAACAAGTCCACTGCCTGGGAAATGCATTCCTACAATTCATGCATTTTGACAGAAACACCTCGTAATCATTATGTGATACTGAAAAAAGAAAAGGAGAAAGCCACACTGCACAGTAAGCAATAAATTTTATACTTCAATGTCTAGATAAAGCAATAGGTTATATTTTCTCATTTGTAAAATTGTGTATAAAATTCAAAAGTAAAATACACAAATCTGAAAGTTTACTTAAGTATGAGTATTTTATACACATTTTATTAATGGGTATTAAAAAAAAAAAAAGATTTTCGGGGCTCCTGGGTGGCTCAGTGGGTTAAGCCGCTGCCTTCGGCTCAGGTCATGATCTCAGGGTCCTGGGATCGAGTCCCGCATCGGGCTCTCTGCTTAGCAGGGAGCCGGCTTCTTCCTCTCTCTCTCTGCCTGCCTCTGCCTACTTGTGATCTCTCTCTGTCAACTAAATAAATAAAATCTTTAAAAAAAAAAAGATTTTCAACAAAACATGTAGTCACATATTTTTTCTTTGTTCAATTTTATATGTGCTGAGGACTCACAGCCACAGATACACGATGAAACACACATGTATGAATGTTTGCCTCATGAATTTAACTAAGCCAGCTTTTAGTTTCTCCTTCTAAAAATAAAATCCAAGTAACTAATAAAACAAGGGAGCATATAGATATTCTTGTGTATTTAACTCATTCACCCTTGAGTGAACCAAGCAATTGAAGAGCCTAGAGACATTTGACATTCAACAATTCTAAAAAAACTTTGTAACTGCTAATGATTTTATTGTCCCTAAATTAAATCTACCTAAGGCAATGCCCTTTTGACTGTCACAGCCTTTACATTTTCTTTCTTCAAGCTGAATAAGTTTTTGCTAATATTATGTAAACTCCTTAGTTTTTTGCTTTTGTGTGTGTGTGTGTGTGTGTTTTTACAAAGGATGTTTTTTATACATTGGGGATTTATAATTAGAGTATTTCTAAATTATTTTAGTTTCCAAAGTTCGTTTCTAAATTCCATCTGTGATAGAGAAAACTGCAATGAAGCTTTTATGGATAATTTTCTTTGAACAATATATTAGGGCTGAAAGAATTGTATTAATGTTCATGAACTGAACATTCTATCAGAAGTTTTACAAAGACAAATTAGGTTAACTATAACCATATAACTTATTTATGTTTATTATATCATGACAATATACATCAAATATATTTTCTTCAAACTGAGATTTCTTCAGAATATAAGAGTAATTTAAGGGGAAAATATCACCACTGAGATAATAAATACAATTTTATAATTTAGAGTTGAAATATAGTCTAAAATATAATCAGTTTTGCCTTCAAAATCTTCATTAAATCTTTCTTATGAAGTAAACTGTCACTTTACATATCCAGACTTCTTGCACTTTTTCCAAAATTTAGCTCACTTTCATGGAGAAAACAAAACAAAACAAAAGTGCTTCGAAAAACATGTTAGAGTGAAGCTAATTTAATTATAACAAAAATGGTATTAATTTGGTGAAAATTATTTAATACTTCCTCTTTATTTTGTATCAGAAACAGGAAAATTTGTACTTTTATTGCATTTGTTATTGCATTGTTTTATCTTCATTTCCACATTGTTTAACTTAGCAGTTACAAGGAAATCTTTACCCGTGTAAAATACTACTCCATTAGTTTCAAAAAACATCATACAGGGGTGTCTGGGTGGCTCAGTGGGTTAAAGCCTCTGCCTTTGGCTCAGGTCATGATCCCAGGGTCATGGGATGGAGCCCCGCCTCGGGCTCTCTGACCAGCAGGGAGCCTGCTTTCTCCTCTCTCTCTGCCTGCCTCTCTGCCTACTTGTCAAGTAAATAAATAAAACCTTAAAAAAAAATCATAATACATTACACATGGTAGTAATATGTAATGTGTAACTACTATGTGTAAGGCAGTCACTTCGGCTTAGGTATATGGTCTTAATGTTGATTCCTTGTTTTTTAAATTATGGTTCTTACAGTTAAAACTAGTATAAATATTTATCCAAATCCATGGAATATACAACACCAAAAGTGAATCTTCATAGGTGATAATGATGTATTCATATGGATCATTAATTGAAGCAGATGTACCACACTGGTGAGGGGTGTTACTAGTTGAGGAGGCCTGGTATGAGTGAGGACAGGGGCTGTCTAGGGAAGTCTCCATAACTTTTGCTGTATTTTGCTGTGAATCTAAAACTGCTCCAAAAAAGAAATTCTTTCTTTAAAAAACATAAATACAGTTTAATATAGTGTAAGTATGAAGGAAGTTAAATCATACGAAAATAGTTCTTTTTAAGTTTTACATAAAAAGTACAATACTATATATACTATATATATATACACTAAATATATATATATATACACTAAATATATATATATATATATATCAGGAATATGTATCAGGAAATTGGCTCCTTCAGATTTTAGTAGATTCATTTTTTAATAGAAACTGTATATTTACTTTCCTTTCAGTATTTGTCTATAACGTAAAAGTATAAGCAAACTGAGGTATGCATTTGGCCTTAAAAGCTAAATCCTCCTAATGCTTTCAACATAGTGTTTTCCAAAAGAACGTAGCCACATATGCTCAAGCCGTCATTATATATTCAATTGCAGTCGAGGTTATTCAGTCAGCAGAACAACATCTTGTTGGCAACCTTGCTGATCTGTATAAAAGCCAATAAATACTGAATGTAGTGGTATTATCTGAGAAGAGCAATCTTGCCCAGGACACAGAGGGATCATTCCTATCTTCCTTCAAGTGTTTTCATGAAATATTTATGGTGCCGATACACCAGAAGTGGATTTCAGTTTAATATCTACTCTCAACTGTAACTGTGTTGAAGCAGGCATTAGTCTTTCCGTGTAGGTTTTGAAAATATGATTTCAACTTGCAATGATAAATCAAGTCATACAACTATTAATTATTTGTAATGAATGGAAAAAAACAAACACTGGCATAAGAAATTCTAATTAAATAATTGATAATATATGTCAAATTCATTTTTACATTATTTGACATTACTTAAAAAGAAAACTCCCCCATCTCCAGACCATAATGGACTCAGTAACAGAGTGATCACAGACCTTGGTTAAGTAATGCAGCCCAAATGCAGACACAGATTGAAAAATAGATATAACCTTCATGAAATGTGAAATTTATCTCAAAAAATTAAAAGTATATAAAAGATAAACTGAACCAGACAACTCCAAAACATCTTATATAAGATGCATATAAAAATGCATTCATGTATTGCACACTTTAATAAGCCAATCAGTTCTAAACTAAAACAAACAAAAATACCTTACAATTTAGTGTTCCATGCATGCTGATACAGCCTAATACCCCTTTTAATCTCCCATAGAAACTCTTGAGATGTGTTCCAACAATAAATCCAGGAAAAGTCAAAGTTTATATTTACAGATAGGTAATTTTCTATTACATCAATGATTATATTTCAATATTTCACCACCTTCTAAGGCATTTTGTTCTACTTTGAGGATAAGTAACAGGTATTATTCTATCTTTCTATACTGGTTCTTCTTTTATGTACATTTTTTCTGCTAACATCTGTGTGTGTGTGTGTGTGTGGTGTGGGAGCAGATTACGAAGCACAAAATGCTCTTAAGTCTTAGGACAATACAGCAAGCAAAGCAACATATACTTTGGAACTACATACCTTTACCTGCCTTTTAATCTAATGAATATCTGAATTCTAAGATATGTTGATTGTTTTACCATCCTCCCACATTGTTTCATTCAATTTGATATCTATGTATTATGACCTCTTTCAGAAAGATGACATTAAAAAGCCATACAGGAAAATGAGCAGTGGCTTGAGAGTTGAAATAACAGCATTTTTGTCTGAAATGAACAACTGACTGACGATGTGACTTGGGGCAAGACAAGTTACTGTGGCTAGGCTTTAACATCTACTAAAAGAAACAGAGTGGAACTAGATAATAACTCAGATATTCTAGTAATTGGTATCTGTGAAATATATATTTTCCATTCTTATTCTATCAAGGACATATTAAAAACTCCTCCATCAGTTATTTCTTCACAAACAGACACACACTCATAGACACCCTCAACACGACTTTTAAAGTACTTACACTGCAGCCTTTGGATCAGTAGTCTACTATTGATATGCTTCATTTTTGACTTATTAAAACTCTGGTGTAATATAAAGATAGTTTGTGATATTGTTATGGTTATAAAGAGTAAAAATCAATTTATATGCCATTATTTTAAAAACAAACAAACAAACAAACAAACATAAAAACCTTACCTGGAGACAAACCATAAGTGACTCTTAATCTCACAAAACAAACTGAGGGTTGCTGGGGGGAGGGGGTTTGGGAGAAGAGGGTGGGATTATGGACATTGGGGAGGGTATGTGCTTTGGTGAGTGCTGTGAAGTGTGTAAACCTGGTGATTCACAGACCTGTACCCCTGGGGATAAAAATATATGGTTATAAAAAATAAAAATTAAAAAAAAAAAAAGAAAAAAAATAAATAAATAAATAAAAAACCTTACCTGGTATACTTCTTCCAGTAATGTTCTCCCAAATCCATAAAATTTAAGTTTATTTATGAATAGCTTCCTACACACACTAGGCACAGTGATACAAATGCATTGAGTAGATAAAGATTCCCTGTTATTCTTCTACTAGTAAATACTCTTAAGTATGTTTACCAGGATATCATTTGTCCTGATAAAGATAAGGAATAGGTTAAAGAGCTGCCGAACCATTTTCTTTCAGTCACCAATTTATCAGGGAACAAGACTGATTATGGGAGAAAAGTATAAGGATGGACTCTACAAGTGGGCTCAGAATCTGAGACAGTTTGTGTCCCATCTCATGTTCACTGAGGACAACTACTGGTAAGGATCTCCACCATCAAATAAACAATATGTCCTATTTTGTTGATACCAATAAGTCATTCAAATGCTTGTTGAAAGTCTCTGAGACAGTGTGGCCATCATAGCAATGATGAAGTTTATAAAAAAAATTCAAAATATGCATGTCCTTTTATTAACAGACATAAGTGAACTGATACAGAAAATTGCCCAATCTGTCAGCAGTGGAAACCAGCACTTCCAATGTGATGCCCTAGTATAAAAGAATCAGTCATCAAAGAGAAAGGAGGATTTTACTGAACCTCGCTCATCCCAGCAAGAGACAGCAATCTGCTTTAATTGGGTTGACAGTGATTCTCAATGTTGGTTTCCTTTTCCTAGATAATGTATTTGGAGACCAGAAAAAAAAAAGTTCCTACCAAATGTTATATCAACATCAATATTATGCCACTTAATTTTGCTTTCTACATTTTAAAACAAAAAGATAAAAACAAAACAAAACAAAACAAAATGTGGCACTGGGATATAATTCATGGGCTTCAGCTACATTGACACATGTACCTGCCACAAAATAAATGATACATCTTCCAGCTATCTTCAAAACAGCTAGCCTAGTAGAATAATGTGGATATCTTATTGAAGACATTTCCTGTGTCGACTGGGACCACTATTGGAATATTGGAATTAGGGGCTTTATCATGTACATTCTTTTTTTTTTTTTTAAGATTTTATTTATTTATTTGTCAGAGAGAGAGAGCGAGCACAGGCAGACAGAGTGGCAGGCAGAGTCAGAGAGAGAAGCAGGCTCCCTGCCGAGCAAGGAGCCTGATGTGGGACTCGATCCCACGAAGCTGGGATCATGACCTGAACCGAAGGCAGCTGCTTAACCAACTGAGCCATCCAGGCGTCCTTTATCATGTACATTCTAATTGAGTTGCATTTAGAAGATACTATTTCTTCCATAGTCCGAATATAAGGATCCAAAGACAATGTGTAAAAGGTGCTTTCTTGCAAAATAGCTTGATTCCATCCCTCTGACTTGGAGATCCGCTTCCTGAAAAGTATTATAATTCACAGAGGAATGTTTTCAAAAGGCGGCACAGTGGGCTGCCCGTTTAGACCTGTTCATTTTGGACATGTCACTGAGCCAGTGGGCAAAAAAGAATTAAAGTGTTACCTAGTGTGATCAATTCCCAGATGACCAAGTGAAACAAAAATAAATGATTAAGAATATGAACTCCTGAACCAAACTGCATGAATTCAAGTCCCAGGTAAATAACTGTTGGCAAAGGTATTTAAGATATCTGTCACAATTTTCTTCTTTATAAAGTGAGGTCATCGATAGGTGAATTTGCAAATCACTTTGAAAAGTGCCTGGCACATAATAAATTATACATACATATTTACTTATGACATTAGCACAAATATTAAAGTAAAATAATATTGCCTCATTTGGGGAAATAAGGGGCATTTATGAAATCAAAGTAGTCTCCTTTGGTGCACCAAATAATGGTAAAATTATTGCAATCTTATCCAGATAAGACCACCAAAATTCAGACTATTCAAGAAAAAAAGGGATTAGTTTCACAGGGAGGCAATACATAACATCTGACATTTAGAAGGAATGTCAATGGGTAGAGTGAGAATGGAGAAAGAAAAATGTAAATTTTCATTATGAACGCATGATCAATTTTGGATAAAAATCTCTACCAACCTTAATACTTTATTCTTTGCTTCTCTCTGTCTCTCTCACTCTCTCCGTCCTTTGCTCTCTTTCTGGCCCATACGCATCCTGTATCCAGTACACTCTTACTCTTTTTGTTTCTCTTTCATAATATCATCATTAACAACAACAAAATCATCATCCCTTCTTTTTCATCACTTCTACAAATTTATTTTCCTCTTTTATTTTCCCTTGTAATTTTATAGAGAGTATGTTATTTATGGATTAATTTACAATGTAATACACTTGCTAAATCATATCAAGAGGGGTATCTAATTGAAACAGAGGAAGAATGGTAGTGCTGCTCTGTTGAAGACATTTAAGTTTGAGAAGAGGAATGTGGATGGAACACAGCACTCTAGATGAATTTTGAACAGTGAAATGTGGAAAAAGAAATGATGTCTATTTCAATGTAATAATGTTGAGGCGGAAAGTAACTAACTTTATGAGCATCTTCTTTGTCAGGACATCCAAAGTATTATCTCTTTTAACTCTCAGTAACATTCCTACCAGGAATAGAAAAATATATTTCTTTTGTTATCAATATCAATATTTATTTGTTATCAAGTCAAATAATGAGTCAAGTGTTTATTTTATCTTCACTTAGGGAAAGCTTATGACAAATCTTCATAATGTGTTTTCATCCTCATTTATAATGGATGAAAAAACATAGTTCCTATAGTATGTAACATAATTTGACCAACGTCATATGGCTACAGACTGGAAGGGTTTATTTTGCAAACAAAATCAGCTGGCATTCAAGGTCTGCCTGTCATTTTTCTACTATTACATGCCTCCTTGAATGATGTGAAATTAGTGTTAAGCACCATATTACAGGAATAGCAAAATTATTTTGTAATTTTCTTGTAGAAAACTAGGAAAAAAAATCATAAGACAGAAAAAATATTATGGAGAAAAGCAAACAATTTTGAAACTCACCAAATAGTCAAGGAGAAGTAAAAACTTATTTACAGTTAGAGTTTAAAAACATGAAAGGGAGATGGATCTGAAGATAGGGTTTGTCGATTGTCAAGGGGCAGTGGGCTTAGAGTTAATGAATTTATTCTGGTTTGGTATCCTTGCTGGGACTGAGGAATCAGCAGAGTTTTTAAGCTTAACCCTGACTGTGTAAACATAGTCTTTAATCACACTGTAGGAAAGAACGTAAATAAGAATACAATTTCATAGTTAGAAATCTAGATTGCATATGAAGGAAAAGCAGATGGCATGTCCTAAATCACAAGGGAAAGGCAAGAACATTTTATTTTCAAACTGGAGATGTAATAAAAATGTTTAAAAAATAGTTCACTAGTGCATCACATTACTTCCCACTTGTTAAATCAGTTCATCGAAGAAAGCAACAGGCTCACATCTCTTGATTTTAATCAAATGGGAGCAATCTCTTCTAAATACGTTACTGAATATTTACCATCTATTATTAAACAGGAAGACTACCTTGGGCAGATGTCAAAGAGTTATAAATATAAAAGAGATTTATACTGTTACATGTATTTGACTTAATTTTATTTATTTTAAATATCATCAACGCTTTTTCTTCTTTTCATTGTATCAGTAGAAAGAAAAATGAGGGGGGATAATTTCTTTAATTTTAATTTCAAATGTAGGAGCATTTGTGCATTTAAGCTCCTTTTTCTTTTCTTTTTTGATCTTTTAAATAATATACATGTGAATAACCCTAAGAATTTTAACAAGAAAAAGGCAAATTAAAGGATAAATCTTGGCCTGGTTTTTCAGTTTAACCTGTAAAAGAACTTAAAAAAAAAGTGTCTTTTGATGAGGGAGCTGACCTCTTTAGTTAAGTTTGTACCGTTTGGATAATGTGGGATTTCCCTAAAAGGTAGATAGGGTGCAGTTGGAGCCTTCAGGGGGCAGTATAAAGCTTCCTGTTTGTGGGAGGAGTAAATGCAGGTCCTGATGGAGGGGCGGTGAGAGGATGGAGTGGGCTGGGCCTCAGGGGAAGCTTGGAGAATGACAGAATCAAGCTCAAGATGTTGCTGCCACTACCACTCTTCCCAGAGGAAGCCTGATATCACAAGATCTCTGGATTTCAAAGGGTGCAACAGAGGTGTCGTGGGACGAAAATGACCTGGATGCCCAGGTATCAGAGGCCCCTCATCACAGCCTCGTCCCTAAGGAGTCTGGCTCAGGCTACCTATAAGGCAAACTCCAACCTTCCTCAATGTCTAACCTTTCTCAACTCACCCAAATCATTGTGGGGGCACCTAACCCTGGGTAGACACAGGAGTATTAACAGTCTGAGGCCAGAAAGGGAATGTGTACAGTGCATGCACAGGTTCTAAATCTATAATCTTCTAAAAGGCTTTAGTCCAGTGAGATTCATAGCTAGACTACTGACACACAGAGCCATGGATAATAAACTATTTTTTTTAAAGATACTAAATGTGTAGTAATTTGTTATAACAATAGGAAGCCATACTAACAGTCCAGACTTTATTAAGTTTAGGTAACAAAGAGACTTTGAGGTTTTTAGGAAAATAAAACAATATAATCTAAGCTCTTTTTAGGAGATATGAGACATTTTTATTTCCCTAACCAGAATGCATTCCACTCTTGTCTTCCCAAACAAACCTAATTTTTGTTCATATATCCTTTTCCTTCTTTTTAGTCCAAAAACCTTTACTTCAGGGTCATCTAAATAACATAAGAGTAATCTTACTACCTCCTATTACTGATTTATGTGAATGAGCAGAAAATGCAATTCTTTTAGAGGGATAGAAGAGATAGGTGGTAGGTATCTAAAGAGATTGATCTTAGTCCTTGGGATGAGAAACCTTTTCTATATTGAAAGTGAAAGGGGCAGGAACAACTATATTTCATGTTCTTTATACCTTTGAATTTTTTTTCTTGTTTGAATTAATAAACTATTTTATTTGTAATTGAGTTTTGCTTTTATTTAGACTTCTGTTTTCCAGTTTTAAGTACCTAAAGGAAGAAATATTCATAAAAACTATACTGGGAAAACTAAGCAATGACTTAAATTAGATGTATATACCAGTTTGTCTCAGTGAGGCACATTACAATGGTTCTAATCACATATTTAAAATATTGTCTGCTATGAATATTTGTAAATTTTTACATACACATATTATTTCCACAAGTTTCTCCTTTATAATAAGTATAATAGTGTTAGTTTAAGCAGTTGTATCTGTTGTTATGTATTTCTGTTGTTATAGAATTCTGCTTTATCTTCCTGTGTCCAACAGAATTAATGCTCTTCTAAAAACATTTTTTGATAGGTTCTACAATTTTTTCTGACAAGGAAAAGATAATTATTATTTTTGGTAACCCCAAAATATTATTTCAAATTTTGCTAAACATGGTAATTTTAAGAAATATACATGTTTAAAACAGTTATGCAATTTGTCTAGTTGTCCTCTAACTCAGTATTGGGAACTTTAAGTCTTGTATTTGTTCTTGAAATATAAGTATATCAGCTTTATTACATCAATTAATTCTAGTAGAGCCTGGAAACTCACCAGTCCTCAGTCTAATATCCATATATAACTGTACTAAAATATAATTGTGAGCAAATACATATTTAAGTGTTCCCATATGGAATACTAACATAGGTGTTGCATTTTTTTCTTTAAGATATTTATTCCTTAAAACATTTATTATGTGGTATAAAACAGTATTGATTTTTTTTAATTTAATGTATTTTTATTTTTATAAGATAACTCTCAAATTATATTTCAGTTTGTTTAGAATCCGGGGAATGTAACAGGTAAGAAAAATATATACAGAAGATATCTTAAGAGAATTATAAGGAAGAGAACATTCTGAGAAGTTTTGAAATTAAATTGATGCTAAACTCTAAAAGTCCATACTTTTTTTCAAAGTGACTTTACACCCATAAACCAATTTGAGTAAGAAAATGAAGACATTTTATAGAGCTATAGAATATGAGAGAAATTAAATAGGAAGAGAGAGAGAAAGAGGAAGGAAAGAAAAAAAAAGAAAGAAAGAAGAGAAAGAAAACTGTGCTACTTTATCTGATTTCTTGGCTGAAGATTTTAAGTAAAAGAACACTTTTTATTTTTTCCTATTCACCCTTAGTTAGAACTACCTCTCATACAATTAAAATTATGTATTTATCTTTATTGCAGCCTATATTGTCTAGCCTGATATTGGCGAATTTAACTTCCAAATTTGCAAAAACATTTTTATTTGTTCTGGTCTTATTGTACTTCTGTGCTCACAAAGTCAACAAATTCTTCAGCAGAGGTACTACTAAAAAATAATAGCAATATAATTTTTTAGAAGCACCTAAATATCTGTGATGTTTGTTTATCTTTTTGGAAATTAATGAGGGATTCATTTCCTCCCCAAATGATGGTCATGTAACTCAAAGTTTGAGAAAATTATCAATATCTTATCTAAATTAAATTTTTTCTCTATGATCCAACTTCTTCTTACTGAGTAGTTATTGTAGTAAATTTACTGCTGTTCTGAAGACTGAGGAAACATTTAAAAATTGAAAATATCATTTAAAACAAACTTATTTGACATCCTATTAAAGAAAAGAAATTGTAAGGAATGGCATGAGAACAGAGCAAAGATGAGAATGAGAATTAGAAACTCATGTAGGTTGCACAACAGAGGAGACCATCAATGTAATGAAAAGGTAACCAACAGAATGGGAAAATATTTGAAAATCATAAATCTGACAAGGGCTTAATATCACAAAACATATAGAGAAATCATACAATTCAATGGAAATTAAAATTTAAAAGAATCTGATTTACAAAATGGAGTAGACTTTTTTTGTCAAAAAAGACATACAAATAGCTAAGAGATACATGAAAATAGTGTTCAGTGTCATTAATCATCAGGGAAATGCAAACCAAAACCACAATGAAGGTATTACCTCACTCCTGTTAGAGTGACTACTATCAAAAAGACAACAGATAACAAGTATTAACAAGGATATAGAAAAAAAAAAGAAATGAAATGAAGAGAAAGGAAAAGAAAAAGAAAAGAAAAAAAGAGAAAGGAAAAGAGGAAAAGAAAAGAAAAGAAAAAAGAAAAGAAAAGAAAAGAAAAGGAAAGAAAAGGAAAGAAAAGCCTTATACACTGTTTGTGGGGATGTAAATTGATGCAGCCAGTATGAAAAATGTATGGAGGTTCCTCAACAAATTAATGTTAGAAATAGTATATGATCCAGAAGTCCTATTTCTGAGTATATAGCCAAGGGAAATGAAAACAGTTTTGAAAATATATCTGCATGCCTTTGCTCATTGCAGCATTATTCACGATAGCCAAGATATGGAAACAAACTATCTGTTCATCAATGGATGAATGGATAAAAAATAAATTGCATGTATATACACATATACACAATAGAGTATTATTCTGTCATGAGAAATAAGGGCATTCTTCCCATGGAATGACATGAATGGAACTTAAAATCATTATGCTAAATCCGTCAGAAACACAAACACTGTATGGTGTCACTTATATTTGGAAGTTTAAAAAGCCAAGCTCATAGGAACAGAGACTAGAATGGTGGTTACCAGGGGTTGAGGGGAAAAAGATAAGGGGATAGTTGGTCAAAAAGTACAAATTTGCATTACAAAATAAATAGGTCCTGGAGATATAATGTAGAGTTTGGTGACTCTTACTATACTGTGTTATATATTTAAAAGTTGTTAAGTGAGTAATATTAAAAGTTCTCATCACAAGAAAGATTTGTAATATGTGAGGTGATGGATGTTAACTAACCTTATTGTGGTGGTCATTCCACGGTGTATACACATGTCAACTCATTATGTTGTACACCTTAAATTAATATAATGCCATTTGTCAATTATATCTCAATTAAAATAAGTCATGATAAAAAAGGCATGATAATTCATGAAGCTTTGAACTTCAATAGATGTTAAACTTTAAAAGTATGTACATTTTTTTTTCAAAATGACCTTTCATCCATAACACAGTTTGAGTAAGAGAAGGAACTTTATAGAGCTATAGAAAGAAAGTAAGAAAAATATGTGTTTTCTGGTGAGTAAAGTTATCATTTAAATCTTCTCAGAATTGTGAATTGAAGCAATCCAGCATTGTTTGATACCAGATTACTTATTTAATGCATAGTTCTAAATGCTCTCCTCTAATCATGTGACCCCTAATTGTAACATGACCAAGTATATTTTCTTTAAAACAAACAAACATAAAAAGAAGTGAAGTTTAGCTTCTATACTTTCTTTCTTTTTCTTTTCTTTTTTTTTTTAATGGCATTTAGTCCTTATTAGGGAATCATTTACCACCTTTTGAAAATCAGTTTTAAATATTTGAGTAGTGTCAGACACTTTATTTCTTCCAAATTTTTCCTTAAGACTAGAAGTTTGCCCCTATATAGTTCATCTTTATATACAGCCAACTGTATACATGTCTACATGAGAATGTGCACTGTCAGTAATACACTATGATAATGCAATTAGAAATTATGCTTAGATTATAAGTGGACTTTTTCAATTCAACTAGTTACTTAATTAACAAGTTTAATACTTTCTACTGCCCCAGAGTAAGACTCGATATTAGATATATTTGTGGGTATAGATAGATATGAAAGTTATCTATCTTCCATCCACTCCTTTACAAATTACTGTGAGAGAGAAATAAGTCTCCAGGTTATTAAAACAAAACAAATAAAAACTTAAATATATCTTTTTATCATTATCCTTTTGACAAAAATGAGATCATAAAAATAACAATTTCTTAAGTAAATATAACATTTTACATAATATGAAATGACAAGGAAAAGAGACACACTTTAGTGTTATAAAGTTTTTCATATCCATTATCAAGTGATGTATATTTTCATAACTCCACACATTAAAATCCTATGGTTACATAATATTCTTAATTGCTATTCAACACAGAATATTCCTTTTATTCAAAATCATAGTGAAAATTATACAAACACTTAACAATAAATGTAAGTTGGAGGCACCTGGGTAGCTCAGTGGGTTAAAGCCTCTGCTTTCGGCTCAGGTCATGATCCCAGGGTCCTGGGATCAAGCTCCCCATCGGGCTCTCTGCTCAGCAGGGAACCTCCTTTCCCCCTCTCTCTCTGCCTGTTTCTCTGTCTACTTGTGAGCTCTCTCTGTCAAATAAATACATAAAATCTTGAAAAAAAAAACAATAAATGTAAGTTTACTTCAACTATTCATACAGAAAAAAATATCAGAACAAACATAACATTTCAAATTTTAGAATCTTTTTGTAGACATTCTGTGTTTGGAGATTACATTTTATGATGCAGCTAGTTTGAAATGGATAGCTACATTTATAACAGCTGTATTGGTATGGAGAATAGCTGGTAATAAAAAGACTTCTTGGCAAGCCACTTCTCCTATTAAATGAAGAATGCAATGCGTTTGGCATCTATACTTTAAGTAATTTGTAAGAAAACATATTACTTAGCCAGCTGTAGATTCTACTATTTCAAGAACAAGATTATAAGTCATTAATCAATTTATAGACATAAATACACTATTGTTCAAAAATCAGTATTTAAACACACTAGAATCAATAAATATAATTAAAACAATAGTTTACTACATTCATTTATTTGTCTTCCAGCTGTTTGGTGAAATTACTGAAGCATGGAGCCAAACAGCTAATACCATACTTAGTTTTGTTTATTGAAATAATGAAAGTGTGTTAATGACAAAGTGCAAAAATACATAATAGAAATTAATGTACTGTGAAATAAAATTTTGTTTGAAAATCAAGTGTACAGTAAAAGCTTGTCTTTAAATGATTTTTGCACAATGTAAATTTAACAATTATTAAATCAATTTTATTGACGTGTATCTGCAAATTATACCCCATGAAAAATGATAGCAATATGCTCAAGACAGACACAGTCTATTGTATGGAACTAAATTAATTTTAAACAGTATTCAAAAGTTATTTCATATAATCATAGAAAACAGGAGTTTAAAAAATCTTCATATACTATATTCTTTGTAGTGTTTATATCCATGTATCATTTAATCTCATTCTAGTATAGTTACTTATGCATAATAATTCCCTCATAGAAGTTTTATTTTGATTCAAATTAAAATAAATCCTGACTATCTCATATATAGTATGCACATCATAAACATATATAGTACAAACACATATAGATAAACTTGGAGATATATAATATTATTAGATTTTATATATGGTATTATTGATAAAGAATATCAGATTACTAATTTTAACATTTTTGAAATATTATCTAAGGTATAAACAACTTTATAAGTCTTCAAAAATACACTGTTATATATATATACAGGCTACAATCTAAAAATATGTTAACAAATCACCAGAAGAATCTTAAATAAATAAAGTATATATCTTCATCAGTATTGATTAAAATATTACTTAATAAGGTTTTGTATGAAGTACTCTATAATCTTAAACATCAAAAATATACTTCTAATCTCACCATTATTTTTCCCCCTAGGGATGTGAAGACTTAATAAATGTCAACATTGTGAAAGGTTCATTGGTATCAAATTATGGAATATATCCACTTCACTTCAATTAAATGTCCAAATAGAACAAATAGAAATAAATGTTCATTATCCTAAAAATTGTATGGAACCTCAAAAGATCCTGAATAGCCAAAATGACCTTGAAATAGAAAAACAAAGCTGGGGAGATTACAATTCTATACTTTAAGTTATATTATGAAGCTGTAGTGATGAAAACAGGATGATACACAGAAACAGACACAGAGATTAGTGGAACAGAATAGAAAAGCTAGAGATAAGCCCATAACTATATAGTTGGTCTTGGACAAAGTAGGAAGGATTATTCAATGGGGAAAAAACAGTCTCTTCAACAAATGGAGTTGGGAAAACTGGACAGCAACATGCAAAATAATGAAATTGGACTACTTTCTTATCCCATACAAAAAACTAAATTCAAAATGACTGGAAAACCTAAATGTGAGATAGGAAGCCATCAATATCCTAGAAGAGAACACAGGTAATAACCTCTTTGACATTAACTTTAGCACCTTGTTTCTAGATATGTCGCCCGAGGCAAGGGTAAAAAAGCAAAAATAAGCTATTGGAATTTTATCAAAATAAAAAGCTCTGTAGAGTGAAGGAAACAATCAACAAAATTAAAAGTCAATTTATGGAGTGTGAGAAAATATTTACAAATGACATATCTGATAGAGTTATTTTCCAAAATCTATAAAGAGGTTAACAATCTCAACACCCCCAAAAACAAATAATCTGGTTAAAAAATGAGTAGACGTGAATAGAGATTTTTCCAAAGAAAAATACAGATGGCAAACAACCACATGAGAATACACCCAACATCACTCATAATCAAGTAATACAAATCAAAACTACAAAGAGATATAACTTCACACCTGTCAGGATGTTTAAAATCAGCAACACAAGAACCAACAGGTGTTGGCAAGGTGGTAGAGAAATAAGAACCCTCCTACATTGTTGGTTCAGAATGCAAACTGTTGCAACCACTCTGAAAAACAGTATGGAGGTTGCCCATAAAGTTAAAAATAAAACTATCCTACACTCCAGCAATTGCACTACTAGGTAGTTAAAAATAAAACTATCCTACACTCCAGCAATTGCACTACTAGGTAGTAACCTAATGAATACAAAAACACTAATTTGAAGGAATACATGCACCCTAATGCTTATAGCAGCATTATCAACAGTAGGCAAACTAGAAATGGAAACATGCCAAGTGTTCACTGACTGGTGAATGGATAAAGATGTACATACACACACACACACACACACACACACTCACATGAATATTACTCAGCGACAAAAAAGAATGAAATTTTGCCACTTACAACATGGATGAAGCTAGAAAATACTGTGCTAAGTGAAATAAAATAAATCAGTCAGAGAAAGATGAACACCATATGACTTCAATTAAATGTGGAATTAAAAAAAAAAAAAAAAAAAACACCAGAAAAAAAGAGAGGGAGGCAAACCAGGAAATAGACTCTTAACCATAGAGTTAGTTTCCAGAAGGGATGGTTTCCAGAAGGGAGATGGATGGGGATGTGTTAAATAGGTGGTGGGGATTAAGGAATTCACTCACTGGGATGAGCATGCATGTTGCTTGGACGTGTTGAATCACTATATTGTACACATAAAACTAATATTACATTGTATTTAACTAACTAGAATTTGAATTTTCTTAAAGCAAAAGCAAAAATAAACAGTGGGACTACATCAAATTAAAAAGCCTCTGCACAAGGAAATCATCCAAAAAATCAAAAGACAACCCACTGAATGTGAGAAGATATTTGTAAATTGCATGTCTGATAAAGTGGTAATATTCAAAATATATAAAGAAATTATGTGACTTGGCCTTGGGAGGAGGGGCAAGATGGGAGAAAAGTAGGAGGCCAAGTTTGAATTGGTCCTGTAAAGTGAGCTAATTATCTATCAGAACACTTTGAACACCCATGAAACCAGCCTAAGATGTAGGATTATATACTTCTGAGTCTCTATGGTGGCAGAAGACTCCAGCAGAGAGGTTAAACAGAGTGGGAATTGGACTGATACTGCAGGATGAACAGAAGGAGGAAGGAGACGCCAGAAGTGACCCAATGGAATGCAATGCCCCAATATGAGAGTACCCTATGGTAAAGGACCAGCATTAACTTGGAGTCTGGTTAAAAATACTCAAAAGGAGCAAAAGATCTTGAGGGACAACTGGTGGAATTGGGGAATCACAGGCCTAGCCCACAGAACCAGGAAAGCCATCACTGGTGACTATCCACCCCAGAGAGAATGAGGTGAAGCCCCCAGACTGTGGTCCCTGAGCCACTGGTTTTCCAGATTTCTGCTGCTTGCACCAACGCTGGGCTAGGCACACTCCCTCTGGCACCTGTGAGGAAGTCTGATGTGTATGCCAGTCAGTGGTCTCTAGTACCACAGCCGTTTGCACTCTATACACTCACTGTGTGATGGGGGTCGGAACTGCATTCCCCACCACAGGGTCCCCATAAAACTGTAAAAACTCAATATCAGGGAAAAACAATAAATTAAGTTCCCAGTATCATCCTGAAACCTGTATATTTCATAGATACAACTTTTATTTTTATTTTTATTTTTTAAAGATTTTATTTATTTATTTGATAGACAGAGATCACAAGTAGGCAGAGAGGCCCACAGAGAGAGAGGAAGGGAAGTAGGCTCCCTGCCGAGCAGAGAGCCCATTGTGGGGCTCAATCACAGGACCCTGGGATCATGATCTGAGCCAAAGGCAGAGGCTTTAACCCACTGAGCCACCCAAGTGCCCCACAACTTTTATTTTTAATTCATTTTCACTATCCTTGTTCTTTTTAATTTTTTAACCTATTTATCATTACAATGAGAGGTTCAATATAACACATTTTCCATAGTAATCTTTTTTTTTTAAAGATTTTATTTATTTATTTGACAGAGAGAGATCACAAGTAGGCAGAGAGGCAGGCAGAGAGAGAGAGAGGAGGAAGCAGGCTCCCTGCTGAGCAGAGAGCCCGATGCGGGACTCGATCCCAGGACCCTGAGATCATGACCCGAGTGGAAGGCAGCGGCTTAACCCACTGAGCCACCCAGGCGTCCCCATAGTAATCTTTTAACTTGAACTTTTTTTCATACATATACCTGTGTTTTTTCTTTTGCTTTTCTATTTTTCTTAGTGTACATATAGATATAAGCTTCAAGGTAATGTTCTTTCCCTAATCAATACTACCCCTATATATAAGCCAGTTTTTTTACCCCTTTATCTCTGGAAAGTTTAGTCCTGTAACAAAGATATCAAGGTACACCCAGGAAGAATCAAAATAACCTTCCACACCCACATAAACGATTTATAACAACCCTCCAATATTTTTCTTCTGTCAGTGTTTCTGTGTATTTGTTTTTGTTCTGGTATTATATAAATCTTATACTTGGGGTTTATTTTGACAGGTTTTTTTGTTGTTGTTGTTGTTTTATTTATTTTTTTTCCTTGTCACTTACTTTTGTCAGTCTTTTTGTTTGTAAGCCTTGTAAATCTTACCTTTGGGGCCCATTCTGGCTGGGTCTTCTGTCTCTCTCTCTCTCTCTCTCTCTCTCTTTTTCCTGTCTCTTTCTCTCTCTCTTATTTTCTTTCTTTTTTTATTTTTGGTGGTGACTTCAGATTGCTCAATATTGTTCCTTGGTGCACCTTAGCTGGATCATGGTTGATATATTCAGCTACACATCCCCTCAACCACCTCTCACCAAAATGACTAGGAGGAGGAACACCCAACAGAGGAAAAATGCAGAGATGGTGCCCTCTCCACCACAAGTATTGGATATGGACATAAACAGTATTTCGTTAAGGGAATTATCAGGGTAACAATCATCCAGGAAATGGCTAGATTGGAGAAAACCATTAATGACAACATGGAATCAATTAGGGTAGAAGTGAAAGCCACCCAGGAAGAAGTTTAAAATGCTATCAATGAGACCCAATCTAATATAAATTCTCTACAAGATAGCATAACTGAGGCAGAAGCTATAATTAGTGATCTAGAGAACAAACTGATAGAGAAAAAGGATCAGGAGGAGGGTTGGAACAAAGAGCTTAGAAGTCATGAAAACATAATTAGGGGAATAAATGATGGCATGAAACGTTCCCGCATCAGAATAACTGGAATCCCTGAAGGGGAGGAGAAAGAAAGAAGATTAGAAGATATAGTTGAACAAACTGTCCATGAAAATTTTCCCAATCTGGGGAATAGAACCTGCCTTCCTGTCCTAGAGGCAGAAAGACTGCCCCCAAGATCAATGAATCTAGAAAGACCTTGAGACACTTGATTGTGAAACTGATGAATCACAATTTTAGACAAGAGTCTTTCAGAGCACCTGGGAGAGGAAGATCCTTCAGAATAATGTCAGACCTGTCCTCAGACACCCGACAAGCCAGAAAGGGCTGACAAGACATATTCAGGGCACTAAATGAGAAGAACATTCAGCCAAGAATACTTTATCCAGCAAGGCTGATGTTCAAAATGATGGAGAGATAAAGAGCTCCCAAGACTGGCAAGGTTTAAAAGAGTATGTGACCACCAAACTGGCACTACAAGAAATATTCAGGGGGTTTCTAAAAAAGAAGAAAGAACCCAAGAATGTCATAGAACAGAAAATTACAGAGATAGTCTATGGTAACAAGGCCTTCACAGGCAACATGATGTCAATAAAAACATATCTCTCAATAATCACTTTCAACATGAAGGGCCTAAATGCTCCCCTCATAAAATGGCAAAGGGTTGCAGATTGGATAAAATGACAGGACACATCCATATGTTGTCTATGAGAGACCCATTTTGAACCTAAGGATACATCCAGACTGAAAGTGAAGGGATGGAGAAACATCTTTCATGTCAATGCGCCTCAAAAAAAAAAAAAAAAATGCTGGGGTAGAGATTCTTATATCAGATAAATTAGATTTTAAACTAAAGACCATAGTCAGAGATAAAGAAGGACACTACATCTTTCTTAAAGCGTTTAATCAAGGTAAAAAGTCATATTGATATGAATGCATTAATTCAGGGATCTTAACATGCCACTCTCAGTAACAGATCATCCAAACAGAAAATCAATAAAGAAATAAAGAAACAAGAGCATTGAATGACACATTGTATCAGATGGACCTCACAGATATGTAAAGAACATTCCACCCTAAAACAAAGAATACTCATTCTTCTTGAGTGCACATGGAGCTTTCTCAGGAATAGACCACGTACTGGGTCACAAATCAGGGCTCAACCAGTACCGAAAGTTTGAAATTATTCCTGCATATTCTCAGACCACAGTGCTTTGAAACTGGAACTCAATCACAAGAAAAAGTTTGGAAGGAATTTAAACACTTAGAAGCTGAAGACCACTCCGCTTATGAATGTTTGGATCAACAAGGAAATCAAAGAAGAACTTAAACAATAATGGAAAACAATGAGAATGAAGACACTTTGGTCCAAAACCTATTAGATACAGTGAAGGTAGTTCTAAGGGGAAATACATACCCATCCAAGCCTCCCTCAAAACAAACAAACAAACAAACAAACAAACAAGAAACTGAAAAAAAACCAGAACGCACCAGCTCTCTTTATGCCTTGAAGAATTGGAGAATTGGAGAATCAACAATAAATTAAGACAACCCCCCACACAAGAAGGGAAATAATCAAGATTAGAGCAGAGATCAATGAGATAGAAATAGAGATACAGTAGAACACATCAGCGAAACTAGAAGCTGGTTTTTTGAAAGAATCAATAAGATCAATAAACCATTGGCCAAACTAACCCAAAAGAAAGGAGAGAGGACCCAAATAAATAAAATTATGTATGAAAAGGGAGAGATCACCACTAACATGAAGGAAATAGAAAATATCATCAGAAATTATTATCAACAGCTACATATTAATAAGTTAAGCAACCTAGATTAAATGGATGCATTCCTGGAAATGTATAAACTTCCAAAACTGAATCAGGAAAAAATTGACAACCTGAACAGACCAATATCTAGTAATGAAATTGAAGCAGTGATAAAAACCTCCTAAAAAACAGGAGCCCAGGAGCTAATGGATTTGTGAATGTTGAACCACCCTTGCATCCCCTGGATACATCTCACATGGTCATGATGGATGATATTTTTTAATGTACAGTTGGATCCTATTAACTAGGATCTTACTGAGAATCTTGGCATCCATATTCATCAGGGATATTGGTCTGAAATTCTCCTTTTTGGTGGAGTCTTGCTATTTTTGACAATATGCATGGACCTCAAAGGCATTATGCTAAATAAGTCAGAGAAAGACCATAGGGTCTGTCTTATAATGTGAAATATAAATGTACAAACACATGCACACAATCACACACAAGCATATAGATACAGAGAATAGACTGGTGGTTGCCAGAGGCAAGTGGTAGAGAATAGGAGAAATGGGTGAAAGGCATACGAAAAAAGGAAACACAATACCATTTAAACATATTATTCAAAAAATGATCAGAGACCTTTCCCTTTGAGGAAAATATTTTTGACTGTATCAATGTGAATATCCTGGTTGTTTTATTGCACTAAGTTTTGCACGATTTTACCATTGGAGAAACCAAATAAATGTTTTAATATTATCTTTCAATATTATTTCTTGCAATTATACATGATTCTGCAATGACCTCAATAAATTGTTTTTAAAGATTTATTTATTTATTTTAGAAATAAAGAGAGCATGTGGTTGGGAGGAGCAGAAGGAGAGGGAGAACGAAACTCAAGCAAACTCTGCACTGAGCATGGAGCCGTACATGGGGCTTGATCTCACAAACATGAGATCACAACCTGAGCTGAAACCAAAAGTTGTGACTCCCAACTGACTATACAACCCAGGTGCCCCATCTCAATAAAAATTTTAAGTAAAGAATGACACTAATAAGAAAACAAGTAAGTGATCCACAGAATATGAAAAACTATTTATAGAATGTGTATCTGGGAAAGGACTCATAAAAAATATAAAACATCAGAATCTTAACATGTGTTTTGTACCTTTAAGCATTTATTATTATTATTATTATCATATTATTATTATTAGATATAAAGCACTAGCATGGAGTGTGCGGGGTGTGGGCAGAGGGAAAGCGAGAATCTTAAGCAGGCTCCATGTCCAATGCAGGCTTAATCTCAGGACCTGGAGATCATGACCTGAGCCAAAATCAAGAGTCAGATGCTTAACTAATTGAGCCACCCAGTGTTCCCTGGATCATACTTTGAAGTGGAAAACTAATCACTAATCTTCATCACCAACTTTAAAATAAGTAATGAACTCACATTGTACATTCAAAGAATGACTGTAACAAAACCTTGAATCTTTGAGTAAATATCACAGACAATATTCTTTTTTGAAAAATGTATTTTAAAATAATATCTTTAAAATAAGAATTAGCCAACCTCTACCACTCCCTAAGTCTATACTGGAACTTTCAACACATGTTCACATTAATCCAGTTGAACATATTTTCTGAGTCTGGAAGGTGTTAAGAATTAACATATTAGCAGCTTAGTTGACAAAGGGTATTAGGAGAATGAAATTATTTTATTTATTTATTTTTTTAGTGACTATAAAATAAATACTGTTTTACAGGACCCATTAAATGACATGTAAAAATTAAGAGAATGAAAATAGTAGAAAAAGCTGTTATTTAAATTAAAGTTTATGAATGAACAGGAACTGTATTTTTTGTTTTGTAAAATCCATCTACATTGACAATATAAACTCTGTTCCCTTAATATTATAACTATTAACTTATATTTTCAATGTTTAATTGCTTTCTAACATTCCAAACTGATTTTTATCATTTTGCAATAGAATGCTATGAAAATACTTTTCAATGTGCTTGATAAAAATGAGTATTATTAAAATAGTAATGCCACATGAACATTTCAGAATATGAAGACAAATTAAAATTAGAGATGAATGGGGCATCTGGGTGGCTCAGTGGGTTAAAGGCTCTGCCTTTGGCTCAGGTCATGATCCCAGGGTCCTGGGATCAAGCCCCGCATCAGGCTCTCTGCTCAGCGGGGAGCCTGCTTCCTCCTCTCTCTCTACCTGCCTCTCTGCCTACTTGTGATCTCTGTCTGTCAAATAAATAAATAAAATCTTAAAAAAATTAGAGATGAAATATTTTATATGCATTAGTCAATCATCCTTACATCTCTACTGTAATTGTTGCCATCATGTAAAAGGCTTATCTTAATTTTGCTTATAATATTCTAAAATAAATGATTAGTGAGGGGGCTTTCATTATATTGACACCTCTGAGGGTGAGTGTAGGCATCAGTTACCAGAAATGACTAAAGCCAGGATGCTCCCTAATTGAATTTTTCCCTGTTAACAGGAATTTGTCTGTTCTCCTTCTCCCAAACATGGGTCCAATTACTGGAACTGGGGTTGGGATGGAGGATTGCTTTGTAAAGATTGAAATTAGAGGATAGAATATACCATTACTTGGTCTTTAGAGCTGCAGAATAAACAGCAAAGACATAGATAAAACACCTTTCTCTTACTTGCATTTTGAGACCTTTTTCAGGGACACTGGAAACTTAAAAGCTTGAGAGAGACAAAGGGGAAAGGGAGGCAAGAAGGTACTCCTTCTTCGACATACATGGATACCACTTGATTGGTAAATATATACAGATTTACATTGCCCAACTTTCCAGTTTGCACACCCCTTCTTAGGTTAATTTGGATTTGCATTCTTCCCAGCAGTTTCTTCTTATGCTGGCCTAAATGTGGCAGCCCAGCAGCTGCCTTTCTGCAATGTGTTCATGGTCTTATTATTAGACCTACAACCCTGATTTCATTTACTTATTTATCCCCAAGTAGGCTTTCACTCAAAGACATCTCATTTGAGTACCCAGGGACTAGAACAGGATGGAAATTACTGTAAGAACTCAATAAATATCTATTATTGATGAATTGATGAACCAGTGAATTTCTTTTGATCTCAAAGAATAGATAAAGGAGCCTTAAGAGAAGCTCATTGGTCCAAAGGAAAACATTGAACACAAAAATCAAATTGATTTATTATGCAGATTCATGCAGGCTAGAATCATTAAAAGTTTAAAACACTGTTAAAAATTAATTCTTTCTTAGTGTAGTATTATATTATATAATATAATAGTATTATATTCTATACCACTATGTTAGTAGTTTTCAACACCATCTCAAACAGGTTAGTTGAATTAAATCTCACCATTTTTCAATGTTTCAAATTTGATCATGATAAAAACATATCTGCAATACCAGTTTTAAGTTCAATTGACTGGAGGAGGGGATGCACGAGTGGCTCAGTTGTTAAGCTACTGCCTTTGGCTCAGGTCATGATCCCAGGGTCCTGGGATTGAGCCCCACATTGGGCTCCCTACTCAGCGTGGAGCCTGCTTCTCCCTCTCCCTCTGCCACTCCCCCGTCTGTGCTCTCCTGCTCTCTCTCTGTAAAATAAATAAAATCCTAAAATGAACAAACAAAAAGGTCAGTTGACTAGGATTTTATAGTCCATAATCACAAAGAAAAGAAAAAGACAGTTTGTGCAAAGCTACTCTAATTTTTTGAAAAGGGTATTTTCCCAATTTTTTTTTTTTTATTATGTTTGGTTAGTCACCATGTAGAGCATCATTAGTTTTTGATGTAGTGTTCAATGATTCATTATTTGCATATAACACAATTAAGATGAACCAGCGATTTTGATACATAAGCTTCAATAAGGTTGACCAAGCTGGTATTTTATTTCTATGATACCCATTTTCAGTAAGTAAAAATTACAATAAGAAGATAATGCATATTTGCAGGTGGATGAGCTTACTGCAAGGATGTGTGACATCTTCTGAAGACACAGAAAATCTTAGCAGTCAAGGTGAATATGTCCTTGACTCAACATTTAGTTACAGCAAGGAGGAGAGAAAAGGGAAAAGAAAAAAGTCTTATTATGACAATAAGAAAGAAGAAAGATTTATCATTCATCAGTAAAACAAGTGCGTTTAGAAGAGGCCAGTGACCTATATTCAGTTAGACTGAAAGAAACAAGACTATCTTCACAATCAGAACACATTAAATCCAGATAAAAGATGAGGCTTTAAAAACCAAGCTGACATTATTCCATAAAATAAATTCATATTGAACATACATTTTTTTCTTATAAGGGAAAATACAGCTTTAAATATGATTTAAAAGATATAAAATTATATAACAAAACTATACATAGACAAAATTTATAAATTTGGTAGACATTTTGAAATGTAACAATGTAAAAAGATTATATAGATTGTAAACATAAAAATGTTAAAGAATAGATATGGAAGCAAGTATCAAAAATGTTTTGTCTTTTTCTTTATTCTATCACTTAACTTGTCCTTTCCTGGCTTCTTCCCAGATTTATACATGTTTATTATCCCTCAATTAAATAAGAAGAAGCAGAAGCAGAAACTTCAACCTTTCAACCCTTTGTCCTCTTCATATACACCCTGATGTTTCTTTTTCCTTTAAACTTATTGAAAAATGTACTTACAATCAATTCAAATAAACAAATTTTCAACTCTTACTTTGCTTTAATAACTGCATATATAAAGACCTTGATGCTTATCATTTAAAAACACAGACAAAAATATATAGCTTCCATCTAGAGGGAAAACCGAAGAGAGTAAATACAGTAAAGATTCACTTAATATGTGTTGGAGAGGATGTGGAGAAAGGGGAACCCTCTTCCACTGTTGGTGGGAATGCAAGTTGGTGCAGCCTCTATGGAGAACAGTGTGGAGATTCCTCATGAAATTAAAAATAGAACTTCCCTATAACCCTGCAATTGCACTCCTGGGTATTCACCCCAAAGATACAGATGTAGTGAAAAGAAGGGCCATCTGTACCCCAATGTTTATAGCAGCAATGGCCACGGTCGCCAAACTGTGGAAAGAACCAAGATGCCCTTCAACGGACGAATGGATAAGGAAGATGTGGTCCATATACACTATGGAGTATTATGGCTCCATCAGAAAGGATGAATACCCAACTTTTGTAGCAACATGGATGGGACTGGAAGAGATTATGCTGAGTGAAATAAGTCAAGCAGAGAGAGTCAATTATCATATGGTTTCACTTATTTGTGGAGCATAACAAAAAGCATGGAGGACAAGCGGTGTTAGAGAGGAGAAGGGAGTTGGGGTAAATTGGAAGGGGAGGTGAATCATGAGAGACTATGGACTCTGAAAAACAATCTGAGGGGTTTGAAGTGGCGGGGGTTGGGAGGTCGGGGTACCAGGTGGTGGGTATTATAGAGGGCACGGATTGCATGGAGCACTGGGTGTGGTGAAAAAATAATGAATACTGTTTTTCTGAAAATAAATAAATAAATTTAATAAAAAAATAAAGTTATGTTTAAAAGAAAAGATTTACGTAGTATATTTGATGGCAGTAATTGCATTGGAAGATAAGGGTTTGGGTGTTTTTTAGGCAGCTTGAAATTTGCAATAAGGAGTCACAATAGGCTTTGTAAAGATGCGATATTTGGATAAATATTTTAAGGAGATGATATGTTTAGCTCTGTGGATCATTTGGGGAAGAACATTCTAGGCAGAGAGAATCCCTTGCACAAAGGTTGAAAACATTTTTTTGGTTAAGGACTTAAGCATAACAAGGAGTCCAGAGTGCTTAGGATGGAATAAATCAGGAGAGAAGAAAAAACAAAAAAATAAGCAAGGAAAATGTAGAATATGATAATGTAGGCCTTTTTGAGCCTGGCAAAGTCCTTACCTTTCACTTTGAATGAAGTAGGAGCTCTTGAAATGTTTTGAGCAAAGAAGTTACATGATCTAATTGCATCTGTGAACAATGAAACTGAGCATGTAATTGTGAGGAAGAGTAAACGAAGCCGGCAAGAAGTCTTTAGGCAATCACATCCACAGACATGTGTGCCAGAAACATGGCAGTAGCTGTGAGGAGATGGGAAGTGGTCAGATTTTGGAATTATTTCGAAGGTCAAACAAATAGATTTTTGGAATGAAAGGGTGTTAAAAATGTGAAAGGAAAAAGGAGAATCAGGAATGTATCCAAAATTTTTTCTCTAAACAATGATTAGGAAAAAAGTTTCTATCAGCCAAGTGGAGGGAAATTGTGATAAAACAGATTTGGGGTAAAAAATGATTAGTTCACCATTGGATATGTTAATTTGGAGATGTAAAACAGGAAGTTGGCATTACATGTGTAAAATTCTGCAGTAGTGTTGGAGTTAGAGATTGCAAGACACCTGCTAATAGGAATATAAGTATTATTTAACAATTAGATTCCCATAATATTAATTATTTCTAACTTATTCCCTCCAAGTAGTTCTCAGCCTATTAAGATCACTCCGTCCTCATCAAACTCATATTTCATTTAAGTCATTAATATTTTTTATGAAAATCTTAATTTTTCCATATGAGAACATTTGGTAAAGCTTGTTTATATTATAATTATTTTTCTCTCTAAATTTTTGAAGGCTAGACCTTGCTTATTGTACTTATCATTATACCCCTGTAAGTATACTACATTGGATATTAAATATTTATTAGATAAAGATATAGTTTGGAAATATTATCTTACCCTGTGAAATTTTGTAGTCTTATTTTCAAAATAGATGTATTTATGTTTTTAATTATATAACTAACTCATCAGTTTATGAGCATTTTCTTTTTCAAGAATAACCATCATTTTATAATGTGTTGACCCAATTAGCTTGCCTATTTGAAACATAGAATGCATCAATATACTGATAAGCATTCTGTTCTACTAGACATGTTCACTTTTAAAATCTACTAAACTGGAGTATGCTTGTTCATTTGTTTGTTTTGTGAGGTTTATTTATTTATTTATTTGACAGAGATCACAAGTAGGCAGAGAGGTAGGCAGAGAGGCAGGCAGAGAGAGAGGAAGGAAAGCCAGCTCCCTGCTGAGCAGAGAGCCCGGTGAGGGGCTTGATCCCAGGACCCTGGGATCATGACCTGAGCTGAAGGCAGAGGCTTAACCCACTGAGCGATCCAGGTGCCCCTGTTTTGTAAGGTTTAGGAAAAGTCAGTTCATTGCACAATTTTCTCAATAATAATAAAAATAAAATAATAAAAATAAAAATACTAATAATAGTAATAATAGCAACAACAAATTCCTGCTGAGTTCTGTGTACCAAGAAATATTCAAGTCACTTTAGATAAATTAAATAATGTATTACTCACATACGTTTATGAAATAAAAATTAAATGATTCCCGTTTGACAGCTGAAAAAACTGAGGTGCAAGGGAGATAATTTTGTGACTCACCACGGTCACATAGGCAGTAGGTGTCAGGATTGATATTTGAATAGAAACAGTCTGGTTCCTTCATGGTCATGACCCACTGCAGGTTATCGAACAAGAAGGTAATAGAGAAAACTGAGATGAAATGCAAAGGATCAGCTTTTTTTTTTTTTTTTAAGATTTTATTTATTTATTTGACAGAGAGAGATCACAAGTAGGCAGAGAGGCAGGCAGAGAGAGAGGAGGAAGCAGGCTCCCGGCTGAGCAGAGAGCCTGATGCAGGACTCGATCCCAGGACCCCGAGATCATGATCTGAGCCGAAGGCAGTGGCTTAACCCACTGAGCCACCCAGGCACCCAAGGATCAGCTTTTTTAAAAACTGAATCAGAATTGCATCTGCGCCTGAGGCAAGAGAGGTGACCTACTATAGAATTGGGACTGACTCACCATTAAGACCCAAAATGAGCATCAGGATGGTCATAGATCTCTGTAGGCTCTCTCACTTTCCCATGATCTTTGTGGAAAAGTACAAACTATCCTACTGGGCCAGAGGGAAAAATAAAAGAATTATTAACTGTCTTAAGTTAAAGAAAAACACTCCAGTGATGATTTATATTGTCCAATTCACTGTCAGATGTCTGGACTAGGTTGGCCAATGATTAAAATTAGTGCAACATTTCGAACTTCCAATAAGTTAATTCCACTTTGGTATAGCATTCTTGTCTCTTGTGAAAGTGACAAAGTGATAAACACTTTGTTTTTCAAGTTTTTATTTTAATTTTAGTTAGTTAACATGCAGAGCAATGCTAGTTTCAGGTTTTAGTATTTAGTAATTCCTCACTTACATTCAACACCCAGTGCTCATCACTACAAGTGCCTTCTATAACCTATTTAGCCCAATTCCCCAGCCACCTCTCGTGCCTCCTGAGGGTGCACAGACAAGTCAACTGCAAGAGAATGGGAGCATGAGGTGACAGCAGAAAAGACTGTCACCCTGAACAACTCCTCAGTCTCATATTTATTAGAAAGTGAGTAACAATCAACAAAGCTGGATTAGATTACATATTGACCGTGAGTCTTGTAAATACTTAGGAAGAAAGGCAAAATATGTCTGGTTACGTAGTACATGACCTATAGTGAGCAAGCCCAAATGAAAGGATTGTCTGACTAACAGCTGATGCTCTCTGGGGTATGGGAGATAACAAAAATGAAGCAGGGGCTCTCCATTCTGAGCGAGCCAAATGTTCCCAGCTGTTCAGCTTCAAGGATGTACATCGTCCTCTCCCCCAGAGACAAGTACATATTTTTCTTAAGACTATATCTAAGCATGCTTGGCAACTACTGTAATTTTTCATAGGTTATATTTTAAACAGTACATTGTTCTGAGGGATGGTTACACACTTCCCTTCCAGTTTGTTCTCTATAGTTAAGAATCTGTTTCCTGGCTTGCCTCTCGTTTTTCCCCATATGTTAATCTGTTTGTTTTCTTTAAATCTGTTTTGTTTCTTAAATTCCACATATGAGTGAAATCATATGGTATTGGTGTTGTTCTGACTGATGTATTTAACTTATCATAATACTCTCTAGCTCCATCTACACCTTTGCAAATGACAAGATTTCATTCTTTCTTATAGCTGAATAATATTCCATTATATGCACGCATCTTCTTTATCCATTCATCAGTGGATGGACATTGGGGATCTTTCCATGATACGGCTATTGTTGATAATGCTGCTATAAACTTTGGAGTGCACATAATCCTTCAAATTAGTATTTTTGTGTCCTTTGAGTAAATACCTAGTAGTGTAATTGCTGGATCATAGGAGAGTCCTATTTTTAACTTTTGGAAGAAACTCCAAACTGTTTTCCAGAGTGGCTGCACCCATTTGCATTCCCAACAGTGTAAGAGGACCCCCCCCCTTTTTTTTACTGCACAAATACCTGTTGTTTCCTGAGTTGTTAATTTTAACCATTTTGACAAGTGTGAGGCATTATCTCATTGTAGTTTTGACTGCTCTTTCCCTGATAATGATTCATGTTGAGCATCTTTTTGTGTGTCTATTGGACATCTGCATTTCTTTTCTGGAAAAATTTCTATTAATGTCTTCTGCTTTTTTTTTAAACAAATTGTTTTTGTGTGTGTGTGTTAAGTTTTATGAGTTCTTTATATATTTTGGATACTAACCCTTTATGAGATATATAACTTGCAATATTTTTTACCATTCCATATGCTACCTTTTTGTTTTGTTGATTGTTTCTTTCACTATGCAGAAGCTTTTTATGTTGATGAAGTCAACAGGTTTTTTTGTTTTGTTTTGTTTTGTTTTTGCTTTTGTTTCCCTTGCCTCAGGAGACCTATCCAGTAAGAAGTTACTATAGCGATATCAAAAAGGTTATTGCCTGTGTTCTCCTCTAAGATTTTTATGGTTTCAAGTCTCACATTTAGGTCTTTCATCCACTTTGAATTTATTATTTTTGTGTCTGGTTTAAGAAAGTGGTCTAGTTTCATTCTTCTGTATGTTGTCCAATTTTCCCAACACTATTTTTTAATGATACTGTCTTTTTACCATTAGGTATTCTTTTCTGCTTTTTCAAAAATTATTTGACCATATAGTTGTGGGTTAATTTCTGAATTTCCTATTATGTTCCATAGTAATGAACCCTTTATATTCCATGGAATTGCAAATGAACATTGCTACTTCTTGCCAAGTTGCTGTTTGTAGGATATTAAAAACTACACACTAGTGCTTTTGTGTTCTAACTGTGTAGTGGAATCATGATGAAGATTAAAAAAAGAAATGCAAATGCACAAATATTCTGCCACTTTTTCACACCATGAAATCAGAGAAGAATGAAAATAACTCCATCTTGGCTTATGTCACTAAGTATCAGTTATTTGTAAATGGATGAGTTGAAGATATAGTCTTTCTTCATCAAAACTTATTTTTGGGATATTGAAAGAAGATAAAATACACAATGTATCTTTCTTATTTTAAAATTGCTTGAAACATTTGTATCAGTACAAATATAGGGCTCCTGGTTCAGAACCTCCTGTTAGATTTCTGTCTGCACCTGATCCCCAGGCATAGCCAGATTGAAGATGACTGTCTTAAATAGCTAAACCTGCTGGTGTGGACCGATAATCTTAGAACACAGATGATAATTGGTAAAAGTGTTTCTTGTTATGAAAAGATGTAACATATTAAATAAAAACAACAACAACAAACCAGAAAGCAGTTTTAATTATTTGGGTGGGAGAAGATTTGGCACCTGTGTGAAAAATGACCCTGGCTAAACTCAAAGTGGATTAAGAAAAAAGAATGAGTTAGAGAAGTTAGCATAATTATATGGTCTACCTAAATAGAAATCAAAATCCCAAATGTTTTGATTAAGTCAGACTGGAGAGGCTGAAAGTTCAAATTCAACAATAAGCTCTCATGCAAAAATGTAATTTTGATGTATATGTTTGGATCCAAAATATGAAGGACAGGCATATTTTTTAGTTGATCTTTGCTTTCCTTTCCTCACAGAATGTCTATTATGAGCTGTTGTGGCCCCTTGCAATCCTGAATAAACTAACATAATAGTTTTTTTCTCAAATATAAAATGAAGATGAATTAGAAATATAATTATAAATATATAAATCTTGTTTTTATCTACTTTCTTTTAATAATCTAAGTTTTTATTTAAGATAAATTTAGATTTTTCAAACTCTTGGAGGAAAATCCCCTCATTCAATTAAAAAGGCATTCTCACCATTTTCTTCCTTTGTATTACATTTCTTTGGCCTGAAACCAATGCAAATTTCCTGTTATATACTAAGTTTTTATGTCTGGTATTAAGACTTTTAAATCATATTCATATTATTTCTGACTTGAAACTAGAGTTTTAATCTTTATTACCTTTATGTGTTTTCCTTACCTTTAGCTTCTGTTAATATATGTACTTTCCACTTCTGATGGAACAACTTTACCTAAAATTACAAATCTAATAAATGTAACATAATAAAATACAAATTTCTTTTTTTTTAAAGATTTTATTTATTTATTTGCCAGAGAGAGATCACAAGTAGGCAGAGAGGCAGGCAGACAGAGAGAGAGGAGGAAACAGGCTCCCTGATGAGCAGAGAGCCCTATGCGGGACTCGATCCCAGGACCGGGAGATCATGACCCGAGCCGAAGGCAGCGGCTTAACCCACTGAGCCACCCAGGTGTCCATAAAATACAACTTTCAATGATGAAGTGATATAGAATGAGGATAATACAATACATTATTTATCCTCATGTCATTAATCTTGGATTGGTTCATATTAAAGTGTTCAGTGCTTCTTGTGTGGATATATAACAGTCAATAAGAGATGCAAGACACACATGGCATTATTAACAAATAAAAATAAAAATAAACCACAACACAAACCAAAACTTTCTTTTTTTTCTTTCCAGTTCAAAAGATCAGCGAGATTCTGCCACTTTTTCACACCATGAAATCAGAGAAGAATGAAGATAACTCCATCTTGGCTTATGTCACTAAGTATCAGTTATTTGTAAATGGATGAGTTGAAGATATAGTCTTTCTTCATCAAAACTTATTTTTGGGATATTGAAAGAAGATAAAATACACAATGTATCTTTCTTATTTTAAAATTGCTTGAAACATTTGTATCAGTACAAATATTTCAAAAAATGAGAAGCACTGCTGTGTTAGTTGATCTTGTAAAATACCAGAATAAGTCTGACCCAATCTTCCATACCATTTGGCTAATAGGAAATTAAGCTGTTATTTGCCTACACCACTGGTTAGTATAAAGGTCTTGGTAGAGTAAGGGGGAAAGCCCCTGTGGTCTTCCATTCATAATAGCTACTGCAGTTCTACTGCTTCTATGCTAAGAATAATCACAGACTGCCAGGCATCCTTTTGAAATGGTAGTCTTAAATATATAATGTTCAAACTCCCAAAACATACCATAAAATCATTTCTTACCTCTCCTGAATGATTCGGGGAGGCAAACACAGGTATACATCACACACAAAATCAACTGTCTCCTTCCTCACTTGAAGGAATTTTTAGATTTTTTTTTCTTCATAATATAACTATATTAAAATGTCAGCCTCCACCTTCCTATCCCATGCCCCACAAACATCACACTTTTCACAACTCTTAGGACAATATTCTAAAATATTTATACTTCCTGAAACAAAAGACAGGAAGATACGTGCTTAGAATATTAAAAAAAAAAAACTCAATATATAAAAGCTTTTTAAAATCTTTGTTACTGTTACTCTCATTGTTATAGCAAATCTCCAGTATGAGTTCTAGTATGTAAATTGTGTAAGAAAACTAATTTCTTGATGGTATTAATGTGGTGTTAGGTTCAGTTTTCATATGACCTTATCTTTCCTGTGAAAGTGGTATCTTTTATTTTACAAAAAAATTTTTAACTCAAGATTATGAACAAACCACTTAACCAATTCTGAAGAGGTGAAGAGAATGCAAACACAATTAATTTAGCTTAGAGTAGTGTAAGCAAAAAGATTTAGAAGGTTGTGAGTAAAATGTAGTTCCCTTATGCTTAATCTTAATTTATATCCTCTTAAATACCTGCCTACTTAATACAATTATTGTGACTAGTCACAGAAGAAAATGCTTTTGGCTTTTTATAAAATGTAAAAGATGATTTAGCATGTATTTATAAATAGCTTTTCGCTTCATAGAACGTTGTTCAAATTTATGCTCACCATACTGTATGACTGAACTTCTCAA
The DNA here is from genome assembly GCF_964662115.1 of Mustela nivalis. Taxonomy (NCBI): domain Eukaryota; kingdom Metazoa; phylum Chordata; class Mammalia; order Carnivora; family Mustelidae; genus Mustela; species Mustela nivalis. The sequence goes on from NC_139023.1 coordinate 77,940,841, forward strand.
ATGACCATATTTGTGTGATGAACCAAGTGAATGCTTGCAGACATATGAAGAGAAGATCAGAGTACTGGAACACTATAATTCAAATCTTATGGCCCTGCTGATCTTGTTTTAAAAATATGTCTACAGTGAAAGAAAAACTAGAAGCTGCCAGTTTATGGTCCCAGTAATATCACATTTGTTTTTTTTAATTTTTGGATTGAATTGTTTATTATGAGAATTTATGAATGTAACAAGATTTTTTTTTAGTATTTGTAATTGTTTAAGTCTTTTTGCCTGTTGATGTGGGCAACAACAGAAAACTAGTAATGACTGGGACAATGTTAGTAAAGACAGGGATTAAAAGTTAATAGATTAAATACCTTTTTAAACTACTTATAAATTTATAGAGACATAATCTACGTACATGACTGAGTGAACACACACACGCAGACCCACAAGCAAAATAGTGCATTATATATATGCAAAATAGTGCATATATATAACATATTTATTGATAAGCATGTATCAAAGGTATTCATTTCTGCCTCATATAATTTTAGCAATCCCATTTCATGTAACCATGTTATTGATCTTAATTTTTTTCATAATTTTCACTTGCTTATTACTTGGGAATTTTCAAGCATACTTAAATATTTTATTAAACATACATTTTAGATAGGTGCAACCTGTTTCAAACACAGATTTAATGTTTCTCAGGATGGAAATTTTAGCAAAAAGTCCATGTAAAATTATCTTCTTCAGGCACAGAGAAGCAGTGTTCAAATGTTTATAAGCATCCACAGAGCTCACTACATGCACAGTGATGTGATCATTTAGAAGTTCAGTTATGGAGAGGAAGCAGAACAGCACGTTCAATAGGTCCAATCGTAAGCGGAACTGACACAGCCTGATATCCATCAGCAAGCTCTGTGTCTAACTCTCTGTTACAGCAGTCCTTCTGTTACTCTACATTTAAAGAGAATATCAAATAAAGTTCAAATGCATATTTAAATATTTAGGAAGCTATTTTGCTGGTAAAATTCCCCTTATGGTATTACAAATACTTAGATTTTAGAAGAATCTAAAAAAAAATGATATTCTAAAAGAAAATACTGCTTTATCTTTGAAGCAATAAAAAATTGTGAAACTTTTGCTTCAACAAACTATTATGTAGTACCTAGGGCCAGAGTGGTTGATTTTAAGATGCCATCATATTTACACAGTTTCAACTGTATAAGAAAACATACATTTTTTACAAAGTAAGCATATGACAGCAGCCAAAAATATACCAAAAGAACAGAAGATACAAAGCAAATAGAGCTTTATCACAGTAGTATATACATACTTATAAATTTACATACGAATTTAAAATTTAGTCTTTAATGTATATAAAATATCATGGGATTCCACATTTCAGGAATATAACATGATTGGCTGTAGGCATATAAATTATTTGGATAAACATAAGGATAGAACAAGTAGCTATCAGTAGAAATCAAAGGGAGATTCAAGTTAGCAACTCAAAATGCTACATTGTAGAATCATTATATACATATAATAATGCTAATATGGCTACCCTATTTTGGATTGAATTTCTATATATTCAACCATGGACTTTCATAAACAATGTCATATTTTACAGGACTTATATCACACCAGTTTTTATTTCTTATTCTGTGAAATATCCTAACTAACAAAAATAGAATACATAGATTCCACAAAATATTCCATTTGATTTCCTTTTTGACACAGCAGCTAGTTATGCTATGTGATGTGGGAAACAAAAGCAGAAGAAAAATTATTAAACTTCCTACTACTTACCAGCCTATTGACAATTCCTTGAAACAGGTTGAGTGACATTTCTCTAGGGACTCAACCTCCTTGATATTAACTTTGCTAAGGGCAAAAGACAATCTTAGCATGACCCTCCATGATCCTGTAAGTCTACTTTAATATATAAAAATTCCTTTGGAAACTTCCTTTATCTCTACCCCCCAAACAAGCATCTGACCAATGATATATATCTGAAGGGTCTCATGACTAATGTTTTATTGAACAGTAAAAGTGACCTCTTCCCAATAATAACTAACCCCTTCAGGGTCCTGGAAACCTTGTTTTCAAAATTCCTTTGAGATTTACACCATCCCTAATCCTTTCCCAACTTGAAAGTATATAAGGGGCCACTCCTCATGACTGAAATATGGTTCTTTCTGTCCACAGGTCTTGTCCCTGTTCTTTAGTAAAACCACCTTTTTGAACAAAAGATATCTCAAGAATTTTCTCTTGGTAATTAGAAACCCAACATCTTCCCTACATCATTATGTATTTTAAAAATCCTTTATATTCTAGTCTTCTCAGTGTACTAATAGGTTGATTAATAGCTTTCATAAGCTCTAAAAATGTAAGGTGTGTCAAATGTAAAGAAATCCATTACCACAAATATTCCAAAATACTCTCTTAACAAAGGGGTTCCAACTGTAAGTCGAATACAAATTGTTCACAGTTTTAGGGAAAATACACTTAGCCTGTATGCAACAATTTCACTGCTAGAAATTATCCACCACTATATTTGAAAAAGCACACCAATGTATATGTAAGAGGTCATTCATTTTATTATTTGTACTGGAGTGGAGGTAATACTAAACAAACAAATGTTCATTAATAGAGAGTTGGTTATCAAATTTTGCTACATTCATTCAACAAATTACTCTGGAAATGTTAAAAATAATGAGGTGGAACAAATTTAGAGTAGGAATGGAAACCATCTTATAAACACAATGGAGTAAATAAAAATATTTTTTTATGGAGAAATAGGCAAAAATGTTTTCAATAACATGAAGAAGAAGTACAGGCATCATTAAAAAGCTGTTGGGTGACATTCATTTTCATGTCATACTTAGTGCATTGGCTGACCACACCTACCATCCTATGTGTTCAATTCAATACTATTTATTTTTAATTTCCAGAGTGACTATCAAGGATAATGAGACATTTATTTTTTCTTTCATATTGTTATTTTAAATAAATATTATGTTTAAAAATTAACAAATAAGATGCTAATCTAGAGCATAGATTTATATTATATAAAAGAATAAAATCACTATAAAACTAGATTGTTTCTTTTTTATGGACTCTGAAAAACAATCTGAGGGTTTTGAAGGGGCTGGGGGGTGGGAGGTTGGGGGATCCAGGTGGTGGGTATTGGAGAGGGCACAGATTGCATGGAGCACTGGGTGTGGTACAAAAACAATGAATACTGTTATGCTGAAAAAATAAATTTTTTTTAAAAATTCTAAAAAAAAAAAAAAAAAAAAATCTATAATATCCACCACCTCGTACCCAAACTTCCACCCATCTGCCACTTCAAACCCCTCAGATTGTTTTTCAGAGTCCATAGTCTCTCATGATTCACCTCCCCTTCCAATTTATCCCAACTCCCTTCTCCTCTCTAACTCCCCATGTCCTCAATGCTTTTTGTTATGCTCCACAAATAAGTGAAACCATATGATAATTGACTCTCTCTGCTTGACTTATTTCACTCAGCAAAATCTCTTCCAGTCCCATCCATGTTGTTACAAAAGTTGGGTGTTCATCCTTTGTGATGGAGGCATAATACTCCATAGTGTATATAGACCACATCTTCCTTTATCCATTCATCTGTTGAAGGGCATCTTGGTTCTTTCCACAGTTTGGTGACTGTGGCCATTGCTGCTATAACCATTGAGGTACAGATAGCCCTTCTTTTCACGACATCTGTATCTTTGGGGTAAATACCCAGTAGTGCAATGGCAGGGTCATAAGGAAGTTCTATTTTTAATTTCTTGAGGAATCTCTACACTGTTCTCCATAGAGGCTGCACCAACTTGCATTCCCACCAACAGTGTAAGAGAGTTCCCCTTTTTCCACATCCCTTCCAACACATGTTGTTTCCTGTCTTGCTAATTTTGGCCATTCTAACTGCTGTAAGGTGATATCTAAATGTAGTTTTAATTTGAATCTCCCTGATGGCTAGTGATGATCATTTTTTCATGTGTCTGATAGCCATTTGTATGTCTTCATTGGAGAAGTGTCTGTCCATATCTTCTGCCCGTTTTTTGATATGATTGTCTGTTTTGTGTGTGTTGAGTTTGAGGAGTTCATTATAGATGCTGGATATCAACCTTTTGTCTGTACTGTCATTTGCAAATATCTTCTTCCATTCCGTGGGTTGCCGCTTTGTTTTGTTGATAGTTTCCTTTGCTGTGCAGAAGCTTTTGATCTTGATGAAGTCCCAAAAGTCAATCTTCGCTTTTGTTTCCTTTGCCTTTGGAGACATATCTTGAAAGAAGTTGCTGTGACTGATATCGAAGAGATTACTGCCTATGTTCTCCTCTAGGATTCTGATGGATTCCTGTCTCACATTGAGGTCTTTTATCCATTTTGAGTTTATCTTTGTGTATGGTGTAAGAGAATAGTCGAGTTTCATTCTTCTACATATAGCTACCCAGTTTTCCCAGCACCATTTATTGAAGAGACTGTCTTTTCTCCACTGTATATTTTTTCCTGTTTTGTCGAAGATTATTTGACCATAAAGTTGAGGATCCATATCTGGGCTCTCTACTCTGTTCCAGTGGTCTATGTGTCTGTTTTTTATGCCAGTACCATGGTGTCTTGGTGATCACAGCTTTTTAATAACGCTTGAAATCAGGTAACGTGATGCCCCCCATTTTATTTTTGTTTTTCAACATTTCCTTGGTGATTCGGGTTCTCTTCTGATTCCATACAAATTTTTGGATTATTTGCTCCAGCTCTTTGAAGAATATCGGTGGAATTTTGATCAGAATAGCATTAAAAGTATAGATTGCTCTAGGCAGTATAGACATTTTAACAATGTTTATTTTTCTGTTCCAAGAGCATGGAATGGTCTTCCATCTTTTTGTGTCTTCTTCAATTTCTTTCATGAGTGTTCTGTAGTTCCTCGAGTACAGATCCTTTACCTCTTTGGTTAGATTTATTCCCAGGTATCTTATGGTTCTTGGTGCTATAGTAAATGGAATCGATTCTCTAATTTCCCTTTCTGTATTTTCATTGTTAGTGTATAACACCTATTCTCCTGAAGCTGTTTCAAAAAATTGAAGCAGAAGGAAAACTTTCTGACTCTTTCTATGAAGCCAGCATTACCCTGATCTACGAAGGGTAAAGACTCTACGAAAAAGGAGAATTTCAGACCAATATCACTGACGAATATGGATGCTAAGATTCTCAACAAGATCCTAGCCAACAGGATCCAACAGCACATTAAAAAGATTATCCACCATGACCAGGTGGGATTCATCCCTGGGCTACAAGAATGGTTCAACATTTGCAAATCAATCAATGTGATAGAACAAATTAATAAGAGAAGAGAGAAAAACCACATGGTCCTCTCAATTGATGCAGAAAAAGCATTTGACAAAATCCAGCATCCATTCCTGATTAAAACGCTTCAAAGTATAGAGATAGAGGGAACATTCCTGAACTTCATCAAATCTATCTATGAAAGACCCACAGGAAATATCATCCTCAATGGGAAAAACCTTGCAGCCTTCCCTTTGAGATCAGGAACATGACAAGGATGCCCACTCTCACCACTCTTGTTCAACATAGTATTAGAAGTCCTAGCAACAGCAATCAGACAACAAAGAGAAATAAAATGTATCCAAATTGGTAAATGAGAAGTCAAACTCTCTCTCTTTGCAGATGACATGATTCTTTATATGGAAAACCCAAAACACTCCACTTCCAAACTACTAGAACTCATACAACAATTCAGCAATGTGGCAGAATACAACTCAATGTACAGAAATGAGTGGCTTTCTTATACACTAACAATGACAATAGTTTGTTTCTTATGGGATTTTTAATTCAGTTCTAGAAGTTTAAAAACTTGAGTCTCCTATTTCTTCATATATTAATATTTAAAAACCTTACATAATAAGAAAAATTATTTGCTTAACATTTCTATTGTCTAGGGAAAATGACTATGAATATTGAAAAAGTCACTACCTTGTAGAACTACAATAATTTTACAAATTAGAACAATAAAAATAATAATTTTCATAGTGTTGATTATCATTTCAATTCATGAATTTCATCATTTGCATACACTTTACAGACTTCTGAATTCAGACTTTTGCTTTACTAATTAAGTACTTTTTAACATTTAAGAAAGAAATTGAGGCTATTTTGCAATTGGTGACACATATTAACATCATTATGCAAAACTGAACTTTTTGTACAACTATATTTTTATGACTTTCAGTAATTTCTAAAGGTATCTATAACATTCTGTTAAAGTGATTCTGTTCCAATTCTGAGTTGGTAACAACTAATACAAACTATTTCTTGATTTCAATAAATATATTTCTTGAATAAATAAATATTAATGAAATTACATATGTACTTAAGTAAAACTGAATTAGCTATGAACATTTATCCAAACTGCCCTAATCTAACTCTCAATTATTTTTTTTTCTCAATTATTTTTAATAAATATCCATTATTCAGAACACTGAAAGATCTAGGATTTTCCCATAATTATAAGCTAAAAATATAGTTGGTTAGTTTTCAGGGATGCTTTCATAAGGCACAACCAGCTGGATCAGAAACAAGTACCTCCACTATTCACAGCAAAATTTGTAGCAATAGATTCTTGTTTCCAATTCCAAGGGACAGCACAGGTGTACTGAGATAAACAACTGTGCATCCAGAGGGTTGCATTATAGGAATGAAACACTATGAGCTGAGGTCATCTACTACTTTTACTGTAAACCCACTCTTCATCTGGAAGGAGGCATTACATCAAGATTGCATACTGCAAGCACTTTTTCTGAGAAATGGCCCATGTAGAGTACCCAAGGCTTTGCATTCTCTTTTTCTATTTCTTTTTTATGAATGCTTATGGCAACTTTATTCATAATAACAAAACCTAGACACAATCCAGACATTCTTTAACATATGAATAAACTTCTCTGGTACATCCAAATCATGGAACACCATTCACCAGGAAATACAAAAGTGATTTAAGAGAACTATGCTGAGTAAAAAATAAATCCTGGGGTTTGTGGGTGGCTCAGTCAGCTAAGCATCTGCCCTCCATTCAGGTCATAATGTTGGGGAGCTGGGATTGAGCCCTATGTGGGGCTCTCTGCTCAGCGGTGAGTCTGTTTCTCCCTCTTCCTCTCTCCTCATTTGTGCTCTATTTCTTTCTCAAATAAATAAATAAAATCTTTTAAAAAAAATAACAAAATGTTACATACAGTATGATTCCATTTATAAAATATTCTTAAAATGACGACAAAGTTATAGAAATGGTTAGAGGTTAATGTGAAGGTAGATAAGAAGGAAGAGGTATGGCTATAAAAGGGCAACATGAAGAATTCAGCTGCTGATATAAATGGTCTGTATCTTGACTATATCTATGTCAAAATTCTACTTGTGATAGTGTCCTACAGTTTTGTAAATGTCACCTTAGGGGAAATTGAGTAAAAAGTACATGGAATTTTTTTGGTGTCATCCTTTAAAATGGCATGTGAATCTATAATTATCTTAAAGTAAAGAGTTTGAGTTAAAAAACAATGTGTGCCATCTTTTACAATTTTGGGTAATCCTCCAAAAATAGAAGTCATTATTTTTATTCCCTTATATATCTTTCACTAAAGAAATGGTGAAAGGCGAGAAAAAAAGGGACATGTAAGAATTTGCATTAAATTCTCAGCAAAATAGTTATAACTCACAGGATCTTGGAAAGATCGTCTCACTATAATTATTAACATTTTTTATTCAAATTAAGAGAGTTTTATTATATGACTCACACAATATTTATGTTGTGTCTCTGCCATAAAACATGATCAACATATGATGAATTCAGTTATTTTGGGTCTTCTGGAAGCTGTTTTAATGTATGACTATAAAAAATGTATAGAGTATAGAAAAATGTCAGTGATATGAAACTCAATTCTTTTAAAAATTAATTAGGAACAGGTTAAAAAAAAAAACAGAAGGGAATCATAAACCAGTAAGTATTAGAAGCACCATGAATAACCTAGCAAAAAGCAACTGAAAGTAGCAGCAATGTTTTTTAAAAACTAAAGACAGCCAGGATCAAGGGAGGAAATGTTATCCTTAGTGACATTAGAGGATTCACACATATCAGTTACACTTAGAGTTTGGATTAAATGTGTGTCTAAAATGAAAACTACATGCCTCAAATAAAATCACCCTAGGTTCAACACAAGAAAATTAATGACCCCAAATCAGAAAAAAAAAAAAAAAAGGATCTTTATTAGTGGGTTTGGTGGTTGGTTGTCCACAAATGTGTTGAGGTTGGGAAAAAAAAATGTGGAAAGAGATAAAAATGAAGGTGTGAAAGGATATAAACAGATTACAGGAAACGAATACCAGTTAAAGACTCAGTGATCTGTTTTCTCTGATCGGGAACATGTGGTTTTTATTTCACTACTTTATGAGGAGAAGAGAATGTAAAAAAACTGTCATTCAAGATGTTACTTGCCTAGCAGCTGTCATTGCAACTCTTAATCCTTTATTAAAATTCTTATTAAATATTAAAAAATATAATGTATCTTAACACTGAAAAATAAGACTAACAGGAAGCATAATGCCAAAGTCCATGTGATATTGCCATTGAGCAAAATGCAGAAATACTTGATTAATATAAATTTACTGAAGGCTTACTTATTGAAACAGACCCATATGAGAGTAGAAAGATCCTTTAAACATTCCTCCTATTTGCTAAATGATACACAAATGCCCTGCTTATACTAACCTTCAACAGTTTAATCACCTCACTTTATAAAGACTTTATTTACTTGGCAGAAAGAGAGCACAAGCAGGGGGCGCAGCAGGCAGAAGGAGAGGGAGAAACAGGCTCCCAGCCAAGCAGGAAACCCATGTGGGGCTCAATTCCAGGACCCTGAGATCATGACCTGAGCTGAAGGCAGATGCTTAACCAACTGAGCCAGGCAGAAACCCTGTACCTCTCTTTATTTCTAAGTGCAGTGTTCATGAGTCACTCCATGGCTATTTCAATTCCATATTTCTATTTTCAGATAAAAACATTGGACTTCAGTGCAATTTAAGCAGATGCAAAAAACACAAATGTTTAGGACAGGTGCCAGGTCTGCATCTAATAAAGCCAAAAACAAACACACAAACAAACAAACAAACAAAGAAAAAACAAATAAAGATGTAAGAATAGTTATCTGCCAAATGGAACATCCTGTATTGGGGAATAGGGAAAAAATTTCCATAGTATTTCTACACAGCCTGTGGCCTTTTTTATTCTAGACTATCATTTCAAAGATATCACAGACAGTCTTGGAAGATAAAGGAGTGTCTCCTTTGGGAGAAGCAGCAGCTATCTTTCCTGACCAAGATAATAATAGGTCTTTCTGAGGCAAGTACCAGGACTATTTGCTAGCAGCTTTCTTATAAGATCTGGCATTTGTTAATCTTGGGGTTCCTCGGGTGTAACACAAACACATTCTCCTGGATTTACCCTGCATGACCTTCCTGCAGGGCAATGGAAACCTATGTGGACCTCAAGCCAAGGCTACCTGCACTGCTGCAAGAAATAAATTGTTTTGCCTTTGACCCAGAAGTTTCCCGTGTTTCCTAAGCATTTATAAAACTGTGGCAAGCTAATTTGTTAACTTGAAAGTAGGTGAATGTCATGCCCATTAGAGTTCTAAACACCCAGAAATCCATGAGGCCCATCTCTTCTCACCTCCTCTGCTTTGTCCATCTTGCCAGGCTCCAAAGCCTTTTCATGTGTCTGAACAGATGATCAAAAGGCAAGCGTGTCGTCTGTATCTTGGCACCTGTTTCTCTATAAACAGGAGATGTAAGAACATCTTATTGTCTAATTTGAATCCTTTTCAGTGAAAAAGAAAGAAAATGCAATGCTCTGTGATGCCTGCCCTGTCTCTAACACTTGGACCCATCTTTGGGAGCTGGAAGAAGAGAATGCAAATATCCCTTGTGATGAAAGGAATTTACATAGAAAGCCATCATAGCGCTCTGCTGGATGTCATCTCTGCTGCCTGGAGGGATGTATACCCTCCCACCTTCCACACTACTCCATAGTCAGGGGTCCGAGGCATTCCTGGACAGGCTTAGCATTGGAATCCCTTTCTCAGCTTGAACTCAGTATCGTGGTTTTGGGACCATAGGATAAGATAATATATGTCTGGAGTAAGCATTGCCCTTCCATCAGGGATCTTCTTTTGGAAACTGAGAAAAGAAACAGTGCAATTGAGAGTGGGGCCTGACACTCCTTTTACACTATGAAAATAGGGAGAGAAGAAATGTGTCAAATCTCCAAGAGTGGATCTTAGTCCCTGTGAGTGCAGGAAGAGGAGAGAAATTGGTTTCTCCCAAAGGCACCATGCACACAGGTTCTACCTTTCCTCCTTTGAATCTATGTTACCAATGAGTTCAGGATGGACACTTCACAGTGGACAAGAAGTGAGGCATAGCTCAAGCTTTGGAGTGAAGCTGGAAGAGGATAGAGAGAAGTGGATACATTGTCGCCACTTTCCCAGTCTCCTTGAGGTCCTCCTGAGTCAGAAGAAATAGCTCTTAAGTCCCTAAACAGTTTTGGGCAAAAGAATAGACTGTAGGACTCACCTTCAATTGCCCAGAAGTATCCTAGAAAATTTTTTAATATCAAAAATAATGATTTTCAAAAATGTTCAATGATAATCACCTACCAGTGTTTAAGATACACAAAATGATTTGGTAATACATTTTTTAAAAGATTTATTTATTTATTCTAAAAATAGAGAACACACATGAGAAGAAGAGGAGGGAGACAGGGAGAGAGAAGTGGATTCTGTGCTGAGCAGGAAGAACCACACAGGGCTCAATCTCAGGAGCCTGAGATCACGACCTGGGCAGTAATCAAGAGTTGGACACTCAACTGACTGAGATGCCCAGCACACTGTTGATTCACTTATAAGTAAAACTTTCCTGAACAGGGGTGCCTGGATGTCTCAGTTGGTTAGGCTTCTGACTCTTGATTTCTGCTCAGGTCATGATCTCAAGGTCATGAGATTGAGCCCCATGTTGAGCTCCGCACAAGGCGTGGATTCTGCTTAAAATTCTCTTCCTCTCCCTCTTTCCTCTTGCTTTCTTTTTCTCTCTCTCTGTCTTAAAACACAAAAAACAAAAGACAGCCCCCCCCAAAAACAAACACACAAAAAACTTTCCTGAGCAGTCTCATAGAAATTTCTTGATCTATGTTAATAAAGGTAGTATGACTCTATCAATTAAACTGATCTATATAGCACCTGTCAATGAAAACTAAAGGACTATTTCATTCAAAAACATAGATGCAAAACTACCAACTGAAAACTGGCAATCCAAAAAAAAAAAAAAAGAAAGAAAAGAAAACTGGCAATCCTCTTGCTATAAGTCCAGAAGATCTTTTTTTTTTTTTTTTAAAGATTATTTATTTATTTATTTGACAGAGAGAGAGATCACAAGTAGGCAGAGAGGCAGGCAGAGAGAGAGAGAGGAGGAAGCAGGCTCCCTGCTGAGCAGAGAGCCCGATGCGGGACTCGATCCCAGGACCCTGAGATCATGACCTGAGTCGAAGGCAGCGGCTTAACCCACTGAGCCACCCAGGCGCCCAGTCCAGAAGATCTTAAAAGAAAATTCGTCATGACCAATTTTAACTCAGATATAATTTACAATAGGAACGGTATTGTGATTGCATTTTGTATAAATACATAAAAGGGAAACAGAAATGAAAGATTTACAATTAACTCAATAAATAAAGCACTGGGAAATTCCACATCCCTTCCTTATCATTACAGGAATTGAAATAAATAAATATAAATAAACAAGTAAATAAATAAATATCAGGAAAAATGCCTCTAACCAAATTCTAAGATCACTGTTCCTATTTTATTAAAAAAAAGAAAAGTGTTCATTCCCTTTGGCATACAAATATTCTGTAATATCTTTCATTTTAAAATAAACAAAGGTCATTCTTAACTCTACTTCTCTTGGCAACTGTAATTCACCCTCTTCTCTCCTTTCTAGCAATGATGCTACAAAATTTGTATATCACTGCCCATTCTCTTTTGATGTCTCTAATTAGCCTTTGGTACAGTTCTTTGGTACTTTTCTATACTATACTTTGGTACTATTCATTCTACTGCTTTGTACAAAGCCACAAATGACTAAGTAGCATGGTCAATCTTCATTGTTTTTCTTCCTTAGTTTATGTAATTTTTTTTTTTATCTTTCTTATTTCACTTGTTATATTTGAGTTCAGATACCAAACTTCCCGATGTTTCTCTCACTTCAGTGACAACTATCCTTTGCTGATTAATCTTTCTACTTATGTATCCTGAATTCTGGAGTGCTCCAGGATCTAATTTCTAAATCTTGTTTCGTGTATACACAGGCTTTGATTGGCATGATTTGATTTTGAGTCTTTAACAACCATGTGTTAATAATACTCAGTTTTATATATCCAGACCCAGACTCTCTTCCAGACTAGATTCCTACCCACCTGCCTACAAGGTATATTCACTTGAGGTCTAATATATCATCTTAATCTAGTATGACCAAAATAAATCTTGGTTTTCCACCCACAACCTCCACCAGCTTTTATATCCTGTTACCTGTTTGTGATACTCAGTTGCTGAAAAAAATTGTTTGAAGTTGGTGGTGACTCCTTTCCCTCACATCTTAAGTCAAATCTAGTATCAAATCCTATTTTATTTAGCTTCTACATGTCTCAAAGTATTCTCACCACCTCACTCAGTATCTATCACTCTTCTAAACCACTGTCATCATACGATAATTTCTTAACCATTGTTGCCTTTCCACACTAAATTTTACACATTATAGCCAGAAGAATCCTCAAAAAATGATGCTCATAACATTCCATCTCTTGTTTAGAACACTTCATTGGCTTCCCAATGCTCTTGGAAGAAAAATCCAAATATTTTACCTTGGTGTAAGGAGACCCTTCATGATCTGTCCTGGATCAATGTTCTTAACTCCTCTCTTACTCTCCTTGTCACTCTCCAGCTACCATCTTAGGAGTCCTCAAATACAACAGGCACTTTGCATTGGCTGTGACTTTCAGTGCTCCCTCCACCTGTTCTCTCCTGTCTAAATATACAACTTTGCTCCAGATATTTCCTCAGTTCTGGTTACAGCTTTATGGTTAGCTCACCACCTGAACTTATAGCACATACAATTTTACTTAGTACCTTATTCATTCATTCATTCGTTCATTCATTCATTCATTTAAATATGTCCATACCACTGTAATGTAAGCAGTGTGACACAGAATATGTGTCAGTTTTCTTCACTATTCTATTCTTATTTTTCATTTTTTTTTATTCAGATAGTGATGAACATGATATTAATCATTCCCAAAAATGTCAAAAAATAAATGAAGTAGGGAGTTTAGACAATGGTCATATCATGCGGGACCCTGATATGGAGCTTGGATTTGATTCTCAGTATGATGAAAATTTTAAAGTGGTTTCAGACATGGTTTGATTTATGATTTTTCAAGCTCATTCTCACATCTTTTCAGAGCAATCTGGAAGAAAGTGAATGGAAACAGGGAGCCTATTTAGAATGTTCATTTAGTGATTTGGAATATTTATTTTCTTACTTGAAAAAAATAAATGTTTATGATATTCTTATACCACAATAATTTCAAAATGGATTAAGTATTAAAAATAAAACCATAAAATGTGAGAAAAAAGTATAGAAATATTTTTATAAAGTCAGAATAAGAAGTGGCTTTCTAGGTACGTCATCAAAGATTGGAAAAGTTAGAGAGTTTTTTAAAATAGAATTACAAAATTTTAAAATTACTGTATCGGGACGCCTGGGTGGCTCAGTGGGTTAAAGCCTCTGCCTTCGGCTCAGGTCATGATCCCAGGGTCCTGGGATCGAGCCCCGCATCGGGCTCTCTGCTCAGCAGGGAGCCTGCTTCCTCCTCTCTCTCTGCCTGCCTCTCTGCCTCCTTGTGATTTCTGTCTATCAAATAAATAAATAAATCTTTAAAATAAATAAATTAATTAATTAATTAAATTAGATTACTGTATCATTAAATTATCATAAGGTAACATAAAAAGTAAATAGCAATCTATCTGAAAACACCTGGAATGCATTGTAAATAAAAGAAGTTAATTATATAAATATTTTAAAGATTCTTATTATTTCTAATCACTTATATACCAAAGAAAAATGATTGCAACAAACAATAAAGGAGATTCAAAAGTTTTTAAATTTTTAATGAACATGTACAAATAATGTTAAACTTACTGCTAATTAAGATACACATTAAGATAGCAAATTAATTCTATTTCTAATTTAATCAACTTTAATTAAACAAAAATTTACTCAAATTATATCATTTGTTGACAAGGTAAGAGTGAAATTAAAAATGACTTATTTATAATATAAATATGAATTGGGGCAAACTTTCTGGAAAAACCATTAGTATTAAAGAAATTAATAATCAAAATTAATATAAATTTTTAAATTGCAGACAGTCTTGAACATCCAGACAATATGCTTCATCTATTTATAGGAAACTTTTCTAAGGGAAAAACCCAGAAGACAAAAATATGTGTGTAAGAGGACACTGATCACAACAGTTTAATGGATAAATGGAAAATTAATGTATGGTTAAATTATATTAAAATTAAAGTACATATTTTATAAAAAGTGTATGATAAATTATAGAAGGGGATTATATTCAACAATAATGCTTTAAAGATGAAGATGAGTATCTATGTATATGAGGATAATATTCTACTCCAACCTCTTTTCATTTATAAATAACATATTTTGGGTGTCTTAAAGAGAATACCTTATCAGTTTATGATCTATACTTTTTTTTTAATTCAAGCATGATTAACTTATAAAGTATTATATTAGCTTTAGGTGTACAATCTACTATTTTTTGATGTTCTGCTGTTCAATTTATTCTACTATTCTGTACATAGAAAGGCTTTTTTTTTAATAGACTTTATTTTTTAGAACAGTTTTCATTTTGCAGCAAAATTGAGAGGAAGGTACAGAGATTTCTGATCTGCCTGCTTCACCTACACATGCACAGCCTTGCCATTATTAATATTTCCCATCAGAGTATCAGAGTGGTATGTTTCTCCCTGCACAGGTTTTTGTGTGCAAATAAGTTTTCAAATCTTGTGGGAAAGTACCAAGAGGCACAACTGTAATGATATCTCATTATTGTTATAATTTGCTTTTCCCTAATGACATATGATGTGGGGCATCTTTTCATATGCTTATTTGCCATCTGTATGTCTTCTCTGGTGAGGTGTCTTTTAATATCTTTGGCCCATTTTTAAATCAGGCTGTTTGATTTATTATTGTTGAGTTTAAGAATTCTTCTTATGTTTTGAATAACAGTCTTTATCGAATATTTCTTCCACAAATTTTCTTGCAGTCTGTGGCTGTTTTTATATTAATGTATAAGCAATTACTAGCACATGTTGAAAATAAGGTGGAATATGTCATGATTAGTACACTAAAGACAACAAACATGATAGTTACAATATGCTGTAAGAGAAATAAAAAGTATTTACATTTAATTTTGAATAATGGGCTGAACTTCATTTTGATTAGTGAAAGGCATTCTATAGGTGGATAGGGTTTGAGATAAGGTAGAAGTAAATATTCTGGGATACTGGTGTATATACACGTTTTTGTGTCTAAATCATCTTAGTGCTAATAAAATGGTCCCACTATAACATTCAGGTTTTTATTCTGAATATATTTATAAATTGATATAAAATATAGAGTAGACAGAGACCTGTAAAGAAAGGTGAAATCTTATGGAATCCTTAAATTTAAGAATGCATTTTGTTTTATTTTTGAAACTTTGGTTAGCATATTGAAAAAAAATCAGTATCAGTTATTTACCTTGTAAGTGTCATAGTGGTTAAGAAATTCTGTTAACTTTCTTGTTTAAGATAATTGTCTTAATGCTCTAGTGAAGAGTAGGATGTCATTTCTAGTGATATTTTGGTGATAACAGTATTCTATAGGCAGAAACAAAAATTTTGATAAATGCTGTTGAGGAGTTTAAGAACTACTATTTTAACCTCTCTGTTTTCAATAAGAATGCATTTGGACTCACAACACAAAATGATAGACAATGCATATTAATCTTTCTTTGGAAATAATATAGCAAATAGAGCAAATGCATACTCCATTAAAGCAAATTTTTCTTCCCCTCCAAATGTTATTTCATTCTTTCCCCACCTGACTTATCCTTCTTAATCATCCTGAATAGCTCCTTAATCAATAGTTCTGTTTATTCTATCTCCTCCATATCTCATATATCACTTTTTTTCTTCCCAATATCACTGAATTTCTAGTCGTGCTCATGTTTCCTCAAAAAAAGAAAGGGGGAGAGGGATGCCAAGGTAGCTCAGTGGGTTAAACCCTCTGCCTTCAGCTCAGGTCATGATCTCAGGGTCCTGGGATAGAGCTCCACATTGGGCTCTCTATTCAGCAGGGAGCTTGCTTCCCCCTCTCTCTATCTGCCTGCCTCTCTGCCTACTTGTGGTTTCTCACTCTGTCAAATAAATAAATAAAATCTTTTTAAAAAAGAGGGGGGATAACCTCCTCTAATCTAGCTTACTCTTGAAACTGTATGAGGTGGCTTTTCTTTTCTTAGGATAATACAACATAAACTCCCCACTGAAGTAAAAAACGCTTTTAAGTAGAAAGCATTAGAC
The DNA here is from genome assembly GCF_964662115.1 of Mustela nivalis. Taxonomy (NCBI): domain Eukaryota; kingdom Metazoa; phylum Chordata; class Mammalia; order Carnivora; family Mustelidae; genus Mustela; species Mustela nivalis. Next base: position 77,957,607 of record NC_139023.1, read on the forward strand.
TTTTATGGACAACAATGATTTGTGCTTTTCAAAAATGGTATTTGAAATTTAAATTTAACATGGAAACATCGTAGAGTAAGTTATATTACTCTAATTGGGTCAATTTCCAAATATGGTACCTGTATTTCTATAAAATAGTATTTTGGAGAATTCTTTAACAGGTGATTTACTCAATTACTTCATAAATAAACTACAAACAATGCTATGAGGTCATTATCTCCAACAAATATCCAATTCTGAGAACTTTCTTTAAGGTTAACAAAATTTGTTCATGTGCAAACACTTTACCAAATATATTTATGCAATCACTTAGGTACATAAAACCCCTTAGCATTCTCCCACACATTTTGGATTTTATAAAATAAAAATTTAGTTATTACGTATGTAGTGGAAATTTGATGCGGATGGAGAGAAATAATGCTTGAAAAGCATTCCTTCACAATTTGGTAAAATAAGGATATTACTGAAATGGAGAAGCTGGTGAGATAATACTAACTCCCTAAAAGTAACCAAAGCTCTAAAGACTGGTAAGCTGGGGAAAGACAAGCTGTTTTATTTTTTAATTAAATAATTTACATTATTAAAAAATGTTAACATTATTTAAATTCACTCTACTTGAATGTATGAAATATAAAAGATACACTGTTCATTTATGTCTTAAGAACACTCAGTTCAATGTAGTAAATTAATTTAAAGCAGCTTTTTATGAATATAGAATAGAGATACTAGCTTGAGCATTAATTTGTTCTTCTTACCTATAATGGTTTTAGGTAAATTGAAAAGATGTATTTAAAATGTATACTATTGTTTTTCCTACTTTTCCTTTTATTTTTAAAACAAGAGTTGCATTGCAGCAATTTCCCCCATATAATGTTCCAAATCTCAGGTTGTGGAGTTCACTTTTCTCATTTAAAGGTGTGAATATTACTGCTATAAATGGTTTAGCCATCTGTAGATCATAACACAGCTGTCTGATTCTACCTGTGGTGGTAAGTAGCTGTCTTTCTGAATCAGCTCTTATTACTGACTGTGGTGACCTCAACTTTATATTGATTTGGCCGCCATTAAATGAAGAAGACTTCTATTATCTGCTGTCTTGCCCATTACTATGAGTTTTCAAAGTATTTTCTACAATATTGGTAGCAAATAATTTCATTCTCTGAAGAATCATTTAACTTGACAGAAAGAATTTCAGAATGCAATAAGTCAAGAGATGAATTCTTAGTTATCAAATACCTTTTAGAAGGAAAAGCATTTGTTCAGGTTGACTGCCTCCTCTAGCAGAATAATTCGTGTATTAAAATGTGTTTTATGAAAGATATTTAACAAAAAAGATAAGTGTAATTATTGAAATATTTTCCATTGATATTACTTTAATTGCATTCCCATGTATTAGAAAATATCAATGTTGTAATTTTAATTTATATAGTATAAAATGACTTTTTAATATGCAGTTGTTTGTATTTTTATACATGCATAGAGTCTAGTAACCACAACTACAGGCAAGAAGAACAGAACAATTCCAACACCCCAAAGAATTCTCTCATTCTGTCCCCACACTTTTCTCTTTTCTAGAATGTCAATTATATAGAATTATAGAGTATGTCACCTTTTGAGTGTGGATTATTTGACTTAGCATAATGCTATCAAGAATTGTTTATGTCACACTGGGTGTGGTGCAAAAACAATGAATACTGTTACGCTGAAAAGAAATTTAAAAATGTTTAATGTAAAAAAAAATTGTTTATGTCTCGGTTATATAATAATCCACTGAGTGATGTAACACAGTTTGCTGATCATTTATCCATTAATGCATATTTAAGTTGTTTCCAGGTTTTGGCGATTATCAATAATGTCACTCTAAAACATTTGTGTTTAGGTTTGCACATGCACATAAGGTCATTTCTTTGAAATAAATACCTAGAAGAAATGCGAATCCCTGGTGATTCATTAGTATTTTTAAATTTAAAAACAAAAACAAAAACTCTCACACCACATTTCAGAGAAACTGTCATTTTTTCACCCTTACTGTTTTCTTTTCTTTTTCTCTTTTCTGACTCTAAGCATGGGGCCTGGCAGATTTCAGGTGCTAAATAAATGATTGTTGAATGTAAATATAATAAACATTTACAAAAGTTTAGTTTTCCAATCATGGTGTATTTTGCTTAATAACAAAACAGCAATGGAAAGACTTGCTTTAAGAAATTTTGTTTAGGGGCGCCTGGGTGGCTCAGTGGGTTAAGCCGCTGCCTTCGGCTCAGGTTATGATCTCAGAGTCCTGGGATCCAGTCCCGCATCGGGCTCTCTCCTCAGCAGAGAGCCTGCTTCCCTCTCTCTCTCTGCCTGCCTCTCCATCTACTTGTGATTTCTCTCTGTCAAATAAATAAATAAAATCTTTAAAAAAAAGAAAGAAATTTTGTTTAAATAGAAAAGAAATGTGTGTGCCTGGGTAGTTCAGTCACTAAGTGGCTGCCTTCAGCTCAGGTCATAATTCCAGGACGCTCATCAGGCTCCCTGCTCAGCAGGAAGCCTGCTTCTCTCTCTCCCATTCTCCCTGCTTGTGTTCTCTCTCTCTCTCTCTCTCTCTCTCTCTCTCTCTCGTCAAACAAATAAATAAAATCTTAAGAGAAAATAAACAGGAACTAAACGATTTTTTTTTCTTTTTTTTTAAAGATTTTATTTGTTTATTTGACAGAGAGAAATCACAAGTAGATGGAGAGGCAGGCAGAGAGAGAGGAAGGGAAGCAGGCTCCCTGCTGAGCAGAGAGCCCGATGCGGGACTCGATCCCAAGACCCTGAGATCATGACCTGAGCCGAAGGCAGTGGCTTAACCCACTGAGCCACCCAGGTGCCCCGGAACTAAACGATTTAAGAGTCACCACTGTGGCCAGACCATGAAGAAGAGGCTGCTAAAAATCACACAACCTGTTAAATATTGAGAACTTCAACAAAGCATTTTACATTCTCAGTCTGAGTGGCTTATCTTGGATTTTTACTACACTCTCTAACATCTGCCAATTTGTCATTTTGAGGAAGGACTCTAGCCCTAAAAACTAGTATTTTTTTCCTCCGATTGCAACTAATTATGTAGATGACTTTGGCCTCTGTTTTTTTTTTTTTTTTTTTTTTTATCCAGAAAAAAGGTGATTTCAACTTAATCATTTTTGTGGTTCTTTGGTATTCTAAGTACATATAAGGTTTGATGCTTTTATTTACTTGGCAAATAAGTTCCAGTCAATGAATAAAATATCATGATCTTCAAATATAACTTAATATTGTTGAATGACTGCTGAACAATGAGGTATTGTTATTGAGGAAAGTAAAAATGATAGCTTTGGTAGAAAGAAAGAAATCTTTGGAATTAAATATGAAATTTAATAACCCCCATTTGCTTCTTTTTGGCCACAAGAGCTTGGATAAGTTCATTAAGATTTTGAAGATTTAGATATTCTATATCTAAAATTGAGACAATTTGACATAAATCATGTTGGCTGCCACTAAAATTAAACATTGGTTTTCTTACATTATGTGTGCCTGCTAAGTAGCATAATGTATTGTTATGTGCATAATAATAGACACCAACAACTATTTTAATGAGATGTAAGTTCATGCCTTCCAGATATATGGCTCCCAATGGTAGCTTCTAAGGGTGCTCAGTGTCTCTTAGGATTTATCTATAGGTTCTTGGCCCCTTATGGGCCAGGTGATTTACTTTCACCCTCACCACCAGGAATCCTGGCCTGTTTTAGGTCGTCCTTTCTAGCTCTGTAGGTACAGCTATGCGCAGACCTTTAGCAAAATAGTTTCAAGTTTTCCAAAGAAAAATCTAGAAGCATATATTTGCTACACCCGGTTTTGTCACCTGTTGCTTTTCCATGGTTTATTTCTGCTTACCCTGAGGTGAAATATAGTGCTGATACTCCCTGTGATCTGGTTTAAGCCTCAAACGCTCAGATTTTTTTCTTTCTTGTCTGTCATCTGCTATAAAATATGTCCCCATGGACAATTTCAGACCTCAGGTATGCAAAGGACTTGAAAACATCCCCAGAGGCCTTGCAGTTTCCCATATAAAACTCAAAGCCATGAGGAAAAGTAGATTCCAGCCAGATGAGATCTGGGCATTCCATAGGTCTTTCATGCAAATATTCAGACTAATCTCTAAAATTGCATGTATATTTAAGGTTATTGCACAGATTACATTTAATATACCTGTGCTCTCCATCTGCTATACCTCTTGGGGGAATTGACACTAAACAGTTGGGAATTCTTTTTTATCAGCCATAGTGTTTTATAGCTCATAAAGTATGAATGAAATAAACCTTTTTAATTTTAATTACATATGAGAAATTTATACTATACAAGTTCCGGGAAAGTTATATGTCCCTTGTTTAGGAGTGATAAATTACAAAGGCAAAAACTATACACAGGTAGGCATACCCCCAAATCTACCACCTTTCAGTAAATTATTCTATTCTGCTGACTTTGTTAAAGAACAAAAATTATTTTAAAAAATATGTAGCATCAATTCAGGCAGAAGAAAGATAGGAATTCTATCTTCCCTCACAGATGTCAAAAACATTTAAACAGCTGTCAGATCAGTTCAAACTGTCATCAGAAGTGACCTTAAACCAAGTTTAGTTTTTAAATGTTAAAAAAAAAAGAACTGAAAAAACAACACAGTGCCGTTATGCAGCTGTCTGAAATATTAAATGAAAGAATGAACATCTGTTCAGTTGCTCTTCAAACTTTAATGGTTTGGAGAGATTTTCTGTTGTCTCAGATCTTTAAGAACATCTGAGGCCCATACAGCTTCAACACCTGTGAAAGATCTCTGAAATCATACATTCCCACTTCAAAGTCTTTGACTACTATTCTTTGCCAAACATATGCCAACAAACAACAGAACAAATTATTAATAATATTTATGATATCTATGATCTTCTTGCAGTGTATAGTTTAGAGAATAAAATTCTTTGGACTTTTAGTCACAAAAAATATGTTTTCTTATTAATGTAAAATACTATTAAAACAGCAATCTTGTAGCAAGTGATTATCAGTTTCATTTTCTGAACACTAGCAATTTAAAATTACTTATTTCAAAAAAATTAAAAATCTAAATAAAATTACTTGTTTTCAGAATTAGTTATACATATGGTGCAATAGTTTTAAAATGCAGTCCTCTTCAATATTATTATTGTAAGAAAATTATTTAGAATTGAAAAAAAAAATCTGTGCAAAGAAGTATTAGGTTTATGTTAAAGAATTATGGGAAAAAGTTTACCTTGCTAATATAAATAAAAAGCTTCCAGAACTACATTTGCCTAGAAAAATGAACATGTATTTCCTGTTAATGTGTTTTTGAAACATATGAAACATATGCATTTATTTGAGTGAGTATATTTACATGTATGTGTAGGTTATAGATTTTTCTATATTATAGCTAGCTATACAATATTCTAAATTTAAAATGCAAAATCTACAATAATCCTTGGTCCAAGAGATTCCATTAGATCTACTTGTTATTTAATGGAGAAATTTCCATTTCCAGGTGCTTCTTCTAACCTGAAAGTACCTTCGTTTTTCCCATTGAACTTTTGCATCTTTGATGAGAAATCATTCAAGGAACTATTTAAAGCCAGAATTGCTTTAGGCTAAATTGGAAGTTAGGCACTTGTATGCCAATACACATGACAGTTCTGAAAAGGAAAATATAAATATTCCTCTTGAAGTATATAAATAAGATTTTAAATGTCTACCCAATTGAAAAATGCTAGTGGAAAGACGGAATGTTTTAGAGGGAAATTGTACCTTTACTCCAATGTCTGGACACATAAAGAACATTTCTTTGCATCAATGTGAGACAGCAAAATTAGATTTCTCCATGCTCCTGAAGATGCAAGTCTGTGGCTCTTAACTCTGGCTTTACATTAAAAATGATAGCAGGAAACATTTCTAAAACCCAAGTATCCATGTTATGCCTCTGACCAATTAAACTAGAATCTTTGCCTGAAAGTAGCTTCAGGCGTTCCTGAAGCTTCAAATGTAGCTATAATACACATCCAAGTTTGGAAATAAGCTGTAAAAAATGTAAAACAATAATCACGTATCAAGTGTAACCAGATAGGCATGTTATGTATAAATTTATGTTTATTTGTAGAACCTGCAAAAAATATGTTTTTAATTCATAAATATCTACATAGTTTTATTTTCTTGAGATCTATTTATTCTTGGTTGATGGTTTATTTTATAATTATTCTTATATAATATTTAATAGTTTAGAATAGCATTTCCATCTAACTGGTAGTAAAGTTTCCTTATAAAAATGTTTATAAAAAATCACTAGTGATTTCTAAAATTAAATCTAAGAATTAGACAGCTGAAAATAACTGAAAACCAACCTAGTCACCGTCAATACTGAGTTTTTAAATTCACATTTGTATTAAACTCATATTTGTATGGTATACGAACAAGTATGTTTATAATGGCACAAGTCATTCTTTTTTTGTTGTTTTATTTTATTTATTTTTATTTTTTGGAGAGAGAGAGAGCACACACATCTGTGCAGAGGAGGTGGGGCGGGACAGAAGGAGAGAGAGGAAATCTTAAACAGGCTCTATGCCCTTGCACAGAGCCTCAATGGAGCTCTTAACTCAGGACCCTGAGATCAGGACCGAAGCCGAAGCCAAGTTGATCACTTAACCGACAAGTAACTCTTAAATACATTGTTCTGTAATGCATTTATGTGATATAATCATTGAATAGTGTTACTAAATAACTTATACACTATAAATTCATTTTAGTAAAAAAGTAGTAGAGGATTTAGATATGTACATGAGAAATATACAGAAGCATTTTAAGTATATAATTATATAAAATATGAATAATCAGTATGCATGAGAGGTTGGATTTTTGGATAGTTTTTCTTCTTCATTTTATAATTTCTAATATCATATGTATTTGTTTTGCTTTAAGGTGATATTTTAAAATAATTTTTACATTTCACAAAATTCAAATATTGAGTACTTCAAATCCTCAAAATGAATTGCCAATTATAGCAGTTTTAAATCCTCACTAATTCAGCTAATTTTCTCTGTTTTATTTTTTTTTAGATTTATTTATTTATTTATTTGACAGACAGCGATTACAAGTAGGCAGAGAGGCAGGCACAGAGAGAGAAAGGAAAGTAGGCTCCCTGCTGAGCAGAGAGCCCCATGTGGGGCTCCATCTCAGGACCCTGAGATCATGACCTGAGCTGAAGGTAGAGGCTTAATCCACCCAGTCACCCCAATTTTGCCTGTTTTAACCTAATTTTTGTCAGTAAATGAAGACTGTACACAAGCAAATTGGCTTAAAAACAATAATAACAGATGACGATTGTTTCATGACAGCCCTTTCAAATTATTCCATTTGACTAAACCTCTGGAGGTCAGAAGAAATTTGCTGTTATTTATTATATTCTTCACATTTTGTTGCATGGACACAGGTACATTGTCAAAGATACTGAGATTCAAATTGCTTAAAAGAATATATATATTTCCTTGAATAAACTGTGTGGTATTTTTGCTATAGTACTTTCTCTTAGGTTGTTGGAAAAGATTATGATTGTACATTTACGATCTTGTTATCTGAGACACTGCATCTCATACAAAATTATTGTAATGTTCTGCTGTTTTTTCCATCCTAAAAGATGTATCTCTATGAAATTCCCTGATTATTTTCCTAGTCATATTTTCAACCATGTTAAAAAGTTGATATACAAAACTTCATTTTATTCTTAAATTAAGAGGGAGAAAGATATTTTCTTCATGAAGATACAGATATTTAGAAGATTTTGGTAATACTACAGTGTATGTCAAACACTAAAGCATATAATAGCCTGGGTGGCTCAGATGGTTAAGCATCTGCTTTCAACTCAGCCCCCAGGGTCTTGGGATCGAGCCCCATGTTGGGCTTCCAGTTCAGTGGGAAGTCTGCTTCTCCCTTTCCCTCTGCCTCTCCCCCTGCTTGTGCTCTCTCTATGTGTCTCTCTCTCAAACGAATAAATAAAATTAAAAAAATAAGATATGTAGTAATTTTAATATATTTCTTAGTTAATTGAGCAATTTATTAAGAAGCCAATTTTCTAATTAATTAAAAGCATTTTATTAATGTTAAGTGTGGTGCTCATATCTATTCTATATATATAGCCTGTCAGTAACACTATCCTACCATCTCAGAGACAACCAACCAAGAAATAAAACAAAAATGAAATAAAACATACTCACCTAAATGTGACACATTTCTGTTAAGAAAAAAAAAAAATCCTGCTTGTTTTTAAATTATTTACTATAATAGAGTAGATACAGTCTCTTGAATATACATTTTCAATTAAAATGCTAAATGATTCTATATAGAACAACTAAATATTTAGCAATGCTAGGTAATATTTTCATAGGTGATGATATTTTCAAGTTCTATTGTGTTTTCTATATGAGTGAGTCACAAATTATTGAATAATAATTATTCTCCTCACATGGTTTTATTAACCCTTACAAATTAAACATTTTCTAAATTAAAGAGTCTGTGACAATCAATAACATTTAAAAGTGGTTTGCATTTTTGTCTTTCATAATCAAAATTTGCATACTAAAATAAAGCAGAAGCAAATTGTACGATCTTTTATAAAGAGACACAAAGCTAGAAGTACTATCAGAGAACATAGTGAACTCTGTTTTGAATTTGAACTCCCCCCAAATTCAAGGTACTTGGATTAATATTTTTTCATGTTTCTCAGAAAAGGGAAATAATCCCATCAACTAGCAATCTAAAGAGCTGCTTAATTTTACATAGCACTTGCAAATATGTTTTTATGATTGCTTAATTGTGTTTCTTTAGGTTTATATTTGCAGTATTTAAATTCACTCTGTCTTACAAGGAGACAAAAACATTGAAAATTAATTTCATATACCTATAAACCATGCTTCCAATTTCTAAAAGCTCCTTGAATATTTGTTCTATAATTTTTAAACTATTCTTTTTTACTCTTTCTTAAATTTGGTTCAATTACAGTGTAAAGACTAAAGGTTAATAATATCAAAGAATAAGATGCTGAATCTTCAACATTAATATACTGTGTTTTACTCTAATTTAATCACAGTGGTCTTAATAAATAGGGAAAATCAGCTAGATACTGGGCAAAACACCGAAGGATTTCACAGTTCCTTGTTTTTTTTTGTTTTTTTTTTTTTAAAGATTTTATGTATTTATTTAACAGAGAGAAATCACAAGTAGTCGGAGAGGCAGGCAGAGAGAGAGAGGGAAGCAGGCTCCCTGCTGAGCAGAGAGCCCGATGCGGGACTCAATCCCAGGATCCTGAGATCATGACCTGAGCTGAAGGCAGCGGCTTAACCCACTGAGCCACCCAGGCACCCCCAGTTCCTTGTTTTTTAATCTGATAACTTTAAAGATATTATCTTGTGTTTGAAGTAATAGAGGTATTCTCTTCCCCTTTGTCAATAAAATTTGAAATACCAAACTGGATTGTTTGCTTTATTCTCTTATATTGGAATATAGATTAAGGACCTATATGTTTAATAATCACTTGTATGAAAATTTCAGAATATCAGGGCATCTGGGTGACTCAGCCCTTAAATGTCTGTCTTTGGCTCAGGTCATGATCCCAGGCTCCTGGGATATCATGGGGTTCCTGCTCAGCTGAAAGCCTGCTTCTCCCTTTGCCTATGCCGCTCCGCCTGCTTGTGATCTCTCTCTCTTTCTCTGTCAAACAAAGTAAAATCTTAAAAAAAAAGAGAAAATCAACAGCACCTGGGTGGCTCAGTGGGTTAAAGCCTCTGCCTTTGGCTCACGTCATGATCTCAGGCCATGATCTCAGGGTCCTGGAATCGAGCCCCGCATCTAGTTCTCTGCTCAGCGGGGAGCTTGCATCCCTTACTCTCTCTCTGCCTGCCTCTCTGCCTACTTGTGATCTCTGTCTGCCAAATTAATAAATAAAATCTTAAAAAAAAAAAGAGAGAAAATCTCAAAATATCCAAATACTAAGACAACACATATAGAAACACACACACTAACATGTATACATGTATGTATATAAGTATGTCTAACATCACATATAAATAAATATAAATCTACCATCTATCCCTTTTACAGTTATAAATTTATGTGCATGTATGTATGCATAAACACACACACACTCACATACATAGGTATATATATATATTTTTTGTCTTGCACAGTTTTTTGCCTTCCAAATATTTTTGAATAAAGTTTTATGATTACAGTAATAAATTTAAAACCAAATACATAGAAAAAATAAGTTTTCCTTTTCCTTAGCTAGAAGCTACACAAGTATATGATAAAGTGAATTCTAAAGAAAACTCTCCCTTAGTTATGACACATATAGTTTACCTTAACCTTGTATTAAACAAGTTATTCCTTTTTTTTTTTGAGATTTTATTTATTTATTTGAGAGAGAGAGAGCATGTATAAGATAAGAGAGAGTGAGAATGAGAGTGATGAGTGGTGCAGAGGGAGAAGAGAATCAGGCTCCCTGCTAAGCAGGGAACCCAACATGGGTCCTACTACCAGAACCCTGAGATCATGAACTGGGCCAAAGGCAGATACTTAACCATCTGAGACACCCGGATGCCCCAGACTAGTTTTCCTTTTGTATTTTTTCCAAATAAGTTACTATTTGCTATAATATCTATGTAGTAAAAAATTTGACAGCTCGTTAGCAGATGATCTAATGTCTGCACATAGAGCACAGTATGGATTCAATCTTGGCACCTGTGATTAAATGCCGTTTGGAACACATTTCCTCAAGGACACCTTGGAAGAAATTGTTTTATGTAAATTGGATATATGTACTATTTAAGGAAAATTGTGGATTGAGATCACAGAATGGCAGTACCAAAATATTTGGTAATTGCTTACTATGTATTTGCAAGTACTGCTTTATTGAAACCAGTAGTATTTGGCTCTATGCGTTGTTGTCACTTATTCCTGGCACTTCATATTTGTTGGCAGAGCTTAAGGTTTGAATGGAAAAACAATTTAGAAAACTGTCACATCAAATTGGAGAGAATTATCTAAACATAATCTAGTTAGAGCAAGAAGTTGCAACAATTAAAAAAATATATGTGGCAGCATAGCTCTCATGGAAGAAGAAAATGGTTTGTCTTCAGTGGAGTTTTACCATAAGGCAAACCTTGCCTCACTAACTACGGTGTTTTACATACAGAAGCAGCATTTTATCCCAGTAATAAGAATGAAAATGGAGAGCTAGGAAAGTAAGATGTAGAAAATAAAAAATATACTAAACATGCAGATATTAGGCACAATTTGAGACGTTAAATTGATGATAAATTATTAAAGGAAATGTATCTAATCCAAGAAACTTGAAACTCTCAATGGCTGTGCTGTACTTCTTATTATAATACACTGTTTTTTCAAGATTTAATCATAAGACTTTATATGATTTTAAAAAGTGAATTAAAATGATGACTATGTAAAAAAATACAATGCTCAGGGTCGCCTGGGTGGCTCAGTGGGTTAAAGCCTCTGCCTTCGGCTCAGGTCATGATCCCAGGGTCCTGGGATCGAGCCCCGCGTTGAGCTGTCTGCTCCGCGGACAGCCTGCTTCCTCCTCTCTCTCTCTGCCTTCCTCTCTGCCTACTTGTGATCTCTGTCTGTCAAATAAATAAATAAAATCTTTAAAAAAAAAATACAATGCTCGAATTTGTGGTTTTAATCGAAAATACCAAAATCCCCTTCAGTTTAATTTCCATGAAATCTGACTATTTAAAAGCAGTCAAAAGTGTGATTGAGAGCTGTTGTTGCTACTTAAAAACTGTACAGATTATAGGATTTCCACAGGTAATATCCAAATTATCCAATTATCTTCTGAACGCTGACTGTTAGGCAACATTCCAAGGTGTATTGAAGGCAGCATCCTTTCCTCACATTCACGACTCCTATTTTTTAAAATATTTTATATATTTATTTAACAGAAAGAGATCACAAGCAGGCGGAGATGCAGGCACAGGGAAAGGGAGAAGCAGGCTCCCCACCCAACAGAGAGCCCAACATGGGGCTTGATCCCAGGACCCTGAGATCATGCCCTGAGCTGAAGGCAGAGGGTTAACCCACTGAGCCACCCAGGAGCCCCCTATATGGTGTTTTTTTTATATATACAGATTTAAACAGTGATACTATGGAGGAAGTACTAACATCTCCAGGAAAGAAAACATCTACAGGAAAGAAAAAAAAAAAGAGAGAGAGAGAGAAAGAGAGAATTCTCATAACACATTTTTAAGACTCTACCAATAATATAAATTTGTTTCAAGAATTAAATTTTATGACTATAAGTTTTTTTCTTCCGTATAAATAAGAATTGGGTGATTATTTCCCTTTCTTGGCTTCTTTTGAGGACTGAACCACTGACTTTGCTGTTGTTTTTATTAATACTTCCTATCCTATTTTGAGAGTACACACATAACATGAGTCATATACAAGGGACTTAAGTGTATTTTGATGAAACAAAACTAGAAAGATATTTGGTTGAGAGAATGTAACTTCTAGACAGGGAATTTTCACATTGTTTATTTAAAGTAAAAGTCATCAAATATATATTAGGAAGAAAAACCATTATGTAAGCTGTGTTGAATGGAAATTTTTTTCATCTGGGTATTAAGTTCACTGAAAGAGTTTGAAGACTGGGAAAACAATGAAATGACACAACAGTAGATTGGGCATTAATGTTATATTTACTAGAAATTATAAGAATCAAGAAGGAAAGTGTTGAATAATATCAGGGAGGCAGATTACAGATAGGAGAACAAAAACTTTGAATTATGTCAAAAATTTCAAACTTGGATGATTAAGACAATATCAGTGTCATTTAAAAATAAATATATGGGGGTGCCTGGTGGCTCACAAGGTTAAAAGCCTCTCCCTTCGGCTCAGGTAATGATCCCAGGGTCCTGGGATCAAGCCCCACATTGGGCTCTCTGCTCCACAGGGAGCCTGCTTCCTCCTCTCAATCTGTCTGCCTCTCTGCCTACTACTTGTGATCTCTGTCTGTCAAATAAATAAATAAAATCTTAAAAAAAACATATGTGCATGGAAAAAAATTTCAGAAAAGATGATAGGTTCAATTTTGGATGTGAATTTGAGACCTTTAGATAAAGACTTCTATCAGACTGTAAAATGATCATTTTGAGAGTAACTCATAGTTGTAATTATAAACATGGGATTCATGCACATATTAGTAGATTTAAAGCCCTGAAGTTGGATAACATAGTCAAGGGGGAAATAAAATTAGCAAATAAGACATTAGGAGAATAATGTCTTAAAGAAAATCAAATTTAAAATATAGGAAAAAATACAGAGAGGTGTTTTGAATTCATAAATCCATATATTTTCCTGAGAATTCTACACATTCATGAAGCTTCAGAACATATATATTTCATGTTTGTTTTTAATTGCTACTATCAAAGTTGGTATATTTTCATAAAAATCAGTTTACAAGAACAGCATCATCTTTTTATTAAGTTTATTATTAAAGAAATTATAGAAAACTACTAAATTGGACTTAGCAGAATTTTTCCAAAACAACAGAAAAAAAAATTTCATTACAAGTTTTTAGGCTATGACATAAATATTATAAGATATAGTTATGTGTTATTAAAAATGGATTAATAATGCATAACAAATGCTCATATTTCTCTAATTAATTGACATACAAAAGTAAAAGCATGGTTAAGAATTTACTCAGAGGTTTAACTGTAAATTAAAAACAAAATGATAAATCATAATATAGTTTTTAGTCACTAGAATCATAATCATATTACCAAAAAATTAATATAAAATTCTCCCTACCATTAGGGATTATAACTTTAAGAAATTATTGAGTTTCTATTTTAGTAATAAAAAAGCAACTAGGAATAGATTGAAGTCAAAAGATTTGTATTTTGAAAATTCTAAGACATTAAAAAAAGTAATTGAAGATTATGGAAATAAATGGAACCATGCTCATGGATATGAAACAAGATGGGATTGGGAGGGAGCCAATGGCACTTTTTAATTGAACTAGAAAAAAGAATTCTAAAATTTGTATGGAATCACAAAAGACCCCAGTAGCTCAATCCATCTTGAGAAAGAAAAGCGAAGCTTTTCTATCTATCTATCTATCATCTATCTATCATCTATCTATCTATCTATCTATCTACCTATCACTCTGCTTGATTTCAAACTATCTTGCAAGGCTATATTAAACAAAAAAGTATGGTACTGGCACTATAATGACACAGATACAAGAATAAATGGAATAAAATAGAGAGTTCAGAGATAAACCTGCATATATACCATGAATTAATCTATGACAAAGGAGGCAAGAATATACAATGTGGAAAAGACAGTCTTTTCAATAAATTGTGTTGAAAAAACTGTTCACAACCAAAGAATGAAACTGAACCATGATCTTACACCATATACAAAAATAAGTTCAAAACAGATTAAAGGCTTGAATGTAAGATGTACAACCAGAAATCCCCTAAAATAAAAATAGGCAGTAATCTCTTTTACATCAGTCTTAGCAATATTTCTTTGGATCTGTCTCCTCAGACAAGGGGAACAACAGTTAAATAGGATCATATCAAACTAAAAGCTTTTAAAAACAGTGAGAAAAAAAACAGAACAAAGCAAAACATGAGCAAACCTAAAAGGCAACCTACTGAATGGGAGAAAACATTTGCATATCATACATCTGATAAGGGGTTAGTAGCCAACATATATAAAGAATTTATACAGCTTAATACAAACAACCCAATTAAAAAAAAATGGCAAAAAACTTGAAATTTTTTTTTTTCCAAAGAAGACATGAAGATGGCCACATGGACAAATGCTCACAAAATCAATAATCATCAGGGAAACATAAATGAAAACTGCAATGAAATAGTTTATATATGTCAGAATGACTATTACAAAAAAGACAAAAAGTAATTAATGATGGTGAGAATGAGGAAAAGGAACTCTCATACAGTGTTAGTGGAAATGTGAATTAATGCAGCTACTATGAAAAATAGTATGGAGTTTCCACAAAAAATTTAAAATAGAACTAGCACCATATGTTCTAGGAATTCCACTTCAGGGTTTTTTTCCAAAGAAAATGAAAGCACCAATTTGAAAAGGTATGTTTATTGTTTTGTTTATTGAAGAATTATTTATAATAATCAAGATATGGAAGCAATCCATCAAGCAATGAATTATGCATTAATAAATGAGTGGACATAGAAGATGGCATATATACATGCATACATACATACATACATACATACAATGGAATAATACTCAGACAATAAAAAATGGGTGAGATCTTGCCATTTATGACAACATGGATGGACCTAGAGGGTATTATGGTAAGTGAAATAGGTCAGAAAATGACAAAACCATATGATTTTACCTATGTGTGGAGCCTAAAATATGAAAAAAATGAACAAACAAAACAAAAAGAAACAAACTCCCAGATACAGGAAATTGTTGGTTTTTAGAGGGGGATATGTTGGTGGTTGGGCAAATAGGTGAGGGAGAGTAAGAGCAATTACCTTTCAGTTATAAAATAAATAAATTATGGGGGAATGTAGTCAATAATATTGTAATAAATTTGTATGGTGATTGATGGGAACTAGAGTCACTGTGGGGACTATTTAATAATGTACAAAACTTTCAAATCACTATGATGTATACCTATAACTAATAAATTATGTTTCAATAAAAATATAAATATAAAAATAGTAGTCATCTTCAAGAATTTGGAAAAATATACTGGAACTAGTTGGTATCTGGTTTTCTTTTAAACTATAAGGCTTACAAAGCCTTGATTGAGTTCTGTAGCTGAAAGTGTCATTTCACATTTAATAGCCATGATGGAAGTCCTATACGACATTTATCCACCATGGATACCCTCGAGACATATTTATCCCGCTGTCAAAAAATATTTACTTTTATCATAAGCTTGTCACTCTACTGTATTAAATGCATGAAAAAGATTTAGAAATTATGAAATCTTTTGTAAATATAGTGGTCCTTGATATTTTGTAACTACTTTGTTGTAAAATATTTTTAAGCCAAATATTAATTCTAAAATATTGTAAAACAAGAAAAGTGAAAGAAGGGAAATCAAAATTTGAAGGTAGTAGGGTTTTTGCTTTTGTTTTTGTTTTGCTTATTGATAAGACAATTCATCCTGACACTAGTCAGTTTTACAACCTAGGGTTGCATAGTTGTTGTATCTATCTCTTTGACAGTGTTATAATTACCTCAAGTACATAGAATATTTCTTTTATAGACTGTAAATACCAGAAGAAAAACTCTCTTTAATGGAAATAACTACTTGAGAAAATGACCCTGAGAATATAGAAGGGTAACAGCCTTAACTGTGTGCTCTTGATCTAGGTGTAGTCTGCTTTTCAATAAATAAATAATTAGGGGGAAACAAAACAATGAGAAAAGGGAGAGCAGCTTAACCAACAACAAGGGCCAAATGAGCCTGTTAATGAAAACATTTGATTAATATTGCCTGTATACCCATTTATCCTAGCTTGCTTCAGAACAAATCATATACCTGACGTTTTGAACTTTGGTATTTTTTTCCAGTTTTATTGAGAAATAATTGGCATGTATCACTGAATAAGCTTTAGGCATAGAGCATGATGATTTGATTTACATATATTGTGAAATGATTACTGAAGTAGGTTTAGCAACATCCATCACCTCATACAGATAAAATAAGAAGGCGGGAAAGAAGAAAAGAAAAAAAAAGAAACAAAAAATCCACGTTATGAGAACTCTTAGGGTTTATTCTTTTAAGTTTTCTTAACTTATCATATAGCAATGTTCTGTGAAGTGTGTAAACCTGGCGATTCACAGATCTGTACCCCTGGGGCTAATAATACATTATACGTTAATAAAAAATTTAAAATATGAAACATCATATAGCAATGTTAATGATAGTCATCATGTAGTACATTACATCTTCAGTATTGATTATCTTATAACTGGAAACTTTTACATTTTGACAACCTTCCTCCAGTTGCCCCATACCACTCTCTGCTGTCTTGTAATTTCATGTCTGATCTCTTTCTCTGAATTTATCTTTTCTTTTCTTTTTTTAGATTCTACATATAAGTGAAATCATACAATATATGTCTTACTCTGTCTGACTTGTTTTATTTAGCAAGATTCCTCCATGTTGCCCCAGATGGTAGGATTCCTTATTTTTTTATGGCTGGAAAATTGTCCAGTGTGTGTGTGTGTGTATGTGCGTGCGTGTGCTATATATCACAACTTCTTTATCAATTCATCTATCAGTGGACATTCATATTGTTTTCATGGCTTATCTATTGTAAATAATGCTGTTATGAACATAGGAATGCAGCAATCTTTTTGCCATAGTGCTTTCATTTCCTTTGGATATATTCCCAGAAGTCAATTGCTAGATCATTTCTATATTTAATATTTAGAGAATCCTTCATACTGTTTTTCACAGTACCTATTCCAATTTTCAATCTAACTGTGCACAAGGGTTTCATATTCTTCATATTCATGCCAAATTTGTTATCTCTTGTTTTTTCGATGATGGATGTTCTTACTAACAGACCTGATGTAGTATCTCGTGTTGGTTTTAATTTGAATAACTAATGACTAGTGATGTTGAGCATCTTCTCATGTACTTTTTGGTCTTTCATATACCTCTTTTGGTGAAATTTCTATTCAGGTCCTTTTTCCATTTTGAGATTGGGTGTTTTATATGCTATTGAATTATATGAGATCTTTATGTATTTTCTATGAATTCTTTATACATTTTGGACATGAATCCTTTATCAGATATGTAGTTTGCAATTATTGTGCATTCCACTGGTTGTCTTTTTACTTTATTGATGCTTGATATTGCTGTGTAGTATTTTTTTTTTAATTTGATGAAGTCTCATGTGTTTATTTATTTATTTATTTTTAAATTTTGTTGCTTGTGCTTTAGGTGTCATATCCAAAAAATCATTATCAAGGCCCATGTCTGCTACCTCCTGATGGCACACAGGAGAAAAATGAGGCACAAGCCAGTCAGCTGCAAGAGAATGGGAGGAAGGGACAACAGTTAAAAAAAAAAAAAAAAGTCACCCTGAACAACTCCTCAGTCTCATACTTATTAGAGAATGAATAGCAATCAATAAAGCTGGAGTAGATTACACATTAACCATGAATCTTTCACATAAGTGAGAAGAAAGGCAAAACATGTCTGGTCACATAGTAAGTGACTTACAGTGAGCAAGCTCAAATGAAAAGATTGTCTGACTAACTGCTGATGATCTCCAGGGAAGGGGAGATAACAGAAAAATGAAGCAGAAGCATGTGGCGTTCCACTCTGAGTGAGCCAGGTATCCCCAGCTATTGGGCTTCAAGGACATCTATTGTCCTCCTCCCCCCAGAGGCCTGTTGCCAGTATATGTTTTTCTCAAAACTATATCTAAGCATGCTTGGTAACTAGTATAATTTCTCATAAGTTATATTTTAAGCTATACATTGTTCTGAGGGATGGTTACACTTGTCAAAGAGCCTTATCCTTAAGTGTTCTTCTAGCATATTGATAGTTTCAGGTCTTACATTAATGACTTTAATCCATTAAGTTAATTTTTGTAAGTTATATAAGATATAATTTTGTTTCATTTTTTTTAAAGGAAGTGGACTTTTTTTTTTAAGATTTTTAGTTATTTATTTGACAGACAGAGATCACAAGTAGGCAGAGAAGCAGGCAGAGAGAGAGGAGGAAGCATGCTCCCCACCCAGCAGAAAGCCCAATGTGGGGCTCGATCCCAGGACCCTGAGATCATGACCCAAGCTGAAGGCAGAGGCTTAACCCACTGAGCTACCCAGGTTCCCTAAGATTCTTTACTTCCTTATTTAAACCTATTCCTCAGTATTTTTTTCTTTTTTCTTTTCCTTTTTTTAAAAATGATTTTATTTATTTTTTTGACAGAGATCACAAGTAGGCAGAGACAGGCAGAGAGAGAGAGGAGGAAGCAGGCTCCCTCTGAGCAGAGAGGCCGATGTGGGGCTTGATCCTAGGACCTGGGATCATTTCCTGAGCCGAAGGTAGAAGCTTTAACCCACTGAGCCACCCAGATGCCACAGTATTTTATTGTTTTTGATGTCAACATAAAAGGGGATTAATTAATTCTTAATGTGCAGAAATGCTACTGATTTTTGTATGGTAATTTTGCCTGCTGTGCTTTACTGAATTCATTGATTAGATCTAAAAATCATTTTGTTGTGTCTTTAGGAAGCTGTTTCAAAAATTAGAAACAGAAGGACAACTTCCAGACTCTTTTTGTGAAGCCAGCATTACCCTGATCACCAAAGTAGGCAAAGGCCAATCCAAAAAGGAGAATTTCAGACCAATATTGCTGATGAATATGGATGCTAAGATTCTCAACAAGATCCTAGCTAATAGGATCCAACAGTACATTAAAAAGATCATCCACCATCACCAGGTCGGATTTATCGATAGGATACAAGGGTGGTTCAACATTCAAAAATCAAAGGGATAGAATAAATCAATAAGAGAAGAGAGAAGAATGACATGGTTCTCTCAATTGATGCAGAAAAAGCATTTGACAAGATACAGCATCCATTCCTGGTTAAAATGATTCAATGTATAGGGATAGAGTGAACATTCCTCAACTTCATAAAATCTATCTGAAAAGCCCACAGTGAATATCATCCTCAATGGGGGAAAGCTGACAGCCTTCCCTTTGAGATCAGGAACAGGACAAGGATGTCCATTCTCGCCACTATTGTTCAACACTGTACTAGAAGTCTTAGCAACAACAATCAGACAATAAAAATAAATAAAATGTATCCAACTTTGCAAAGAAGTCAAACTCTCTCTTTTTGCAGATGACATGATACTTTATATGGAAAACCCAAAAGACCCCAAACTACTAGATCGCATACAGCAATTCAGCAATGTGGCAGGATGCAAAATCAAGGTATATAAATTAGTTGCTTTCTTGTACACTAACAATGAAAATATAGAAAGGGAAATGAGAATCAATTCCATTTAGCACCAAGAACCATAAGATACCTGGGAATAAATCTAACCAAAGAAGTAAAGGATATGTACTCAAGGAATTACAGAACACTTATAAAAGAAATTGAAAAAAACACAAAAATTCAAAGAGAATGTACAAATCATGTTGATTAAAATACCTTTGAACACTTGCTTTCCATATGTTCATTTAGAAAAGAATAAAATAAAAGTATTAAAATCTTGTACTGATACTGATACACTTCAAAAACATTGGCACATAATATATATTTTTTTCAATTTACTTGAAATTTTTTTGCAGCAACAAATTTGAAGAGCTATACAAATCCAGATCTTTTAATCCACTGAGTTTTTGTCATTCTCATTAATATATAAACCTAGGGGGTGCTTGGGTGGCTCAGTGAGTTAAGCCTCTGCCTTCAGCTCAGATCATGATCTCAAGGTCCTGGGATTGAGTCCCGCATCGGGCTCTCTGCTTGGCAGGGATCCTGCCTCCTCCTCCTCTCTCTCTCTGCTTGCCTTTCTGCCTACTTGTGATCTCCTTCTGTCAAATAAATAAAATCTTTAAAAATATATATATAAACTTAGGATGTGTTCAAGATAGGGAAGAATATATATCCAAAGAGGTGTTCACTTACCATTCTTTATAAATGTGAAACAATAAAAGATAATCTATAAATAAAATTAAATTTTCATGAATAAGAGACTAGTGTATTTTTTTTTTTGGCTGTTTTTTACAAATGGGAGATATAAGTATTTTCCCATTGATGAAGCACAGAAAAAGGAAGGAGGAGGAGGAGGAGAAGAAGAAGAAGAAGAAGAAGAAGAAGAAGAAGAAGAAGAAGAAGGAGAAGGAGAAGGAGAAGGAGAAGAAGAAGAAGGAGAAGGAGAAGACGACGGCAGAGGAGAAGGAGGAGGAGGATGGGGAGAGGAGGATGGGGAGGATGGAGAGGAGGGGGTGGAGGGGCAGGAGGAGAAGAAGAAGAAGGGCAAGGGGAGGGGAAGGAGAAAAATATGAAGAATGAGGAGGAAGAGGAGAAGAAAGGAGGAGGAGGAGAAGAAGGAGGAGAAGGAGAAGAAGAAAGAAAACAAGTTTTCTTAGGAGTGGTAAATTCAAGATGGCTTGAATTCAAGGTTAGTTAGACTAATTAGATTTATTCTATATTCTAAAACAGAATGCATAAAATTACATATTTTTCTATAGGAAAAATAGTTTCCCCTCCATCTGAGTTGTTTCCAATTGCAAAACATTGGAAAATATATATTCCATAATAGAATATTGATAAAATATATACTTTATTGATAAAATATATATTTTATTACATATATGGAATGAAATAACAAATACATATCTATATGTAGTATAAGAATATATAATGACATTGGAATATGTAACCATATTTTCTTAACTATAAATTAAATGTATATCACATTTAATTATGATCACATTTTTGTTGATAAGAAATTTAAAAAATATGGCTATTTGGATTTGGTTGTCCATTTTACTACACAACATTGTTAAGAATAAAGCATCTCTGACAAGTACTCTGAGTTGGAGGACTCTGCTATCCACAGGACCAGATGTAGGATTTGCAGGCTTAGAGCAAAATGAAATCGCAGACCTCCTTTTTCAAAAATTATTGAGGATTTCAATACAGCAGAACATAAAACCAAGTATTGGTCCCTCAGGCAAGGAATGTATAATACAATATTAATATTAATACTCAGTTGTATTTTTGAAACTTGAAAAACATGATAGTCCACACAAATTGAAGTAGAACCAGCAAAACTGCAATGGCTAACCATGCTGGTATAGATAAATTTTAGAAAAATAGGAATTTGAGAATGGGTATATTATGCAAGACAAAAAAAAACCCACCTTGTTTCTATGGTCCATGGGAGGGACTCGGAGATTGCTTCCTTTACCATAGGAATAAGGAATGTTCCATTAAAAAAGGCTACAGGCTGGGGCTCATAATGAGAAATCCTGTTAAGGAAATGTGCTTCCTGCTATTAATGCAGATGATAAGATTTCAAAATAATAGAGGCCAGGTCTTGGCCTTTAACTGTCAGGTAAATATGGATAAATGTATTTGATTTTATTTTAATATTTTATTTATTTATTTGACAGAGAAAGATCACAAGGAGGCAGAGAGGCAGGCAGAGGGAGAGAGGAGGAAGCAGGCTCCCCGCTGAGCAGAGAGCCCGATGCGGGATTTGATCCCAGGACTCTGAGATCATGACCTGAGCCGAAGGCAGCAGCTTAACCCACTGAGCCACCCAGGCACCCCGTTTATTTTATTTTTTTAAGGTGTATTTATTTATTTTAGAGGGGGAGAGGTGCAGAGGGAGGGGAAGAATATCAAGCAAACTTCCCACTGAGCATGGAGCCCATTGGGGCCTCAATCTTACAACTATGAGATCATGACCTGAGCTGAAATCAAAATTCAGACTCTTAACCAACTGAGCCACCCTGCTGCCTGTGGATAAAATGTATATTAATAAATGACAAGTTTGAATGAGTGGTTCGCTGTTTCTGGCCTTCAAGGACTTAAGAAGTTACTTAAGGAGTATAGTGCTCTTAGGGGCAAGAAAAATGGCTTATTTGATGAATCCAAAGAAATAGGGAAATAGACACCTAGCCCAATAAAAGATCTCTATAAATTTATCATGGGAGACACACAATGGATGTACACTCTGTCTCCTTTACACTTCTGCTATGCTTATATTTAATTTCTGGAACTGATTTTCAAAAAAGTTTTCCTTCTTTTACAGGAGCTGAGATGTTCTTAAAATGTTTCCTCAGAAGCCTGGCTATTACAGCATCTGTGCAGTAATAGAGTAGAATAGAAGCTATTCTATTAGATTCAAATAGAATAGAAGCTCAGATCAACACATTTTATTTTTATTCAAAAGCTTCTGAAGTTATTAAAAAACTTAGATAAGTCTAAAATTTTTAAATTACATTTGAACTATAATTTCCAGTGCTGGAACTCTTGAAAAACACAGTAATTCAGTTTTCATCTAGAATTAGTTGCACCATAGATTGGAGTCTTTCTACTTTAGATGCCACAGTCCCTCAGTGCTTAACACTTCCTTAACTTACACCAGTAATGAAGTTCTTTTCTCCATCTGACTAGTGAGTGTTCTATTTCCAGAATCTCATCAGAATCATCTTGGAAGTCTACTTTCTATATTTTTTATATAAAGCATCAAAATGTTTCTTCCTAAAGCAGGGATTAGAAAAATAATTGGCTGTAGTTAATTTGTCAGATGATCCCCAAAAGCAGGATTTAAGGAACAGGCGAATTGAGGAAGGAAAATGCATTGCTGTAGGGATTGTTAACCATCACCATTGCTGGTTTGTTATTACCCCTAAGGTGTCTATAAAATGCAACAGGAATTGTTGACCTAAAGCAGAAAACTATGAAGCATCTATGACACCCATCCCATTACTGAAAGTTTCTCTCTTGGGTAATCCCTACATTTTCTGCCTGCCCTTAACCATGGATTAGACTCATGCTGATCTAGAGTTTGCTGTGAATCAGAAAGCAGAAGTCATGGTGCACACTTGAGATGTTAGTACCATGAAGTGAGTCTGATCTCTCAAAAGACTGACCACCACAGCTGAAACTGAAATGAGATTGGACTGGAAGGCTGTAACCCCTACGATAACCAATGATATCTGTTCTACCTCACTTTCAGTATTCTAAGGTTGTTTTTGTCTGTTTTTTATAGCTCACTAAATTATTTTTAGCTCCTCTCCCATTCTTGTTTTTTCTGGGTTAATGCCATTTGATTCCTTTACTTTTGTATTACTTGGTGTTTTGGAATGAAGAGAGGTGATTGTAATAGTAGAGATAATGAAGAACTATGTATCTCACTGTATGTTTTGGGAAAGGTCCTAGAGCAAAACCTTCAGATTTTTAAACCATTTCTTCAGAAGCCTTTTATAGGTGTGCTGTAAAATATTATGTGCAAATACAGTTAATTATCAAATACTAATATTTACAATCTAGATTCTGCTGTCTAAAAAAAAAATTCAAATAGTTCATTCAATTTACTCCCAAATACAACCAGAACATACATTATCTCTCACCATAAAAAATAAACAGAAAATAATTTAGATCTTACACTGATAGATTTATTTTTCAGAAAACAAAGTGCCATTTTACAAAGGTAAATTTAAATTCAAAATAAAACCCAAGCAAATATATAAAAGTTTTTAAATGACCATTCTAATTTTGTCTTATATAAAAATATATTTTGTAACTGCTACATAATGCAAAATTATTCAAGATGAGAAATGCTATTTTTGCTCAAAATCACTATGACCTAGTTCATTGTACGATGAGAGGAACATTTTTCAGAAATATAAAATATATTTCTATGAAGTTATAAAGTTAAATTTATGGAAATGATTTATAATTTGCTGAAATACATTTGACACTGTGCATTTGTTAAATATCCAGTGGAAATATTTTTCTTTACATTGTTTTAGAACAGATAAAATGCCTCAGGGGAATTGCCAAGCTTTCTCTCTTCAACTGACAAATAATTTTATGGCAATAGCTATTAAATTTCTTAAAAACATCAATTTTATATCAAGCCCTATCAAGTAGATGATTTTAATAAAATGTTTATTGTTATTTTTGTTTCTAAAGGTCATAAAACTCAAATATGAAGTAAAGCAAAGGAATTGTGTTGCTAACAAAACAATGAATAATTTCACTGAACTCTCTTGTTAAATATCTTGGTCTTGACACATTGTTGGTTATAATGACAAGTTACATAGAATTACAATACATGCTCACTTGGCTGATATTACAAATGATCAGAATGTTTCAAGCAAGAGAATGCTAAAAATTCATGCCAAACTTAATACTGTATGGAAAGAAATTTATTAAGATTTGCACTATGATTTTTAATATGTGGAAATGCTATTAATTATGGAACTATACATTGTATAATCTTACCTTGATAAGGATTTCAAAAATACTAAACAAATACATCAGAAATAAAAATGTTTGAGTGGCACCTGGGTGGCATGACAGTTAGGCCTCTGACTCCTGGTTTCGACTCAGGTCCTGATCTCAACATCATGTAATGAGCTTTATGTGGGCTCTACCTTAGTGTGGTCTGCTTGAGATTCACTCTCCCTCTCCCTCTACCCTTCCCACACATGATCTATGTCAGTGCCCGAGCGGCTTGTAGCGCATGCGCGGTGATGCGGGTGGCAACGGTGCGGAGCTGCTCCGGCTAGGCCCGCGGTGGGGGGGCCCCGGGCGCCACACGACTTTTTCGGTGCCCGAAAGTAAGCACGCCATTAAGATGGCGGCTGGATGCGAGCCAGTAGGCGGAACTTAGGATTTTGTATCTATGTGGCTGCGAGTGATTGGTTGTGCGACCTTGGTATATATAGACATGCACGGGCTGGGAGAGAGAGAGATCCCAACAGCTACGCAGAAATAAAGCTTGCTTCGCTGAGGTCTCCTGGTTGTTCTTGCTGGCGAGAGCAACAAGTGGTGCCGAAACCCGGGAAACCCGAAACCTACACCGAGGAGTTCTCAGTGAATGCAGCGATCCGGTAAGTGTGCACAAAATTTCAGATAAGAAAGTTCCTAAGTATAGGACGAGAAGTGAGAAAGTTCCTAAGTATAGGACCAGAAGTGAGAAAGTTCCTAAGTATAGGATGAGAAGTAAAAGGGTTCCTAGGCATAGGACAAGAAATAATGGGATCAAAGTTTACTAAGATGGGAGGATTACTGACGGAGGTGCTTAAGGCTAACGGCACTCGCTAGACTCTAACCATAAAACGGTTAAAAATGTTATCGAGGAGCAGGTCAGAGAAGCCTCTAAGGCAGGATCTAGCAGAGGGGGAGAAAATTCAGAGGAGAGCTCCTCTGAAGATGAGCTTGGGGAAGCCATGACACACTTAAAATTAAAAGAGGAAGTCCCTAAGAACCTTTAAAGGGAAAGACATACAAAGAAGCCGGGAAAAAATATGACTCCCTATTGCCCTCTTTCAGAAGGTCAAGAATTCCTACCCCTGAATGTAGGCCTATAGCGCCACCTGCAGAATGGCTGCCACCATATAACACTTCATGCTCCCGAGGGGCATGCGGTTGTCCAGAATGTAGAAATGCAGGATGGAGGGACATTACGGACTTTACTAAACCCTCCCCTCTTGCATACCCAGTGTTAGAAGATCAAAATCAACAGAGGTTTCATCAACCACTAGACTTCAAACTTATTAAACAGTTTAAGGAAGCAGTGACTACTTATGGGCCACAGGCTGCTTATACACTTTCACTTTTGGAAGCAGTTGGTAGCATGAACCTTACCCCAGACGATTGGACTAACATGGCAAAAGCAACTCTGTCTGGTGGACAATACTTGATATGGAAAACTGCTTCAATAGCTATGATGCAAAAAATGGGATACATACCAGGAAAAGGGTTAGGGAAACAAGAGCAAGGTAAAATAGACACCATCCCTTTCACCTCAGAATATAAGGGGCAAGGCCTGGGTTTTCGGTAAGGGCCACTGAGGCAATTAAAATAACGTGGAAGACAGATAAGCCCTGCTGGGTGCCTCAGTGGCCCCTTACTAATGAAAAACTATCAGCTTCTAAAGCCCTGGTACAGGAACAGTTAGAGGCAGGCCATATGAAACCTTCTACCTCACCTTGGAATACACCTATCTTTGTTATTAAAAAGAAATCTGGTAAATGGAGACTTTTACATGATCTTAGAGAAATTAATAGGCAAATGCAGAACATGGGACCAATACAGCTGGGATTACCCATGATAACCGCCTTACCAAGAAACTGGCCATCAGTAGTGGTTGACATAAAAAATTGCTTTTTCTCTATCCCTCTGCATCCTGAGGATACAATTAAATTTGCCTTTACCCTACCTTCTATTAATCATGCAGAGCCTAACCAAATATAGACTGTCCTCCCTCAGGGCATGGCTAATAGCCCCACTATGTGTCAATTATATGTTTCTAAAGCCATACAGCCTATTAGAGAGACTTACCCTGATTTAATGTGTTACCATTACATGGATGACATATTGTTGTGTGGATCTGACTCTACTACAGTTTCTGAAGCCTTAGTAATGTTACAAAAGGAGCTAAATTCATGGGGGTTAATTATAGCCCCTGAAAAGATACAGGCTTCCAACATCAAAGACTATTTAGGCATAAAACTATACAATACCATGGTAAAACCTTCAAAAGCCTCCATTAGAACTGACAAATTACAAACACTCAATGATTTCCAAAAGTTATTGGGGGACATAAATTGGATCCGACCCTACCTGAAAATAACTACAGGAGAATTACAACCATTGTTTGGGTGATGCCCGTCTAGACTCTCCTAGGAGCCTTACTCTGTAGGCGAAACAGGCTTTGAAAATTGTGGAGGACAGGCTTGCCTTGACTTCAGCAGATAGATGTGATCCTAACTAGATAGTCCAAGCCATAGTGATTCCATCCCCTTCTTCACCTACTGGAGTGCTATGGCAAGGTGGGCCCTTACAATGGCTGTACCTCCCAAACACTCTTCCTCGGATAATCACAACATATCCAGTTGCAGTAGCCATGCTAGCTAACAAATTGATCACTGCTTGTATTTCTACTCTTGGAATCATACCTGACAATTGCATCGTGCTGTATACTAAGGAACAGATTCGCCTACTATGTGCTACCCTAGATGATTGGGCAATACTGACCACCTCTTACTCAATAGAATTTGATAATCATTATCCTTCACACCCACTTATAGAATTCACAAAGGGTATTGAATTCATACTACCAAAAATTAGTAGATCGACACCACTAAAAGAAGCCTGGAAGTAAAGAGGGCACAGGAGCTTATATCATAAATGGAATAGTTCCTGCCAGGTCGGCTCAACAAGTAGAGCTACTAGTAGTGCTCCTAGTGCTCCAAAGATTTTCAGACACTCCCCTAAATATTATTTCTGATAGTCAATACGTGGTAAATGCAACAAAAAATATTGAAACAGCCATCCTCTCCTTAAGTGATTCACCTATTCCATGGATCTTAAGGCAACTACAAGAGGTTGTGCAACTGCGCACTGCACCATTTTTTATAGATCACATCAGAGCCCATATGAGCCTACCAGGACCATTATCCGAGGGCAATGCTCTAGCAGACCACAATAGTCGTTTCCAACTTATTTGCCCTACCTTAGAACAGGCGAAGCTGTTCCATAGCAAATGGCATGTGAATTCTAATACCTTAAGATATAGATCCCATATCACCAAAGAACAGGCAAGAGATATAGTAAGGACCTGTGGGAATTGTGCCACATTACTCCCTCAGCCTTCCTTAGGGGTGAATCCCAAAGGCCTTCAAGCTAATCACCTATGGCAAATGGATGTCACACATGTACCTGAATTCGGGCAAAAAAGTACGTACATATATCAGTGGTCACTTATTCGAGTATCATAATGGCTACTCCCTCATGGGGGAGAATTCAAAACAAGTCATCATACACTGCCTATGATGCTTCGCAGATTGGGGTATCACAAAACAAATAAAGACAGATAATGGACCTGCATATACATCAAAATCTATCCATCAATTCCTAAGTCAATTTGGTATAGTCCATACTACAGGTATACCTTACAATCCACAAGGTCAAGGAATAATTGAACGCACCAATGGCACCTTCAAACGATGCTTACAAAAAATAAGAAAAGGGGGAATAGGGGATGACTACAAGTCACCCTGTGATCTTACATCTCTCACCCTTTACATTTTAAATTTTTTGTCCTTGGACCATAATGGTACATCTGCAGCGGACAGGCATGCGGCAGTTACTGAACGCACTCTAGCCCAGGCAAAGTGGAAGGATATACTCACGGGCCAATGGAGAGGCCCTGACCCGGTCCTAAGATGGCACCGAGGTTCTGTTTGTCTTTTTCCACAGGATGCCCAAGTGCCTATCTGGGTCCCGGAGCGACTGATTAGAAGAATCGATCAACATGTCCGGCCCCATCCTGATGCTCGGCCTGATAGCAATCCTGGCGACACCAGCATCCCTTCAACAGATGCACCAATGGGCAATAGTGAAAGCCTGGCCATTCCCCATGCCACTGACGAATGAGTCTGCCATCCTCCCTCCTGTATACCTACTTTCATTCCCATGCCCGTTTCTGTAAATCCTAACAATTCGCCTGTATTGCTCTCAAGACATAAAAGAGACTTTGGGATCACTGCAGCCATTATTGCTGCTGTAGCAGCCTCCGCAGCTGCAGCAACTGCAGCAGCTGTAGCTCTCACCACATCTGTAACAAGTGGACATTCTCCAGAAACTATTGACGACCGGATGCATCCAATCACTTTCTGGACTTTGCATAACCTCCGTGGCCTATAATGACTTTTCTATTGCTGCTAATCTGTCAAAAGAGTTAAGCAGATGAGATTGACATAGCTCCATTACGGGATTGGGTATCTGTTGTAAATCCTTATGTTCCGCCGTTTTGCATCATTACATAAACAACAATGTAGGCAACAGTTGGCGCTAGTACAAGCTTGCATGGCACTGGAAGCTGGTACATTTCCCCAAATCTGGCTGGCAGCGCTAGATGGGTAGTCGATGACGGGTAAGATTGGCTGCATGCACATAGCAACCTAAGCCAGGAGTTCTCCAACCAGGGGGAATTATCCAATGACGGGTAAGCATGTTCATGGCAGCTCACAACCTAAGACAGGTACGATCTCCTGCCTTGCATGCCTAATATAAAAGAAAAGGGGGAGATGTCGGTGCCCGAGCGGCTTGTAGCGCATGCACGGTGATGCTTCTGGGCTCCGCGGCGCCGGCTCGTTGCCTCGGCCGCTGCTGCCTCAAGCTGTTGCCGCTGCCAGGTGGCGACAGTGTGGAGCTGCTCCGGCTGGGCCCGCGGGGGGGCCCGGGCGCCACACAGCTTTTTCGGTGCCGGAAAGTAAACACGCCATTAAGATGGCGGCTGGATGCGAGCCAGTAGGCGGAACTTAGGATTTTGTATCTATGTGGCTGCGAGTGATTGGTTGTGCAACCTTGGTATATATAGACATGCATGGGCTGGGGGAGAGGAGGATCCCCAAATCTACGCAGAAATAAAGCTTGCTTCGCTGAGGTCTCCTGGTTGTTTTTGCTGGCGAGAGCGACAGATCTATCTTTCTCTCTTTCTGTCTTTCTCTCTCTACCAAATAAATAAATAAATCTTAAAAAAAAAAAAAAAAAGTGTTGAGGTTCCTGGGTGGCTCAGTTGAGTAAGTATCTGCCTTTGGCTGGGGTCATGATCTCCGTGTTCTGTGATGGAGCCCCACATTGGGCTCTCTGCTCAAAGGGAAGTCTGCTTTTCCCTCTCAGTCTCTCGCTCTTCTCTCTCTCTCTCTCTCTCAAATGAATAAATAAATCTTACAATATAAAAAGAAAGTGTCTGAATTCATGACTTCTCATTATGTATTGTGGAAGGTTGGATTCTCCAGGTAGCAGACTCAGAGGCAGAAAATGACACATGGAAGTTTATTCAAGAATATTCTTAAGGTAAAAATCTCTGGAGGTGAATGAAAAGAAGCAAGATTGGGCAATAGGGGAAGTTAGGTTGCATTACAGTCTTTACAAAAGCCTCTGTCAATTTCAGGGATATTGCTGAAACTGGAATGGCTCATTCAGAGTAATTCTGAACAGGGGTGAGAGGGCTAGCCCTTTGTACACTCATTTAAAGTTGCCATTGGTACTCATCTAAAGACAACATAACCTTAAACAAAGCTATTTTCCTTAAGTGAGACAAATTGGAGTGCTCCAAAGATCATTAAGTGTGAGGAAGATGCCATTTAGTTCCCATAAAGGAATCTGATAATGCATCACACAATCCTTTTTGCGACACTGGAGTAGAATGTATAGGAGTTCCAGAAATGTAGTGTGCTATTTTCCTAAGACCGAAAGTTTAGTGGGAACAATCATGTCCCCTATTACTGTAGTTGGGTTCTGGGATTAACTGGCATGCATCCTTTCCTACTATCTCCCTCCCCATTATCTATTCTAGGTTCCTGTCAGACTCAAGTAACAATTCTGCCAGTATCAGTGGTTAACTGGGGACTTGATCCAGAATCTCATTCATCAGTGGAAGAATATAATATTTGTAGCATGTCCAGCTCATTCTGGTCTTTTTGGATGATGTTAAGACAGAAGGTAGAAGAATCAACATATCTCCAGGCAATATTATAAATGAATACTGAGGTCTGTTCCAAGTAAATACAAACTGTCTCAGATCCTTTTTTTCTGATAGAAATGGAAAAGAACCAATTTGCCAGATCAATGGCTACATACCATGTACCAGAGGCCATGTTAATTTTCTCTAGCAAATATATCACATCTGGCACAGCAGCTGCAATTGAGTTATTACCTGGTTGAGTTTGCAGTTATCCACTGTCATCTTGCATCTGCTTTTTGTTTGTTTTGTTTTGTAGTTTTGTTTTGTTTTGTTGTGTTGTGTTGTTTCTGGAGCCAGATGGTAAATTAAATAAAGAAATGATGAATTCTAGAATCCTTTAGGTCTTTAAGAATTGTACTAATTTCTTTTATTTCCCCAGGATTCAATATTGTTATTTATTTCATTGGTTGGGGAATAGTATGTTTTTAATAACTCTATTTATTTATCTGGTCCTGAAAACAAACATGAATTTTCTGAATTAGATATCAGACATTATAACAGTACTAACAACACTGATTTCCTGTACTTCTATCCTTTACCATTTTAATATCTATTAACAAGCAACTTAGGTGATGTTGTCAAAATGATAATCAGATTATGTCACTCCTCTATTCAAAGCCCTGCAACAGAATTCCATTTTACTCAGCATGTATTTTCTGCACTGACCTTTACATTTCTTTGTGATTTGGATTTCTGAATCCCTTCCTGTTACTCAACCCCTAATGTCACCCGCTCTAGTAACTTTGGACTCATTGATTTTCCTGTAGATCATCAGGCTTGGTGCCAACTGATTGGGACCATTGGTCCCAGTAATTAAGACAGCAGGTACTTTTTTTTTTCCCTTAAACAATGTCTTTTCAGTGAGGACTACCCAGAGCATTTAAGTTAATATCACAACCTGTTCTTATGTTGTTTAATGATAAATACAAGAAATTATTTTTCTTTGGATTTGCCATTAATTCTTAATATTGTTCTAATGTTACAAGTCACTGATCAAAGATTACATCAGAAATCACTGATCTCATAAATATTTTATATTTTTCCTCAATTATATCTTTATTATATATCATCTCTCTAAAGGAACAACTTTTAGTAGAGAATGTAATTAACTAAACTAAGAGGCAGTCTGAATGTATTGTTATTTCATTTATTTTGGAGTCTGAATTAGTTTCTCACTAGTTTCTCTCCACAGCAAAATAACACAAACTGGGTGGCTTAGAATAAAAGTTATTGTCTTCCAGTTCCAGAGGCTAGAAGCCCCAGATCACAGTTTTGGCAAAGTCATGATCCTTCTGAAACCAGTAGATGAATCTTTTCTTTCTTCTTCCTAGCTTTTGGTAGTTCACTGGAATCTTTGGGGTTCCTTGGATTGAATATGCCTTACTCCAAACCTCTCTCCTCATATGGCTTTCTGCCTGTGTCACATCATCTTTTCTTGTGCATTTCTCTATGTTCACATTTCTTATCTTTATAAAAACACAGGTCATATTGAATTAAAGCCCATGCTAATGACTTCATCTTAATTTGAGTGTTTCATAAGGACCTTATCTCCAGAATAGTCAGAATCTAAGGATTGAGGATTAGGATTTCAACATATATTTTTTAAAAGATTTTATTAAAATATTTTATTTATTTATTTGACAAAGAGAGGGAGATCACAAGTAGGCAGAGAGGCAGGCAGAGAGGGGGGAAGCAGACTCCCTGCTGAGCAGAGAGCCCGATGTGAGGCTCAATCCTAGGACCCTGAGATTGTGACCTGAGCCAAAGGAAGAGGCTTAACACACTGAGCCATCCTGGTGACCCTCAACATACATTTTTGAGGAAACATAATGTAACCCTTAAGAAGGTCTATACTGACAATGGCTGACCTAAGGAGTAAATATCAAATTCATCTTTAAAAAAGATGAAACAAGGAAGACCCATTCTATATTAGCAGATATAATAACTGCTAGACTGCATTAACTAAATCCTTCTTCAGAATATCTTCCCCTACCTGCTGAGTGTTGTCTGCAGCTTTCTTGCAAAAATGCTTCATCTAAAAAGAGTTGTCTCACCCAAGATCATGCCCTCTTGAAATAATAACTCAAAATAGTGAACAGTTGATACCAAGGGTATGGATGCCGAGTCCTTTTGCCTACAACTCAGAATAATTCTTATCTGCAGAGCTTCCCTTTATGCCACCTGAAATCTTCATTGAAATGGTGTCACAGTCCTAGTTCTCTATTTGCAAGAGATAAACTAGTGTGATATTCTGTTAGGGAACTTACTAGCAGATATAAAATGAGAAGATTTTGAGACAATATTAGAGAAGAATACAGAATTAGTAACAATGAGCACTTGAAATTGGGTTGCTGTTGCTCAGCAGAATTGATGCTTTGAAAAAAAGAGAAGAAATAAATAAGAGTGATTAAGTCCTTAACATGAAAGCCAGAAGGACTTCTTGTTAGTATATAAAAAAGACTCTCAATTTCTGTAACCAGGAGGAAGGAAAAC
Organism: Mustela nivalis; assembly: GCF_964662115.1. Classification (NCBI taxonomy): domain Eukaryota; kingdom Metazoa; phylum Chordata; class Mammalia; order Carnivora; family Mustelidae; genus Mustela; species Mustela nivalis. Next base: position 77,991,433 of record NC_139023.1, read on the forward strand.
CTGAGAACTTCATAATTGAAGTAGCAGAGCTCCATAGAGAGTTCCTCTTCCAAATTATATATATCGGAAATGACAAGATCAGGACCTTGTTGAGGAAGAATGAGGTCCTGACACATGGGAATGGAAACTTTGCATTGGTTTGCTTCCAAATTTTGCATCTCCAGATTTTCCTAAACTCTGAATTTATAGCAAAGTTCTAATCCTTTCTAGTAAGAGCTAGTGCCTCTCAACTACTGTCAATGTTTAATCAACAGAAGTCAAATAAAGAAAATTTTCATAAGAGGCAATGTGGGAGACTGCTCCATTAGTGTCATGAAATTGTTTAATAAAACATGGCTTCCTTATGGGAAAAAAAAAAAAAAGTGGGCAGTCACCAGGGATAATGCTCAATTTATATAATGAAAAACAGTCAGATTACTAAGGGCAATTACTTAATAAAGTGCCATGACTTCTTGCCTAATTTTCAAGTTTGAGCTAATATTCATACATAGGATACAGTGATTGAGGAATATCTGGGTCTTCAGGAGGAAAAATTACACCATGACCCCTGTGCATGGTAATTATCCCACCATTCCTTTCTCAAAATGACCTATGGGTATTTGCTCAGATTTCAAGTTTACCATTAATAATATGTTGTTGCATACCAGAGTGTTATGCTAAGCCCAGTTAAAATGGAGAAATATGAGTCATATAGATATATAAGCATATGGTGTGGATGAGGCCAATGGTGGGTGAATCCACTGGGTCTGCAAAACCATCACATGACTATCTCTACATAGAAGTTAAAGTGGCCCTTGATGCCCTACACAAACAGAGTGAAATGGATGCTGTTTAGGTTCCACCTTTCAAAATGACACTCACATACAACTTGTGCCCATCCCTAGCTTGTAATCATGTAAAAAGGAAATTTTAATAAGGTTTGTTCTATATTGCTAAATTGACACAGTACAAAACCCACCAACATTTATCCTTTTTCAACTTGGTATCCCCATACAATTCTTTTAAGAAAGTTTGACTCTTAAAAGTCAAGAGTCTTAAAAGTCAACCCTACTTTCAATTGTATGATGCAAGCAACTCTCATACAACTTGAAACTTACTAATTATCTCTATATATCATACATATATCTCCTTCTCACCAATCACTCTATCCATCTTAGGGTGATGGTCATTATTCTTCTAGCTGAATAATAATCACCTTTAGATATCCTACAATTTAAATACTGATGGATATGTTTAAGCACTATTGACTTATATTAGAGAGTATGTGAGTGATAGAGGGAAAAACAAAAATTAGTTGACATATGAACATTATATATTCATATCAAAATAAAAAGGAAATATTTTATTATGGTCTTTCTTTCTGCCATAGGTCACATGGTCATAGCTGGTATTTATAACATCTTCCACAACCCCTTCTTTGGAGTATCCTTCCCCCCATTAAATTAGTATAGCATTTCATTGAGTTGTATCAAAAAACATGGCCAAACTGAGGGACTGTCTAGGGGATATCATGCATTTTTCTGTCTTAATGAAATGTCTTTGATGACAGATTGGGAACTTCTATTGACCTCCAGAACAACAGGACCTGACTTTAGGATGATTGGAAGGAAAAAGTTTACTAAGAAATTAGTAATAGTAATAGCAACAGAAAAAATTTTCCTAATGTACCTATGGCTCCCTACTTTGATACCCAAACTCATCAATTCTTGATATAGGAGAAATATCACTGGGTATTGGTGTATGATTAGAACATACATATACCATGTTCTGGAGGGTACTACTTCAGAACCACAAGAAGCTGCTAGCTGATGTCTTAAATGACTCTCTAAAAGATCTTTCTTTCTTTCTTTCTTTTTTTCTTTCTTTCTTTCTTTTTTTTTTAAATCAGAGTAGGTGCTTCAGTGTGAAGGGAATGAATTAAGACCAGAGAACTTCCTAAGCATGAAGCCATTTCCACACTTTATTTTCTATAAAATGAACTGTTTTACAGGAAGCTATGCTATGTAAAATACCATGATGGTGAATAAAACATTCTGTAAGTCCAAAGGTAGTGGTTTTGTCAAAAGCTCTCTGAACAGGAAAGGGAACCTCATATTCAAAATAAGCTCCTATTCACACGAGTAAAAGTGTTGTTCTTTTCTATGACAGAAGTGATACAGTCTGTGTTTGGTTGTTCCATCTAGAAAACAGTGTCAAATCTGGGACTCACTTTCGATACCAGACATTGAAAAATTAGCTACTCTGTAGTGCTTACAGCCAAGTATGTCCTGGTCAGAAGTTTATGTATAATATAAATTTGATAGGCAAAGCTCAATGCTGCTATTACTATACTGTATCCATAATACAAAAGATTGTAGCTTCCAAGAAAGTTTTGGACTTTAAAACTGTAGGGGTGGGGCACCTGCGTGGCTCAGTTGGTTAAGCATCTGCCTTCTGCTCAGGTCATGATCCCAGAGTCCTGGGATCCAGCCCTGCATGGAGCTCTCTGCTCAGTGGAGAGCCTGCTTCTCCCTCTCCTTCTACCTGCTACTCTACCTGCTTATGCTCTTTCTCTCTGTGTCAAACAAATAAATAAAATTTATTTAAAAATAAAATAAACCGGGCGCCTGGGTGGCTCAGTGGGTTAAGCCGCTGCCTTTGGCTCAGGTCATGATCACAGGGTCCTGGGATGGAGTCCCGCATCGGGCTTTCTGCTCAGCAGGGAGTCTGCTTCCTCCTCTCTCTCTCTCTGCCTGCCTCTCTGCCTACTTGTGATCTCTCTCTGTCAAATAAATAAATAAAATCTTAAAATAAATAAAATAAAATAAAATAAACCTGTAGGGGTTTTTAAGGTTTACTAAGACTTATTTTTAGTTACTTTTATATTTTCATTCATATTTTCTCTTTACTAACATTTGTAAAACATTACACTTAACCCTCTTACCAGTATTTGCCCTGACCTTGTGCCCATCACAGAGATATGCACACACAGAAATAAGCCCACAATCCACATATCCTTACATCCACTCCTCCTACACCTAGATCCAATCTAGCTATATATTCATTTTTATGACATCACTAATCACTATGTTTATCATAGTGTATAAGTAGCTAAATATTATTTACAACTAATTCACTTGATGTTGTTTGTTCATAATCTTTCTTATTTTTCTTCTTGAAATATTGATTGCACTTTTTTATATTTTGCTAATTTAAAAAATGTGTTTTACTTTTAATGTAACATTTTGTTTTAGAGATGTTGTTAAAATGCTACATTATTGGTGTGCTTTGGTGGCCCAGTCATTAAGTGTCTGCATTTGGCTCAGGTCATGATCACAAGGTCCTGGGATGGAGCCCCACATTGGGCTCCCTGCTCAGCTGGAAGCCTGCTTTTCCCTCTCCCACTCCCCCTGCTTATGTTTCTTCTTTCACTGTGTCTCTTTCTGTCAAATAAATAAAATCCTTAAAAAAAACTACATTATTAAACAATATAATCCATTTATCAGAGTTAGTCTTTGCTAACACTTTAGTGTGTACACTTATAAAATTGTTCCCATGCACACATGCATATTTGTGAATTATATATTTCTTGTGTTCCAAACTATGATAATGATAAACATACAAACAGAAGTAGCACAGCATGATTATGATTACAATTCTGAAGCCAAACTGCTTAGTTTTAAATCATATTTGTCCCTTTTTCTTTATATGTAAAATAAGATAGATAATAAGTGCATATAGTTTAAAAAATATATATAATTTTATATAATATAATTGTATAGTGTACATTTAATATATGTAATATACACATAGGCACACATATATATATTTATACATGTACATATGTACTAAGCACTAGATCAGTGCTTAATACATAATAACTATAAATTGTTGTGAATCTATTATTCTGTACACTTGGTTTCTTAGTATCATGGACAACTTTCTGTCAAAATGTATAAATGTATCTAAAAATAAATAATCTTAATTATCACATCCTGAAAAGCACCCCAAATTAGATAATGTTCATATAAAATTACCAGGAAATTATATAAAATCAAGGGCAATGTACCCTTGAGATTCTCTGGTTTTCTTTGTGAAACTCTATCCAATCTACTGTTAAAAGAGGACTCTTTTCTGATAATCAGTCAACAAAAATAGTGATGGGTTCTGCTAGATGGATTACAAACAGAATTTGTGAGGCAGAATATTAAAAATTTTAAGCTTCAACACTAGCTATTCATATTATAAATAAACACATGGGGAACATATCACAGTATAAGTAAATCTCTTCTAAAATATAAACAATAGAGATTTGGAGAACTAGGGTAGATTTGTCTCCAGCTGAATGCCTGCCATGGGCCATTTCTGTGTCTCTCCAAGGCTTGGGTGCTGGACCTGCATTCCTTACCACCTGGCCACAGTCTTGAAGCTTGGGGATAGATAAATAGATACTAAATTAATATATAATCTATATATCATCTACATCTATAGTTATATCTATAATCTATCATATAATCTATTATCTATCCATATTATAGTTCTATCACCTATTATCTATCTATCTAGTAAAAGAGATTTATAAAGAATTGGCTCATATAATTATGGAGGGGAAGTTCCACCATCTACTGTCTGCAAGCCACAGACCCAGGAAAACCAGTGGTATCAGGGATGTAGTGCAAGTTCAAGTCTGCAGCCTTGAGAACAAGACCACTGATGGTTTAAGTCACAGTCCGAGAACAGGAGAAGCAGTCAGGGGAAATGTGTTTTCCCTTCTTCTGCCTTTTTTATCTATTCTGTCTCTGTGGATTAGAGGATACCCACCAACAATCTGCTTTGCCTAGTCTACTAACTCAAATGTAATTTCATTCAGAAACAACCTCACAGACATACACCAAAGTAAATGTTTTACCAAATATCAGGGTTTCTCATAGCCTAGCCAAGTTGGCATATCAAAATGTTCATCACAGTAGCCTTCTGCCAGAGCACATGCTATCTCTACAATCCAAAGAGGTAATCATAACTTCTGCCTCATTCATAGTGATAGAAGATACAATGTTTGGTCACTAGCCCTTTACTTTAATAGAATTTCTTGGCATGTCCCAAACCTCCAAACTCTTAAAATTTCAATGAGAGGACAAAACATTTGTAGGATTTACCTTTCACTTCCTTGCATGTGTATTTCTCATTAGGGCATCTAGAGTACTTGTTATCCTGTTTTTTAGATATAATCAGCAAGATGTCATGCATCAATACAGTGGACTACTGTGGGTTATACGAAATGTTAAGATGATAAAAGCCTGTTTGAATTATTTTATGACAGTGTGGATCAGTTAACAAAACTCTGGTGCAAAACAGATTATGTAAAGTGCTGGATTTATTTTTATCTTTTTTGTTCATCATGCATTATCCAGATCACTAATAACCTCATAAAAATGTCCAAAGTCTGTATTTTACTTTCAGTGCAAATACCACAAAAGCTGTGATGGAGGCTATTGTTTGTTTGAGTGATAACTGAGGTTACTAATTGACTAAGTCTTCTGGCTTCTTTTGCTACTTTGGATGGTGATGGAAATCTGAAGTAAATGTGGACACAATGAGCACCAATATTCACACACCTTTAAGTTTTTAAAGGTGAAGAGGATGGGAGCATATATTTTAGAGGGCTCCAATTAACTTCCTTTCAAATCATTCTTAATTGAAAGGTCAGTGGGCCAAAGTGAGAGCTCTGTCAATTACTAATGTATGTCTCCTAATCAGCTACATGGCCATCAAAGATGAAAAAAGTGAGAACTTGTGGGCATTTTATTTATAGAAATAGACAGTAGATAGACTAGGACTCCATTTATCATCTAGTTTCCGTATGCTAACTATCTTCAAACAAGTCTATTATTTATCCTCAGATGCCAGTGTCATCTCAGAGTTTCTGCTCTACTACCTTCAGAAGGTCTGCATGTTTCTCCTCCAACCTCATAATATAAATTACTCTGGTAGATAATCACAAATATGTTTGGAAGGATTAGAGAAATCCTAGACTTATTTGTAGCTGGGTTTCAGGGTCATTCTTAAAGAAACCATGCCTCCATTCCACTCTACAAATATTGGGCTCAGGAGCTACTCATATCCAGTGACTGGTTGAGGAATCATGATTCTTAATTTTGACAATTGACATGAGACTTCTATTTACCAATTTTGATTTTATTCTCCTGTTCTAAAAATCAATGATCATGTCACCTTCTAATTTTTTCACTCCTTGAAAAACTGTCATCTGCTAGCTATTACTACATATCCCTATGGACACAGGGACTTTGGCTGCCACTTGATCTTTGTTGTCTCCTACAGTAGCTATTTCTGCCTTGCATTGCATGTTTGCATGTTTCAATTTCTGGTCTTCACTAATCAAGAACATTCTCATTCCCATTAACAAAAATGCTCAAGTACATGGATGTCAATGTTAGTTCTGGCTTTCTTAGAACATCAACCACTTAGCTACTCAGAGAGGTTGGTGTACCCGCACTAGTGCTCTCCTTTTGCAAAAATAAGGTGAATGTCTTCTTAGCCCTTCTGAGGAATATCATCAGTTTGTGCATTCCCCGATTATATGTAATAAATTCATTTTAACCACACCATATCCCTGTATATTCTAATGTCTTCTTCATACTCTCCAGGATAGTTTTGGTATCTCCACTTCATTACTTTAGGACACTGACACGCAAAGCTTCAAAGAGCCATCCCACAAGAATATTACAATATATAATATTCTTGCCAGGATTTAAATTCCATGTCATACTGCCACTTTAATAACCTCTTCTCTATTCAGCCTCGTATTATACTCCCTGGTTCAATGGCCTCAAGAATCACTCCTGTATGTGTTATCAATCAGCAGTAACTATTAATGTGTTGAGTAAGTTCTGTTTCTTCCAGAGCAATGAATGTCTGGCCCAACTCAAACTATTCTGTGCCCTCGACATTGTTAGAGGTATAGAAGCAATTCAAGGAAGAAAAGGGAGGTATTGAAGAGGATAATCCTTATCAAATTATGAAGTATCCACATAAGATGAGTTTGTTTGTTTGTTTTGTGTGATATTCAGACAAAAAAGGAAGACTTTTCTGTCCAATAGAGACAGGTTGCATATGCTGGTCCAAAGGTTGTAAGACTGTTAAGGTTTCTCACATGCATACATACTAATGACTTCATCATCGGTCTCAGAAACTCAGCCACATTTCTAGTCAGGGATTGATTTGACATGGATTTTCTATGTGTATCTATTAACGCCATCTGTTATATTAGGCTCATATTTAGGGCTGATATTTCTTTCTTCCTTTCTTTCTTTTTTAAAGATTATTTATTTATTTATTTATTTGACAGAGATTACAAGTAGGCAGAGAAGCAGGCACAGAGAGAGAGAGGGAAGCAGGCTCCCTGCTGAGCAGAGAGCCTGATGTGGGGCTCGATCCCAGGACCCTGGGATCATGACCTGAGCCAAAGGCAGAGGCTTAACCCACTGAGCCACCCAGGCAGCCCCGAGAGCTGATATTTCTTTATTGGTTATCAGTTGGATAATCAACCCAAATGATGTGAGTGGGGTATTAAAATCCCCTACTATTATTGTATTGCTATCTATTTCTCCCTTTAGTCTGTTAATTTTTGTTTTTACATTTAAGTGTTCCTATGTTGGGTGTATGAATATTTAAAAACCCTGTATCCTATTGGATTGGTTTCTTAAACAATGTAACAATTTCTTTGTGCATTTCTCCTCAGTCTACCTCATTGCAACATAAATTTCTCAAGGACAGAATCTTTGTTTCTTCTCTTCACTGCTATATCCCTAGTTCCTAGGAGAGAAGTGGCATATATTCAGCATTCAGTAAACACTGAGCCTAACCCCCACAACCTAACTGAATCCTATATAAGAAAATAATTAGGGAGACCTGGGTGGCTCGGTGGGTTAAGCAACTGCCTTCAATTCGGGTCATGATCTCAGGGTCCTCAGATCTAGCCCCACATCAGGCTCCCTGAGCCTGCTTCTATCTCTTCCTCTGCTGCTCCCCCTGCTTGGGCTTTTTTCTCTCAAATGAACAAACAAAAACTGTAAAAAACAATAACAGATAATTAAAGGAGATGCAGTTAAGCAAAGCAGGATACATAATACCTGAGCATCAATGTCAAATTATATAGAAAAATATGTATTCATTTACACATAGGATTATTTTCCAATTCCAAATTGTTGCCAATATTTCTATTATAGTCAGGTATTTAAGGTAACTTTAATTTATTTTGTGTATATATCTTATCTTTTCTATTTAGAATATATTATTAATTTAAAATATATAATATATTTTAAAATTAATTCCAAGTCTGATTTTTATAATTAATTTGAAAGATAATGTTGGGTCTGTTATCAAAGCAATGAGACTAAGACAAAGTTACGCAAAGCCTTATTCTATGCCAAGCATTAGAAGTCAGACTGACCAGCCAGGGCCGCCTCTGAAGAGAGTGACGCCCCTTGGTCTTACAGGCTAGTTTTTATAGGGCACAATCGCAGACATCTGCATATGTAGCTTTGGCTGATTGGATGTCTCCTATCTGTGTGTTTTAGTAATGGTTACCTGGAACCAATACTAATAACTGTTGAGGCGTTTATTAAACAACAAAATGATCTTGTTTTAGGTATGTGTTTTAGTAATAGTTACCTGGAACTGATATAAACAAAATGGCCTTGTTTTAGGTGTGTGTTTTAGTAACAGTTACCTGGAACTGATATCAATAACTGTTGAGGCATTTATTAAACAACAAAATGTTTACCTAGGAAACATGGAGTCACTAAGGCTAAGGAGGCCCAGGCAGGCCCTAGGGGGTTAACATGTTTTAATGTGGAATCGACCCCAACAATAAATTGTTAACCTACATTTGACATATTGTTTAAAGAAGAGCACAAATATGAAACAGACATTCTTATGTATGATTGATTATTTTGGTGGTCAAGAAAATATTTATAAACAAACCATAATCAAATCCAATAAAATCAACTAACATATTCCAGACATTAATAAGACTTATTCTTGTAATGGAATATTAGTTAAAGTATTAAGATTTTCATGTTATTTTTGAGAAATGAGTATCCTTCACTTCTATAAAAATGCTAGATTAAAGTTCTTTATAAATTGTTTCTCTTTATCTTGTAGTGTTGGTTATTATACTTTAAGGAGGACAACAGACTAATGACATTTTATCCTCAGTTTTGAGTGAGATTTTAATAATCAAATCAAGTTTATTATTATTACTATAAATCTAACTCTTAATGGAAAGTATTGTATTTTTAAAAAGTATTTTATTTATTTGAGAGAGAGAAAGAGAACAGAGGGAGAGTGAAGGGGGAAACTGACTCCTCACTGAGCAGAGAGCCACTGACTCCTCACTGAGCAGAGAGCCGGATTTGAGACTCTGTCCCACCCTGAGATCATAACCTGAGCCAAAGGCATATGTTCAATGAACTAAGTCACCCAGGTGCCCTGAAAGTATTGTATTTTTTTATTGTATATATATATTACTTGTCTGGATACAAAATGTTTTTCATTTGTTTAGTAAGGACACAACTTCCATACATTAAATAAAAAATAAAATTATTATGAAGGGAGTAATTATTCATATAATCACCACAGCTCACTGTCTTTATGATAATAATTTAAATGTTGATTTAGTTGTTCTATATCTTCCTTTAGTAAGATGAATAGAAAGAAACATCTCATTCATACAATTGTCAATTTTTGTAAAAACGGGGTATATTTAAGAATCTTTAAATAGTGGCATATAAAGATTATAACTTTTCCTTCATATCTCCAGTATCTGTTAAATTATTTTTGATAAATTAAATGTAGGCATTTTGATGAATTCCTCCTTTCCTGGAAACATATATCATACTGCATTCAGGATTAAGTTGGACTTTTAGAATTTAATTAACTCATTTTAAATGCATATGACTACTAGTAGCACATAATGGAATGTATATACATATATAAGAAAGAATAGATCCCTCTGGCCTTTGGAATTTGAATAACTCAGTTGAGTAAGCCCTACTTATTATTCCTAGTACAAACACCTATATCTCTCCCACTTGGAAAATCAAATATAATTGCCATGCTAAATATAGTAGGTACTATATCTATTAAATCTAACACATTAGTATGGATATCCAAAATGTTAGATTATTAATTATAAATGTTCAGCTTTAAGTGATTTTTTGAAATATTAATAATGTTAATTTAAATATGTCTGAACTGTTAGTGTTCTGGTGGGTGGCATGTTTCTTCTAATAAAATGTTTAGTAAAATTATACATGATTATGAGTGATTTCATATACAAATATAAAACTCATATTTTAAATTAATTCAGAAAAAGGAGAGAAATTTTAATAATATTTTGGATATGAGATAATTGATTCTATTTTTTGAAATTCTACTCTTTACAGTTGGAAAATGATATGATCATCATAGGAAAACTGAATTTACTAAGCCTATATAATTTCATTTTCTAAAATAGTATATTATGACAGCACACACAGTATGTATGTACTGTGTGTATGTGTGTGTGTGTGTGTGTGTGTGTGTGTGTATGCCCTAGAAGAGAAAACAAGAATAAAAAACATCATTAAAGGGATTTTAGGGGACTTAAAGAATGTATTAGAAGTAATGTTCAACCTACTATTAAAAGACATTTATTCATTCCAGAATTATTCATTAAGGACTTATTCTGGATCAGGCAATGAAGACCCAACAGCAAAAAATAAAATAAAATAAAAAAATAAAATAAAATAAAATAAAAAGTGAAATAAAATAGAATAAAATATTGGTAAGATATTCCATATTCATTCTCTGTTATAAAATCCAGTGTGGACATCAAATGAGAGGAAAAGTACAATAATTTCAACAATGCTAATGCCTGTAATTTTTAAGAACAAGGAGCTGTGGTTATAATTTATGTTAGGAGAGGAAAGGAGAAACCTCTATTATCCAGGGACTTCATCAGAATTAAATGTATTCAATTATTTAGATCCTGAAAATACCACAAGTTGAAGACAGGGAAAAGGAAAAGAAAGTTATTAAAGTTAGAACTGTTAGTTCAATTAACACTATATTGTCAATGTATTTCAGTATCTTTATCTTTCCTTTTTTAAATTTTATTTTATTTTTTCAGTGTTCCAAGATTCAATGGATCTTGCACCACACCCAGTATCTTTATCTTATCCCCATTCATGAAATTTCAGTTATTTGAGAACAAGTTCTGTATCTCCTGTATAGCCATAAGTTTGTACAGTATCCACAGTAAGAATGCCCTCAATACATATATGCTGGAGGGGGTAAAATAATGAACAAATATTTTTATTGTTTTTATATAAGAAATACCTCATTATTTTTGTACATAAGGAATTTTGTGTATTTAAGTATTTAAGAGGTCCTGATTCTAATTATAACATAATTCTCCAGATACTGTGTACTTTGACAATAAATATTATTTATTCTAGGATTTATCCAATTTATTACGTGTTATAGATTATATTATGTATGCCCAGTGTGTATGTAAACATTTTATTTACTCAAAAAATGTATAAAAGTGCTAATTACTAAGTAACCAGGAAAGTGTATTTCTCAGTACATATCATATAAAGTAATGCCTTAAACTGATACTGCTAATTATTGTTATACCTGTTGCAATTGGGTGACCTCAAAAAAAAAATCTAGTTTTTAGAGTCATTGTTGTGAGGACATGGAAGGATGCTGTTATAAACTGAATGTCCTTTCAAAATTCGTGTATTAAAATTGTACTACCCAATGTGATGGTATTAGAAGGCAGGGTCTTTGGTAGATAATTAGGAGTACTAAGGCCACAAAGATGGAGTCCTAATGGATGAAATTAGTGCACTTATAAGAGTCACAAGAGATCTCGCTTCCCTTCTCCTTGCTCTCTGTCTTGTGAGAATAGAACAAGGAGGTGGTCATCTATAAATTCAGAAGAGAGCTCTCATTAGATTCTGACCATGCTGGCACCCTGATCTCAGACTTCCAGCCTTCAAAACTTGTGAGAAATAAATTTCTGATGTTTGTAAGCCATCCAGGTTTTGGTACTTTGTCATAGCAAACTGAAGTGACTAAGATAGATGCTTTATACACAGAAATATGTGGTCTTTTGATTCTCATTAACGACCCCTGGAAGAGCAAAACTAACATAAAATAAAATTCCATTTTCTATATTGTGAAATCACAACACTACTATAAATATGAATTTTATGACTCAAAGGCAAAATTACCCATGGCAATTATATATCCATTTTTATTCTTATTTATGGCCTTGTACTATTAGATTGAATTGTAAACACCTTTCAACCAAAATATACCTTTATATCACTATAACACATTGCTCGAATACCCAATTAACACTATACCTTATACAATTCTTGATATTATTAGTTAATTAAGATTTCATACTAATTCCTTATTTACTGTTGTCCTACTCCGTTTCTGTCAGAATTTTCCCATAGTCAAAACTTTCTGCAAGTTGAATTTGTACCATTTTTTTTAATATAATTTTTTATTTTTTATAAACATATATTTTTATCCCCAGGGGTACAGGTCTGTGAATCACCAGGTTTACGCACTTCACAGCACATTTTTAACTACATATTTCTGCTCACATTTTTTTTGCATTTTCTCCCTTCTTAGCACCCTGATATGCCTAATGTAATGAAAGAAAATGTTCCCAAAGATGATATTAAGAAAATGTTTTCATATTAACACTCTAATTTAATGGAATTTATTATCTATATTTAAAAATCCATGGACCACTTACATTTGTCATTAGTGTGGAGAATTTTAGGTTTTCTAGGTTTCTAGGACATTCATAGTTCTACCCTTTCCATGAAACTATACTAGGTATCCAACTATCCCAGTTGTTTTATAGGTGACCTGAAAGTGTCCCAAATAAAGAAACACTTATATTTAAATAAATACATAGTACAATGTCCTAAATGCTTTGATGATAATTTCTACCAATGTGGTTACTCAGTCTTTGGATAGAAAGCCCTTCTGCAACTTCTCACATGCAGAGAGCTCTGTGCAATACAATTTTTTACACTCAAGCTCCAGCCATCATCTGTGCTCCTTCCTCCCCCTTTGCTATCTCACACATTTTCAAGCCTTTGGGAGAAGAGTTAGTTTCTTTCTTTCTTTCTTTCTTTCTTTCTTTCTTTCTTTCTTTCTTTCTTCTTTATTTTTCTTTCTTTCCTTTTACCTTTTGCACTAGAGTGATTGTTTCCACATTGGTAAAGGATAGATGGAAATGAGATGGTTAAGGAAGAATGGAAATAAATGGATCATGAACCTGTTAATACTTGGACCAATATGACAGAGAAATAGATAAGAATTGCTGGGGGACCATAGCGTTTAACAAACCATTAAACTCACTAAACCTTTAAAAATATTTGCTTTTTATTCTTGATGACACCATTGTTGGGCTTGTCTTCTTATTTGTTCAAGCTGCACTGAATACACTCTTCTAGCTGTCTATCTACATCAGGGAACATTTGTCTTCACCTGACATGAACATTTAGCTTTCCCTTAAATGAATTTATAACTCACAGACTCCTCAAAAAGCTTTTTGCATAAGAATCACTGAGTTTCTATTTCCCCTGACCAAACTGCTCAGCCCTTTTGTGGTCTTTCCTGATTCCATTTGCTCTGATAACTGTCTCTCTCTCTCTCTCTCTTTTTTACTTTTCAGAATTCCATAGATTACAGAATAATTTCTACACATTACTATATTTTTAAATATTTTATTTCTATACATTATGAATTTTTCTTTGCTCCTCAGAAAACTATTCTTGGTCTATTTATCTGTTTGGAGTGTAGCTATAAAGATGAAGATGATACCTATATTTAATTGGATGGGCTCTACTGATGCAGAATTAAAAAGACAGAAGATCTCAAAACTGCTCTTCCAATGTACTTTTAATTGATTTCACTCTTCTCATCGTGGATATTGTCTTTTTACTATAAAATAGTGCTCTCACACACCTCACATGTTTTTGAAATGATGCTTCTTTGTGAAGCCCTACAGTCCCTGATGTTTAGAATGCTTCCTTATCTATTATTTTTATAACTTGAATATAGTTAATTTGTTTTATTTCAAACTAAGTTTCTCTATATTTTCCCTGAAGTATTTATATAATCTTGACCTTTACCTTATGGATGGGAAATGAAATATATAACTCTGTTTTCAGATGTTATCTACCTTATAAAGCAACAATCAAGAAGAAAGATCAACTCTAATCTTCAGGAAACTTATGTGTTAGACTGATTTTTTTAATTACCTTAGTAACCCTTAATATGTTGGGAGAAATGTGAAGATTTCTGATACTAGGAAATCACCATTTTTCTTGTTCTCAGCTTTCCATGGATCTTTCTCAACAGTCACCAACATAACCACAGGAAAAAAAAAGAAAAAAGATTACTAATATTTCTGAGTCATAAAATACATAAATTGATATCTACCACCATACACCAACTTTCTTTTTTAAAAAGATACAACTGAGTCATAGAGATTTTCATATTTACATATATACAGCCATATAAATATGCTCTCTGGGATTCTCTCCTTATACACAGTTCATAATTAACTATAGCCAGGGCTATTACTAATATGAAAATTACTCATTCTTGTATATTTTCATTCCTAGATCACATCTGTTTTGACATTTCTTTTATGTTTATTATTAAAAATATAAACTTCAATATTTTGACCTCCATTGATCTTCCAGTTTTTCTCTCAGATAATTTAAAAATTATATAATCATTACATGTAATAAGGAAAAGTAACTATATTACCAAATCAATATAAAATATGTCTATTATTATAATATTAAAATATTATTGGGTTTGTGAGAGCTGGAGTTTTAAAAAATAATGCATTTATTGAGTATTCCTTTCAATTTTCAAAGTAAGTATACAAAATTACAAACACATACATATACACATACATGTGCACATTTACATAAATACATGTGAGTATATATTTTCATATAGATGTAATAACATGGATATGATATATATATTATCTTACTCCATTATATCTGATGAATAATAACATGTACAATAAAAGTTCAGGTCACTGTTTCCTAAATTATTTTCTTAAAAGTCACAGTAAAATGGATATTCTATTGCCTGCAAAAAGCAAAAAAACAAAAAAGAAAAACATTTTAAAACCTCAAACTAATTAAACACAGAAAGGTTTTATTGAACCATAAATTCCCATACAGCACATAATATTAAATCTAACCTGTGCATTAGTTATTTAATATTAATATTTTTTTCTATTTCTTTTCTTCAGGTTTTGAAATAACATTCAATATCAAAATATAGCCAACCTTATATATCCACACTAATGACATGCTAAAAAGGTAAATCATAGCTTACGTTTAAGTTTCTGAGTGCTCATATCTAAGACATGTTGATTTGCTATTTAGAGAGATTTTTATTAGTGACATAGATGAGATACTATACTTTGAGGAAAATAGTCAACAAAACGTTTGCTTTCCTCATATGAGAAAAATTTGAGTTTGTATTGTGGATCCTACGTCATATGCCCTTCTCTGATTTTTTTTAATTAAACAGATCTTTTGCTATAAATTGTGATCGAAATACGGTTTTAACTTTGTTTTTCCCTGTTTCAGATTTTCACTCTAGTGTTCAAAAAATAACATTACAAAAATTCTAGAACATTGAAAATATTTCTTGGCACAAATATATGTATATAATATATTTGTCAATATGTTACATGTGTCATTCTACCCTGGAATAGGAAGGAATGATATAGTTCTTCTAACTTTCAATCACCCCACCATACTCTATTATCTTTGTAGAATATTCTTTCTTAAAAAAGGTTGGTTTGTTTATTTATTTATTTATTTATTTATTTATTTATTTATGAGAGAGTGTGTGTGCACAAGTAGGGGAGGGACAGAGAGAATGGGGAGGGAGAGATTCTCAAGCAGACTTGCTGCTGAGCATAGAGCCCAATAGAGGCCTCAACCCCAGGACTCTGAGATCAAGAGCTGGGTGCTTAACTGACTGAGGCACCTTGGTATACCCATTGTAGAATATTCTTGTTTTATCAAACTATTACTTCTCAAGAATGTGCTAAATTATAAGGGATTTCATTAAAATACATATGTGTGTGTGTGTGTGTGTGTGTGTGTGTGTGTGTGTAGTTAGTGCTTTCTCTGGGTCCATCCTTAATTATGGATCCTCTGGTTTGTAAATAGCCATGTTCTCATACAATGTTGAATCACATTGGATTGTTGAAAACATTTCCTTTTATCTCATCAGCAGCTCTTAGCTCTATCCTCAAATAATTGGATTTTGAACTCATTTAGGGCAGGAATGTTCTTTATTAATGTTCTGTGCTCCATGCAGTAGGGTAGGCTGTAGTTTAACAGAACATGCACATTGTGTATGAGCTATGTTTGTTTTTTATAGCTAACTATGAGCTATCATACACTCTATAGAGTGCATGCAAGTAGCTAAGGATTTTCTTCCCATCTCCCTAACTTCTCAATGTTCTACATTTCCCTTAGTGCAGGAACCATCAATTGCCATTCACTCTACAGAACAGTAGAAGGAGTTGCAGCACAAAAATGCGTGGCAAATTTGGTCAAAGTTCTAGTCAGCATTATTATCCAATTATTATCTAGGATCTCTACAGAAACTTTTCTCCAACACACTAGTGACTCAGTGGAGTCAAGTAACTCTTTTTTCAAGGAACTAAAACCCACTCATTTTCTCATTTCAAATTTTAAAACTATGCCTGCATCAAATATTAACGATAATAGGAAAATTACAAAGGATAAAAGAAAAATTACATTTGATATAATTACTACAAAATATAATGAAGCACTAGACTCTGCCAAATTCAAAGCACAACCTGAAGGAGGGTGATTTTTAAATTTTACTTAAAAAATAGTAAAGCCTAGTGTAAATGTTATTTTCACTTGATGCAAATGCATACTTAATTCTACAATGAAACATTCATATGGTGATCATAAAAAGGTATTAATCATAGTCTGAGAGGACAGTATGATAATAATTCTTGTGCAATATACCATTTTCGTTAACTACAAAAAATTTCCCCACAGCTATGTCCAGATATAATACTTCTGTAGAAAAGATGCTTTAAAATTTCAATAAATTCAGATCATATTTGCTTTTCTATTAGAGAAGTGGAATTCAATTTCTATCTTGAAGCAGTAGTTATTACCTTAAAAAACTATGCTGATTTCTTCATACGTAATTACCTTCTGTTCTTGACATTCATACCAACTTATAGTGTTTAATCGAACTTAAGTATAGAAATTATACTCCCTAAATCATAGAGAATTCAGGTTTTTTGTTTCTACTGTCATATTAAATCTAATATTCCGGGACACTTGGGTGGCTCAGTGGGTTAAAGCATCTGCCTTCAGCTCGGGTTATGATCCCAGGGTCCTGGCATTGAGCCCCACATTGGGCTCTCTGCTCAGCGGGGATTCGGCTTCCCTCTGTCTCTCTGCCTGCCTCTCTGTCTACTTGTAATCTCTGTCTGTCAAATAAATAAATAAAATCTTTAAAAAGAAAAAAAAAGCTAATATTGCATTAATTTCCTGTACTCGCACTCACTCCATGTATATATTAACCTTGGCTAAAGTTGATCATGCTTTATTTGTATTAAAATTATAAATAATCTTTGAATTAAATGAATGATTTTTTTAAAATGTGTTTGCCATGGTTTTGGGATTAAGAAAATAAAGGAAACGTGACATATCTAGAGGGTGCTCTAGTGCTCTAATACTGAGGATTTTCAAAGATCAAGTGGGAAAAAAGAAAATGACATACCAGATATACTTCATTAAGTCTGTAGCTATTCACAGGAAAACTTGTTTTATTTGTAGATAAGTGTAGAATCACCAGATATATAGATAGTCTCTCTCTCTCTCTCTCTATATATATATATATATATATATGTATATGTATATATTTATTACTGGCACAAGTTGAGTTTATTCAGGAATAAACAATGGGGTGCCTGGTTGGCTCAGTCCAGTAAACATCTGCCTTTGGCTCAGGTCATGATCTCAGGGTCCTGGGATGGAGTCCCATATTGGGCTTTCTGTCAATAGGGAGTCTGCTTCTCCCTTTCACTCTCCCTCTCTCAAATAAATAAATGAAATCTTTAAAAAAAGAAATAAAAGAGAATTACAATCTGGGAAAACAAGTTGTGACAAAACCATACACAAGTGTTGGGGGGGGGGAAGAAGAGGTACCCTTTTTTAAGGAAAAAAGGGCTAAGTGGGGAAAGCTGGTATAAATTAAAGGTCCACTGGAGTAAGTTGGGAGTTTAAGTATGGTGGCTTTTCATTGGCTGAGTCAACAGACACTTCTAAAATTGTAGTTGCGAATTCCATTTTGCTGTACATTAATCTAGTAAGATGTATTGGTTTAGATATAAAAGGTAATTGTTCCAGTTAATATATTTTTTACAAATTCAGTTATATCATATTTTCCATTAAAATTGAAAAAGTTTTAGTTATTACTCATTTCAGTTTCTACAACTTCAGCATCCCATAAAAATATTACGGTTAAATATATATCCTTTTAGGGGTCAAAATGAGTCCATAGGAATCAACTGTTCTAATCAACATTTTTTACATGCCTTCATAATTTAAAAAAATAATAATTAAAAAATTAATTCTGGTGTAGTTGATATAGAGTGCTGTATTAGTTTTAAGTGTACAGTATAGTGATTTAAAATTCATATATTACTTAGTGCTCATCAAAGTAAGTGTACTCTTAATCCCCTTCACCTACTTCACCCATCCCTCTGGTAACCACTAGTTTATTCTGTATATTTAAGAGTATGTTTTTTGATTTGTCTCTTTTTGTTCTTTGTTTTTCCCTTGCTTTTTTTCTTAATTTCCGTATGAGTGAAATCATATGGTATTTGTCTTTCTCTGACTGGCTTATTTCACTTAGCATTATACTCTCTAGATCCATTCATGTTGTTGCAAATGGCAAGATTTCATTTTTCTTATACCTGATATATACAATGGACTATAATGGATAAAGAAGATGTGCCGTATCTATCTATCTATCTATTGATAAATACGGCACATCTTCTTTATCCATTCTTCTATTGATAAACACTTGAGTTGCTTCCATAATTTGGTTATTGTAAATAATGCTGCAATAAGCATAGGGGTACATATATCACTTCAAACTAATATTTTCATTTTGAGTAAGTACCTAACAGTGAAATTCCTGGATCATATGGTAGTTCTATTAATTTTCTGAGGAACCTTTATACAGTCTTTCGTAGTGGCTACATAAGTTAGCTTTACCAGCAACAGTGTCTGAGTGTTCCGTTTTGTCCTTACCAACACTTGTTTTTTTTTTTTTTTTTAGCTATTCCAACAGGTATGAGGTGACATCTAATTGTGGTTTTGATTTGTATTTCCCTAATGATGAGTGATGTTGAGCATCTTCTCATGTTTTTGTTGTGTACGTTCTCAGACTTTTAATTATTTTCATAATGATTCTTTTTTTCCAATTTCAAAAAACTTATGACAGCCTCTTATTTGACTATCTTTAAGTCAGCATCATATTCTGTGGTCAATTTTCCACAGAGTGCAAAAGAATAAAATAAATTCGTGATAAAAGAATGCATAAATACATGTAACAGGATGTTAAATTGGAATTTTGTATCAGTTTGTGCTCCAGTCTAAAAATAGGAGGTGTCAACCACTCCCACATTTGAAACTTAGGTTCTAAATCACTTCTTTGGGATTTGCAAAGGAGCTATCCAAAAGTCAAATCAGAGAAAACTAGGTGACAAAAAACTTCCAGTCTATTGAATGAGAGTTAGAATATCTGAGAGGGAATCACATGATTAAGAGGATTTTATTGGCACTAGTTAATCAGTATATACTGTGAGTCCACCTTTCCTAGAGCATAGAAGCTTAGCATGGATTTTCCCTTACTTCAAGGAAACCCCTAAGAAATTTAATATGAATTTTCTATGGTTTGGTACTATTAAGTAAGTAATGCTGAAGCAGTCTCAAAGTCAAAAGACCGAGTGAAGTGACCTTTGGGTTGTAGGCTGAAAATAACTACAAACCCATTTATAGCAGGACAAAGTTCTGTAATATCATCATACTGGATGAGAGAATTACTCTGGCATTTTTTTTTTTTTATGATGACAGCTACCTGAAAAGGTAAGGAGAATTCAGCAGAAATAAATTGGGCTTATTCATTTACACCCGAAGAGAAGAAACAGCTACCCAAAGAGGCATGATAAAGGGGATTCTCAATGGCCTTAAAGGAATCCCAGAAGACAATAGTTTTTCAATCTCTGACAAGCTCAAACTGATCATAGAACCAATAAGGTAAGACATACCTTGATTCTTTAATCTTTCTTCCTTATCCTGCTTTGATGTAAGGGTTTATGATAAATGTTTAGCATAGGAAAGAGATAGAAATACAAAGCAGAAAAATGAAAAAGGCAACTAGACTCCTTATTTTCATTAAAGGTTTCTAGAGTTAGTTCTGACTACAGAAAAAGATGTAAAAAAAAAGAAAGGAAAAAAAAAAGAAACAGACATATTATTTTTAAATAAAGTGAAGAATTTTGACTGTTTAATGGGACTGCATGTTTAATGACAATTATAATTTTTTTGACTTGAAGTGAATAGAGAATTGTCGTTTTCTGAGTAAAGTTATAAGTCATGGAGTCTGTCTTGGATCTCATCCAAGTCCTGGGTAATGAGACATCTAGCTTCACAGAGCATGTTGAAACAAGTATAAAGGTGAAAAAAAAATAAGGTTGCTTCTGTTATTTCTTGGGTTCATTTATTCAAAGTGAAATTCCTCAAACTTGAAAATCGAAGCTATTAAGATGGATATTAAGGACTTGGTTATTAATTTAAACATTTATTACTTTAGGCAACTTTATAATTAGAAGCAAAGAGTTGATTAGTGTCAACAATTTACAACAAATAATTTATCATAGGGCAGTGGTGCTGGGAGCCTCGCGGGCGCGGCGCCGTTACTCACAGTCGGGCGGCGGCAGCGGCACAGCGCTGAGCGCACATCGCGCCTTAGCAGCAGCAGCTTCAGCAGCGGAGGCACCCCCCGCCGTCACAGCCCCTGCGCTGGTGCAGCCACCCTCGCTCCCTCTGCTCTTCTTCCCTTCGCTCGCACCATGGCTGATCAGCTCACCGAAGAACAGATCGCTGAGTTCAAGGAAGCTTTCTCCCTATTTGACAAAGATGGCGACGGCACCATCACAACAAAGGAACTTGGAACTGTCATGAGGTCACTGGGTCAGAACCCAACAGAAGCCGAATTGCAGGATATGATCAACGAGGTGGATGCTGACGGTAATGGCACCATTGACTTCCCGGAATTCTTGACTATGATGGCTAGAAAAATGAAAGATACAGACAGCGAAGAAGAAATTCGCGAGGCATTCCGAGTCTTTGACAAGGATGGCAACGGTTACATCAGTGCGGCAGAGCTTCGTCATGTCATGACCAACTTAGGGGAGAAACTAACAGATGAAGAAGTAGATGAAATGATCAGAGAAGCAGATATTGATGGAGACGGGCAAGTCAACTATGAAGAATTCGTACAGATGATGACTGCAAAATGAAGGCCTACTTTCAACTCCTTTCCCCCCCTTCTAGAAGAATCAAATTGAATCTTTTACTTACCTCTTGCAAAAAAAAAAAAAAAGTTCATTTACTCATTCTGTTTCTATATAGCAAAACTGAATGTCAAAAGTACCTTCTGTCCACACACACAAAATCTGCATGTATTGGTTGGTGGTCCTGTCCCCTAAAGATCAAGCTACACATCAGTTTTACGACATAAATACTTGTCCTACTATGTCCTACCTTAATGATAAGGAAGCACCTAGTGGACTCCTCGCAGTTCCATTTGCTCATGATTAATACACTGGGCTGGCCAGTTTTTCATGCATGCAGCTTGACAATTGAGCACAGTCAGGCATTTGTATTAAAAACGAAAAATGAAAAAAATTTAAAACTTCTTCAAATGGGTTCTAGTTCAATTTGTTAGTATAAAATTGTCATAGCTGGTTTACTGAAAACAAACATTTTAAATTGGTTTACCTCAGGATGCTGTGCAGAGAAATGGGTGAAGGATAAGCTGTCTAGACGTAGCCCCACTTAGCAGGACGGCCCTCTCGTACTTCTGGGTGCCCCCATCCTTGGTGACCATGACGCTCATCTGGGTGGCATGCCTCACATGTTGGTTTAGCGTTGTCCGCGTTGTCCTGGAGTGACATGGGTGTCAGGCTGTCACCATTCACACAAATTTAAAACAACAACAACAACAACAAAACCTTTACCAAGGGAGCATCTTTGGACTCTCTGTTTTTAAAACCTCCTGAACCATGACTTGGAGCCAGCAGCAGAGTAGGCTGGGGCTGTGGACTTCAGCACAGGCATCAACATTGCTGATCAAGGAATTACAATTTACGTCCATTCCAAGTTGTAAATGCTAGTCTTTTTTTTTTTTTTTCCAATAAAAAAAGACCATTAAAAAAAATAATAATAATTTATCATAGATTTGATTATCTACTACTAGCATTGTAATTTCATGGAATTGCATCTTTTCTAAATTTTTATGTCTCTTAAAATATTTTCTTACCCAGGTATCTTATGGTTCTGGGTAAGAAAATATTTTAAGAGACATAAAAATTTAGAAAAGATGCAGAAGACCATTCCATGCTCTTGGATCGGAAAAATAAATAAAAAATAAAATAAATAAAATAAAAAATAAATAAAAATAAAAAATAAAATAAAAAATTAAAATGTCTATACTGCCTAGAGAAATCTATACTTTTAATGCCATTCTGATCAAAATTCAACTGGTATTCTTCAAAGAGCTGGAGCAAATAATCCTAAAATTTGTATGGAATCAGAAGAGAACGAATTGCTAACAAAATGTTGAAAAACAAAAATAAAACTGGTGGCATCATGTTACCTGATTTCAAGCTTTACTACAAAGCTGTGATCACCAAGACAGCATTGTACTGGCATAAAAACAGACACATAGAACAGTGGAACAGAGTAGAAAACCCTGATATGGACCTTCAACTCTATGGTCAAATAATCTTAGACAAAGCAGGAAAAAAATATATAGTGGAAAAAAGACAGTCTCTTCAATAAATTGTGCTGGGAAAATTGGAAAGCTATATGTAGAAGAATGAAACTCGACCATTCTCTTCCACCATACACAAAGATAAACTCGAAATGGTTAAAAGACATCAATGTGAGACAGGAATCCAACAGAATCCTAGAGGAGAACATAGGCAGTAGCCTCTTCAATATCAACCACAGCATCTTCTTTCAAGATATGTCTCCAAAAGCAAAGGAAACAAAAGCAAAAATAAACTTTTGGGACTTTATCAAGATCAAAAGCCTCTGCACAGCAAAGGAAACAGTCAACAAAACAAGGAGGCAACCCACAGAATGGGAGAAGATATTCACAGATGACAGTACAGACAAAAAGTTGATATCCAGGATCTACAAAGAACTTCTTAAACTCAACACACACAAAACAGATAATCATGTCAAAAAGTGGGCAGAAGACATAAACAGACACTTCTCCAATGAAGACCTACAAATGGCTATCAGACACATGAAAAAATGTTCATCATCACTAGCCATCAGGGAGATTCAAATTAAAACCACATTGAGATACCACCTTACACCAGTTAGAATGGCCAAAATTAGCAAGACAGGAGACAACATGTGTTGGAGAGGATTGGACAACTTGGATTCCCACTGTTGGTGGGAATGCAAGTTGGTGCAGCCACCTTTGAAAACAGTGTGGAGATTCCTTAAGAAATTAAAAATAGAGCTTCCCTATGACCCTGCAATTGCACTACTGGGTATTTAACCAAAGATACAGATGTATTGAAAAGAAGGGCCATCTGTACCCCAATGTTTATAGCAACAATGGCCACAGTCACCAAACTGTGGAAAGAACAAAGATGCCTTTCAATGGATGAATGGATAAGGAAAATGTGGTCCATATACACTATGAAGTATTATGCCTCTATCAGAAAGGATGAATACCCAACTTTTGTAGCAACATGGATGGGACTGGAAGAGATTATGCTGAGTGAAATAAGTCAAGCAGAGAGAGTCAATTATCATATGGTTTCACTTATTTGTGGAGCATAACAAATAATATGGAGTACATGGGGAGGTGGAGAGGAGAAGAGAGTTGAGGGAAATTGGAAGGGGAGATGAACCATGAGAGATATGGACTCTGAAAAACAATCTGAGGGTTTTGAAGGGGCAGGGGGTGGGAAGTTGGGGGAGTCAGGTGGTGGGTATTAAGGAGGGCAGGTATTGCATGGGGCACTGGATGTGGTGCATAAACAATGAATTCTGTTACACTAAAAATAAAAAAAAATTCTTACCATTCTAATATTTCAAACAATTGACTCTCCATTCTAATATTTATATTTGGCTATTAGTAATTTTTCCAAAATTAATCTTATTAATTTTAACAAATGCTATGATTTCTTTTATCCTTATAGCTATTTAATTTATTATACCTATTTTTATCCTCGTGCAGTTTTTCTACATAACACGCTGTAGTTAGTGAATCTACTTCATCAGTAGATTATGAGGATTAAATATCTACATTTTTAAAAATTTGATTTATCTACTATTGTGTACATTATATTACATGCTTGGTAATCAAATTAGTATTTACAAAGCATACAACTGGCAATGCCAGTATTGCTTAAGTTGTCTCAAACTTAACAGGGCCGTTTGTTTGTTTGTTTGTTTGCTTGTTTTTTATTTTTGTTTTTAGGGAGAGAGAGAATAGAGAGGGATGGACAGAAGGAGAGGGAGTGAGATAAACCTAAGTACGCTCTATATTCAGCCCAACATGGGACTTGGTCTCACAAACCTGGAATCATGACCTGAGCCAAAATCAAGAGTCAGTTGCTTAACCTGAGGAGCAACGTAGACACCCCTACAGTGAATATGCTTATTTAAATAAAGCCTTGTTTTAATGTGTTTTATTATTCTTATATAAGCTTTATGACTGTCTTTTAATTATCACTTCTTTGATTAGTTAACTTTTTCATAATTAAGGTCAAATTATTGACATTTTGATGAGTTATTATAATTTTATTAGTTTTGCAACTAACAACTTAGTCAACCAACACATATCTCAACTACTTATAAATTTAAGAACTGAGAAGATATCTAGAGGAAGAAGAAGAATGAAGTTGTAGATATAACTTTTTATAATGCCAGTATCTGAAATGTATTTTAAAATAATTTTCTCATAGCTTTGTAGAAGGCCAGTGAAATTTGCAAGCAAAAATTGACAAGGTCAATACTCAGTTTTATTCTGATTAATCTACAGGCAGGGTATATATTTAGAATATATATATATATATATATATATATATATATATATTAGAAATATATATATAATAGAAATATATAATAGAAAATTATTTAGAAAATATTCTAAATATATATATGGAAATACTAGAATAAGAACACTTGCAAGGCCATTGGGTAGTATTAGAAGCTAATATTATCCAGGATTAGGTTGATAGCTACTTAAATTTTAAAACAGGAAATTATTATGAATAAAGAATTTGAAAAACTTATTTCTAACTTTATTTTTTATTTTTTTAAAGATTGTATTTATTTATTTATTTGACAGAGATCACAAGTAGGCAGAGAGGCAGGCAGAGAGAGAAGAGGAAGCAGGCTCCCTGTTGAGCAGAGAGCACCTTGTGGGGCTTGATTCCAAGACCCTGAAATCATGACCTGAGCTGAAGGCAGAGGCTTTCACCCACTGAGCCAACCAGATGCCCCTGATTTCTAATTTTAAGAGATTAATAAATACATTTCATTTATTTTGCTGGAACACTAAATGTTAGATATGAATATGTTTATGTAATTATGCTAGTAAAGAGAAATTAAATACTAATAGGAACCTCCTAGAAATCATCTAAGGAGTTCCTACTGTGGGAGCAAGCCTCATTCAATTGAATTAGGTCATTCTCTGAATCACTTTTTGAAGGATTGGTCATTCTGTGCAATTGTGGGAGGATAAATTTTGTATCTTGTTTTGTAGTATGTCTATACCTACCTGAAAGTTCTGTCCTGTCTATACTTTACCTAGTCTTATTCCATGCCACTAATTGCTGACTCTGCAACATAACCTTGTGTTAAACGAAATATTCAAAAACCATTTAAGTCTTATTCTTTGTGTGTCTTTTGATAAGTTAAAAAATTACAAAGCAATTGAAGCCTTATAAATAATAGGAGAAGGGAAGAAGGAGGAGGAGGAAGTGGAAAAGAGGAAGGACTGTGAAGAGAAGTAGTCCAGGGAATCTAACTCGAACACCCACACATTATGAAAACAAAAACAAAATCTAACAAACAAAAAAAAATAGATGCTTAGAAATCAATACAAAACAATAGAAGTTTGGTTTTCCAGGTGCATTAAAAACAGCACAATTGGCTTTATTTATTTTTTCTCTTTCACTGCAAGAGGAGATTGGCCTCAGTTGCCTCACTGAAAAAAATCTTCCATTTTTAAAGAAATCCTAAACTTCACACAGATCATCATACGAGAATGTAACATCTAAATTTAGGGATATAATAGGGGAAATGGGCTTTTGGAGATCTTTATTCCAAGCTGAACTCAGGTTTAAAAAGCAGCAGAGTGTAAGACTTCAGGTACTCTCACAGCTGGGATTTATGCTTGGGTGGACATCATTTTTCTACCCCTAATGAGAATGTCATTGTTTGCATCTTAAAGGGACTGTTGCTCTAATGACAACATTTAGCAATATTTCATTATCCATTCCTATTTTTATGATATGCAAGATTTTTAAATATTTTGTCACAGAAGAGAGACAGAAAGAAAATCCCTTTAGTTATACTTCACTTACTCCTTAAATGACATAGAATTGACATTCATGCTTTGGCTTCCTTTTGCTATATATAATAATTTATAGTTCTCTATAATTATATTTTGCTACAAATAGTCTTTCATTTTCATGGCTTGGGATATCAAATGTTGGAATATTCTCTTGAGTTTTTTAAATGAAATAACCAACTTTTTTTTAATACAAAGGTGAGCTTTACTTACATTTTCTCTTAGAGTAAACTTATGAAACTGGATGATATGTACAAGAACTATATCTTAAATAGAATTGCCTCATTTAAAATTTATCTTTTCTTTATAAATTTTCATTTGTTATTATTTTATTATTATTTTGTTTTTTATTTGCATTTAATTGATTACTATCTATTATTTACATTATTTGCCCTTGTCAATTTTCTGAGGTTAATAAGTATTAACATTATTGACTTGACTTATTCTACTTAACATGATAAATATCAGAAAAAAATTAGCTCTTTTCTGTAGGTGTCTTCTCTACTATTACTCCAACAACACCACCAATTCTGGACTCTTGGAAATATATTTAATATTTTATTTTGACATATATTTGCTTAGCATCAAGGAAACTGTACAAGTTACCTGTTCACATGTAAGCTCACCATTAGTAAGCTCACACAAAACATTAAAATATTATTTTCAGTTTTATAGATTGCATTTTTATTACAAGTTGTTGTTCAAATCTACCATACATTTTATAGGTGGGAAATAAATAAACATGGACAGCTGAAGCCTTTTAGGAAGGATTTTACATTTGACATTTTGAAGTAAATTTATTTCCATTCATCATTTTGATGATGGACACATATGAAGAAAGAGAAGAAATCTCTTTTCATGTTAAAAACCATAATTTAATTCTATGAATTAATCTTTGTTCAAGATAACAGTTATAATTTTTTATGAAGATTTTATTTATTCATTTGGCAGAGAAAGAGAACACAAGCAGGGGGAGCCTCAGGGAGCGAGCAAGGAAGAAGCGGGCTTCCCATTGTGGGAAATCCAATGCTGGTCTCCTCCCAGGACCCTGAAACTTAACTGACTGAGCCACCCTGGCACCCCATCATTTATAACATTTTTAGATAGCTATAAAATTTGAATTATGTAACATATATATAAATAAATAATTTTAAATTTTAATTATATTATTAGTTTTAATAAATTATTTAAAAAAAACTTGACACAATGAACTGAAAGGCAACCTAGGTTTGTCTTGTTGTGTCTTATTTCTTCCTATTTTCCCAGAGGTAGGTCTCTAATCTTACAATTCTAGAATATCTTGAACCCAAAAGTTGTCTGGTGTAATTATATAATGAACATGTTTTTCTATATATTTTATAACTTTGAGTGAACACAAAAAACACAAAAAGCATTATTTGTTAAGTTATAATATTTCATAGCTATTAAATCTTTTTAACCCATAGTGTAAAATAAATATTTGTTTTTGTTGCTATTATTTTTGATAATCCTACTGTTCTTTAAATTATAGTCAAGATTATCAACATTAATAGGGCTCTATTTATTTAAAGCTTAAAAAAACTTTTCAAAATCACTTACTAGAATTTGCACAAACACAGCACAGTGTGATAATAGAATATCTCAAGTAGTCATGCTAATCAGAGGGTATTTCTGTGACAGGTTGAAATGATAAGCCACTTACTCAACTCTTACTGGAATATCTTCACCATAGCATTGTTGTTACTTACTAAGGGTGGTACCCATCCTCCCTTAGAAGAATTTAATATCTAGCTAATATACTATTATTTGAGTAAGAATTAGAAACATTTTCACTGTTTACTTCAAGAATCACTAGTCACACAGTGCGAAAAACCATATTTAATGGCAGATATTCACTATTTATCCATTTCAAAAAATGTTGTATGTTAATATCCAGAGACACATACAGCCAACTTCTTTTAGAGACCTGATTTTTATTTAAGAATATAATCCTTTATCATTAATGACAGAAAATTGATGGAACAATCTTATTACTGAGGAAAAGATGACATCTTTCTTTCCACTTCACCCTCACCAAAAATTGAGAGATACAAATATATGGTTTTATGTGTACTCTACAAAAGTGTCCCATTTTACAAACACCATATATTCAACTGCAGGAGAAGTATTCTGCCTTCAGAGATGTGTTAAGTGCTACACTGTCTTTGTGTCAATAATGATAAGAACAAGTACTATGAAGGCAAAAAAGTGCATACTTTAAACAGCATTCTTAGTGCTTGCTTCAGCAGTACATATACTAAACAGCATCCTTAGGTTAAGATTTCATGGACTAAATTTAGTCATCTCTTGGGTGGATTAATCGATCTGTGTTGGTTGTTAAGATGTCTTTTCTTTTATTTATTGACAATATGTACAGATATAAATAGTCCTGAGGCTTCTATAAATGAAGAGGATCTGATGATATTGCTGTAGGATTTGAACACAATGTATGTATTTATACATCATACATCCTTTTTTAATAATTAATATTCAATAATGTGAATCCTGGTTCATAGGATACCATATAAACATAATAAAAGAGGCATAATAAAATTAACTCATGTAATGGTTTTCATCAAGAAATACCATATATGAATTTAAAACATGACATAATGCACCATATGAATAGTATGGTTATAGATATTAAAGTAGGTAAGATATTTTAAAAACATTTAATGAGAATGATCAGTAAAAGTAATCATTTTTATAGTGCATTTTAGAACCTGTAAAGAATTATGAAATGTCAGAAGTCAGCAAACTTCTGTCTCCAAGTCAAATCTTTTGTATCATTTATTTTTAAAAATCAATTTTATTAGAAAACAATCATACCACTTTTTTTATATATATTATCTATGACTGCTTATAGTATGTCGGCAGAGTTGAGTAGTGCAACAGAGACCATATAGCTTGCAGAGCCTACAATATTTACTATCTAGCCCTTTACAGAAAAATTTTGCTAGGCTTTGTTTTTTATGTCATTAGAATAATAATATGTATTTAATTATTTTACAGAAGAAAAATATAGAAGAAGCTTCATAGTTTTGACAAAGTAGTAGCATGAGTTGACACTCATTTTTACAATTAATGATAAATCCTGGATAAAATATTTCAAAATATATAATCAAAGCTGCTTTTTTAAAAATAATCAAAGCTCTTAAAAGAAAAATCCACAGATTCTAGAAAGAGTAAAGGAACTGCAAATCAAATTAAAAATATGAAAACTGATATTGCACAAGCTCTGGAGAAGAGGGTACCAGTACCAGATGTGAACATATGTTATACAAATGTTAGGTTTTTATAGGAATTTTGGCACAGGTGATAAAATCTGCCTTTGTGTTTATTACAGGCAAAGAGTTAGTCTGTGACCAGTTTTGTAAAACCATTGACTTTCACTGGGAAATCAGTTGTAATTTAAAGTTACAGTAAAGTTATATAATATATAAATAAATGTATAAATAAATATATTTATATTCACAGACTTCTCATCATTTTCTCACATGATAGAAGAGTGTAGGGATCCCTCTGGAGATTCTTTTATGAGGCACTGTCCTATTCATGAGGGTTCTACCCCTATGCCTCAAGCATCTACCAAAGGTCTCATCTACCTCTACTATTGTCTTTGGGAATTAGAATTTCAACATATAAATTTTGAAGAGGGAGGCAAACATTCAGATCATTTATATTTATATATATATTTAATATTTTATATATGCATAGATAATATAGAAGTTATATAATAATTTACAGTATTTAAATTGTATTTTAAATATAATTATATACAACTGTATATAAATCCATATATATGAATGTATTTATATATATGTATGTATGTATATATATGTGTGTGTGTGTATATCTATATCTATATCTATATCTATAGATATAGATATTTCAGTCAGGAGAAAATTGAACCCAGAAAAAAGTACTGTATAAAAGATGCAATAATGAGCATGAATATTGGTAAAAACATATACATAAATATAAAGAAGTATTGCTTATGAGAATGTGGGAGGTTTAAAAAAAATAAAGGAGAACATGTGTAACCACATTTAAGTAATACAATAGGACTAAATCTAAACACAACATAATCACAATAAAGATACATGAATTAAATGACACCAAAACCAATCTAGATTTTAAAAATCACATGCAACCCAATGCTTACAAAAAACATAGTGAAACATAATTATTCAAGAAGAATAAAATTAAAAGAATAGATAAAGACATGTCAGACAAGTAATCAAAGAAATCTGGTATGGCTACACTGATTTCAGTCAAATAGAATATAAGGCAATCAGAGTAAAAGTTTTTGTTTTTTTGTTTGTTTGTTTTTCTCTCACCCACACAAATGCAAGTGAAATCCATGGGTGTTTAGGCATGAGGTCAACTATTATGGAAGAAGGAATAAAAAGTTAATATGCTCTTTAAGAACTCCTCCCAGAGGGGAGATAAGATGGTAGGGAAGTAGGAGGAGGCGCCTTTTCACCCTGTCCCCTAAAATGAGCTGATTACCTACCAAAGAACTCCGATCACCCATGAAATCAGCAGGAGATCAGAATTTTACACGTCTGGATCATTACAGGGGCAGAAGACGCCAGTAGGCAGGTAAAGCAGAGTAGGAACGTTGGGCTGATATCGGAAGATAAACTAAAGGGGGAGGGAGCCACCAGAGGCGACCTCTTAGAAAGTAATACCCAATACGAGAGTGCCCTGCATCTGGGGACCATCATTAACTTGGAGACTGCTTGAAAGCACTCAGAAAGAGCGAAGGACCGTGGGGGTAAATTGTGGGAATCAGGAAGGTTAGCGATAGAGGCTTAAGTTCCCAGACCAAGGACAGCCACCCCTGAGCCAGAAAGAGTGTGGCGGAGAAACCAGGTCTTGGTCCCTGAGCCGCCAGCACGCCTGAGTGTGTGGGGTCCGGCTCCCAGGAGGGGCTAAAAGCCTTGCCAGCCAGCAGAAGCACAGCCTTTTTGCACTCTTCACGCAACCACCGTGCCGTGCTAACAGAGCCTGAGTTGAGCTGCGTACCCTCCCATGAGAGAGGTGTGGGCAGGCGCCAGCCCAGTGCTCTTGGACCCAGAGAGACCAGGCACTCACATCCCAGGCCAGTGGGAAAATCTCAGTGTGCAATCAGTGCTTGGAACCTCTCTGACTGTCTGGAGCTGCCCAGAGAGCCGTGTAGTCTTGGGTATACATGTGTCTTGTAGTCTTGTGTCCTGTGTCCCCAGGGACCACAACTCGGAATGTGCTCTGCCAGCAGCTGAGGGGGAACTTAATGTGCTCTGAGGCACCCAGAGGGGAACAGACTGAGGTTTCTGTCTGAGAGGGAGGTTGAGGTGCAGTTTGCTTTCCTCTAAACCTCCAGAAACCATCAAAAGCTGTCTAGGAGAGAGGAAAAAAACAAAACAACAAAAAGAACAAACATAAAAACCTCCAGAGAACAAAAGCCTGAAAAACCGGTTTCCTCAGAGCCCACCTGCCTTGAGAGGGGCAGGAGAGCTTAACTCAGGGAACATTGCCTGAAAACCCATGTGGCAGGTCCATCCCTCCGAAAAGCAACAATGAAAAAAAAAAAAATGAAAAGAGAACAGGGACCACTGCTTCATAGATACAAATTTTATTTTTAATTTGTTCCCACTATTCTGGTTTTTTTTTTTTTAATATATAGATAAATATTTTAACCTATTTATCATCACAGTGAGATGTCCAGTACATGAAATTCCATAATAACCTTTTAACCTGAACCTTTTGATACATATAACCATGTTTTTCTTTTGCTTTTCTATTTTTTAATTAAAAAAACCCTTAGTTTAGTTTATTATTTTTTTATTTTTATTTTTTAATATTCATATAGAGTTAAACTTCAAGATAATCCCCTTTCCCCAATCAATGATACCCCTATAGGTAAACCAATTTTAAACCCCTTTATCTTAGGAAAGTTGAGTCCTTTAACAAAGATATCAAGATACATCCAGGAAGAATCTAAATAACCTTCCTCACCCACACTGAGAATTTATCACCACTCTCCCATCTTTTTCTTCCACCAGTGTTTCTGTGTCTTTGTGTTTGTCCTGATAGTATATAAATTTTATCTTGGTGTTCTTTTTGATGAAGTTATTATATATATATATATATAATTTTTTCTCTTGTCATATACTTGTATATACAGTATATACATATACTCATATACCAGTCTTTTTGTCTGTTTTTGTTTGTATACTTCATAAATCTTACCTTGGGGCTCATTTGGGCTGAGTCTTCTCTTCTATCTTCCCTTTTTTTCTTGTCTCCCTCTCTCTCTTTTTTTTTCTTTTTCTTTTCTTTTTTCTCTCATTTGGGTGGGGACTCCTGATTGCTCAGAAGTGTTCCAGGGTGCACCTTGACTGCACCACAGTCAGCACATCCATCTACATCCATTCAGCCATCT
Source organism: Mustela nivalis (assembly GCF_964662115.1). NCBI lineage: Eukaryota > Metazoa > Chordata > Mammalia > Carnivora > Mustelidae > Mustela > Mustela nivalis. The sequence goes on from NC_139023.1 coordinate 78,024,893, forward strand.
CTCACTAAAATGACTAGGAGGAGGAATGCCCAACAGAAGAAAAATTCAGAGGATGGGCCTTCTGCAACAGAGCTAATGGCTATCAACATAGACAATATGTCGGAAAGGGAATTCAGGCTAACAATTATCCAGGCAATAGCTAGGTTGGAGAAAGGCATGGATGACCAAATGGAATTGATTAGGGCAGAGCTGAAAGCCACCAGGGATGAGGTTCACAATGTTAGGGAAAACCTTTCATGCCACAATGTTAGGTTCACAATGTTCTCAATGAGTTCCAATTTAATCTAAATTCTCTAAAAGCTAGGGTAACTGAGACAGAAGATAGAATTAGTGATCTGGAGGACAAACAGAGAGTAAGGTTCAGGAGGAAAAATGGAACAAACAGCTTAGGAGCCATGAAAACAGAGTCAGGGAAATAAATGATGCCATGAAACGTTCCAACGTCAGAATTAGTGGAATCCCTGAAGGGGGAGGAGAACAAAAGAACTCTAGAAGATATAGTGGAACAATTTCTCCATGAAAATGTTCCCAATCCCGCGAATGGAACTAGCATTCATGTACTAGAGGCAGAAAGGCCTCCCACCAAGATTATAGATTCTCAAAAGTCCTCGAGACACCTAATAGTAAGAATCAAGAATTATAATTGTAGGCAGGTCCTCTTGAAGGCAGGTAGCACAAAGAAGCTCCTTACATACAGAGGAAAGCCCATAAGAATAACGTCAGACCTGTCCACAGAAACCTGGCAAGCCAGAAAGGACTAGCAAGATATATTCAGAAAACTAAATGAGAAGAACATGCAGCCAAGAATACTTTATCCAGCATGACTGACATTCAAAATGGATGGAGAGATAAAGCGTTTCCAAGACCGGCAAGGCCTAAAAGAGTATGTGACCACCAAGCTGACACTGCAGGAAAATTTTAAGGGGGGAGGTTCTATAAAAGAGGAAAAGTCCTAAGAATAGCATTGAAAAGAAATATAGAGACAATCTACAGAAAGAAAGAATTTAAAGATAACGAAATGTCAATAAAAACATATCTATCAATAATCACTCTCAATGTGAATGGCCTAAATGTACCTATAAAATGACACAGGATTGCAGATTGGATGAAATGACAGGACCCATCCATATGTTGTCTACAAGAGACCCATTTTAAACCTAAGGATACACCCAGTCTGAAGGCGAAGGGATGGAGAAGCATCTTTCATGCCAATGGGCCTCAAAAGAAGGCTGGGGTAGCAATTCTTATATCAGATAAAATAGATTTTAAACTAAGGACTGTAGTCAGAGATACAGAAGGACACTCCAAAATTCTTAAAGGGCCTATCCACCTAGATGATCTAACAATTGTAAATATCTATGCCCCCAGTAAGGGAGCAGACAATTACATAAGAAAACTGTTAATCAAGATAAAGAATCATATTGATATCCAGGATCTATAAAGAACTCCTCAAACTCAACACACACAAAACAGAGAATCATACCAAAAAACTGGCAGAATATATGAACAGACACTTCTCCAATGAAGACATACAAATGGCTATCAGACACATGAAAAAATGTTCATCATCACTAGCCCTCAGGGAGATTCAAATTAAAACCACATTGAGGGGGCGCCTGGGTGGATCAGTCAGTCAGACCCTACCTTCGGCTAGGGTCATGATCCCAGGGTCCTGGGATTGAGCCCTACATTGGCCTCTCTGCTCAGCAGGGAGCGTGCTTTCTCCTCTCTCTCTGCCTGCTTCACTGTCTACTTGTGATCTCCATCTGTCAAATAAATAAAATCTTAAAAAAAAAAAACACATTGAGATACCACCTTACACCAGTTAGAATGGTCAAAATTATCAAGACAGGAGACAACTTGTGTTGGAGATGATGTGGAGAAAGGGGAACCCTCTTACACTGTTGGTGGGAATGCAAGTTGGTGCAGCCACTCTGGAACACATTGTGGAGATTCCTCAAGAAATTAAAAATAGAGCTTCCCTATGACCCTGCAATTACACTACTGGGTATTTACCCCAAAGACACAGATGTAGTGAAAAGAAGGGCCATCTGTACCCCAATGTTTATAGCAGCAATGGCCATGGTCGCCAAACTGTGGAAAGAACCAAGATGCCCTTCAATGGATGAATGGATAAGGAAGATGTGGTCCATATACACTATGGAGTATCATACCTCTATCAGAAAGGACGAATACCCAACTTTTGTAGCAACATGGATGGAAGAGATTATGCTGAGTGAAATAAGTCAAGCAGAGAGAGTCAATTATCATATGGTTTCACTTATTTGTAGAACATAACAAATAATATGGAGGACATGGGGAGATGGAGAGGAGAAGGGAGTTGAGAGAAATTGGAAGGGGAGATGAGCCATGAGAGACTATGGACTCTGAAAAATAACCATAGGTTTTGAAGAGGGCGGGGGAGTGGGAGGTTGGGGGAGTCAGGTGGTGGGTATTAAGGAGAGCAGGTATTGCATGGAGCATTGGGTGTGGTGCAAAAACAATGAATACTGTTGAGCTGAAAAGAAAAGAAAAAAGAAAAAAAAAAACTCCTCCCAAAGTTGCACACAGTGTTCTCTTTTTTGTATCCCTTAACCAGATATTAGTGGCATAGACGCATATACAAAAGGGAAAGGTTGGGAAATGTACTCATATTCTGGAAAGCCAGTACCCAGTTGGATGTCATTCAAGGTTTTCTCTTACCATGGAGTATTAGGTAAACAGATACTTTAAGAAAACAAGGAGGCTGTCATAGTCACAATAACATATTAAGACAGAAACAATAACATATTAAAACAATTAAACTGCCAGAAATCAAAGCCTTTGAAACTAATTTCATCAGTAGCAGAATGTATATTTAATCTTGATTCTTCAATCCATTTGCCCTAATGAAAACTGCATTGTTTTCATAGGTTGGCAGATATATCTCTTTGGGTGCCAAATACACTCTTTTTCCCCAAACATACTAGTTTTAATTTATTGTTATTCTAGTATATTATATTAACAGCTAATAAAATTATAAGACATACATACAAAAAGTTGACACAGTTGCCAAAATCAGTGTTAAAAACAGATTGATGTTTCTAGAAACATTATCTAAGTATTTTAAACAAAGAGATGTTGGTTCCTGGTCCCCCTTTCCTCCTTACCTAACTTCAGGAAAGGGAGAAAAAAAAAAAACAAAGGCAAGTGTTAATTGCTTTTTTCTTTTTTTAAAGATTTTATTTATTTATTTGACAGAAAGAGAGAGCACAAGCAGGGGGAGTGGCAGGCAGAGGGAGAGGGAGAAACAAGCTCCCTGGATGAATAGGAAGGCCAATGGGGCTCCATTCCAGGACCCTGTGATCATGCACTGAGCTGAATGCAGACACTTAACCAACTGAGTCACCCAGGCACCAACATCCCCCCTCACTTTTTTTTTTTTAAAGATTTTATTTATTTACTTGACAGAGAGAGATCACAAGTAGGCATAGAGGCAGGCAGAGAGAGAGAGGAGGAAGCAGATTCCCTGCTGAGCAGAGAGCCTGATGCGGGACTTGATCCCAGGACCCTGAGATCATGACCTGAGCCAAAGGCAGCGGCTTAACCCACTGAGCCACCCAGGCGCCCCCCCCACAACTTTTTTAAGAGTTCATTGCTTTTAAACTTACCTTAAGTATGTTTATTGTTAGAGACTACACATAAATGAGGCCATAGAATGTTTAAGATTATTTCTACTTTTTTATTTGTAACTTCCTATTATAAGGAATCACATATTGAAAAATATTTGAATCTGTACAAATATGAATTAGTACATAAAGTGAAGGTAATAATAGATGGAAATGTCCTAGCAAATATGAAGGTATGCTCATATGTGAATGAATGTGTGTCTGTAAGTGTATATATAATATTATTGTTTGGAAAACATACACATCTTAGTCATGGTTTCCAGAACAATGTGATTAGAATGCCGTTAATGTGTTCACAACTTCATTTGAAACTATAATATGTCTTGCAAATAATAAAGCCATTCAATTTAAAAATAGCATTTTGTCATTTCAATAACTCTTAAAATACTTTTTTATTTTCTGTTTTAATAAAAGAGGTATCTCAAAATATTAAAAAATTTAGCTGGAGGGACAAAATGTACTGTGAATATATGTGACAAATTTTATTTTTCTGAGATATGTATAGGCTAGCTGCTGTTATTATTAGAATCTCCAAGTATAATATTTTCAGTTATTACTTTTACTGACATATTATGGAAACTGAGTACACATACACTGCAGGACTCGGTAAAAAGAGATATACTTCAAAGAAATCATATCAAACTTTAAAAAGTCACATATAAGGTTAAAATATAAATACACTATTAACAAAGATATATTATCTTACTATGCAAAGCCTCTTCAAATTTAATTTATGGCTAGTTTACTTTATACTACTGAATGAATTTTATTTTGTATATTTTCATGGTTTCATTATTCACCAATTTAAAAAAGCAGCAGCATTATCTATACTGTTGTGTTAAAGCATATAACTAAAACACAACCAAAGTCTTTCTCATTAAGAACAAGTTCTTAACCCCTTCTACATAAGCAAGAGGGTGTAGTCTTTAAGGCTCTAGGTGGTGAATTAAATTTTCTGGCTCTTCTGACTCTGTAATATTAAAGTTATTGTAAGGCTCTGAGCAAATATTTACACATATGTAAAATGGGGAAAAGAAAATTCTCTTCATAGGGATAAATAATAGTTAAATGAGATGGTACATCCAAATCTCCTATTCAGGATCTTATAAGTATAAGAGACTCAATAGATACTAAACTAATATTAATATCCAAAATATTAATCTAATTAACTGATCACTTTCTCTCTTGTGGTGTTTCCATCAATATTGAAATATACTTCGTTATGGTATCATATATGCTGTTTAGGAGAACACAACCAAAAATAAAGTTAATGCTACTGAATGAACTTTTTAATAAATAGTAATGTGTACTCTATTATATAGTAGATAATATTTAATATTGCATTTATTACATAATAAATTTAAGATTAGAATTATTGTAAGATGCTGGAAAATTATTATTGGTTTTATATGAAAAGTATGTATTTAAAATGAAACAAAAATTAAAGGTAAATATTTAATTAGCTTTGCTGCAGATGGGTATTTATGCATTAAATATGAAATACAGAAAACACAGAAAATCTAAAGTTTTCTATATGCAGAAAAATATAGACATTGTATAGTGTATATATACAAAATATAGATTCTGTATACAGAAAAATATAGATATATTCATTACAACTCAAGGAGGTTAAGATAAATAAACACAAAAATGAATTAAATTAAAATTTCAAATTATGAATAATATTTGCATCATACCTGATATAAACATGCAAGGTTGAGAAACACTCTTATTAGCTAACACAGAAAATGGATAATTGAAAGGATAGAAAGTTCAGTGTATGTTTAGAAAATTCACAAAAATTTTCAAAAAAATAAGCAAAAATAGGAGAAATTTATTTCATTCTACTGGTATTCATAGAAATGTAATATAAAATAATGTTAGATAATAATGTTAAATATAGAAAATAATGTTAAAATAGTGTTTGAAAGTTTATTTTCTATATGATAAGGCATATTAATATTGACAAGAACCAGGTTCGATGTACTGTTCTTTAGAATTTGTGATAGCAATCACATTTCAGAAGTGCAACCTTTCGGGGCACCTGGGTGGATCAGTGTGTTAAAGCCTTTGCCTTTGGCTCAGGTCATGATCTTAGGGTCCTAGGATCGAGCCCTGCATTGGGATCTCTGTTCAGCAGGGAGCCTGCTTCCTCCTCTCTCTCTCTCTGCCTGCCTCTCTGCCTACTTGTGATCTCTGTCTATCAAATAAAATCTTACAAACAAACCAAAAAAGAAGTGCAACTTTTCAATTCAGTACTATGCAGGACTAGTTTTACAAAATGTCCATATCCTTTGATATTGTGTTGTGGTCAGCATAAAATATTGATATGCTGGTCTCATTGTGTAAGTAATTATAGACACTATACACACTGCCTATATAGATACACATGTTCAGATATAAATTATAAAAAGATGCACACTAACACAAAATGGTAATTATTTTATTTAGATGTTAGTAATTTTAGTCTTTTTATGCATTTTGCAATGGCAGAAAATTATTTTGCACAACAACCATATATTCTTAATCTTGTAATTATAATTAAACTGTAAATATATTTTCATTTGGATAAAAATAAAGTTAAGGAGTCATATATAAGAAATATTTAAGTTTATTAAAAATTCCTGCTTTAGAAATCCAAGATTAATGGTATATAAAAAATTTTGTGATTGTTGGTAAGATTGCGACAAATGCATGCATATTTATCTTTTAATAGATTTTAAGTTTGATTTAATGAAGTTTAATATTGTGCTTCATAATACACCAGTATTTCCTATATAGTATGAAGGATAATAATTGGAATATATGGTCCAATTCACATTCAATTAGTGATCTACTATTTTATACTAAAACTTGTGCTGTTGCTAAATCTTTTAATTTGTGGAGACTGTATTCTAATTAAATTTTATAATGATAATTCAAAGAAATTATCTAGTAAAATCTCTTAGTTATTTTGATTTCCCTTTAGAAAAGGGTTATTAATTACTGAATCTATCAAATTCCAATCTGTACAAAAAGGCTAGCTACTTTGGTGACTTAATAATTAAAAGAAATGACCTGAAACTCTTACTATAATTTAAAAACTGAAAGATACATTTGATGTATAAATATAGCATAATATGATTAGCATTATTGTTGGAAACTTTTTTTTCAAATACTAATTCTTAAAAGACACCAATAATACAGATAGTTGCAAAAAGAGGAACAAAGTTATAGATTCAAAGTGTCTAATTAATATTATGTGAATAGAAATTTTTAAAAAATTAACTTTTCAAATAATGTCAAATTTTGAAATATTAGTAAATTAATAACAAAATGATTGCAAGGATGTTGCAAAACAGGAAACTGCATCACTTGTAGAAAGCAGAACAGTATTCTAGATCATTTCAGAGTACATATGAGAAAGTATAAAGTTCTGTATTTTTACTTATAGAAATTTATTCCATAAAATTATAAGTGATTATATATTAATTTAACCTGATGCCTATTTGTCATCACTCTGGTTATTAAAATGAAAATATGGACATATCCAAAGGTGAGAAAACTGGTTTATAAAAAATTAATTTAATCTTTATGATGGTCTGTCATATTGTTAATCATTAAACATTATGCACCCCAGGGGTGCCTGGTTGGCTCAGTGGGTTGAGTGTTTAATTCTTGGTTTTGGCTCAGGGCATGGTCACAGGGTCATGAGATTGAGCCCTGAGGCAGGCTCCATGCTTGATGTGGAGCCTACTTAAGATTTTCTCTCTTCCTCTGTCTCTCCCCCTCTTCTCTTGCACTCTTTCTCCCTCTCTGTCTTAAAAAAAATAAAATAAAATAAAAATTTTAAAAAAAAGTGCACCCTATGCACGTTTAGGTTCATTGAAGCATCATTTACAATAGCCAAGATATAGAAGCAACCTACATGTTCATTGATGGATGAATGAATAAAGAAAATGTTTATATATATTATATATATAATACACACACACTCACACATATATATATATAACTGATTCATATATTCAAAGTATTTATTGATTCATAAAAAGGATATAATCTTGCCATTTGTAATGACATGTATAGACCTAGAAGGTAATATGCCAACTGGAGTAAGTCAGCAGAGAAAAACAGATACCATATGATTTGACTAATAATGAAATCTAAAATAAAACAAAACAAACAAACAATAACCAAAAGCATAAATACAGAGAAAAAAAATAGTAGTTGCCAGAGGGGAGGGCAATGAGGGAAATGGGCAAAATAGATGGCAGAAATTAAGACATACAAACTTTCAGTCATAAAATAAATAAATCACAGAGAAAAAAGTAAAGGAAATATAATTAACATACCATAGTAATATATGGTGACTAATGGTAAATACACATATCATGGTGAGCACTGTGTAATGTATAGAATTGTTGAATCACTATATTGTACAACTGAACATAATCTAGCATTCTGTATTGCCTATATTTAAATATTTTTTGAATGCTTACAAATGCAATCTCAATGGAATGTTTAAAAAGTGAAAAAAATAAAATTGTAACAATTGGAAATTTTTGTTCAATATGTGTTTTATTTTTGTCTATCAATAATGAAAATTTATACAATTATAAACTTATTTAATAATATATAAAGATGCTTCCTACACCTTAAATATGTGAACTCCTAGCTTAAAAAATAACATACACTTTTTTTTAAACCACATTTATTTTTTTTTAAAGATTTTATTTATTTATTTGAGAGAGAGAAATCACAAGAGAGGCAGGCAGAGAGAGAGAGAGAGAGGGAAGCAGGCTCCCTGCTGGGCAGAGAGCCCGATATGGGACTCGATCCCAGGACCCTGAGATTATGCCTGAGCCGAAGGCAGCGGCTTAACCCACTGAGCCACCCAGGCGCCCAAAATAACATACACTTTTTTTACAATGTCTATGTTTACAGGTATATTTAACTTAAAAAAGAAAAGATATCTTCTTGCCTGTGCATGGCATAAACAAAAAGCATAAACATAAGAAATGAAAATGAAACATAATTGTTTTGTTAAAGTTGTAAGTGACTTTTTTCATTTTATTCTCTGGGTCAAATATGCATTTATATTTGAATTATCTTTAATAATTTGTTATTCATATGCAAAATTTACTTATTTAGGGTAAACATTCACTCATAATTACAGAATGGTATTAAAATAATAAATTGCTTTCATTTAAATCTTAGTTAATAGGAAACAATAGCTTAAGTAAAATTAAGTTTCATGTGCCATTAAGTTCAGTTTTGACATGGTGGGTCTGGGCAGAGTTCTAATATATCTAAGTATTACTAGAATGATCTAGAGGCTAGAAGTACTTTTGCCAGGATGGCTATGATAATACACCTGTGGGTGATGGATAAAACATTTTTTCAAATTTGAGGAATTGCCACAGAATTACATTTTCTCTTAGACAATATACCTTTCCATAAACAAGACTACTGGCAGTAGGAGAAAATCCAAGAAAATGCAGCACAGAAACTGTAATCATAATGTTATATGTCTTCTCTCTATCCTATTACTCTTTGTCTTCATTTTTCATTTTCCATAGACATTGCATTATCTTCATATTAACTCTTGTACAAAGTGAAAGGTTTGTGTGTTTGTGTTTGTGTGTGCATGTTTGTATTCATGATTGTAGTTTTAGACTCTTGGGTAAAGAAATCCTGATCTGTAAAATATAAATGACCCAGATTACTGCAGGGCGTCTTGCATGGTATTAACACTTACCTCCATAAAGCAAACCTGAGTAAAGAAAGATTGTCACAGCAGCTGTGATCAACATCTGTGAGAGCAGAAAAGAATTATAAATAGATACCAGATGAAATGAAGACAGAAACTGGATCAGGAAGCCAAAAAACTAAATATCAAGTACTTCATTTTTAAAAATAATAATTGAAATCAAGTTTTAGCTTCACCTTTTAAATTTAGTTAATTCCTGAATATGGACAGTAATCATTCACCTGCACAGTAATAAGGTTCATACAAAAGCAATTTTGGATATTGTAAACATAAAGTCACAGAAGGATTGATCTAGAGTGAAATAGTATTAAGAAAATATTTAGAGCATATTCTGTATGCATTTACATAGTTGTATATATCTCTTCATTTCTCAACTAGCGTAAGAAGGAAATCTTTCTTACTACAGTCCAAAATTTCAAGGTAGATTTAACTCCTTGATTATTCTCTGAAATCATAAGTGCTGCTTTTACATTTTTGTGAATTAAATCTCTTCAACATATAGAATTAACTCATTATTTAAAATGATATTAAATAATACACATTTTTATTTGATTAATGTCATAAAGAAGAATAAAACCTTTCATAATTATAGAATTTTTTCTTAGTGTCTGAGACTCTGAAAAAGGAAGTCAACCTTTCTGCAAAGGCCACTGAACTAATTTATAAGTGATCAGTCATCCAAGAAATCTGAAAGTTCTGGCTTTATTTGTTCAATGAAAGGAGATAGACCTTCCCATATTTATTTCATATTCTTAACACATGACAAGGAATTCTTTATACATGATGTGACTAAAATTGCTTACTTTCAACTTCATAAACCAATGATGCTAGTTTCCCCCTATAATATCTGTTAAATGTTTCAATACTTTTACTCAGAATAATGATGAATGAAACCAGTGGAATCAGTCCAATCATAGAAGTGTTTTCTATAGTAACTTTTTTTTATGATAGTCCACAATTTTAATGATCTTTATATCCACTTGTTAAGAAGAACAGAAAAATTGTATATAATCATATTATAGTTGGGTTTATGAATCTTCAAATATCTTTTAGAATGCCCACAATTTATAGTTGTGAAAAAACTTGAAGGTCTTAGAATGACTACCATGTTAAGGCTAGTGCCAAAGACTGACTTTCAATCATTCAATTAGTATCAATTATTATTTCAGGATCTACCTTAAAAAACAAAAACAGAATTTTATAACTTGTTATTACATTGACAACTTTGTGCAACTATCATTGCTATTTGTCTATAATAATTTTTACCACACTAAACAGAAACTGAGTATCTATTAAGCAATAATTCACCATTCTTTCCAAGTCCCTGCTAAATCCTTAATCTATACTACTTCTATGAATTGATTTATTTTAAATATCCCATATAAGTGGAATCATACCATATTTGTCCTTTTATGTCTTGTTCATTTGACTTCATGCAATATTTTCAGATCCTTCCATATTGTAACATGCATCCGAAAGATGCATTCATTTCTTTTACAGCTGAATGATATTTCTGTGTGTGTATGTTTTGTTTATGTGTTTATCAGTTGATGGACACATTTCTACCTTTTTGTTAGTGTGAATAATTTTGCAATAGATCTTTTTTATAAATCCCTATTTTCAATTTTTTGTGTATATACCTGAAAGTCAAATTGCTGGATCATGTGATAATTCCATGCTTTACTTTTGAGGAACTATCAAATTGTTTTACTCAGAAGCTACACAATCTCACATTAGCACCACATCCTTGCCAATACGTCTTATTTTCCATCTTTCTTAGTCATCAATATTACAGGCATCCTAGTAGATGTGAAGTGGTATGTCATTGATTTCAATTCCCATAATGACTAATTATGTTGAGCACTTTTTCATGTGCTATTAGTCAGTCGTATGCATTCTTTGGAGAAATATCTATTCAAGTCTTTTGTCCATTTTTTAACGGGCTTCTCTTTTTGACATTGAATTGTTCTTTATGTATTTTGGATATCAAGTCCTTACCAAATATATGTGATTTATAAATATTGTCTCTAATGCTATAAGTTGTATGTTTTGATTACAGTTTAAATGTGTTTTTTATAAAGTAATTCATGTGAGATTTTTTAATTTAAAATTGACATTGTAAAAACATAAAACTACCAAAGTAAGAGTAAAATTGATTAAATATATAAGCTAATATAATTTTTAGAATTGTTAATGAGAGTACAAGTTGTATTTGAAGAAATTCTTCTTGGATCTCCTTCTGTTAGAAAGAGACTATTCTTATTTGCCTGAGATATATTCATATTCAGTCATTCTAGTAAAATGTTATGAGTCATGTTGATCAACCATTTTTTATGGAAATTCTGCTTAAAGAAAGAGATGCTCAGGAAGTATACAAAGAATGAAAAATTCTGGCATTAGCAAAATATAATTCTGGTACAAGCATTTAGAAAAATATAAATAAAAATTGCCTTTACATGATGACTAATATAGTAGAAAATTATCACAAAAATATTATGTTAAACAAATAACATTATGTTAAACTTTACAAGTACTACTGTTAAATACAGAAGAAAATAATGTGGCTATTAATCACTCGATGTTCAACATTTAGCAGAACATACAAGCAAAACTCTAAAAATAAAATATATATTACAGTATATAATATAAATTACTACATAAATAATATTATGCATAAGGACTCCCAAATGAAAACGTTGCAGAGAAAAGTCTCTATTTTCATATGTTCAGGTGATCATTTCACCATTTCAGCCATCTCTGTGACAAAAAAAAAAAAAACTAATTAAATAAAATAAAACATCACAATATATATGCTGACATTTCTCAAGTCTGGGTTAGGTAGTTTTTCATTATTTAAGTGATTAAAGCAGAAGTTCTTAAGGTCAGAAAATATTCTTGTTCTAGTTTTAAAGGGTTCATAGGTTTACTCTGTCGCAAAATAAAATATAATTAATTATTTGCAAAATAGGGATAGGGATTATTTTCACAGCATTCTGAGAAAATACTTTAAATACTTTTGCATTGATGTAAATGCTCCTTTGTAATTACATAAAGTAAATATATTCTATCCAAAGGTACACCCTGTGCCATGAATATATTTGATAATCTAGAAAAACAGAAAATATTTTCAGTAGAAATTATATTCTACAATAGGTTGGTTTCCTGGGAATTTGGGGAACAAAAATAATTTTAAAATAATATTCATAGGGTGCCTGGATGGCTCAGTCATTTAAGAATCTGTCTTTGGCTCAGGTCATGATTAAAGTGTCCCCCATTGGGCTCCCTGCTCCCTGTTTGTAGCTTGCTTTTCCTTATCTCTCTACTGTTCCCCTGCTGTGCTCTCTCTCTCTCAAACTCTCTGTCAAAAAAAAAAAAAAAATCTTAAAAAAAAAAGCCCACAATATTTATAAAATGGACCCAATCATACAGTGAAGAAATTACTATCATTTCTGTTGTTCAGGTGACTAAGCTGTGATTTGGAGACTTTAAGTAATTTGTTTAGAAATAAAGAAATGGTGTATAGTCAAAAAGAATTCAAATGAAAACAAGCCTAATTCTCCTCACAGTCAGTGCTTCTTTAGATTTCATTGTTTTGCAACAATTAAGGACATAAAACATGTTTTGAGAGATAAAAAGATCTCACTGAAGATTTCTTATGCCAGAATAAAAACAGACAGAGAAGGGCACCAGGGTGGCTCAGTGGGTTAAGCCTCTGCCTCAGGTTGGGGTCTAGGTCTCAGGGTCCTGGAATACAGCCCTGTGTTGGACTCTCTGTTCAGCAGGGAGCCTGCTTCCCCCTCTTTCTCTGCCTGCCTCTCTGCCTACTTGTGATCTCTGTCAAACAAATAAATTTAAAAAATATATATATTCTTGAAAGGCATGGTTATGTTTCAGTCAAGAGAATGACAGACTAACCTGAAAAGAAGGGAATAGACCGCACTTTTGCACTTCCTTGGTTAGACACTTCAAGTAAAACCTCTTCTAAATTGTACCTTGGCCTTCATGGGAATAAAGTGGTGGTGAAAATACATTTAAAAATTATTTTAAAAATGTTTTGATAAATAACATCCATCTATAGTGAATATCATATGTAATGATGAGAAATTAAATGCCTTGTCCCTACCAGTGGGAAATAAATCAAGGTTGTCCCTGTCATCACTTCAATTTAATACCAGACTGATGGGAAAATTTAAGAAAAGAAAAAATACACATGCTGGGAAGGAATAAATAAAACTGTCTGTATTCAGGATGATACAGTAATGTGGTGTCTGTGTAGAAATCTGCAAGAATCAACACAAAAACTCCTAACACTACTGAATATCGCAAGGTTGCAGCACACAAGGTTAACTGAGAAGTTAATTGGTTTCTTTTGAATAGGCAATAAAAAATGAATTTGAAATTCAAAACACAACATTATTTACATTATCACAAAATATAAATTACTTAAGTAAAAAACTTCAAAAATATGTACAGTGTCTATTTGAGGAAAACTTCAAAATTCTGATTACAGAAATCAAAGATCTCACTAAATAGAGGAGTACTGTGATCATGGATACAAAAACTTAGTATTGTTAAGATGTTAGTTTTCCCCAACTAGATCTGTAGATTCTACACAATCCTATACAAAATGCTAGCAAGTTATTTTGTAGATATCAACAAACTGATTCTAAGATTTATATGAAAAGACCCAATGATATTTAACACAATACTGAAAAAGAAGAAAAATAGTCAGAGGATTGACATTACCAAGCTTCAAAACTACCATAACCAGCACAATGTGGTATTGAGAAAGAATAGACAAATAGATCAATGAAATAAAATAAAAAGCACAGAAATAGACCCACACAAATACAGTCAACTGATCTTTGATAAAAGAGCAAATACAAATCAATGGAGAGGTCTTTTCAGCATATGGTGCTGGAGCAGCTGGATATCCACATGCCAAAAAATAATAATAATCTATACAGACATTACATATTGCATAAAAATTACCTTAAAATGAATCAGAGGCCTAAAATGTAAAATGAAAAGCTATAAAACTTCTAGGAGATGATAAAAGAAAACCTAACTGACTTTGGATGTGGAAATAACTTTTAAAATACAACATTAAAAGCATTATCCATGAATAGAACAGTCGGCAAGTTAGACTTCATTAAAAAAAAAAAAGCTACTTTGTAAAAGACTCTGTAAAGAGAATTAATTAAGAGATAACAGACTAATTAAGAAAATCATTTACAAAACACATATCTGATAAAGAACGGTTATCCAAAATATACAATGAACTTAAAACTCAACAATAAGGAAACAAAAACAAAAACAAAAATCCAATTAAAACTGGGCAAAAGATCTGAACAAAAGCCTCAGCCAAAAATATGTACAGATAACAATAAGCATAGGAAAGGAAGCTCATGTATCATATATCATTAGGGAATTGCAAACTAGGAGGACTATACCAATACACACTTAGAACAGCTAAAATCCAAAAACAAACAAACAAGAATGTGAAGCAGCAGGAAATCTCATTCACTGCTGAAGGAGTGTAAACAGTAGAGTGACTTTGGAAGATGGTTTAGTAGTTTCTTAGAAAGCCAAACAGACTTATTGGGTGACTTCGTAATCATGTGCCAGTTTGGTTGAAAATCAATAGCACATTACTAAATGAAAGGAAACGGTCTGAAAAGGCTACATACTGTATGATGCAAAGTATATGCCATTCTGGAATAGCAAGACTATTGAAATAAAAGACAAATAGTTGCCAGCAACTCAGGGTTCAGGGAGAAGATGATCTATATGGTAATGGATTTAACTTGATCTAATTGTAGATTACATCACAATGGAATATAAAGAATTATTTACAGATATGTGCATATATACAAAGCTACGTCTATTTACACTTTATTCTGTCAGCCAAGAGGTCTTGAAGGAAAATGACACCCTGGTAGCAATAAACATGCCTAATACCCAGATCTTGATTTTTAATATCATTAGGTAATAAAAAGAATGAAGGCACTGTAGAGAAACACTGAATTTAGGACTGGTATATGACATATATAAGATAACCCTTGAGCATGTTGTAGTGCCAGAAAGTAAGGAAGTGCTCCAAACACACATACACACACACACACACTCAAACACACACACATACATACACACACACAAACACACATGGGGTATGTCAAAGAGGCACAGGATACAACTGAAATAGCACCTAATGGCCAAAGTGAGAACAATTTGTGAAACAAAATAAATATAGCATTGTTGGATTTTAATCCAAAGTAGAAAATAAAATATCCACATGCTCATACTTCTATAAACAATTTATTAAGTTAGTTACTAAGGGAGAAGAGAAAATATCCTATGCAGAATTCCAAAAATAGTTATGTAGACCTTCACTCTAAATGAAAGAAAGCATATTCCCTATCCCTTAGGTGTGGACTGCACATAATGACTTTCCTCCAAAGAATATAGTGTAAAACTACAGTGGAGAGATCTGGAAAACACTACTTTATTCAGGTGATAAAGGAACAGGTTGATAATGTGTGCAATGGATTTGATGTGTTGAAAATTGTATATATCTGTTTCCTCCCAACAACCCATAATCACAGTCTACTAATGAGAAAAACACCAGGAAAATTCCAATAGAAAACCATGCTAGAATACACTTAATACTTCTCAAAACTGGTAAAGTCAATCAATGCATTTCTGAGAAGTTTTCATAGCCATGACAGCCTAAGAAGACATGAGAACTAATGATATGTGTCATCCTGGATAGGATAATGGAACAATAAAAAATACATGCTGGGGGGAGGGGGATTGGGAAAAGGGAGGTGGGGTTATGGACATTGGGGAGGGTATGTGTTATGGGGAGTGATGTGAAGTATGTAAACCTGGTGATTCACAGACCTGTATCCCTGGGGATAAAAATATATTATGTGTTTATAAAAAATAAAAAAATTAAAAAAATACATAAGCTAAAAATCTAAGGAGATATGGATAAACTATGAACATTAGTTAATTATGACATACCAATATTTGTTAACTAATTATAGCAAATTTACCATACAAATATAAGATGCCGATAATAGGGAAATTTTTGTGTGTGTGTAAGGGGGGGCGTATGTGGGAACTCTCTGTACTGCTTTCTTAAATTTTCTGTAGAGTACTGATCTAAAAATAAATGTACTAATGAAAAAAAAAAAACTACCCTTATTCCACCACCTTCATGCAAATACAGTTTATTTTTCTTTCCCAACAATAATCTATTATATAGTTCATAAAGATACAATGGGAACAAAAATTGTAAAACACACATAACTTCATTTTTAGTGAATCTCCAAATATTAGCTTCATTACAAGGAGACAAATCTGCATTGGTAAGATGAAATAGAAAGTTTACATTTTAAAAGATCAATTGGCAAATGCACAAATCAACATGGCAAAAGAACACTGAATGTTTTCTGGGGGTCACACCATTATTTGAGGGCTTTTGGGAAATTTGGAAATATTCATACATACATAAATCAAATCATATTACATTATACAAATATAAATTGCACTGATATTCAAGATACATATATAGTTAGTGAATATTATAATGAAATATTATAAATGAAATGTATATATTATAAATGAAATCTATGTTTTATTTTATTATTAATCCTATCTAGAAAACAATTAGAATTGTCAAAGATATGGTTATATTTCCTCAATTATTTCATACTGCAAAGATCAATCATCCATTACAATAAACTCCAGTTTATATACCTCTTTACACATAATATATAAATTTTCTTAATCTGTATGTAGATCAATGATATATTTTCAGTCTTTTGTTATAATTTGAATTTAATAGCAATAACAGTTTAATTTTTACTTGCTTACAAATAGTGAGTTAAAAAAACACTCTCTTCACTCTCTTAAGAGTGTTTTTCTCAGTTATCAGTCTGTCAAAAACTCTATGTAGAACCTCTCTAAAAATTGTCTCATTAAAAAAATCATTTCAATGTAGCACACTAAGTCAGTAATCTAACTTAGCTGCGTTATCTTAATTTTTTCTAATGAATATGAGTTTTCCTTTATTACCAGAGCACTGTGTATTCATATATTAGGAGGTAGACTTAACAAATCCTCTCTTCCTAAAAACCTTGTCAGCCCAACCATTAAGAAATTATGGTGCTTTTTTCCCCCAGTTAAACACAACATTTTGTGTATATAACATGATACTTCAGCATATATAATGATAAATTTCATATGGAGAATGCTAGTCTAGGGAGAAAGATGATAAAAGTTGAATGAGGAGTTTTTAATATAAATTTGCAGTAATTTATGTATAATAGTAAGGGTCTCTACATTGATAAAAAATAAAAAATATATAATATTCATATATTAATAGATATATTTTGAGTTTACTATGTAGTTACGTACTTTAGTGTAATTGTTCTTAATGATTAGAGACCATGGTTTTATACTTGAAACAAAATTTTTATCTACAATATGTATGTTTTATATATTCATCAATCACTTAAATGTGTTATATAATAAATGTACTATTGATGTAAATATGTAATATGTAGTATAAATAGTATTATGGTTGGGTACTTTTAAATTGCATGATAGATATTTTAAAAGCAAAATTATACTAGCTACATATTCTATACCTCTGGATATTCAAGACATATTGTATTTATCAAAAACTGAAAGTCACTGGGGAAATTATCTATTTTATATACTCTTCAGAAACTTTTGATTCAATATTTATAAACATACATGAACACTAACACACATATATTTACACATATGTATTCCAATCAATCATTTTGTTGATTTATTTCTGAAAATATGAATTTACTCTCACTGACAGAAACTGTGGCTGACCTATGTTGACAAAATAATTTATTACTTTGAGTTCTTAGCAGTAAGTGAGACAATGCCTTCACTTACCAAACATTTTAGTGAGATTTCAGCTCTGAGGACTGTGAAGGAAGCATTGGTGATGATTCCATTATGTTGAGAATTGGGAGATTGGCAAAGAGAAGCTCCCGGCTCTCAGAGGCAGTAGAGGCAGGAGCCATAGCTCAGGACAGTTTCTTCCATGTCTGTCCGTTGCGAGTTTCAGTGCCTGTGTCTTAAGATAGCAGTGAAAGGGCTTTCCCGAGCATTGTGGCAACATGAAACAGGTACTCTTATTTATGTAGGCTCCAAGCTGGATACTATAGCTCAGCTAGAGGTTCTTTGGACTATGTAATACCCTTAAATAAATTCATTTCTTTCATGGGGGTAAAAAAAGAGATGAGTGAGATGGGGAACTGGAGAAAATACTGTATAATTGAAAATTACACATATTTTCTTTTTTAATAGTATTCTCCTTGTCCAATGCTTTGCAACAAGGGAAGTAGGGCTCCCTTGGGGGTTGTGGGACAATAGCAGCAGACATTTTTGGTTGTCTTAATTTGAGGGGGGTTGCAACTGACAACTAGAGTTTAGAGGGCAGATATGAAACGTGTTGCAATGCACAAGTGAGACTCCTGTAACAGGAAAATTATCTGTTCCAAAGTTCAACAGCATAACGTTGGGGAAGTCTATTGTATAGGAAAAAGCAAAAACAAAAACAAAACAAAAGAAACAAAAAAAAGGAGGATAAAAAAAAAATAGAGCATTGCTGCTATAAACATTTGGGTGCACGTGCCCCTTTGGATCACCACGTTTGTATCTTTAGGGTAAATACCCAGTAGTGCAAATAAGTCAAGCAGAGAAAGACAACTATCATATGATCTCCTTGATATGAGAAAGTGGTGATGCAACATGCGGGCTTAAGTGGGTAGAAGAAGAATCAATGAAACAAGATGGAATTGGGAGGGACACAAACCATAAGTGACTCTTAATCTCACAAAACAAACTGAGGGTTGCTGGGGGGAGGAGGGTTGGGAGAAGGGAGTGGGATTATGGACATTGGGGAGGGTATGTGCTTTGGTGAGTGCTGTGAAGTGTGTAAACCTGGTGATTCACAGACCTGTACCCCTGGGGATAAAAATATATGTTTATTAAAAAAAAAAAAGTCTTTGAAAAAAAATAAAAATAAACCACAAAAAAAAAAAATAGAGCAGATGGAATGTGTCAAATGGCACTTAGACATTTTTGGAAACAATACATCCAATATTCAATTTGTAAGCTTTATGCAATAAGCCGTCTGTTGGCTCCACAAAGCTTAGGTAAAATCTACTATAGATGTGATTAATAGGTGACAGCTTATTTGACATAGAACCAAACAGCAGAAGGACAATGGAGTCTTTAAACTCATAGGTAGATGTGTTCATGAGATTGTAAAAACCCAGGAATGGCAAGACTTGGGGCAGCGCTACGGTTTCTAACATCTATGGAATGGACATTTAATTCCTTTATAAATATAAAGGTCAGTGTGATCTCTACAGGCTGATATTGATGTGCCTGGAAAATGAGAGGAATCAAAGCAATAAGCCAGGAATCATGTGAAGTAAGAGTACTTCCATTCACTGCATTAAAATAGTCAATTGTCAGCTTTTAGCTTTTCATATATGTAAACAAATTAAAATTATAGAATATTAAAATATGATAGTAATAAATTAAATACATCTTTGAATAAGCTCAATTTGGCAATACAGAGACATTTGTTTTTAAAATGACCAAAATGTCAATTACACTTCTCAGTTACACTATGTAACTAACATCTATTGGTTTAAAAGTATATCAAAGAATAAATATCAGTTGTTTATATGATTTAGATAACATTCAATGCTTTATAGTTATCATGCAAATGTAGACCTGAAAAATTAGCTTATTCTTTTCATTAATCGTTGTTTATAAACAAGGTGAACTATCATAGAGCTTTAAATCCTACACTCTTATTCTTAAAATGTCCTATTCTTGCAGTGCCAAAAAAAAAAAAAAAGAGTAATGAGATGGGAAAAGGATAATACAGTGTAATATACATCCATATTAATAATGCAATGTACTCAAAAAGGTAGTAAAAAAATCAATTATTTTTTATGGGTGTTTTAAGATTTCAATCTTAAATGGTTATTTTCAGAATTATGTGTAAATGTTAAAATAACACAGTGTTAAAGGCAGATGGTCTCTTTTAAAGCATATAATCTGCATACAGATTCAATAATACTTTGAAAATATTCACTTAACAAAACCCTTTGTAACTATTAGAAATCTGAACATAGTTTAGCTAGAGATGGACAAAACACCTATACTTAAAACAATTAATTTGAAAATTACATTTCTTATCTAACTCTAATTGTCTCAGCCAACACATACCACAGATACACAGTTCAATGATCACATCCAGATTTTTAAACAGAATGCAGGTTAGATTATTTTCATTTTTCTCTTTAAAAATTGTAATAATATGCAGGCATCCATCAGTATAGGGCTTAAAAGAATTTAAAAAATCCAAAACATGTGGTATCCATCCAAATACTAAAGAAGGTATTTGATTTTTGTGAGTACAGGAACTTAAGTTTTAGATTCCTTTAGTCCATATTGAAGAAAAAATAAAGTGAAAGTATCATATAGCATGTCTACATTGTAACATTTGAATACATTGCACATTTATCTGAGAGGGCTCTCAGATATTATTTCAATCATTTTTTGTTATTTGAATTGATAATTTTGACTACCAAGAGACTGCAAGACAACTCATCAAGATCAGGTGGATTTTTTATTAATCTTTTGAGGCAATTTTCTCCTCAGTCATAAG
Source organism: Mustela nivalis (assembly GCF_964662115.1). Taxonomy (NCBI): domain Eukaryota; kingdom Metazoa; phylum Chordata; class Mammalia; order Carnivora; family Mustelidae; genus Mustela; species Mustela nivalis. Next base: position 78,046,053 of record NC_139023.1, read on the forward strand.
ATTTCATCTATCTTTCTGATCTTGAGTCTTTGAGATGTTAGCCAATCTTCTCACTTTAATATGCACACACATCACTTGAGGACTTTGTTTAAGTGCAGATTCTGATTTAGTAGGTTGGGAGTCGGGACTGAAATTGTGTATTTCAGCACACTCCTGACTTATGATGACTATGCTTCTCCTTCACGCTGACACTGCATTTTTGTTAGACAAATTGCAAAATGAAATGCATGTAAACTACTTAGCACCATGTCTGATACAGGAGACAAAATAATATGTATAAGCTACTAGCTAGCTCTCATGCTTTCAAAAGGATGTATAAATAATGGATGCTAATTTACTCATTATTAAAAATAATTACTGTACCTGTTATCATTTTGCATATGCATCTTCTTCTTTTCTCTGATCTTATTTGTTTTTCTTCATAGTTATTATTTTAAGACTTAAATGAATAATTTTCTTTTTCATATGTATTACTTATTAAGAAAGTCAAATTAATTTGTGGGAAATTTGATTTTTCTCTTTTCTTAGGACAAGTATTATTGAACTGTCATTATTTTATTTCTGAATCATGATATGAAAATATGGATTGCTCCTTTAATACTATCTTTCATATCTCCTTCATTCCTATAGATACTTCTTGGATTCCTTTTTTTTTTTTTTTCTTTTGGTTCCAGTGATAGTCACCATGAAAATTGGAAGGAGTGAATTGATTAGTAGATTCAATAAACTTTGACATTCTCTCCCTCAATTTAGATGCCCTGGATTTTTTAAATAATAAACTTTATTTTTAGAGAAGTTCTAGGTTCTCAGCAAAATTGAGTGGAAAATACAGACAGATCCCATGTACCTTTCACCCCCACTCATGCCTAACAACCCCACCTATCCACATTTCTCACCAAAATGGTGCATTTGTTACAACCCACCCACCTATATTGACACATCATTATCACCCAAAGTTCATCATTCACTTTAGTATCACTCCTGGCATTGTACGTTCTGTGGTTTTGGACAAATGTATAATGACATATTGCAACCACTTTAGTATCATACAGAATAATTTTCCTGCCTTAAAAATCTCTGTGTTCTGCCTATTCATCGCTCCCTCCCAGTAAGCCCTGACAACAGCTGATCTTTTGCTGTTTCCATAGTTTTGTCTTTTCTGGAATGTCATGTAGTTGAATGGCTCTATTGTGTAGAGCCTTTATGATTGGATTTTTTACTTAGTGATACGCATTTATGTTTTCTCTGTGCCTTTCCATGGCTTGCTAGCTCTTTTCCTTTTAGCACTGAATAACATTCCAGTGTCTGGATATATACTATACACTGATATAAATGTATTTATATATACTATACATTGATATAAATGTATTTATTCATTCACTTCCCGAAGGACTTCTTGGTTGCTTCCAAGTTTTAGCAATTACAAATAAAACTACTATAAATATCATGAGCAGATATTTATTTGGATATGTTTTTAATGCCTTTGGGTAAATACCAAGGGGCATATTTGCTGGATCATATGGTATGAATATGTTTAGTTCTGTAAGAAATCACCAAATTATTGGGGCCCCTGGTCCCAATCATGTTACACTGATCTTTTTAACTATTATTTTTCAAATATCATACTGTCTTGATTATTTTAGCTAGTTTTATTAAAAGTTTTATACTTGGGATATAGATTTTTTGTAAAACTAACTCCTTTACATTTCATATAATTGTATAAGTTTGTATTTGTTTTCTATAGTAATGTAATGTTATAAAAAATTAGCATCTTAAAACAATATACATTTATTATCCTCAGTTTTATATGTCAGTAGTGTAGGCAGGTGCAGATATATGAATCCCTTGCTTTAGGGTCTCACAGGCTGATGATAAGGTATTGGCAAAGCTGGGTTCATTTTTGGGAGCTCATAAAGAGAATCAGCTTCTTAGCCCATTCAAGTTGGTAAAATCTAACTCCTTGTGGTTGTACAGCTCTGAGTCCTCTTCACTGCCAACTGGGGATTGGTCTTAGCTCCTAGTAGCTGCCCACATTTCCTCTTGTGAGGCCCCTCTGTTTCACAGCCAGCAATGGAATCTTTCTCTCATTTCAAATCTTTCTCATGTTTTGAATCATTATGACTTTCCTTCTGGAGAAAGTTTCTGATTTTGAAATGTTCACCTGATTGGGTCAGAACCACCAAGATAACCCTTACTTGATAGCTGATTTACAAAATGCCAGCTTAGCAGTAGGTTAAAAACAATGGCATAGGATCTTGGGAAGGCTTTTTTTTTTTTTTTTTTTAAGATTTTATTTATTTATTTGACAGACAAAGATCACAAGTAGGCAGAGAGTCAGGCAGAGAGAGAGAGAGGAAGATGCAGGCTCCCTGCTGAGCAGAGAACCTGATGCTGGGCTGAGCCGAAGGCAGAGGTTCTAACCCACTGAACCACCCAGGTACCTCCTTTTTTTTTTTTTTTTTTAAATAAATCTGCCTACTGTAAACTTTATTGACAATTATAACATACATACATATCTATGTTTTGCTTTTTATCCCCTTCCCCCAGACACACCCAGGGCAGGGGTGGAATTGTTTATATCCCTATGGTATTTTTATATTCTTTCAACTCCATAATTTCTCTTGGAAAAAGAGCTAATTAGAATTTATTTCATTTTCATTTCATATAGCCAATGTCATTATTTTCTTTTTTCTTTTTCCTTTGGGTATTAACTTTACTCTTTATCTTTGTAACACACAAGATTTCCCTCTGCCTTCTCATTAGTGTTTAGAAGAATGCAGAAATCTTATTCTCATTTTGAAAACCAACATTGGTAGCAGGGAAAGGGCTTAAGCAATATAGAAAACTTTCAAAGAGGCACAATTTCTTCTCAATGTTGTGTCATCCTTACACCAGTAACCTCAGACTAAGTTTAAGTTCCTTAAGCCTACTAAGAATTTGCAGAATGAAATACCATACACATGTTTATATCAAGAGTATTAGTTAAAACACTGTTAACACTATTGATTAAAACCAAGGCTCTCAAATTTTAATAATTTTCAGAATCATTTGAAAATCTCATTAACAATGTAGATTCTTGGGGCACCTGGGTGGCTCTGTCAGTAAAGCCTCTGCCTTCTACTCAGGTCATGATCTCAGGGTACTGGGATTAAGCCCCACATCAGGCTCCCAGCTCAGCAGGGAGTCTGCTTCTCCCTCTCCCTCTGCTGCTCCCCCTGCATATGTTCTTTCTCCCTGTCTGTCAAATAAATAAAATCTTAAAAAATAAAAAAAGAAATGTAGATTCTTTGGCTGCATTTCACAAAAATTTCTACTGTGAGAACAATGAACTGATATTAATGCAAGTGATAAACACACAGAAACAATGCCCTGGCCTCCATGTGCGCACACATACCCACGTACTCACACACACCCATTTATACAACACCAGAACACATGTATGCAGTCATATCAAGTGACAACCTTATTTCTCAAGTGAAATTATCGTTTTATTCTACATATTTTATGTTTCAAATTTTCCGTGGAGCTTTTGTTCTGATCCCTGGAAGCAGGACTGTAGACCACACAATTATTATTAACTTCTATCCAGCCTCCAGGATTCCTCCATTAGGCTAGGCACTATCAGTGTTCAGGGAGTATGGTGTTCAAAAGATAGATGACACTGGGAATTGAAGATAAAGCCAAATGTACATTCATGAAAGGTTTGTGTGCTTCACAAAGGACTTTAAACTTCAATCCACAAAGAGAAAGATGCTTCAGTTGGTTGAGCAAAAGCCACTCCCTATAGGCCTGTTATGCAGGATTTAATATATAATGAATGGCTTGCGTGTCTCTAGGAAAAGCTGGTGGGCCGGAGGTTAGGGAAGCTGCCAACAAAGGCCAGGCTAACAGTAAAAATCTTCCTCTGATGTGGTAGCAGGTGGCTCTCAGAACTTGCCACACTCCTGCAATTCTCATGAATAGCGATAAAGCTCCAAGACTTCTCTGCTGCAGCTAAGCAAGTTTTTTGTAGGAACTCACCAGTAAAGCACGGGAATTTCATGTCTGGCCACCTTTCTGGTTACTGATGGGGCCTGTGTACTTTGAGCTCCTAGTCTTCCTTCTCACGTTTCTCTCAGGATTTCTGGAGTATGCATACATTGTTGGTTTCTTTAAATCCTCCCCTCACTATTTTAATTGGATTTTCCATTACATTTTTTTCTTTAAATGACCAATGTTAATTGTCAATCTCCCCTTGCCACCCACCCCAAGGCCTAACTGATGGCCTTACACTTTTATTTAATGGCTTGCATTATAATTAAAAATCAGAAGTGATCTATTACAATGACTGGGATAATTAAATCATCTTATTAGTATATTAATTGAAAAACTCCAGTTAACCCAGTAGACACCAAAATACAACAATCTTAAGGAAACTATTTCATATGGTCTTTATATATTAGAAATATAGTTCTAAAACTTTAACAGTGTTTTTTTTTTAAACAAACTGTCAAAAAACCCTTTGCACGTTCCTGATAAATAATGAAGATATATGAATCTAATTTTTAAAAATGATCATGAATATTAATAATAAATAATTTAAAAAATTAAAATGATTATGAATAAAAATGTTGAAATAACTAAATATATCGTTCATTTTTCACTGATTTTATAAGAAAATGTTTCTGATAAAGTAGAAAAATGTGTGAAAACAGTTATAGAAAATGTATATATTAGTGTATTTTTCACTTTTAACATACAAAATATTCTCTAACAAATTAATTTCTTATGTTATTGTTTAAAAAATGTAATAGACAAGATTTCCATGGCACTCTCTTGAGTTTAGATTTTTATATTTGCTTTGTCTATGTGGATGAAAGGATGAAAAACAGTGAACAGACACTCAGAAAAAATAAATCACCTTTTCTTTTCTGAATATATGTATAACGTTAGGAGAATCAAAGTTAGAATCTAAAGAGCCAAAACTTCATCCATGTTCATTGTGCTAGTAGCTATATTAAAAAGTTTTTGGTCATTGGGGCACCTGGGTGGCTAAGTGGGTTAAAACCTCTGCCTTTGGTTCAGGTCATGATCCCAGGGTCCTGGGATCAAGTCCCACATTGGGCTCTCTGCTCCACAGGGAGCCTGCTTCCTTTCCTCCCTCTCTGCCTAGTTGTAATATCTGTCTGTCAAATAAACAAATAAAATCTTTAAAAAAAAAAGTTTTTGGTCATAATCTGGTACAAATTTACACAAATCATGAAAAGTCTCTAATTTCATTATCAGTTAGGAAGGACATACTAATAAGGCCTAAGAAAATAACAAAAAATAATCATACTTAACTACATAATGACAGCTTTGAAAAATAGTCAAATTTTATTAGTTTTCTATGGTTGCTGTAACAAACCACCAGCAATTTGATAGCAGAAACAACAGAAATTTGTTTTTATTTTACATTTTGGAGGGCAGAAGTTTGAAATCAGTATCACTGGGCTGAAATCTTAAGTGTTGACTAGGACTCGCTCCCTCTCAGGCTCTCAGGTAGCCTTAGCAGACAATCCATTCTTTTACTCCCCAGATTTTGATAGCTGCAAGCAGTCCTAAACTGAGCCTTGCCAAGATACATGTGGTTACATTTAGGCCCACCCAGGAAATCCTAGATAACCTTCCTGTCTCAAGATCCTTACAAGTAAATTGCAGCTGCAAAATCTTTTTATTGTTTGTTATCACATATAGTAGCTTTCACACATTCCAGCGATTAGGATGTGTGCACATTTTGGGAAGTCATTGTATAGTTTACCTTCACATTCTTTTGTCTTTGAATTCTTAATGACTATCAGACAACAGGACAAGAGTTACATAGTAGTTCAATTTTAACAAGTATTTTCACAAAAATGAAAAAATAGAGAGACTAAATAACAATTAAAACATTAAGAATTGGGGCGCCTGGGTGGCTCAGTGGATTAAGCCGCTGCCTTCGGCTCAGGTCATGATCTCAGGGTCTTGGGATCGAGTCCCGCATCCGGCTCTCTGCTCAGCAGGGAGCCTGCTTCCCTCTCTCTCTCTCTCTGGCTGCCTCTCTGTCTACTTGTGATTTCTCTCTGTCAAATAAATAAATCTTTAAAAAAAAAAAACATTAAGAATTTCAGGCATTTATATAAAACACTTTGACATTAGCTTTATGAGACTCTTTTTTTTAACATTTATATCAAGTCTATGGGTCAAAAGTAAATCATAAAATTCAATACAGAAATTCACTCTTCTTAAATAGTTACAAAGTGGTATTTTAAAATATCCTATCTTATTACAGATATTATATTGTATTAATTTTTCCATGATGCTTTGTACTGGGTAAACATATTATTTGTTTCTATGTTTTCTTTGGGGCTAGTTTTTCTTTTTAAATTTATATGTGTGGAATTCAATGCAATCAAAGAGATCAAATTACATGGATGTTCTAAGCTTACCTACTCTGAGTTATCTATATCACTTATGTTAAAGTTTTCCTCTTATAAAAATTTGTAAGGTCTCTTTCTGCCACCTAGTTTCAAATCTTTGATAACAATTTTAATAAAGTGTGAATTTGAATAATTACCATCTTGTATTACTTTTTAAAAATACCTATTACTTTGCCAAGCTATATTTGAAAGCTCTATTTTTAATTTATATATTCCTTATATAACTTTATATTTTAAAGCACAAAAAGCAAAATTTTTCTCTAAATGCACACATCAATGCAAAATTATATGAAAAGTCTCTGGTATAGTGACAAGTTTAAGGAATATATGTTTTCTTTTCTGCTTCCTTTGTAAGCTACTTAAAGTGTATAAGAACCATATTCTAAATTTGCTCTTATTAATATATTAGAATAAAATATCCTACAGGAAAGTTTAAATGTTACTGAAATATTTCAATATAATTCTCCTTCTGAAATATTTAACAATCAGAGAAATTTTAATAAAAATACACTGTGTTTTTAGCATATGAAATCTTTTTCTTTTATTGCAGAAGTAGATATTTATATGTATAGGGAGGGCTATTGAAGAAACAGTTTTTGTCTCTCTACCCCTTCACCAATTCCTTGGACTGAGCTGAGGCCCCACAGTGTCCCTGACTTTCTGTGTCATCCACTATTAGCACTGAGAAAGACTCTTGACATTCATGATCACATTATTGTGGCATCCTCTCCATGTCCTGAGGCAGGTTCAGAAGATGTAAAACCAGACCCACCTTGAACTACTTATATTTTCTAAATTACCTGTTTATGCATAGATATGGACAAATATTAGAAAGTAAAAATAAATTAAACTCTAAAGTAATCTTTAAAAAGGCATACATACATTGTATAAAAAGTGTTCATCTACTCAGGTCCTTCACAATATATCTAAGATATGATATATTGTAAATAAAATTTGCTAAGATCTATTATAGGACAGATAATGAAAAATGGCCATGTGGCTCATTTATTATACCTTTTTGAACATCATTTGTTGGGAGAAATTTAAAGGAACAACTTCCTATTGTCCTATCACATGTGGCACAGAACCCAGAAAACTCTCAGACTGGATGTCAGAATACATGAATGGGTCATAACCTCTGCTCAGTGGGATTTCAGGTTGCTCAACTGAGGAATCATTAACCTTTTGTCTTATATAATTAGAGACTTACAAAAAGTAGTAATAAAATATGCTCTAACACTTGCCTTTGTTAGCTTATTGTCCATGGTTGGTTAAACAGAGGCTGAAGGACAGATTTTGAAATGACCAGTATTGTTTCTCTGAAGCACTGAAACTTAGCTGGATTCAACAGAATTTTTGCAGGAGGCTAACTCTTTGAGAAACTGACATACAATACTCAGTCTTAAATGAAATAAACATTACCTTACATCAATATTTCAGAAACATAGAATACTAATAGCACTGAAATATATATATATTCAAATAACCATAACTAAACATTAATAAAGCTATAAAATAAAATAAATAAGAAAAGAAGAGAAAAGGAGAGAAAGAAAAGAAAGGAAAAAGTAAAGGTGTGCTTGCCAAATTGCGATTTCTTATTCTTGTGTTTTTTTTTTTTTTTAAGATTTATTTATTTATTTGACAGACAGAAATCACAAGGAGGCAGAGAGGCAGGCAGAGAGAGAGGAGGAAGCAGGCTCCCTGCTGAGCAGAGCCTGATTATTCTTGGTTTTATAGATAACAGGAAAACCAAATATATCAAATGTAAAAAGGAAAAAAAAATAAGTATATGTAACAGAATATTTTCAATAATTTGACTGATAATATTTCCTTTACGAAATGGTATTTTGGTATCATTCATTATTTTTTTTTTTCACTTCTCTACACTTCACATGCATCCACTTTGCTCTAACTTACCTGCAGCAGTTGCTAATATAATCCAAGTACATTCATCTTTTGAACATAATCAGCCTTGTAGAGCTGGGTTACAACTAACATGACATCAATGCTGATAGGCTGACTGCATTTCACTACCTCACTGATGTAGATCATGTCTTGCCTTATGATGTAAAGTCTGGCTCATAGATTACCGCTGAGACTAGTCAAGAAACTGGATGGATGTCTGTGGCAAGTTCAACTTTCAGAGTCATAAAGAGTAGGGACTACACCATTACTCTGAAGATCTGGAAGTTGAAGACACATCAATGAAAATTATTGGTTCATGTATTTTTCTAAAGTAGGAGACCTATTTTATTTCAAAGATGATATTTACCAAATTGTACTAATACAATAATTGTACCTGTTCGCTTGTACATATATCTAAGTCCCATGGTACATAGAGCAGATATTTGTTTTAGGTATGATACTACTATTTTGAAGATCAGCCCGTTTATAAGAAAGTTTCTTTTAACTTGTACATTTGCAAGACATAGCTGAGCTGAATTCTTTATCACTGTGCATTCTAATAGAATTCCACTATTGCCTATTTCCCACTGAGTTTGAAAAGAATAGTCTTTTGTTATGATAAAATGCTCTTGATTTTGTGTAGAAAAGGATGGTACAATTTTGTGGCAATGCAATTTATGTTAACAACATAGATGAGCCTGTAACTGCTCTCCCATTAACATTGTTGTTTTTCTCTGTTCACCATTTTCTAAAAAGTCCACCTTTAAGGTTGGAATATTTCATACTTGTCTCCAAACAAAATATGTCTTTCTTTTTTTATAAAAATTCACTTATGTCAGTTGAGCTGTTATTCTGGGTAAGGAGATGGGGAGAAAAAAGTCATTTCTATTTTCTCCTAAAGGCATTTTATTCATGAGCAAAGTTAAATGGCAAAATCTTATTTTTTCTACAAGTTTGTTCATAAGGATAAATGTTACTCCACTTATAAGAAATAGCATATGATAGTGAAAGTGCTGACTAATTTAGTCCAAAATAAAAAAGTCCATTGAAGTAAAGTAGCATTTTCTTTTTTCTTAAGGTGAGTAATTAAAAAAAGTCACCTATTTAAAACTGATTAACTATAAAACTATAATCCAATTTTACTGTGCCTGTGATTTTCATTTTGTAACCTTAAAAATAAAATAGATTTTAAGATATTTTAATAGATTTATAAAAATAAAACATATACTGTAAAATCATTGCATATAGACTGTATATGCATTGATTTTATTGTAGTCTATATATAAGATACGTGTGTGTGTACACACATACAGTCAGTGAGATAAGAAAGAAGATGGCTTGAATAGGTTTTAAAGTGATAGAATTAAATTAACATATAATGTAATTATAGGAGACATTTGAGAAAGAAGGGGATCAGGTGAATGGGATATAGTTAGTGAATAAGATGCCCTTAATATGCCTTTCAATTTGGCTAACATTAGATGAGTTTCTTCCTGACTATAGTCTTTTGACCTATCTTTTCTTGGAACATTTACCTTAGATGACTTGTCATTGTAAATTTTTTCTCTGACCCCCCTTTAAAATATATATAAATCTCTTCTTGCTAGATTTAGGACCCAAGGAATGTCTTTCTTAAGGACCCAAGGCCTTCCTTTGAAATATAATTATCAAGAAAGATAGAGCCCATCTCCTAGTCTTTGTGAGAGGCACAAGCCTAACTTCCTTGGGTGCCAGGTAGCAAACAGAAATAGCGTAATCATAGAAAGCAGCATTTGCAAACTCAGAAATAACTGAAAGTGTTCAGTGCATTCCACTGATCAATCTCCACCTTTGCAGTATGTCCTCCAGTACTTTTCTACTACCTTAGCCTCTATGCTTAGAACACTCCTGACTTCATGCCCGTGGGTGTCGGTGGAGTTGAATTAAATCTCTCTCTCTTATTCCAACAGCCTTAAATAGTCTCCCTTGCTTATTTAATTTTGTCTGATGAAAATTTTCTCTGACATTAGTTATACAGGAGATTCAGACAAAAGCAACACTTTTTTTTCTCTTTTTCTTTTCTATGATATTGAGTGGATAGGAGGCTTATTTCCTTTAACAAATGCCATCTATTCAGTTAGTATTAGGGATTATGGTGAATTAATTGCAAAACTTCCCACAATTATTTATCCCTGTATCAGTGTCTTATTCAATGTGTATTTGCAACTTCCTCTCTTAAAAAGAAAAGTCTAATTCCATACTCTCTAAGTTGGAGCTTGCTTTGTGATTGCTTTTGCCAGTGCAATGTGGTGGAAGTGATCTTTTGCAAGTTCTGAGGCTAGGCTCCAAGAGACATCCATATTATTTTAGGATGATGACACTGCCATGGAAACTAGCCTGAACTAGCCTGTTGAAAGATAAGACACCATTTGGAAGAAAGCTCATTTTCCCCACTCTTGGCTCCCTGAACAGTCCTGAGCAGCCATTCTTAAACAAGTGAGAAAAGCCCACCAAGACAAACAGAGCAACCTAAGTGACCCACAGCTGAACAAGGATGCCTGGCTGAACCCAGATGAGACCAGATAACCATTTAAGAAAATCAGCATCTAAATATGATTTTTAGACTTGATATATTTATCTTGAGCTTTATAAAATTAAGTATAAAATAAATGTGATTTGATATATGCATGATTTTATTTTTAGAAACTGGTTCAATGGGGTGCCTGGGTGGCTCAGTGGGTTAAAGCCTCTGCTTTCGGCTCAGGTCATGATCTCAGTGTCCTGGGATCAAGCCCCATATCAGGCTCTCTGCTCAGTGGGGAGCCTGCTTTCCTCCCTTTCTCTCTGCCTGCCTCTCTGCCTACTTGTGATCTCTGTCTGTCAAATAAATAAATAAAATCTTAAAAAAAAAAAGAAACTGGTTTAATTAACTATTGTTTTCTATCTGAATATGTTTGTGAGTTTAGATAGAAGTATGAAGAGAATACTTGCATCACCTTTGTCAGCTTATCATCTAAAATTTTCATGTTTTCTCTTGGCTAGGCAATCTTTATATTTTCTTAAGAAATTAGAGAGAAAATTAAATGTGTGTGTGTGTATGTGTGTGTGTGTGTGTTTGTGTGTGTGTGTGTCTGCACAGGTCCATGCATTTGTAAAGTAAGTTGTTGGTCAACTGTGACAAAGATTTGAAATTATGTTTGCATAATTGTGTCTTTCTTACATGTATCCAGCCTCCTAAAAATACTTATTTCTCACCCACTGACTCCAGAAATAATTTTTTTGTGCCTAATATATGTCATGTTTAGTATTATTTACTGAGGATACATTTGAAGAAGATATACATAGGCATTGCCAATTTTATGAATGAGATTTACGATAAATAAGCATGCATGACCATTTTAACTCTGATAATTTAATTGTGAAAAATGTTATGTGAAATACAGCATGCAATAAGATTATATAACCTTGGATGCCTTCGGTGGCTCAATTGGTTAAGCAACTACCTTCAGAGTCTTGAGATCAAGCCCCACATCAGGCTTCTTGCTCAATGGGAAGCCTGCTTCTCTCTCTCCCTGCTACTCTGCCTGCTTGTGCTCTCTCTGTCAAATAAATAAACAAAAGTTTTAAAAAATTATATAACCTTGCAGGTCAAGTGGTGTAAGAAAAGCTGTATCTATGTTTTTATATTATTTTATGTTAATTATGTTATATTTATGTTTATATACTATACTAAAACACCTGAACAAACAAAGATTTATGATTATGAGCATGTCAAGCGAGTATTTTTGGAAAAGACAATGGCAGGCTTAAGAATTCTAAGTGGGAAGAGACATTTAAGGAGCATAAGGGAAGAACGTAACAGGGTAGAGAAAGGAGAAACATATCAATGATTTATACTGGAGAGGTAGGCAGGTAACAGATCACAGTGGACTATATATATGACTTAAAAGACCAACAGCTTAACACTTGAGCCACCTGTTCTTCATGCTGAGAAATGATATGAGTTTAAGATTTGCCAATCTTGTGATATAAAGAATTTAAGGCTTAACTCTTACCTTTAAAGACCTAATAGTCTCATAGGGGAGATGAGCATATTTCTATTTTACTTATCATCAGCTGAAAGATGAATATATTTAGGCACACACATATACATATCTTTTCTAAAGGGAGATGGAAACAACAAGTTCACTTTAAAAATATTTAGCAAATTTAGCTTTAATAGTCCTCTTTTCTGTATCAGTCTGGATTTGGGATCAGATTATCGCTTGCCTAAAAATAAAGATAAGTTGGTTATAACTAGAAGCAAATGCTGTTGTAGGAGTAGCACTCATGTTGGCATTTTACATAGAGGCTGGTATTGAATTTACAATTATACTATATTACCAAGTGTATAACTACTCTATCAAATAATTCAGCAAGCAACTAGGCAGAGTTAGGCAAATCTATTTGTGAGTTTGCCAATGAATCTGGCAAAATGCTATGAATTCACCAGACACATTTTATTATCTTCATGGGCATGGAGATAAACTATGTTTTTCAGCTTTACTAACATAAAAAGTCATAAAACTGAATTTTGACCAAAGGAATATGGGTACATGTGATGAATGTCCCAGGCTACATGCCTAAGACCTGTTGTGAGGTCCTGTGCTCTTGGTTTTTGGCTGGCTGAATACAATATATATAGTGGAGAACTGCGAAGCCTAATGAATGAGGGATCCACTTAACATGCTTTGGATTGTAATATGAGAGAGAAATAAACCATTTTATTGTGGCATAACCCTTGACGTACTGGGATTATCTGCTACCACAGCATAGTGTACTCTAACCTAACTTTTGTAGGGTGGGTTAGTAGAAGTATTTGATTAAAATGTTATTATTACTATTATTATTATTGCCTAAGGAACCCATATTTTACATAGCTGATGGTCATCTGTATCTATGTGTTATTTCTCAGAATTCTTATGAGAAATTTACATTCAGAAACTCACAGATTCAAAATTTGGGGAGAATTGGGAGGAATGGATAAATTAATGAGAACTTAGTGGATTTGTAAAAAAATGAGTTCTTAAATGTGAATGATATATGATTACATTTTGGTTTAAATTACATGCTATTATTTTACACAACTACAGTTAAAATTATGATATATTGTATATTGTCTGCAGTAAGTATAAATGTAAAATTTAAGATTTTTCCAAGTGCTTTACCAGCTTACAAAATTGTCTTTTATAGCAACTTTTCCTCAAGAGAATTTGAAAGATTCATTAATTAATTAAACATTCTGGATGGTTAAGTAACATAATGTTTCCATTGATTTTTCAGGTTTAATTAACTTCAGATTTGGAAAAAAAGTTTTTTTATTTTATATAAAATTCATAATTATTCTACCTATAAATTAATGTTGAAATAGAATAGTAAGCTGGTGTTCCAATGGAATAAAAAAGAATAGTAAAAATATAATTGAGTTGGAAATATTTTATGTGTAGTATTCAGTGAATTAAAAAAGGATTTATTGCAATTTTTAATTAAAATGAGAAAAGTGTATTGTTTATGCACCTGGCACATAGACTGTGTAACAATTGTCCTTTAATGCCATTGTATTACAGACGGTGTTATCCTAAGTTTAAATGTAAAGCATTTATTTCGAATTTAATTGCTATTTTAAATGTAATAACTGCACTTAATATGAAGTAATTAACTATTACTATTAAGAACATGTCTCATTTATTATTTATTATATGCTTATCTTAAAGAAAATATGTGAATGTGTGTATGTATATGTAATTAAGAACATATATTTAAAACATGGTGAAATCATTGGGAGAATTGAGAAGTATTAAAACTTTTCTTTCTCAATCCACACATTCTTGATGTGGTACAGCTTTCAAAGGGTATTGTACATCTTTGGATAAAGGAGAATTTGATAAGCTTTTGCTATGTAGAAAAAATGACAATAATATTATAAAATAACATTGACAAAAAGGTAATAATTAAAGCTGATTTTGTTTCTACAATGACTACAGATCCACAAGAAATGCAAATACCTGATTTATAATATAAATAATTGTAATCAGGGACATTTCAATGTTGAATTAACATAGAATGGTATACAATTGTTATGCCCAAATTCTGAGACCCCCCCAAAGACGACCACCAGAGTCCAGAGTCAAAGCCAAACAGCAAGGGTCATTTATTACGAGTTCAAACCCGGACCTCCACACACTCGTTGCCAGTGATGCGAAGAGGTCCTGAGCTCGGGATCACACATCTTTTATACACTATTTTTGGGGAGGCAGGGACTTAGCACACATCATAGTATCTTGTAGCAAATCGCCACATACTGCGGGAAAATCAAAAAGGAACTCTATAATATGACTGGCCCGCTACAGAGCGGGAAAAGCCGGGGAACAGATTATTGGTTAGGTCAAAGGGCTGTCGTTCTTCAAACTGCTTGGTTGGCACCACTAGGGTATGTGTCACCTCAGAATTGGCCAGAATCTCCCTTTCAAGCCAGATGGTTATCATCTCTTGGCCCAGAGCTGAGTGGGGGGTCCGGGAGCAGTCATTCTGTCACGTCCAATTCTGGGTGGGGGATTCTCTGGCACCTGATGGCTGTTATCTCTCAGCCCAGAGCTGGGTGGGGGTTCGGGAGCAACCACTCTGCCAGGTTCAATTCTGGGCGGGGGATGTGTGGTTACAGAGTGTCTATAGAAAGTCTGCTGGTATTTTTCCATCTCCTCATGGGTTAGCAAGCAAAGGTACAGAAGCAGAACTAACAGTTAGGTGTATAATGGTCATAATTTTATTCCCTAAGCATCTCACAACATGTACTATGAAATATTTAGAAAAATTATCAAAGAGTCACATTAATCTCCCCTATTTTTCTATTTTTTTTGAAAGATATATTTATTTGTTTTAGAGAGAGAGCATGCAGAAACATTAGGGCCAGGGGGAGAAGGAGAGAGAATTTCAAACAGACTTCTGAGCTGAGTGCAGAGCCTGATGTGGGGCTTGATCAAATAACCCTGAGATCATGACTTGAGCTGAAACCAGGAGTCAGCTGCTAAACCGACTTTACCACCCAGGCTCCAATATTATTATTTTTTTTAATTTGTTAGCCAGTAATATTATTTAACTATTATTTCTTAGATGAAGATTTTGCCTTCTCATGAAGCTACTACACCTCAGCAACATTAGTGTGAGTTACTACATTCCTTTTAACACCACTATATTTGTCCAGGACTTACAGAAATATACAAAGATTCAGCCTTCAGAATGGGTTTAACAGATCAGGGCATTTGGGTAGCCCAGTTCCTTAAATATCTCCCTTTGGCTCAGGCTGCAATTCCAAAGTCTTGGGATGAGCCCTGCATCAGACTCCTTGCTTTGTGAGAAGCCTACTTCTTCCTCTCCCTCTGCCACACCCCATGCTTGTGTGCTCTCTCTTTCTCTCTCTCTCTCCCTCTTTCTGTGTCCAATAAATAAAATCTTAAAAAGTAAAAAAAAAAAAGATTGGTTTAACAAATCAGAATATTTGGGATAGAGTAGTATTAACTGAGATTTATTTCTATTTCACTCTTTTAAAAGACAACTGAAAATATCAACATTTATCTGAAGTTAGTTTCCACAACTATCTAAGACAGACCAACCACTATAATTAATTTCGATGTTCCTTAGGGATATATAATGAAGCATAATGTTACACATAATATTATATCTTCGGGTAGCTAGGTGGCTTAGTCGTTAAGCATCTGCCTTCCATTCAGGTCATGCTTCTCGCTCTCCCCCTCTCACTGCTTGTGTTCCCTCTCTCACTATCCCTTTCTCTGTCAAATAAATAAATAAAATATTTTTAAAAAATAAGACAAAAGTTGTTTCACTAAAA
This sequence comes from Mustela nivalis, assembly GCF_964662115.1. Lineage (NCBI taxonomy): Eukaryota > Metazoa > Chordata > Mammalia > Carnivora > Mustelidae > Mustela > Mustela nivalis. The sequence continues at coordinate 78,062,262 of NC_139023.1, forward strand.
AATAACAATATCATATCTTCATCATAGACAGCAAAAATTGTTATGTTACACCTTTTTAAAATAATGTGCAATATTGTCTCTTGATTTCCTATGACTTCACTAGAAGTCATAGGACTTCATAAGTTATAAGAACTAACCTAAACTGCAAAACAAACAGAAACTATTGGTTTTTAAAAGAGTGCCCCCATCCCTTTATTTAAATTTAGGCAACTTTTACAACATCACTCTTACAATCCATGTAGTTGATTTCTTTTCAATTTATGTTTCTAAAGTTGGGAAGGAAAGTAGAAAGTCCCTTGTGCTGTTTTTGTTTTGGTTTGTTTTTTCCTTGCTTTTTTAATGAATCTGTTTTTGTTTTTGTTTATTTGTTTGTTTTTTTGTTAAATTCCATTTAACAGTGTTTCCTTTCATTTTCCTCATCAATTGGAAAAAAACACAATATACTGTAGATTGCAATCATTTTTCCTAAAAAAGGGATGCAACACAGTGACTTATTTAAATTTTAGATTGGTGAAACAGCTAAACCGAAAGTCTGGTAATTCGAAACTCCTCATTTAGAATGTAATGGTTTGCCAAGTGCCAGGCAATCGATATGTCAATCATTGAGTACAACTGAAGACAGCTTAAGGGAAAGATAAATATCACCTTCTAATAATTCTTGTTTTCTAAGGATACTCCATAGGACACTTTTTGTACCTTAGAACACATGTATTTCATAGCATGTAGAAGAATTAACACTTTAAATTATGATTATGTTAGTGTTAATTATATCATTTTTAGTTGTAGATTTATTTATTCATTCATTCATTCATTCATTCATTTATTCATTTGACAGAGATCACAAGTAGGCAAAGAGGCAGGCAGAAAGAGAGGGAGAAGAGGCTCCCCACCGAGCAGAGAGCCTGATGTGGGGCTCGATCCCAGGACCCCGGGAACACAACCCAAGCAGAACACAGAGGCTTTAACTCACCGAGCCACTCAGGTACACTTAGTTGTAGATTTTTTAAATGATAGATCTTTTATTTATTTTTTTTTCAAGATTTTATTTATTTGAGAGAGAGAGAGAGCAAGAGAGCACAAGCAGGGTGCCACAGAGGGAGAGGGAGAAGTAGGCTCCCTGTTGAGCCAAGGAGCCTATGCAGGACTCAGTCCCAGGACTCTGGGAAATTGACCTGAGCTGAAGGCAAATTCTTAACCTACTGAACCACCCACGTGCTTCAGGATAAATCTTTTAAATGGTAGATCTTTTTTATAGACCCACAGATCTATGGGGACTTGTGTTTGTTTGTTCATTTACCTGTATTTTGATGTTGAGCCTATCCATTGATTTATTTTTAATTTTTTAATTTTTTAATTTTTGTTCTGGGGTGTGTGTATGTGTGTGTGTTTCACCTAGAGTATGTTTCACTTTTAAGTTTTCCATTTGGTTCTTCATTATTGTATCTTTTATTTTTCTATTGCAACTTCTGATTTATTTGCCAAAATTTTTAAATTTATCTTATTTGTATTTGTAATTGTGCATAAAACCATTTTCATGAAAGCTGACTTACCATTTCTGTCAACTAATTCTTCTTAGTGATTCCATCTACTGATTTTCTTCTTTTCATTTATTTTGAGGTCTTTGTGGTTCTTGCTATACCAGTTAGTTAAAATTTAATCCTGGACGTTTTGGCTATTATTTTATGAGTATTTGGATCTTATTTATGCCTTCTGTTTTAGCTGACTTCCCCTGACACAGCTCAGGCAGGAGGAGTGTTGTCATCTCATTTCTGCCTTTCTGTTTCTGCCAGATGTCAATGTGCCCCTCTTAGCCTACTTTTTATCTTTTAATTATTATTAATTTTTAAGATAAATGTAATCTCCAGGATTTTTAGTTGTACTTGATGAGAAGAATAGCGAAGAAGATATCTACTGAATCTTACCAAAGTTGAAAGTCTCTACTGTTGCCTTTTCACAACAGAGGTAACAGAAAAATTTGCACAACCAGAGCTCAGACACCAAGGCAAATATCTACCATATGAGATATAAGATAATATGGGTAATCAATCATTTAAAAAAAAAAAAAAGGCACAAGTCGCCCAAAATATTTTATTCTATAGAAATGAAATAAACCATCAAGAAAATAAAAGATATGTCACTTTATGTGTCTATGAACATGGTTTCAAAATTAAAAAAGTATATATCTTTATAAAATGTGCTATTATCAAATTCAAAGTCATCATAAGAGGTATATATTCATCTCTTTAAAATATTTTCAAGTACAGAAAATCTATTAATTTGTAGGACTTCAATAACCATTAACATTTAATTTTAAAAGAAATACACAATGCTTTACCTAACAAAGAATAAATATGTTATTTATATCTTTAGTTCTATAATATTTATGAAACAGGACACATTCTGGGCAAAAAGCAGTAAATTATTATTAAAATTTTTGCATTCAGAATGTTTTTAAAGGAGATATCACCTGAGTTAAGCCTTGAGATTATTATAACCTTAGCTTCCAGCTGAACCTGAAACACTCAGCTAAGCCACACCTAACTTCCTGACTCACAGAAATTGTGAGGTAAAATGTGTTTTGTCTCAGCTTTTGAATTTTAGGATCATTGTTATGCCACAATAGTCAACTAATTCAATTGCTTATAACCTAATTAAAAGAAGTGTTAACATGAGAGATTATGGACTCCTTGAAACAAACTGAGGATTTGATGAGGGTGTGGTGAGGGGATATGTTAGCCTGGTGATGGGTATTAAGGAGGTCTGTATTACATGGAGCACTGGGTGTTATATGCAAACAATGAATCTTGGAACACTACATCAAAAATGGTGACTAATGTAACAATAATATTAATAATAATAATAAAGAAAATCTCAAAAAAAAAAAGAAAAAAAGTGTTAAATATTGGTTGAGGATAATAAAATAGATTTTTTTTTTCTAATCCAAGTTTACAGATCTCTGAATAACATGAACACATCCTTTTGGCTCCCAATTAAGAATTCCTATTTTAGGTCTACTCACTTAGAATGAAATAATTTCACCTGTTTAAACTATTTAAATTTGCCTAAAATAACTATATTTAAGTACTTTAACTTCTAGAAAATAAATTAAGCAATTCACACAATGTCAGAGGTAACTAAGATGGATTTGATGATGTTGCATCTTAATTTACCATTTTCTTCATTAGGTGAATATCTTTTTAACAGAACTTTTTTTAATGAAAAATAATTTCTCTTATTATAGCAAATGTCACTTGAGTAGGTTACCAACCATGATCAGAATTTTTCAGAAGATGCATATATAAGTTAAGGGTATGATCATGACAAAAGTTTCTTTGAAGACCTGGGTGTTGTGATTGGTTATAGAGAGAACTGATAGTTACCAGCTTAAAGATAAAACTCAGGCAAAGACAAATAACTGAGGTAACAGATATATTTAAGGAAAAATAAATGTGATTAAAAATTTGATCAGTTTTGGGGTACCTGGGTGGCTCAATCATTAAGCATCTGACTTCAGCACAGGTCAGGATCCTAGGGCCCTAAGATCAAGCCCTGAATCTGGCTCCCTGCTCAGCAGAAAGCCTACTTTTCCCTCTCCACCCCTCTCTCACTGTATCTCTCTCTGTCAAATAAATAAATATCATACTCATACTCATACTCATACTCATACTCATACTCAAAGGGTCTGTCCACAAGAAGATCTAACAATTTTAAATATCTATGGCCCTAACATGTGAGTAGCCAACTATATAAACCAATTAATAACAAAATCAAAGAAACACATCAACAATAATACAATAATACAATAAACACTCCCCTCACTGAATTGGACAGATCATCCAAGCAAAATATCAACAAGGAAATAAAGGTCTTAAATGACACACTGGACCAGATGGACATCACAGATATATTCAGAACATTCCATCCCAAAGCAACAGATTACACATTCTTCTCTAGTGCACATGGAACATTTTCCAGAATAGATCCCATCCTGGGTCACAAATCAGGTCTCAACCAGTATCAAAAGACTGGGATCATTCCCTGCATATTTTCAGATAACAATGCTCTGAAATTAGAACTTAATCACAAGAGGAAATTTGGAAACAAACCAAATACATGGAGACTAAACAGCATCCTTCTAAAGAATAAATGGGACAACCAGAAAATTAAAGAAGAATTGAAAAAAATTCATGGAAAGAAATGATAATGGAATTACAATGGTTCAAAATTTGTGGGACACAGCACAGGCAGTTCTGAGAGGAAAATAGATAGTGATACAAGCCTTTCTCAAGAAACAAGAAAGGTCTCAAATAGAAACCAAAAAAAAAAAAAAAAAAGCCCCACGGGGGGTGGGGAACAATAGAACAAAGCAATGAAACTAAGAACTGGTTCTTGAAACAATTAATAAGATTGATAACCCCTGGCCAGACTTATCCAAAAGAAAATAGAAAAGACCCAAATAAAATCATGAATGAAAGAGGAGAGATCACAATCAACACCAAAGAAATACAAACAATTATAAGAACACATTATGAGCAAATCCATGCCAACAAATTTGATAATCTGTAAGAAATGGATGCATTCCTAGAGACATAAAAACTACCACAACTGAACCAGGAAGAAATAGAAAACCTGAACAGACACATAACCAGTAAAGAGATTGAAAGAGTCATTAAAATCTCCAAACAAACAAGAACGCAGGGCCAGACTGCTTCCCAGGGGAATTCTACCAAACATTTAAAGAAGAATTAATACCAATTTTCGTGAAACTGATCCAAAAAATAGAAATGGAAGGAAAATTTCAATCTCATTTTTGAGTTGGAAAGGAAAATTTTCAATTCATTATGAGACCAGCATCATCTCGATCCCAAAACCAGACAAGGATCCCATCAAAAAAGAGTACTACAGACCAATATCCTTGATGAACACAGGTGCAAAAATTCTCACCAAAATACTAGCCAATAGGATTCAACAGTACATGAAAAGGATTATTCACCATGACCTAGTGGGATTTGTTCCAGGGCTGCGAGTTTGGTTCAACATCCACAAATCAATCAATAAAAGAAAGATCAAGAACCATATGATACTCTCAATAGATGCTGAAAAAGCATTTGACAAAGTATAGCATCACTTCCTGATCAGAACTCTTCGAAGTATAGCGATAGAGGGCACATACCTCAATATTATCAAAGCCATCTATAAAAAACCCACTAAAAATATCATTCTCAATGGAGAAAAACAGAGCTTTTCCACTAAGGTCAGGAACATGGCAGGGTTGTCCATTATCACCACTGCTATTCAACATAGTACTAGAAGTCCTAGCCTCAGCAATGAGACAACAGAAAGAAATTAAAGGCATCCAAATTGGCAAAGAAGAAGTCGGACTCTCCCTCTTTGCAAATGATATAATACTTTAAGTGGAAAACCCAAAAGACTCCACTCAAAATCTGCAAGAACTTATACAGAAATTCAGTAAAGTGTCAACATATAAAATCAATGCCCAGAAATCATTGCATTTCTATATAGCAACAACAAGACAGAAGAAATAAACATTAAGGAGTCAATCCCATTTACAATTGCTCCCCAAACCATAAGATACCTAGGAATAAACCTAACCAAAGAGGAAACAAATCTCTACTCAGAAAACTATAAAGTACTCATGAAAGAAATTGAGGAAGATGCAAAGAAATGGGAAAACATTCCATGCTCATGAATTGGAAGGACAAATATTGTGAAAATGTCTGTGTTACCTAAAGCAATCTACATATTTAATGCAATACCTATCAAAATCGCATCCATTTTTTTTTCAAAGAAATGGAACAAATAATCTTAAAATTTATATGGAACCAGAAAAGACCTCAAATAGCCAAAGGAATGTTGAAAAAGAAAGCCAAAGTTCGTGGCATCAGAATTCCAGACTTCAAGCTCTATTACAAAGATGTCATCATCAAGACAGTATGGTACTGGCACAAAAACAGACACATAGATCAATGGAACAGAATGGAGAGCCCAGAAATAGACGCTCAACTCTATGGTCAACTAATCTTTGACAAACCAGGAAAGAATGTCCAATGGAAAAAAGACAGGCTCTTCAACAAATGGTGTTGCGAAAATTCTGCCACATGCCGAAAAATGAAACTGGACCATTTCCTTATACCACACATGTAAATAGACTCAAAATGGATGAAGGACATCAGTGTGAGAAAGGAATCCATCAAAATCCTTGAGGAGAGCACAGGCAGCAACCTCGTCAATCTCAGCCGCAGCAACTTCTTCTTAAAACCATTGCCAAAGACAAGGGAGCAAGGACAAAAATGAACTATAGGGATTTCATCAAAATCAAAAGCTTTCGCACAGCAAAGGAAACAGTAAATAAAACCAAAGGACAACTGACAGAATGGGAGAATATATTTGCAAACGACATATCGGATAAAGGGCTAGTGTCCCAAATCTATAAAGAACTTAGCAAACTCAACACCCAAAGAACAAATAATCCAATCAAGAAATGGGCAGAAGACATGAACAGACATTTCTGCAAAGAAGACATCCAGATGGCCAAGAGACACATGAGAAAATGCTCCACATCACTCGGCATCAGGGAAATACAAATCAAAACCACAATGAGATACCACCTCACACCAGTCAGAATGGCTAAAATTAACAAGTCAAAAAATGACTGATGCTGGTGAGGATGCAGAGAGAGAGGAACCCTCCAGCACTGTTGGTGGGAATGCAAGCTTGTGCAACCACTCTGGAAAACAGTGTGGAGGTTCCTCAAAAAACTGAAAATAGAGCTACCTTACGACCCATTGATTCCATTACTGGGTATATATCCTAAAGATACAAATGTGGTGCTCTGAAGGGGCACATGCACCCGAATGTTTATAGCAGCAATGTCCACAATAGCCAAACTATGGAAAAAACCTAGATGTCCATCAACGGATGGATAAAGAAGTGGTATATATACACAATTGTATACTATGCAGCCATCAAAAGAAATGAAATCTTGCCATTTGTGATGATTTGGATGGAACTAGAGGGTATTATGCTTAGCAAAATAAGCCAATTGGAGAAAGACAATTATCATATGATTTCTCTGATATGAGAAAGTGGAGATGCAACATGGGAGGTTTGGGGTTTAGGAAAGAATAAATGAACAAGATGCGATTGGGAGGGAGACAAACCATAAGAGACTCTTAATGTCACAAAACAAACTGAGGGTGGCTTGGGGGGGGTTGGGAGAGGGTGGTGGGGTTATGGACAATGGGGAAGGTATGTGGTATGGTGAATACTGTGAGGTGTGTAAACGTGGTGATTCACAGACCTGTATACCTGGGACTATTAATACATTATATGTTTATAAAAAATTTAAAAAATTAAAAAAAGGAGATTCCTATAACTATGATAAATATGATATACACTAAACCAGGAGAGATAAAACCAATATTTACTCTTATTGAATAATTGCATGAACACAGAGGGGAAAATTTTGTTTTATTTATTTATTTATTTATTTATTTAAGTAACTTCCATGCCCAGCATGGGTACTGATCCCACAACCTCTAAATCAAGACCTGGAATTAACAAACTGATCCATCCTGGCACCCCCTTACTCTTCTTTCAAAACATATTGTAGAAAATCATCCTTATAAGAAATCTATTTTTGTTTGTGGCCTATACCATCTTTTCTGTATGGATAGTACATTTAAGATTCAGTAATATAATCTGTTAGGCACAAAAGTTAAAATATGTTTAGAGATAGTTCATTGTCATTATCAAAGTAAATTCTTGCGTCATACATAATGTAATAGTAAAAACTGAACCATTATGAAATATAAGAATTTTAGATATAAATATTTTTTCCAAAATATTTCTATTTCTAATCTAAAATTTGATCATTTTGAAAAATATTATTGAATGACTGGAACTTTTCTAAATAAAGATAGAGGGGAGCCTGGGTGGCTCAGTGCGTTAAAGCCTCTGCCTTCAGCTTAATAAAAAAATCTTAAATAAATAAATAAATAAATAAAGATAGATGTTAACCTTTTAGATATGTTTAGGAAGAAAATAAGGAATACAACAGTAAGAGTCACAAAATATTTCTGTTTCGATATTGCCACTGTTATATATAGGCCATTTTTCTTAAAGGTTTTATTTATTTATTTGATAGAGTGAGAGATCACAAATAGATAGAGAGGCAGGCAGAGAAAGAAGGGGAAGCAGGCTCCCAGCTGAGCAGAGAGCCTGATGTGGGGCTCAATTCCAGGACCCTGAGATCATGACCTGAGCTGAAGGCAGAGGCTTAACCCACTGAGCCACCCAGGCTCCCCTATATAGGCCATTTTAAATAAATTTTTGTTGTTGTTAATAATAGGCAAAAACAAAGAAGCAAAAGCCTCATGTTCTGTTTATTCTTACCATTTTCCTGACATCATGCTAAATTTGAACTGTCATTATGTAATGTATATAAAATCTTCACTGTCTCTAAATTATATGAATTGATGGGGCGCCTGGGTGGCTCAGTGGGTAAAGCCGCTACCTTCGGCTCAGGTCATGATCTCGGGGTCCTGGGATCGAGTCCCGCATCGGGCTCTCTGCTCGGAAGGGAGCCTGCTTCCTCCTCTCTCTCTCTGTCTGCCTCTCTGCCTACTTGTGATCTCTGTCAAATAAATAAATAAAATCTTTAAAAAAAAAAAATAAATAAATAAATAAATTATATGAATTGATACAAATATATGGACTATAGACTATACATAGGCTGTTTCTGTTATACAGTTGCTTTATTTCAGAATTGAAAGAGTTACATTGAATGTACAGTGTTTTGTGTAAAATGTCGACCTAGTAGCAACTATGATTTTTCTTACTTTGACATTAGAAACTATTCAATTACAATAGAAAAATAAATGCAGTAATCTTATAATTCAAAGTATGTAACACATTTGACAATTTCAACTATTTTAAAAATAAGTACACATATACTCAGAAATATGTTTACATTATCATTATCTTTCATTTCAAAATATTTACATTTACTCACACATGACACATACACAAGGTCCAACATACACACACACACACACACACACACACACACACACATATATTAAAAGATTTTATGTATTTATTTGACAGACAGAGATCACAAGTAGGCAGAGAGGCAGACAGAGAGAGAGGGAGGAAGCAGGCTCCCCTCTGAGCAGGGACCCTGAGGTGGGGCTTGATCAGAGGACCCTGAGATCATGACCAGAGCTGAAGGCAGAGGCTTTAACCCACTGAGCCATCCAGGTGCCCTGGTCCAACATATATTTAAATTAATGATACCCTAAACATTGTTAAAACATTCACATAGTCTTTCTTGGAAAAGAATATTTGGGATATTTCAAAGAAACCTGCTGTCAATTGAGAAGAGTAAAAAATAATAAAATATAGAAATAATTAGCAAGTGATTAGATTACTGCACAAAAAATCAAACATGTTATTATGCAATAAACACTTGATAATTTAGAACTGTGATTTTTTTTTAAGATTTTATTTTTTTAAGTAATCTCTACACCCAACCTGGGGCTTGAACTGACAACCCCAAGATGAGATCAAGAACTGCATACTCTACCAACTGAGCCAGCCAGGCAACTCTAGAACTCTGATTTTAGGTATCATCTTCTGAGAAAAATCTTATGTGTTAAGCAGTGACAACAATTCTTTTTCAGGAAAACCCAAACTGTTTTTGATATTGAAATCAGAGAGAGGAAAATTCTTCCTGTGAGTCTTTATAAAAGAAAAATTATATATTGCAATTACTTATGTGTTCAACCACATTTATGGTAAATAATCTTCAAGGGGAATTTCTTACAATACTTCTCAATTTGAACCAATAGCATAGTGCCAAAGTATGGTTCAGTCTAAACAATCCACTTAATATTAGTTTATACTGACCATGGAGTTTGTTGACGGATTTGCTTAGGTCAGAGGAAATTAAGCATACCGAGAACAATGACTGGATTAAATATTCTTCCATTAAATTTCTAGTTTTCCAACAGAAATTTTATAAATGTTCATCAAGAAATTTCTGTTACACACCTAGTATGTGCCTAGAAATCATTCCCTGGTAGGTAGTGAACATGAAACACAAGTCCCTGCTTTCAAGAGGCACATAATAAAATGAAAGTGTGAATGGGGGCACTTGGGTGGTTCAGTTATAGGTTCAACTCTTAATTTTGACTCAGGTCATGATCTCAGCGTCATGAGGAGACCTGCATAGAGCTCTTCACTGGGTGTGGAGCCTGCTTAAGATTCTCTCCCTCTCGCTCTGTGCTTCCCTGCCCGCTCATGCTCTCTCTTAAATTTAATTAGTTGATTAAAAAATGAAATTGGGGATGGAACAATTAAGCAAACAGATGGATCAACAAAAAAAAAGTAACAGGAAATGGCCCATGCCAGACAGAGAATTAAAATAGGGAAATATGATTCTTAGTTACCTGGTGGTTGGTTTTTATTTAGTAATTACAGTGGGTCTCTCTGAGTTGAGACCTATATGAACTAGAAATCTAAATAATAAAAAAAGTTCTAGAAATACAACAACAGGGAAAGAACAATCCAGAAAGCAGAACATTTACTTGCTTAAGTGAGCAATAAATTTGACATATCATGAATCAGAGAGTTTGGAGTAAAAGGCAAGTGGGAGAATAGCACAAGAAAATTACAGACATGTGGTTTGTGATCAGATCTTTAGGACTTTGTCTACTAGGTTAAGGAATTTGTATTTTATTTCCTGCCTTTAAATAATTTTAACCAGGAAAGGAAGCTAGCCTAAGACTAATCATGTATAAAAGTAATTTCATAGTAAACTTTTAAGTTTCAAATAAATAACTTCTAAAATTATTGCAGCATAAATGTACTTATTTAGTGTATCAGGAGCTCACATGCAAGGTAATAATCAGTGTTCTTAAGATATTCTTTCATGTTTTATATCTTTATTTAATAAATATTTTTTCAACTTATACATTCTTCTGTGATCAGGACGGTGTGAAAGTTACAGCAAACACTGTCCCCTGCCTGATAGTATTTCCAGTTTAGTAAGGATGATAAGAAGAGACATAAGTGTAGCCTGTCAGAAGGTTGAAAAATATACTATGTAATTCAGAGAAAAATATGCTACTTTTTTTGGTGGGGAATCCATAAAAGAAATATAAATCTTAATATATATTTGAGTAGGCATAAATCTTATCTTGCATTCATAAAATAAGTTGATTAACACTTTCCTGAACTAGATATCTGAAAAAAAAAAAGTGGGAAAAATACAAAAAAAAAAAAAAAAGAAAAGAACTAAATTGAAAGGTGTACAATTGATGGAAAAATATATGATGTGAAATGAAATGATAACCTGAAAAATAAAATCAAAGAGATTACAAAAGGACTCGAAAGAGAGTGATATATGAGAGAGGCAAAGGAGATCCATTGTGCATACAGTAGAAGTAGCTGTCAAGCAAAACTAAAATCATATTACAGAGATTATTTAAAATTATACTTTATAATATATTTCTTTAATAAATTTTAATATACATGTTGAAGGAGCACATCATGTGTCAATTGCAGAAAAAAGAGATAAGTAAAGTCAGAGTTAAAAGGAGATAAGTGATCTAATTAACAAATATAATGTGTAGATTTTGGATCTTAATGATGAGGAAAAAATAAACCCTAAAAAGGTAACTTTTAATAGAGTGAGAGAAATTTGTCTATAAACTAACTATAAGAAAAAACATATTTTTTTCCCTATTTTTATTAAGTAAGGGAGTATCATCAGTGTAGCTTTTTAGAAAATCCATGGCATCTTAGATATATACTAGATTGCATTGGTATTTAATGACATGATGTCTGAGATTATACTAAAAATTTAGCTAAAAAAAGAAGAAAATAAGATACATGATTTATGGTAAATATCTTGAAATATCTTTCAGCTTAGCTTCTACTCAGCAAATGCTATTAGAACCTACTGGATAACAGGAAAAGAACTACCAAAGGTCAGAGACACATATTCACAAAAGTTGAGAATAGTGCCTGTTCCCACTTGCCTGACTGGAAAGTCTCATTCTTCACTGGGCATAGAGTAGAGTGTAAGAAGGATCCTGCCTCAATAATGAGAAGTCATTAAGTCCTAGAAAAGTTAAAGAAAATACTTTAGGCAGAAGGAACAGAACATCAGATGTAAATATGGATCTATACAAAACAGGAACTTTGAGAATAGTGACTACATGGATAAATAAACACAATTTTTAATAATTTAAATTTTATAAAAAATAAGTGAACATTTAAACAGAAATAGTAACAGTATAGTGAGTGATTTTGTAGCATATCTCTCTTCTCTGGGCTATTTGTGCCTCATTCCATATGTACCATTTTCATTTTATGACAATTAATCTCAGGGACCAATTGACATTATGATTTAATAGATGTGACAATACTTAGCTCACTCTAGGCTGTTCTGGCTGCAAAATTACATAACTCCATCTCTGCCTGAGCTCATAAGGAGCTGTTTTCCAGTAGTGTACAATTTACTGTTGCAGATAGCAGAAACTTGCCTCAGAATGTTGCTGGCATCCCGCTTAATAAGAATAGCCATAAGATTCATGTGATTTCTGCTATTTTGTTTTCTGCAATCTAGGCATAAGAAAATCTTCCTTCTCTAGAGCAAAATGAAAGCCACCAGTTTCTTTGTTATTTAGTAACTAGGTTAAATGTAGAATATACCATCTTCAGCCCACAAAGAGATGTTTTTCAGTGGTTGTTTCTAATGATGGGAAGTGTACAATGCAATAATTTGTACTTTGCAAAGATTGCTCCGCCATTTCCATATTTAATAGTCCATCCCCCCAAAATCTTCACTGATGTGGTAGATGCCTATAACTTTTGTTGTTGTTGTTGTTTTTATCTCTTCACTGTATAGCATGTGTCTTACTAAAATGTGAAATTGTTTTTATGCTTTTTAAAATCCAATACATTAACATGTTGGAATCATCATGGTGGATTAAGTAAAATATAATGGCATTGTGCTTAAAATCCAATTGTTTTATGTCCTATGTTATCATAGGATGGGGGAGTTAAATAAAAGACTTATGGAAAACTATAAATATTATTCTTATCCAATTCCTATAAATAGGAAAAATTTTTTGGTTTTCATTTTTTTAATTTAATTTTATTTATTTTATATAATTTTTATTTTTTATAAACATATATTTTTTTCCCCAGGGGTACAGGTCTGTGAATCACCAGGTTTACACACTTCACAGCACTCACCAAAGCACATACCCTCCCCAATGTCCATAATCCCACCCCCTTCTCCCAAACCCCTTCCCCCCAGCAACCCTCAGTTTGTTCTGTGAGATTAAGAGTCACTTATAGTTTGTCTCCCTCCCAATCCCATCTTGTTTTATTTATCTTCTCCTACCCACTTAAGCCCCCATGTTGCATAACCACTTCCTCATATCAGGGAGATCATATGATAGTTGTCTTTCTCTGCTTGACTTATTTTGCTAAGCATGATACACTCTAGTTCCATCCATGTTGTCACAAATGGCAAGATTTCATTTCTTTTGATGGCTGCATAGTATTCCATTGTGTATATATACCACATCTTCTTGATCCATTCATCTGTTGATGGACATCTAGGTCCTTTCCATAATTTGGCTATTGTGGACATTGCTGCTATAAACATTCAGGTGCACGTGCCCGTTTGGATTACTACGTTTGTATCTTTAGGGTAAATACCCAATAGTGCAATTGCTGGGTCATAGGGCAGTTCTATTTTCAACATGTTGAGGAACCTCCATGCTGTTTTCCAGAGTGGCTACACTAGCTTGCATTCCCACCAACAGTGTAGGAGGGTTCCCCTTTCTCCGCATCCTCGCCAGCATCTGTCATTTCCTGACTTGTTGATTTTAGCCATTCTGACTGGTGTGAGGTGATATCTCATTGTGGTTTTGATTTGTATTTCCCTGATGCCGAGTGATATGGAGCACTTTTTCATGTGTCTGTTCGCCATCTGGATGTCTTCTTTGCAGAAATGTCTGTTCATGTCCTCTGCCCATTTCTTGATTGGATTATTTGTTCTTTGGGTGTTGAGTTTGCTAAGTTCTTTATAGATTCTGGACACTAGTCCTTTATCTGATATGTCGTTTGCAAATATCTTCTCCCATTCTGTCTGTTGTCTTTTGATTTTGTTCACTGTTTCCTTTGCTGTGCAAAAGCTTTTGATCTTGAAGAAATCCCAATAGTTCATTTTTGCCCATGCTTGCGTTGCCTTTGGCGTTGTTCCTAGGAAGATGTTGCTGCGGCTGAGGTCGAAGAGGTTGCTGCCTGTGTTCTCCTCAAGGATTTTGATGGATTCCTTTCGCACATTGAGGTCCTTCATCCATTTTGAGTCTATTTTTGTGTGTGGTGTAAGGAAATGGTCCAATTTCCTTTTTCTGCATGTGGCTGTCCACTTTTCCCAGCACCATTTATTGAAGAGGCTGTCTTTTTCCCATTGGACATTCTTTCCTGCTTTGTCGAAGATTAGTTGACTGTAGAGTTGAGGGTCTATTTCTGGGCTCTCTATTCTGTTCCATTGATCTATGTGTCTGTTTTTGTGTCAGTACCATGCTGTCTTGATGACGACAGCATTGTAATATGCTTGAAGTCCGGAATTGTGATGCCACCAACTTTGGCTTTCTTTTCCAATATCCCTTTGGCTATTCGAGGTCTTTTCTGGTTCCATATAAATTTTAGAATTATTTGTTTCATTTCTTTGAAAAAGATGGATGGTACTTTGATAGGAATTGCATTAAATGTGTAGATTGCTTTAGGTAGCATAGACATTATCACAATATTTAACCTTCCTATCCAGGAGCATGGAACATTTTTCCATTTCTTTGTGTCTTCCTCAATTTCTTTCATGAGTACTTTATAGTTTTCTGAGTATAGATTCTGTGCCTCTTTGGTTAGGTTTATTCCTTGGTATCTTATGGTTTTGGGTGCAATTGGAAATGGGATTGGCTCCTTAATTTCTCTTTCTTCTGTCTTGCTGTTGGTGTAGACAAATGCAACTGATTTCTGTGCATTGATTTTATATCCTGACACTTTACTGAATTCCTGTATAAGTTCTAGCAGTTTTGGAGTGGAGTCTTTTGGGTTTTCCACATATAGTATCATATCATCTGCAAAGAGTGATAATTTGACTTCTTCTTTGCCGATTTGGATGCCTTTAATTTCCTTTTGTTGTCTGAGTGCTGAGGCTAGGACCTCTAGTACTATGTTGAATAGCAGTGGTGATAATGGACATCCCTGCCGTGTTCCTGACCTTAGCGGAAAAGCTTTCAGTTTTTCTCCATTGAGAATGATATTTGCGGTGGGTTTTTCATAGATGGCTTTGATGATATTGAGGTATGTGCCCTCTATCCCTACACTTTGAAGAGTTTTGATCAGGAAGGGATGCTGTACTTTGTCAAATGCTTTTTCAGCATCTATTGAGAGTATCATATGGTTCTTGTTCTTTCTTTTATTGATGTGTTGTATCACATTGACTGATTTGCGGATGTTGAACCAACCTTGCAGCCCTGGAATAAATCCCACTTGGTCGTGGTGAATAATCCTTTTAATGTACTGTTGAATCCTATTGGCTAGTAATTTGTTGAGTATTTTCGCATCTGTGTTCATCAAGGATATTGATGGGATCCTTTTTGATGGGATCCTTGTCTGGTTTTGGGATCAAGGTGATGCTGGCCTCATAAAATGAGTTTGGAAGTTTTCCTTCCATTTCTATTTTTTGGAACAGTTTCAGGAGAATAGGAATTAGTTCTTCTTTAAATGTTTGGTAGAATTCCCCCGGGAAGCCATCTGGCCCTGGGCTTTTGTTTGTTTGGAGATTTTTAATGACTGTTTCAATCTCCTTACTGGTTATGGGTCTGTTCAGGCTTTCTACTTCTTCCTGGTTCAGTTGTGGTAGTTTATATGTTTCTAGGAATGCATCCATTTCTTCCAGATTGTCAAATTTGTTGGCATAGAGTTGCTCATAGTATGTTCGTATAATAGTTTGTATTTCTTTGGTGTTAGTTGTGATCTCTCCTCTTTCATTCATGATTTTATTTATTTGAGTCCTTTCTCTTTTCTTTTTGATAAGTCGGGCCAGGGGTTTATCAATTTTATTAATTCTTTCAAAGAACCAGCTCCTAGTTTCGTTGATTTGTTCTATTGTTTTTTTGGTTTCTATTTCATTGATTTCTGCTCTGATCTTTATGATTTCTCTTCTCCTGCTGGGCTTAGGGTTTCTTTCTTGTTCTTTCTCCAGCTCCTTTAGGTGTAGGGTTAGGTTGTGTACCTGAGACCTTTCTTGTTTCTTAAGAAAGGCTTGTACCACTATATATATTCCACTCAGGACTGCCTTTGTTGTGTCCCACAGATTTTGAACCATTGTATTTTCATTATCATTTGTTTCCATGATTTTTTTTCAATTCTTCTTTAATTTCCCGGTTGACCCATTCATTCTTTAGAAGGATGCTGTTTAGTCTCCATGTATTTGGGTTCTTTCCAAACTTTCTTTTGTGGTTGAGTTCTAGCTTTAGAGCATTGTGGTCTGAAAATATGCAGGGGATGATCCCAATCTTTTGATACCGGTTGAGTCCTGATTTAGGACCGAGGGTGTGATCTATTCTGAAGAATGTTCCATGTGCACTAGAGAAGAATGTGTATTCTGTTGCTTTGGGATGAAATGTTCTGAATATATCTGTGATGTCCATCTGGTCCAGTGTGTCATTTAAGGCCTTTATTTCCTTGCTGATCTTTTGCTTGGATGATCTGTCCATTTCAGTGAGGGGAGTGTTAAAGTCCCCTACTATTATTGTATTATTGTTGATGTGTTTCTTTGATTTTGTTATTAATTGGTTTATATAGTTGGCTGCTCCCACGTTGGGGGCATAGATATTTAAAATTGTTAAATCTTCTTGTTGGATAGACCCTTTGAGTATGATATAGTGTCCTTCCTCATTTCTTATTATAGTCTTTGGCTTAAAATCTAATTGATCTGATATACGGATTGCCACTCCTGCTTTCTTCTGATGTCCATTAACATGGTAAATTCTTTTCCACCCCCTCACTTTAAATCTGGAGGTGTCTTCGGGATTAAAATGAGTTTCTTAGAGGCAACATATAGATGGGTTTTGTTTTTTTATCCGTTCTGATACCCTGTGTCTTTTGACAGGGGCATTTAGCCCATTCACATTCAGGGTAACTATTGAGAGATATGAATTTAGTGCCATTGTATTGCGCATAAGGTGACTGTTACTGTATATGGTCTCTGTTCCTTTCTGATCTACCACTTGTAGGCTCTCTCTTTGCTTAGAGGACCCCTTTCAATATTTCCTGTAGAGCTGGTTTGGTGTTTGCAAATTCTTTCAGTTTTTGTTTGTCCTGGAAGCTTTTAATCTCTCCTTCTATTTCAATGATAGCCTAGCTGGATATAGTATTCTTGGCTGCATGTTTTTCTCATTTAGTGCTCTGAAAATATCATGCCAGCTCTTTCTGGCCTGCCAGGTCTCTGTGGATAACTCAGGTGCCTATCTAATATTTTTACCATTGTATGTTACAGACTTCTTTTCCCAGGCTGCTTTCAGGATTTTCTCTTTGTCACTGAGACTTGTAAATTTTACTATCAGGTGATGGGGTGTGGGCCTATTCTTAATGATTTTGAGGGGCGTTCTCTGAACCTCCTGAATTTTGATGCTCGTTCCCTTTGCCATATCGGGGAAATTCTCCCCAATAATTCTCTCCAGTATACCTTCTGCTCCCCTCTTTCTTCTTCTTCTGGAATTCCAATTATTCTAATGTTGTTTCATCTTATGGTGTCACTTAACTCTCAAATTCTCCCCTTGTGGTCCAGTAGCTGTTTGTCCCTCTTTTGCTCAGCTTCTTTATTCTCTGTCATTTGGTCTTCTATATCACTAATTCTTTCTTCTGGCTCATTTATCCTAGCAGTGAGAGCCTCCATTTTTTATTGCACCTCATTAATAGCTTTTTTTTTTTTTCAACTTGGTTAGATTTTAGTTCTTTTATTTCTCCAGAAAGGGCTTTTATATCTCTCGAGAGGGTTTCTCTAATATCTTCAATTCCTTTTTCGAGCCCGGCTAGAACCTTGAGAATTGTCATTCTGAACTCTAGATCTGACATATTACCAATGTCTGTATTGATTAGGTCCCTAGCCTTTGGTACTGCCTCTTGTTCTTTTTTTTTCCTTTGAATTCTTCTGTCTTGTCATTTTGTCCAGATAAGAGTATATGAAGGAGCAAGTAAAATACTAAAAGGGTGGCAACAACCCCAGGAAAATATGCTTTAACCAAATTAGAAGAGATCCCAAATCGTGAGGGGGGAGAAAGGGGATAAAAAGAGGTTCAAAAAGGAAGAAAGAAACAAAAAAGAAAAAGAAAAAAAAAGAAAAAAGAATTAAAAAAAGAAAACAAATAAGAAAAATATAAAAAAGAAAACTATATATATTATATAAACTAGTTAAAAAACGTTAAAAAAGAAAAAGGTAAAAGTTAAAAAAAAATAATTTAACCAGAAGGCGAGAAAAAAAACCAAAAATGAAAAAGAAAAAAATTAAATTACCTGTAAGACTAAAAAAAAAATCACAGGGAAAAAGCCATGAGTTTCGTGCTTTGCTTTCTCCTCCTCTGGAATTCTGTTGCTCTCCTTGGTATTGAAACCGCACTCCTTGGTAGGTGAACTTGTTCTTGGCTGGATTTCTTGTTGATCTTCTGGGGGAGGGGCCTATTGTAGTGATTCTCAAGTGTCTTTGCCCCAGGCGGAATTGCACCGCCCTTATCAGGGGCCGGGGTGAGTAATCCACTGGGGTTAGCTTTCAGGAGCTTTTGTTCCCTGAGCGCTCTCCGTAGAGTCCTGGAGGACGGGAAATACAAATGGCGGCCTCCTGGTCTCCGGCCGGGAGGAGCCGAGAGCCCAGGGCCCCACTCCTCAGTGCGCCCTCAGAGAACAGCGCCCAGTTACTCCTGTCTGCCTGACCTCCGGCCGTGCTCCTAGCTCACCGAGCCTGCGACCAGTTCAAGGTAACACCGATCTGTGAGCTTACTGTCAGCTCTGTCTCTGTAGCTGGCTTTCCCGTTCCAATACCCGCAAGCTCTGCGACACTCAGACACCCCCGATCCTTCTGTGACCCTGCAGGACCTGAGGCCACGCTCACCCCACGTGGGCTTCACCCCAGTTTAGGTTCTGGAGCGATGTCCCTCAGCGGAACAGACTTTTAAATGTCCTGATTTTGTGTTCCATTGCTCCACCGCTTGCCGGGAGCCAGCCCCTCCCCCCGGGGTCTATCTTCCCGTCGCTTTGGATTCACTTCTCGCCGTCCTACCTTTCAGAAAGTGGTTGTTTTTCTGTTTCCAGAATTGCTGTTCTTCCTCTCTTCAATCTGCTGATGGATTTTCAGGTGTTTGCAATCTTTAGATAAGCTATCTAGCTGATCTCCGGCTAGCTGAAGTAGTCTCGCCCTGCTACTTCTCCGCCATCTTAACTCCTCCTGGTTTTCATTTTTGATGGAGATGGAAGAGAACACATTTTCCAGTTGAAAGGACACATGATATAATGAGTTAATATTAATTTTTAAAAATATTTTATTTATTTATTTGACAGAGAGAAAGACAGTGAGAGAGGGAACACAAGCAGGGGGCAGTGAGAGAGGGGGAAGCAGGCTTCTTACCGAGCAGGGAGTCCGATGTGGGGATCGATCCCAGGATCCTGGGATCATGACCTGAGCTGAAGGCAGATGCTTACCAACTGAGTCACTCAGGCTTCCCAAGTTAGTATTAATCTTAATCTAACAAAGATAGCACATTTGGCAACAATTACAAATATAACTACTACTTCATTGAATTTCTAGTAGTCTATTATCTTTTTAAATTTTTTTTTAATGTCATCCTTTAAAATCAATTTTCTTTCTTTCCTCCCTTTTTAAAGGAGCAGAATGATAAAATAAATGGGAATAGGATGAGGTCTCTTTTTTGAATTCTTTAAGGTTTAAGAATGTTAGTGAACTCTACCACCGTTTTCAGAATATGATATTTTAGATACCCTCTTGGCCACAGTAGGACAATTTCTGGGTCTTTTCTTTGGCTTTCAATTATAATAGGGTTTAATACCACAATCTAAGGTTAAATGTAGCTTCTACCAACTACTTATTATGTTGTATTATATATTTTGGTAATGATAATATGATGTTGGATGCAGTGGAAAAATCTGTCAGCCATATTTGAATTAGTAATCCATTTCTTCACATAGTCTGTATAGACTCCTAAAAGAAGAGTCATCAGGATGCTTTTGACTTCAGGTATTATTGTGAATTCAGACTCTGTATATAGAGGTCTTCAACATGTTGAGGGATTTTATTTTGTCATTTTATTTTATTTATTTTTTTAAGATTTTATTTACTCATTTGTCATAGAGAAGTGAGAGCAAGCACAGGCAGACAGAGTGGCAGGCAGAGGCAGAGGGAGAAGCAGGCTCCCTGCCAAGCAAGGAGCCGGATATGGGACTCGATCCCAGGACACTGGGATCATGACCTGAGCCGAAGGTAGCCACTTAACCAACTGAGCCACCCAGGCATCCCTATTTTGTCATTTTAAATGAGTAACAATGTTGATACCTAAAAGAAAGAGTGCGGTGAGTCGTTATTGTAAATAATTGCCTTAGAAGTCCAGGATTTTTACATATGGAGACCCATCTTCTCCTTGAGATGATGGAATCCACATCTGAAAACTGTCTCAGGTACTGTAATGAATTAAGAACTTTTTTTTTTAGATTTTTTTTTATTTATTTGACAGATAGAGATCACAAGTAGGCAGAGAGAGGAGGAAGTGGGCTCCCCGCTGAGCAGAGAGGCCGATGTGGGGCTTGATCCCTGAGCTGAAGGCAGAGGCTTTAACCCACTGAGCCATCCAGGTGCCCCGAATTAAGAACTTCTTTGATGGGCTTATCAATAGACTAGATACAGTTGAGGAAGGAATCTCTGAGCTTGAGGACACCCTAACAGAATCTGCCAAAACATAAAGAAAACAAAGGCAAGAAAAATAATAAAATACTTAAGGACTGAATGATAACTATAAAAGGTATAACATACACATGGAATATTATTTAGTTAGCACCTGAAAAATTAAACAGGGACAGCCATAACAAAATATGTATGCGATCTATAAGAAAGAAACTATAAAAACTCTGATGAGTAGAAACAAAGTACTGAATAAATGTGGAGATACTCCATATTCAAATATAGGAAGACTCAATATTTTTAAGACATCAGTTCTTCACAGTTTGATCTATACATTCAACATAATCCTAATCAAAATTCCAACAAGTTATTTTGTGAGTATCAGGAAACTGATTCTAAAGTCTAAATACAGAGGCAAAAAACTGAGAAGAGCCAATACAATATTGAAGGAGAAGAACAAAGTTGGAGAATTAACACTGTCTGATTTTAAAATTTATTATAAATCTATAGTAATTGAGACAATGTGGTATTGATGAAGGAATAGACATGCACGTTAATGGACCAGAATTGAGAGCCTAGAAATAACCTCATGCATACATGATCAATTTATTTATGACAAAAGAACCAAGAATATACAATGGGGGAAAGGAGAGTCTCTTCAATAAATGATGTTGGGGAAACTGGGTTGTCATAATACAAGAGATAGAATTATATCACTATCTTATTCATTCTCAAAAATCAACTCAAAAGGAATTAAAGACTTGAACATAAAACCTGAAATGATAAAATTCCTAGAAGAAAAGAAAAGGAGTGACTTCATTGATATTAGTCTTGGCAATGATTTTTTGGATTTAGCTCCAAAAACAAAGACCTAAAAAGCACCTAAAAATAAATAAGCAGATTACATCAAACAAAACAAACAAACAAACAAAAACCATGAAAACACACACACACAATCATCTGATCAGTAAAGGAAACCATTAACAAAATGTAAATGTCACCTATGAAATGGCAGAAAATATTTGCAAACCACATATCTGCTAAGTGGTTAATATCCAAAATATATAAAAGAAACTCATATAACTCAATAACAATAAAATACCCTGATTAAAAAACAAAACAAAACATAGGATTTGAATATACATTTTTTTTCCAGAGAGGACTTTAAAAGGTCAAAATGTATGTGAAATAGATTATCTTCTTACAAAGTAAGGATCACAAAGGTAAAATACTTGGAAATCACTTGTAATGAGAAAATTCCAAGCTATGAGCACTTTTTGATCATTTTCTTTGTATGAGACAGTGCAATTCTGAAGAGTAGAAATGTACTACAAGTAGTAGAGTCAATCATATATAAATTCAGTAATTGCAGAATTAATTATTGATTCTCATTTTTTGTGATTTATTCAGAGAGAATATCAGAGAGGATAAGTAAAGTTTCAGATTTCTGAAATAGTAAAGATGGCCAGGTAAAATAATTTTAATGGTCTTGAATCAGAAGACCATATTTCACATACCATAAAAGAAGAAATAAGGGAGCAGAAGATAAGAAAATTCCAGAGACTGGGAAATTTGAATGAGTTAAAGGAAAAATAAAGACAACATGAGATGTTAAGAATTCAGAATTTGTGGTTTGAAAGTTGTCTACTATTTTTACACTAAAATTTTATAAATACTATGTTTAATTGTCACACATATATTTTATTATGTTCTTTTTATAAATGAGAGTGAGTGCCTTTTGGTTCTTTGGCTAATTAGCTACCTGGCTAATTTACCAGGTGAAGTTGCTAAGGATCTGGTTTTTCTGATTCTAATCTCTATTGCATATTATTGCTGTAGTTTTGTTTACTTTGTTTCTCCCTACTCAATATTTTAAGGCTTGATTTGCATTCTGAAATATTTAAAATACTACATTCTATTAGGTAATTTTATTATAGATATTAATATTTACTCACCCTCTCCACCATTTTATTTCTGTTCTTATTGGTAATTAACAAAGGTATTCTTAATGTTAACTAGCTGCATGTATAGCCATCTTTCTAAAGTTGCAAGACATACTTGGAAATATGGAAACCTTTTTATACCATCACATGGGTGATTTTATCACTTTGGGTGTTATAAAAATGGTTTGTTATAATGCATTGTTTTATTTCTCCATTACAATTGTTTCCAGACTTGTACTGTAATTAATATTTCACTTACGGACATCTCAAATTACTGTTTGCTTTTGAATATTTACAGCTTAAAAGATTTTTTTTTGCAGACAGAGAGGGGAGTATAAATCACAAATACTTAAAGAAGACTTCACTTTAAGAAAACATTACAAGAAAAATTGAGAAAACAAAGCATTTCACGCTGAGAGATTTCGAGTAGTTGTGTATGGGAGAAGAGGAAGATATTTGACAACTTAGCAACTTCTAATTATGCTCTTGTTCTTGTTGTTATATTGTATTAAATGATTTCCAGATCTCCAACACTTCCACTTTCTAATATCAATTCAAACATTATGTATGGGTGAAAACAAATTGATTTGCTGTTATTCATATCTATTTCCTGCATTAGTACAAATAACTGAGAGCTGAATTCCTTGCTATGGAATTAGCATTGCAAGTCATATTTTATAACGCTGTGGAGTTTTCAGAGGAAATGATATGTTGACTCAGTCAATTTACCCTATAAATTGGGGATATAGACTTAGATATACATAGGAATTAAAAAACAAGAAATAATTCTTGTTACTTAATTTTAATAAGAATTAGAATCTGAGACAAAACACACTCTAAGACATTTACATAGAAAGCCACAGAAATTTTCCAACAAGAAATAAATTTTGTAACTTTATCTTTAGTATAAAGTCTGGCTCTTTGTGACTACCCCAATGCGATTTTATTTAAAGTGAACCTAAAATATACTTATATATTTTAATATATATTTAAGTCATGGGAATAATTGTGTTAGAATATATCAATATGTTTATGTGTATGTGCATGTGCATATATTTAAGTGTAGAGATATAGCTACAATTCAGTTATATGTACATGTTTATGTTTTACATATGTATATATATTTATGGTCCATTTATGATGTATCAAACTATTCATTTCTCCATATGTGTACATATTGACAATACAAAAACATATGTAATTTTATTGTATAAGTTATAGTAAAATACAATCTTGTGATATGACACAATCTTTAGTATTGCCTGGCATATATGGTTTTAAATGATTTTAAAGTGCATTTAAAAGATGTAAAGTGTAGCAATTATAATTTATCTTTTACAAGTTAAAAGAAACACCAAATTGAAAGATTCAGTCTACTTAGTTATTAAGGATACCAGGATGAAAACAATAGTGGTCCTTAGATATTACATATTTTTAAGGAAAATGTCAAGGATTATGAAATATTTATATAAATAACCATTTAAAGAAAACATTGGCTAGTTTTTTGTTTTCATTTTCAAGTATTTTTTTTCTTCCTTACATGGCTTGCTTTTAAAAAAATGAACAGCATATAGCATTAACAAAGCAAGTAAAGATGAAATATTGTAGTCCATATACAGGAAAAACTCACTATAGTCAATGGTGATTTTCCATTTAAAGATTATAGGATTGCGTTTAGAGACAGAACAATTTAATGTAATATATTCCATGAATACATAATTTTCACCAGGTCAGCCCCTTCTTTTTTTATTCTCTCTACAATACCCAAATGAGCTCTTTGCTTTCTATTTCGCATCAAAGACAAATTACTTCCTTGCTGTACTCAGAAATAGAAGAATATAATGAAACTCAATGTCATTTAGCAAGGCATCAGATTACAAAGATGGGTCTCTTCAACTAGCTTTAAAAAACTTTCTGAGAAGATGAAGAGCACATGTTTTGTTCCTTTCTTGGCTGGAAGTGGTATGAGAGGTGATGAAATTATAAGAAATTGCCAACCAGATAATTTTTGTAAACATCCAGGAAAATAATTCTCAAATGTTTTGGGTATCGCTGCTCAATTATACAGGACAAAAATCTACTAATCTTTTTAAGTGATAGAAATATTGATTTTCATAAGTTAGTATATTAAATATAAACTGGAAGTCACTGAGATTTTTAAGTTTAGAAATTAAGTCAAGTTTCTCTCTGTCATATAATATTGCAGGACTCCCATGTAGTGCATTTATTCTAAAAATAGATGGGAGTCCCAAAGATTTTCTGGGAGAATAAAGCCATTTTTGAGCTTAACTTTTGCTCTCCAGGTTTTTCAGTTGTTTATATTATTTTTTTTCTTAAATAAATAACTACTGACTTAGATTTATTGTTACTATTTTTTTTTTTTTTTTACTAGATTTTCAGCAAGTAGGTGAGTCAATGTCTTAGAATTATTTTGGCCTCTGGTCTCTTAGAGATTAATACATGAAAGTATGGTCTTCTGACATAAAAATGACATATTTTTGTATTCAATAGTTATAACATGTATTCCAGCCAATCTTTTTATTATGTTAATTTAATTAGTTATCTGCTGCTCATTATTTTGGGCCATAATTCTTTAAATATGTTTCCTATTAATTCAAAAGAAGCTTTTCTTTTTGTAGTCTAGTGTAATTCCTGTTCCTTGTAACTATGCCTACTACATTTAAGGTTATATTACCAGTTGGACATACCATGATTTTGAGCAACTTCCACTCTGATAGTTTTCTGACCTGTGCTTTGATAAATAGAAGTAGATATTCATTTTCCAGTTGTAGAGTGATTCTTTTCTAAGTAAACTCTGAACTACAAACAATTTCAATTATTCAAAATATTTCATCTATTTTGTTCCTTTTTCATATTCAAAATAATGATTTTGTATATGATCCTTAGTCATTTCATTCATTTGGCTTTTTGTGGAGACTGTTGGATACAGATGAAATTAATTGTTCTTTTCATATCTCTTACCATCCTTAGCAACAAACTATTTTTTTTACACCTTTTCCCCTCTGAAAACTTATCTGTACATTTTCTTTTTGAAGATGTGATTATGGGGCCTGAGTGACTAAGCCTTTGCCTTTGGTTCAGGTCATGATCTCAGGGTCCTGGGATCAAGTCCGGCATTGGGCTCTCTGCTCAGTGGGGAGCCTGTTTTTCCTTCTCTCTCTGCCTGCCTCTCTGCCTACTTGTGATTTCTGTCTGTCAAATAAATAAATAAAATCTTTAAAAAAATGTGATTATACACATACATATGTTCATTTGTGCACATTTCATGGCTTAGGGTTTCATGCAGTGCATAGATTAATTTTCAGTAAATAAAATTAAGGTTTTTTTATAATAATACCAAGATTAATATATATACAAGATTAATAATATATAAAATGTATTGAATGGGTCTATGAGTGATTCTTGTTTTGTGACTCAAGCACAGTGATATCTTTATTATATATATCCCCCTAATTAAATCTTTAAAATAGAGAAAAAAAATCAATGATGTAAATTTTAAAATGACAGCCTGGAAAGAAATGTTTTTTATTGAAGCACATGGTCAAGTTTATTTTACTTACTTAGCGTTTATATAGAATCTTTCATGTATCAGACACTATTTGCTTTACAAATATTAACTCATTTATTCCACATGACAATTTTAAGAGGTAAGCTATTATTGTTACTGTGCATTTTTTATAGATAAGGAAAGTGAAGCACTGAGAAATCAAATAAATTATACAAGATCTCATAACTACTATGTGGTAAAGCTGGACAGGCTTGCTACTGAATATACATTCTCACTCATAATGGTATGCAGCCTCTCTTGGCTTAGTCCTGATAGAGCATATACTTACACAAATAGCACTGGCTTTTATGTTTTAAAACAAATAATGGCACCAGAGACCTTGGAAGCATTTGGAGCCCCTAGTTATACAAAGATCTAAAAGACTAAGAAGTCAAAGGCATATTTACATTTTCTTCTACAAATAACTGTGATTTCCCAAAAGAGAGAAGCTGGTGTTAGATGGTGCAAATACAATTACTGTGCCACCAGGGGCCCCTGGGTGGCACAGTCGATTAAGCAGCAGACTCCCTATTTCTCCTCAAGCCATGATCTCAGGGTCCTGAAATGGAGCCCCAGGTCAGGCTCACTGCTCAGAAGGGAGTTTGCATCAGATACTCTCTCCCTCTCTCTCTGCCCCTCCTGCTCATGCTCTCTCTCTAATACTAAAATAAAATAAAATAAAATAAAATAAAATAAAATAAAAACTGTGACCTCCCTTAATGGCATGATAAAGCCTAAGCAAGAGTCCAAACAAACACATGGTATGGGAAAAAAAGAAACTGAATTTGCACTGGAATTAGCTGGTCTTCTCATGTGGCTCTAAACTAGAGAGAACTTGATCTGATAAATCTATGGACACAACTATTAAGAGGGAAAGAAAAACAACAGCAGAGGGAGTTTCCACAGAAAATAATAAAAGATAGGTGGCTCAAACTCAAGTCCCACAGCTTGGCTGGGAAATGTCATTCCCATGGAACTTTCTTCTCAGGGAACACACTAAAAGAACCTCTGTCTACTGGACAGTTTTTTCCTATTAGACATTTATTTCTGCACTTCTTACCTGGACTGCCTTACTCTTTCAATATGAAACTTTTTTTGGACATTGCCTTATAACTTTCTAATTGTTTTTGTTTTATCTTCACCCCTCCTTACTTATACTTCAAGACCCATTTTTTTTTTTAAGATTTTATTTATTTGTTTGACACACAGAGAGCGAGAGATCACAAGTAGGCAGGAAGGCAGGCAAAGAGGAAGAGGGAAGCAGGCTCCCTGCTGAGCAGAGAGCCCTATGTGGGGCTAGATCCCAGGACCCTGGGATTATGACCCAAGCTGAAGGCAGAGGCTTTAACCTACTGAGCCACCCAGGCGTCCCTCAAGACCCATTTTAAATTCCTTCTGAAATCCTTTCATATTACTTGATTTAATTTATAGATATTCTCCTGTCTGAATTTTTAACAGAAATAATACATTTATAATTTAACTGCATAAATACTGAAAAAGTTCAGAATAACTGCTTAAATATCTTAATTTTAACAGGTCCACTTTTAAGCTACCTGTATCCTTGGATAAATGTGAAGTGTATTACTCACAAGAGTTTTTGAGAAAAAAATAATTTTTTATCTGATAGTGTGACTACACATGCTATAGATACTCTAAAAGGTATGGTACAGTCTACTTCTAAGTCTTGGACAACATACTTTATCCTAGCAAAACAGTAATTTTATTTATCATTTCTCAAAATGTAGGTACTATTTTGGTAGGCAGATTAATAGACTCCATATATGACCAATTTCTAATCTTCAGAACTTGTCAATATAGCTTACATGTCTATGATTCTGACACCAATTCTAATACGTGGGTTTTTCTCCCATATCAAGTATATCTCTGATACCAGATAGGGATATCCTGCTATTCAATTCAATTCTGACACCATCTACCTGAAAATAGATCCTCCATGTTAAGGGCTCAGTACTACAAGACTGTTCTACTCTAGTTTTCAGATGCTAATTTCAAATTCAGGTTATGCCTGTGCTTCCTATCTATGGGCTGTAGCCCAAAAGTTCCGATGACCCCATCCCTGGGTTGAATTAATTTACTGTGGCAGCTTATAAGAACTAAGAGAAACATTTTATTTATTATATTATCAGCTTATTATAAAAATCTATAATTCAGGAATAGCCAGATGGAAGAGATAAATAGTGCAAGGTATGTAGGAAGGGGTACAGAGGTCTCAGAAGCCTGTCTTTGTGCTTTATGAAACTTTCATTGTAGAGGAATGATTGATTAAATCATTAGCCCCTGGCAATTCCCAGTGCCTTTCCTCTCCCTGCAGGTCCTGGGATGAACTGAAAGTTACAACCCTCTGATCAGATTGTTGGGTCACTGGCAACCCTTATTAATATAACAAAATATACGTATTAATATAACCTTATTAATATAACAAAATATACTTTTCTTCCCAGCCCCTTCACTAAGGAGATTCAAAGAGCTTTAAGAGTTTTTGCCTGGGACAGGGGAAAAAATGCATATTTCTTATTATAAATCATAGTATCTCAATATAAAAAAAAAGACTTTGCAGGAGCAATTAAATAAAAGCTCTTGAGATGCAGACTTAATCCTGGATTATTTGGGCAGGTCTAATCTAATCAGACATTGTAAAAGCTGAGAAACTTAGCTATAGTCAAAAGAAAACAATTCTCTGAAAGATGCCTTATTGCTGGCTTTGAAGAAGGAAGAAGACAGTGTAGCCAAGGAGTATGGAAGGGCACTAGAATTTTTCTGAAAAAGGCCAGGGGACAAATTTTTCCTGTGTTCTCCAAAAGAAACAGAATTCAGTCTATACTGACTTTAACCCATTGGGAACCTTATGAGACTTCTGACCTTCAAGAACTGTGAAATAGTAATATGTGTTGGTTTAAGTCACTAAATTTATTGTAATTTGTTAGGGCAGCAATACAAATTTAATACAACAATAATGATGATAAAAAATGATTGCCACACCAAACTATGTAAATACTGTGTTGTTCCTTTTATATAGGTTGTTGGTTTTTTTTTTTTTTTTTTTTTTAATATCCTATCATTACTTCAATCCTGCTTTGGTACTTACCTAATGCAGTCTCATAAAATTTTATCATCTATACTTGAAGCAAGGTAAGCTGGAAGTGGGGTGTGAGATTTGAAAAACATTACTTCCAGATTTCACTTAATGGGCAGTACATTGCATGACAAGTAATTCCATGAATTTTCCTGGGCATGTTCATAAAATGTATCTTTATTTCTGCCTATCTATCTATCTATCTATCTATCATCTACCTCTTTATCTATTATCTATCTATAAAAATATTTCTATTGACAGGCTTGATGATGGTATCTTGACACCTGTACAATATTGAGGATTTGAATCTATTGTGTTTTAATTGAAAAAAGTTTTGTCTAAACAGTGAACCTTTCTAGTTTGACACTCTTGTTACCATTTGTATACCTTTTCTTATATAAGTAACCAAATCTTTTTCTCTTTCATTTACTTAATATCCTCTCTCTTTTCAGACATGGCATTTTTCTGAAATAGGTCACCACAATGCAATTTCTTATATTCTCTGTCAGAATTGCAGTTAAATGTGACTAAACTCTAGCACATACAAATATGACTACATTCTTACTAATAATCATGTCATCTCGTGTTATCTATCATAAAGGCTGACTCTGACCAAGCAAAAGTGACTAGCTCCTTTTTATCCATGCTGATTCTGATTTTAAACTCTGTATATCACTCTTCTCTTTTGAGAGGATAGGACCCCTTGTTCTATCTGTCTATCTATCATCTACCTATTCATCAATCATCTACCTATTAAGAATTAATCTATGGAGTGCATCTTTGTTCTTTCCACAGTTTGGAGACCGTGGCCGTTGCTGCTATAAACATTGGGGAACAGATGGCCCTTCTTTTCACTACATCTGTGTCTTTTATATTTTCCTGATAAATACCCAGGAGTGCAATTGCAGGGTCATAGGGAAGTTCTATTTTTAATTTCTTGAGGAATCTACACACTGTTCTCCAAAGAGGCTGCACCAACCTGCATTCCCACCAACAGTGGAAGAGGGTTCCCCTTTTCCACATCCCCTCCAAAACATGTTGTTTCCTGTCTTGCTAATTTTGGCCACTCTAACTGGTGTAAGGTGATATCTCAATGTAGTTTTAATTTGAATCTCCCTGAGGGCTAGTGATGATGAACATTTTTTCATGTGTCTGATAGCCATTTGTATGTCTTCATTGGAGAAGTCTCTGTTCATATCTTCTGCCCATTTTTTGATATGAACCAAGATGCCCTTCAACGGACAAATGGATAAGGAAGATGTGGTCCATATAATACTATGGAGTATTATGCCTTCATCAGAGAAGACAAATACCCAACTTTTGTAGCAACATGGTCGGGACTGGAAGAGATTGCTGAGTGAAATAAGTCAAACAAAAAGAGTCAATTATCATATGGTTTCACTTATTTGTGGAGCATAACAAATAACATGGAGGACATGGGGAGATAGAGAGGAGAAGGGAGTTGGGGGAAATTGGAAGGGGAGGTGAACCATGAGAGACTATGGACTCTGAAAAACAATCTGAGGGTTTTGAAGGGGCGGGGGGTGGGAGGTCAGGGTACCAGGTGGTGGGTATTATAGAGGGCACGTATTGCATGGAGGACTGGATGTGGTACAAAAACAATGAATACTGTTATGCTGAAAATAAAAAAAAAAAATTAAAATATGAGGAAGTGGTGATGCAACATGGGGGCTTAAGTGGGTACGAGAAGAATAAATGAAAGAATCTGGGATTGGGAGGGAGGCAAACCATAAGTGACTCTTAATCTCACAAAACAAACTGAGGGTTGCTGGGGGGAGGGGGTTTGGGAGAAGGGGGTGGTATTATGGACATTGGGGAGGGTATGTGTTTTGGTGAGTGCTGTGAAGTGTGTAAACCTGGTGATTCACAGACCTGTACCCCTGGGGATAAAAATATATGTTTATAAAAAATAAAAAATTATATTAAAAAAAAATTTAAAAAAACTGAAAAAAAAAGAATTAATCTAGGGAGAAAGTCATGAAAATAAAATAAATTATTTTTAAGCTAAAGAAATTTTGGAACTATCTTTGACTTTTCTATTCACTTTTACATATACAAGCAAAAAACAAACTTGACATCATTTATTTGTACTATTTTATGTAACATATTACTATTTAAGTGTATTCATAGTCACAAAAGAAAAAAAATGGCAAAAATATACTAAAAGATATATTCAAGAGTACTCTTTAAAATTTATAAATAATGAAATTTTAATGTGTGGTTTTATTTTATGTATAAAATGCAAACACAAATGTTCATCACTAAATTTATTCCTTAAAAAATGTTTAATTAGAGAGTGTCCAATAGTTATTAGAAACAAAGGCATTAGTGTCAGATTATTAGTTTAAAATCTTGGTCCTGATCTTGACTTGCTCTGTGGTTTAGTATAAGCTTCTATGTATTCGCTCCATAACCTAGTGCCTTGTTGAGTTACTAGAAGATTTGAGTAAATTAATGCACATTAAGTCTTCAGTATAAATGTGAACTATTATGAACTATTCTATAATAAAGAAAAAACTAAAATAATATGAAATATCAGTTGAAACAGATATTAGATGTACATAGTAATACACTGATAAATTAATGGGTAAGAATTTAAAAATCATGTTTTTTGCACTAGAGTAGCATGTGAAACAAATATGATGTGGCATAATACATTAATCTGCCTTAGTATCAAAGTAAGTATTACTTTGCCATTTACTATCAATAAAGAACCACCACAAATTCCCTAGAAAGAGTGAAAATTCAAAACCCATCCAGATAAAAATTGCTTTTATATTGATGCTATCTCTAGGGATATGTTTGGAATTGAATTTTCTTGTTTTTGATCACCCTGACATTATTGTTCATTGGAATGAACATGAGAAATAGCTCATCAATGACAAATAAAATTTTTTAAAAGATTGGAATTTAAAACCCATCCCTGGAGCTTGCCTTAATATTGAAGCAATTTCATAGCCAGGGTTTGAATTTAAGTCCTCATGGATTTTAAGTGAGAATTGTCTTCACATTGCTTACACAATAAAATGGGACCAAATATATTTATATAGTGATACAGAGACTCTGTGAAATTCAGATTTTTCAAAGGAAATAAAAAATAATATATTATGTATGTTCTTTTATATTTTCCTGATAAACTTTATTTTTCTTTTAATGTTCAAGCTTATAATAAGAATTAGTAATAGAATTAAAGATAAGCATATGCTTTATGAAATCTTAGATTTAAAAAAAGTTATATATCTAGTTTCTCATATATTCCATTCTCCAATCTTATTTTTGCCGTAATTTGCCCAATTTTAAGAAACTATATAAAAATATGAGGGAGATAATTAAATCTAAGATGACATTTCATATCAACATTGCATAATTTATATACAAATTATATTTAAAATGAGCACAACAATAGTGAAAAAATGAAACTCTAATCTTTCTGCAGACATAAAAATGATGCTAAGGCAATAGTTATGTGTTCCTTTAAAAATTTTTTAAGTGATCTATTTCATAGTGCATAATGTATTTAGTAGCATAATATATCCATATGTAATACATAACAACATATCATTACTGATATATTAAATTGATATATTTTCTCAGTTCACTGTCCTTAACACTAAATTAGTAAAACTGAATTTTTAAAAAATCTCAAAAATACAGACTAGAAATGCTATGAAAATGTTTCTTTTATTATATATCTACAGGTTTTATAGTAGGCAACATGTGTTCAATGTGTATCTCTAAGAAACAAGCTTGAGACACTAACGCCTCAAGCCATTGAAAGGGACTCAAGGTTAATAATCATTAACTCAATATTTTTTTTTACCACATCTTAGACACACTTATTGTCACAGCTATTATAACAGCTATTATAAATGAAACTAACACTCAAACAGATAACATAACACTTTCTTAAAACATTTTATAGTAAATATAAACAGAATAGAAAGAGATATAAGTACTATTCAAAGAAGTACTTTTCAGGAAGAGATAGGGGCCACACACTAGCTAAAAAAGGAATAATAAAAAAAGTCAAACCAATGAGGTCTGTTTACACTGAAACACAGCATGAGAGAAAAAGGGGGTTCAGAAAGGATAATGTGGACAAGTTGTCATTACACAGAAAGGCTTATTACATTTACACTCAAAGTTCATGGTACTTTTGCACTGAAGTTACATGAAGAAGACATGAGGAGAAGGTTTTAAGCAAGTAAATTACTTGGCTTAGCTTATATTTTAGGAAAAGTTTTGTAACTAATCTGTGTGTGTAGTCTGTTAGGAGTTTATAGACTGAGGGAGGTCAGTTAAAAGACTACTGTAGTGTCTAGAGGAGAAAGTAAAATCATGAAAAATATTTTTTTCTATTAAATTAGAACCCAATGGATAACCTTTTCGAGAAAATATAAACTTGGTAAGAGTAGAGCTAAGAATTGTGACACTAATATCCAATACTCAACTCAAAAAGACATTTTTTCCTGTTATGTGATAAATTCTGGTCTCTTGTTTTGTTTCTGATTCTGATTTCCTTCTGAATGACCAAAATAGTTAAATACATGGGCTTCTAAGAGAAACAGTTTCAAAATTCTGGAAGAGTTTTTAGGAAGATAGATCAATAATGAATTGCAAGTATAATTTATCAGAATTCTCCCATGAAAGTGAAGTAAAATGGTCATCATGTTAATGTTTGTGAAGTAATTTCATATTTATAAAATATCCAATTCTGACAATATACAGTGGTTATGATTTACTTATAGTTCTAGAATAAATCAAATAATGTTCGGGGTAATACAGTACAATGAATAGAAAGGCACAATTCTTCAATTCAAATATTGTCCTTACCATTGGGCAATTGCATTAAATGGGGGGAGTCCTTGGGGCAATTAGCATCTCTTAGCTTCCATTTCCTTACCTATAAAATTGAGATAATAAGTGTTCTTTTTTTCAGCAGGTTATGGTGAGGATTCATCACAGAGTATCACGCGTAGGAATGACAATAAGTAACAGCCATGTCATTATTTACAGGTTTTATATCACCAATATTCTGTTTTGTCATGAAAGTTAATGCATTTACAGCTTCTGGGAATTAAGATGTGGACAGTCATTGGGGAGTCATTATAGTAAATTACTCATATCAATATAGAGTGTTTTCATGATTCTGACAATGATAATCTCTCTTATGAGAGTTATGTCATTTAAAAACAATTTCAATTCTACTCTTCTTTTTGTTTCTTGAAAGACTAACAAATATCCTCAAGAAAAAAAGTATGTCATGAACATATGCACAGCACAGATAACACGAAGGGTTCATGGAAAAACTTAAAGTTTAACTTAAACCCAGTTCTTTCTGATACATGTTCATGATGTTACAATTAATGGGATTTGTTTTTCTTATTTATGGTAAATATAAATTATCTATTAATTTTCTCTTTTATTGGTAAGATGTGATAATTTTTTGAACAAAAATAACTAAAATAAAAGTGAAGAAAGACAAGTTTGTTTCTAGGGAACACATGAGAAATCTGCTTTGATCACAGTTCAAATGCCTATCTAAAATTTCCTACTCAGTATTTTCCCTAATTACTTTATCATTTTAGCACATTTACAACAGAAATGTTGACCCGATTTTTTATACATATTGGCTTATGTTCATAACTGTCCATGTTTTGGACTTCTCAAACATGTGAATACAGACCCTAGTTAGTAGTCAGTGGTTTGATGACTGAAGAAAAAGGCAAAAGAAAGTAATTTTCTTCCAATGTTAATTTTAGATAAAAGTTTGGCAAAATCTCACTTTTATGTCAAAATTGAAAAGATATTTCATGAAATATGATGCAATATTTATTGTTTTTCATTATAAAGGGTGTCTTCTGATAAACACATGCTTGTAGTATGGCCAATAATGTTGTAATTTTGAGAACTATTCATGGGTGGACATATGTTTTCACTACTAATAGGGTATCTTTAACAAGAAAAACTCCAAAACCAAATCCCTAACAAATTAGAAAAAGAGAAAATGCAAAATACAGAAATAAATTATTTATAGGTATCAGAAATGGCTAACTCAAAAAAAGGATGAAAAGGGCCAGGATTCTGGAGATAGAACATTAGAAGGATGAGCTAATTATCTGCAGTGTCATAGTACCTGTTGTTTTTTCAAATCCGTATGTTCATAAGAGGATTTTGAAATAGCAGAGCCTACTCCTTTAGGAACAGAAGGAAAAAAAAAAGGCATTTTTGATGTCTTTCAGAGATAAAATGCTTCCTTTTCACAACACTTTTTAACCTCTTTGCTGTACAAAGAGGTCTAAAAGCTAAGCTGAGTAGAATTTTGGCAGCCATGCCAAAATTCATAGCAGTCATGCCATGGCACTGCAGAGACAGAAACTAGAATTGCAGTCTCCCTGGGGGAAAAGGTCCAAGCGAATGTGCTGAGATCTCAGGAGGAAACCAATCAACCCAAACTTCATTTACTTTAGACAATTATTAGCTTAAGGTAATAAGCTTTCAAATCATTTTACTTAGTAAAGGAAATAAAGAACCATCTCTAGAGAAAGATCACTTCATTTAGGACCTATACATTTATAAAAAGATACTGACACAAAATTAAAAAAAAAAATTACTCAGCATTCGAACAGTTTAGGGCCATATGGCCAGAAGTTGAGGACTATAAGAAAATAAACAAACAAAAAAACCCCAAAAAAACAAATAAAAAAATTAAAAATAGACTCACACATGGTCCAGTTATGTAAGATAGCACTCATGATTTAAAATATAGTTAGTATGTCAAAGGAAATAGAGAACCCATCATTTTCAAAACTAGTTAAAAGTATGGAGAAAATTAAATATAGAAATGTTTGAAACATATCAAATAAAAATTCTGGATTTGAAAATATGTATTTGAAAATCAGAATTCATGGAAGATGGTTAGGACATGAGAAAATAAAAATGGGATTTTTGAAACTGAAAATAGACAAATAGAAAATATCTACATTGAAAGAGACAAAGAAAAGAATGCTGATTTAAATAACAAACATATGTAGGAGTGTTCTCAATGTATCAGGAAAAATGGTAATCCTTTAAGAAGTATGTATTGGAAATTATCTTCATTACTTTGGGTATATGCAAATGTTTATTAGGATAAAGGAAAGGTAAACAATTTTAATATGTAATGTTACACCATTCTTAACGTTGTTTTCAATAGTCAAAAATTATATGAATTGAAAATTATGAATTAAGTTAAAATCTCACTTGTATTGACAAAATTTAAAGAGGTCCTACATTTCATATGCCAAATATCATAATAATTTTGTTCTGAATCTGTTAAAAGGATTCACAAGAATTCTGGGACATATTTGTTAAGTAATGTAAAAGATGCAGACTGATACACCTGTATTGTATTTGAGATTCCAACTGACTATAAGTAGCATTCTTGTTCAATGGCATGATTTTTTCCAAAATAGTGAGATATTCTTGGTAAACATATTTTTAAAAACAATTTTCATGTTAGCTTTAATTCTGAAAATGCCAATGAATATTAAAACTATTCAAATTATGTTATTTGGATCCAGGAACAAAGTTAAATTTTAGGTTTGGATAATTTGCTCAAGGGACAGGACAATTCTCTTTTATGTTGAATTGTCCCAAACCCAGGACATCTAGTATTTCAAGGATAAACAGCCACCAGAATAAATAGCAGTTGGGCCCCTTTAATCACTAGGACAACAAAATATCAATTTACAAATTTCCAAATCCTCTACAGGACATGGAAACTCCCTATCTTCCCAGACCCATGCTGAGAATTACTCTCTTTGGGGATATTTTAGGTCAATTTTCAAGGGGCTGAAGTACCTTAATTTCTCAATCATAATCTTTTAATCTTCTCCTCTCAAGCTCATTCAGTGATTTGGAAAAAAAAAAAAATAGGTGTATATTGAAAACATGGCCTCATTCCAAGTAATTGTTAATCATCACCACCAGAATTCAGATCTTTCCACTTAGGCTACCAAAGTAACTACTGAATCCTTTTTTCTGCTTTTCCCTAACTCCCCATTGGATCCCCAAATCAATTCTCTATGAAACAAGAGGAAGCTTCCTTTTTTTTTATCTTTAATTACATTATGTCCCTTCTTTAATCTTCTCTCTTCAAAGTCTTTCCTTCCACCTGTATAAAATTATAAATTCTTCATTTGTCTTGCAAGTGCCACAATAACTTGCTTCTATATACTTCTGTCAAACCTATGTTCTATTGTTCTTCCACTGATTACCCACAGACACACTGACCTTCATATTCTCCATGCAAACATGAGGTTCAGGAATCCTGGGGTGCTCCCTTTCTTCCCAGATTCCTAAAATGTGCCTTCCTAAGTTATACACTTGGGTAGGTGCCTTGTTTGAATCAAGTCAGGTCAAATAGCATCTCTTCTGTCTAAACCAGAACTCAATCCACTTAGCAAGAATAATTTTCCTTCACAGAACCTATTATTAACTGGCATTATATAATGTATTTATTTATTCATCTGTTATATTCTGTATTCTCCTCTAGATGCAATCTTCAAAAGGCAGAAAAATGATCTGATTGTAATCTGTTATATCCCTGGTACCGAAAATACTACCAATAAATGATATGCATTTAAAAAATGTTAAGTCCTGGTATAAATAAGTTACTAGTCTCTTTTCTCTAAACTTCAGGAAAAATAGTCTAATTCAATGAATATTAAAAGTATAAGATATTTTCCTTGAAATGATTTCCAATCTTTCTATTAAGAGAAAAGTTCTTTCTCTTTCTTTTCCCACTTGACTACACAATATATCATTTTATGAGATCATAAAGTAATATATATTTTTAGTCCCAAGAAGAATTTATCCATTCTGAAACCTTTAGTCTGATAGCTATTGTTTTAATATTTGCTAAAGCAAATCTTCTAAGCCTCTTCTATTGGAAAGATTTTTTTTTAATGCTTTATTTGTATTCCTCTTTAAATGAGTAAAGGGAATAATCTGTCCACAAAAGACTTAGAGTAACTCTGATTCCAATGGGAAATTGAATATTTTTAATAAAATATTGCAGTATGTTATTTTACATTTCATGTTATGTGATCTGTAATATAAAAATTCCTGTCTGGGTATTAAGAAACAAGAACACCCTGAAAATATCCTTCAGGTCACACAAAGGTAATGCAAAGTCAATAAAATTGCTTCATAATTTTGAGACTTCCCAAAGGTTTTGGCAGAGAGTTAAGTTTTTCATAAGATGAGAGAATATGTCCTATGCAGAGAAATTGAATCTATGCGTCAGAAATGCATAGTTTCAGAAGCTTGTAGTATTCTAATCATGACTTCATCATTTCACTTATTGGAACTGTCACAGATCTATAATAATTTAATCTTCCAATCATTGAGCTATCTTACCTCTAAATAATACAATTCTACTTTTCCACAGAGATATAAATTAAAGAACAAGATCTTTTAAAATAGATAACAAAGAGAGAAAGAAATAGTGTAGATGATAACAGTCTGTCAATCCATAAACTTTGAGTGGAGATGTCCATAATTCAATACTCATTCACCAATGAGGACATTTATTATTTTATTATTATTATTACTAAGGGCAGGAAAAGATAGGTTTGCATGTGTACTTACATTAAAATAACTAACTTGAAAAAGAAATTCTCATAGTAATTTTGACATGTACTGCAGTGTAAGTTTTATTTTCTCTTCTGATTTTTACATTACTTCCCCGAAGATACTGACTTCCTTTATGAAAACTGAATAACTTCATTTACTTAAACCACCACAGGGAACAACATAAGAATGGCAATTTCAGATTTTCATAGTTTTTTATTGTTGGTTTACTGCTTACAATTAGCATGTCTGTGCTCTGTGCCAAAAGTTGTTCATTCGTTTGCTTGTATTTTTGTCAGTGAGTAGCTGAAAATTTCAGAAATACATACATAACATTTATTGTAATTCTGTTAAAAGTATGAGTCCAAATATTATAAATTAAACTATTATTTTCTCAAGAAATAAATACCAACAGTGAGTGCTCATATTTTATTCATGATATGTGTGTGTTTGCAGCATTACGAACTTTGAGTCATTTTCTTTTTAAATTTTATGTCAAATAAAGTTTAGATTATGTAGTAAGTTATATTTTAATGTGCAATTTTAATGCATAATAAGAAAAATATTCCTTTTAAGATAAACTCACCAACTATAATTTAATAGTAAATCAAGCATAGCATTTGTGAATATGCATGTATAATTAATTTATAGAAGTTAATATGTTCTTATTATTTATATATTAATTATTATATATAACTTATTTGTTAAAACTGCTCAGAGACTAAGGCATGTATGGATTTATTTTAATTGGATTACTTAATATAATTTAATAAATGTTTATGTTCTAATAAATGTTGCTTTAGTTTATAAATAAATTTTATTTTTAAATATTTTTAAAATTTTTATTTATTTATTTGAGACAGAGAAAGCACAAGCAAGGAGGAAGGTCAGAGGGAGAGGGGGAAGACGACTCCCTGCTGAGCACGAAGCCTGATAGTGGGTTTGATCCCAGGACTCTGAGATCATGACCTGAACTGAAGGTTGCCTCTTAAAGGACTGGAGCCACCCAGGTGCCCCTATAAGTTCATTTAAAAATTTAATGTCTATAAAACCTTAGAAAGAGTTATAAGTGGGAAAAATCCATAATTTTTGTTAAGTATGTTAGCTATATATATTTTTGACTTCCTAGAAATTGATATCACAAATCCAAAGGTTTAAGATATACCTACAAATATATTAACAAATACAGGAAAGTAATATTTAGTCAGTTGTTCATACACCAAAAAAAGTATGTCTTAATTATTTTTATTTTAGCTCATTTGCATTTGGAAATATTTATAATCTAAGTATTAAATAATTGGTATGTATTTAAATTATTACTGTGTGCAATCTGCAATGACGAATTATTATTAAGTCTGGATACTGCCCTTCCAAAGATTACTATTTAGTTAGTAAGACAGAATACACCCTTAAAACATTTAATACATTAAAATTTTATGAAAAACATATTTAATTAGAAAATAGCATCTAAAAATGTTAACTCACTTTTAAGGGACTTTTAAAAACTTTCTTTGACAATGCAAGTTTCTGGATAGCAAGGATATTTGATAACTGCTTTATAATATTTCTCCTATAATGATGCTCAGCTTACAAGCACTTTTTCAATGATGAAGGCTTTGGTCAGCATCCCTGCCTCCCACTACACATTCTTTCACACAAAAAGAGAAAACTGCAAGCTTATATCTCAACATATCTCAAATCTATTTCCACTGCTAAGATGATAAACTTCTAATTTTATTTCCCATTCAGGTTTAAAGCTTTATTTAGTTTCTAAGTAGCAAGAAGTCTACATTTTATTGCCTGAATTATGCAATGAAGTGGTAAAATATCTAAACTTCCCCCTTACATACAAGTGTAAGAAACAAAAAATTGGGTAAGAGATGGAAAAATCTCAGCACAGGCGGGAATATAACACAAATGTGGGTGAAGGGCTCACCCTAAGAAAGGATCATACTCTGTATCTGCCCTAGTCCTCTATGTCACTGCTAATTCAGTTTTGAACTTCTGAAGCTCTCTTATAAGAAATTATACTTAAATATTGTTTGTACTCTTTATGGAATTTTAAAGTTTTCAACAAGTGAAAATATAAATACATTTGCACCAAATAATAAATATGAGATTATCCAATGATAATACATTATTGTAAGAAGATTTTTTCTCAAATTATTTAATTCTTTTATATCTGCATAAAGATATTTTGCCTTTACAATCCATCTATGTATAAGAGATTTTCTCAAATTATTATTTATTTGATGTAATTTTTACATGAACAGTTAAATTCTCAAACTGCCAAGCAAAATATTGTTTGGCAAGGTGACACCGTTGAGAAAGAAATGTTTTTAGTATTTGAAGAAGAAATTATATAATCCTTTGCAAAATTTGTTAAATATTCTAGCTCAAAAATAAGCTTTGAATTTCCCTTCAATTTTGAAAAATTGAGAAGTGATTTTCTTGAAATATAATTATAAATAACAAAATATGTAAGTAGAGTATAATTGAGAAGCTTGAAGACCCTTAATTATAGTGGTGCAAATGTGGCATTATAAAACTTGAATTGCAGCCTAATTATTACTTCTTTTTTTCATCTTAAGAAATTGCTGACAAATGGTTTATAGTTTTAACTTAAGAAACTAGAATAAAATTTAGAATTAAAGATACAGTGGCTCAAAAAGCATGTTGACGTATGCTATCTATTTAGCTCTGAAACATATTATGAAATTTTAAAAAACACAGCATAAATTTGTACTTGAAGTGTATATGTGAATCATAGTAAGGAAGAACACATTTTTATTAATTAAATAGAACACTTGTAAATTCTGATTTTGCTTTCTATGGCTTCTCTTTCTTATGAGTAATTGTATATGGTGTGTGTGCATAAATGTCAATTATGTTTATGCTATTTCTTTTTTTAAAAGATTTTATTTATTTATTTGACAAATAGAGATTATCAGTAGGCAGAGGCAGGCAGAGAGACAGAGGAAGGGAAGCAGGTTCCCCGCTGAGCAGAGAGACCTATGCAGGGCACAATCCCAGGACCCTGAGAGGCAGAGGCACAGCCCACTGAGCTACCCAGGCGCCCCTGTTTATGCAATTTTTAATAAATATATGTTAAATACCTCTATATATTATCTGTATATTTATTAACTACATATTATGAATGGTATTATATCATATATACTTAGCACTATATAACAAAGTGGTTTATGCGGATAGAAATTCTAACACAATGTAATTTTTATTGATATATGTACGCATGTACACACACACACACAGCACAAATATGGTCAGTTTTGTAAAGTATTTAACAATTTTCTCAATCAAATATACAATCTTCTTATCACTCTGGAAAGTTTTCAACAAAAACGTTGCAGCTCTATGTTGTATGAATTAGGTATCTGTCTTTGTGATTCTATATCAATTTTTCTGCATTGCAATAGTAGACTTTTGCATTTGTATAGATAGACAGGTACTTTACTATCTACTCACATTTGGTTGTCCTTTGCCGTCAATTTTCAGTAAAAGACTGATCAAACTTTTTCTGTAGACACTGAAAATTCTAGATATTTACTTTCCCAGTCTGCCCTGTATTTAGTGCATGAGGACTTGTGATCTAGGCCTAGATCATTAAGAGCTTCAGTGCCAGACTTTGAATTAAGAGCTACTCTGGCAAAAAGGTACGGTAAAGAACCCATGCTGACAACTGTAGTGAAAGGACAAATCCATTTTCTAGAGACAGCAGTCCAGCCACCATGACTTAAGTGCTGGTGGTACTGGTGGGCAGTCAGGATGACTTTTACTCAGAAGTTTTCTATCCTATGACTTTGCTTTAAGTTGGGCTTTGTGGCCTCCCTTCATTCCTATTTCCCAACATATTTCCTCTATTCTCCCAGATGATTCTCTAAGCTTACCAAAGTCTATGAAATACTTTTGATTCAAATCAGCCAGTAATTTTTGTTGTTTGTGTCTAAGGACACTGAATAGTATAAATAAACATGTCTTCGTGGTAGCAGAAAAAGAGGTGGAGGGGAGTCAACACATGTTTCAGGAAATAAGGAGAAAATATGTGGTCTGTAAATGACAAACTACCCCAGAAGAAAAAGATTTTTCCTTCATATGCAAGTGATAAGGAGGCATAGGAAAAAGTGAAGGAGAGAAAGATAGGAACAATAATTGATCATACAACACAACTGAAGAGACAAAATAGATTACTTTCCCTGGGAAGAAATAATGAGGGCCAACATACTAGCTTCAAGACCAGTTGGAATCATGTGTGCCAGAAAGAGCCAACTAAAGAGATAAAACGCATTTCTTCAGTCTGACTTTGGGGCGGGGGGGGGAGTGCTCCTGGCTAGTCACATATTTTGGGCAGATGTGAGGCATCTGTTGCTTACACCTGAGAAAGCTAATTAGCTAATTAAATTCTTAGGAGGAGCAGGGAAACACGCCTGAGGTACAAGATTCACCCCAGCTGAGTTGTATGCTGTAGTACCAGAATTAATGCGAATTTAAAGCTCTCTGACTAGGAGGAAGGAAAACAAGTGAGGATTTTATTTCAAGCTGTAATT
This sequence comes from Mustela nivalis, assembly GCF_964662115.1. Taxonomy (NCBI): domain Eukaryota; kingdom Metazoa; phylum Chordata; class Mammalia; order Carnivora; family Mustelidae; genus Mustela; species Mustela nivalis. Next base: position 78,106,084 of record NC_139023.1, read on the forward strand.
ACAGAACTTAAGTAAATTAAAAAAAAAAAAAGGATACTCTATTAGCAACAAGGAAAACAGGGCACAATTCCAGTTTTCTATTAATCGGCTTTATTATTTTAAATAAACATATCTATTCATGGCAATGTTACTTTTTAATATTAGGCAAATGTTATTACGTATTAGATTTCATTTATTAAATTTAAATCACTATATATTGGACAACTTGATTATATAAAAATCTAAATGCATGCTCTTCAAGTATACCCATATGTAAAAAATAAATTTGGCCTTGATTCCCTTACACTTATTAGAGCACAATGTCAGCTGTTAATTCAGGCCACCGAGGATAGCATCTTTATGTTGCCATGACTGGGTTTTGTCTATTGGCTCCATAGAAGGCACACTGACATGAAATACATATTTCTCTCATAATTCACATAATTGGAGTGAACTCAGAATGCTAAAATTGCCCAAGTTACAAAATACAATTCTACTTTACACTAAAGTTCTTAACCGAATCCCTTATTAATGGGATTTTCTCTTTGTACATTAAATGTAAAAACATGCCATTATAAACACTATGGAGACAACACTTAGCACTATGCAGAATGCACTGGTTAGAGAAGACTGAACTGTAATTTGAATTATTCAAGTTTTGAAGTACAAACATGTGAAGATTAGTTCAGTATGTCAACTTGTCTAGGCCACAGGTTACCCAGATATCTACTTAAAAATTATTTCTAAATGTGTCTATGAGGGGGTTTCAGGAAGAAATTGATGTTTGAATGTTTAGGACTGAATAAAGCAGAGGGTCCTCCTCCAGGTGGGTAAGTATCATCCAATCCATTGAGGGCCTGAATAAAACCAGAAGGTAGACAAAGGGAGAATTCCCCCTCCATGCCTGATTTCTGAGGTGGGAATGGGTCTTCTGCCTTTGAACAGGACTTAGGCTATCAGCTCTCAAGGTTCTCAGGCTTTCAAACTCACACTGGAATACACCACCTGCTTTCCTGGGTCTCTGGGGTGTAGGTAGCAGATCATGGAACTTCTGAGCCTCCATAATAATATGAGCCAATTCCTCATAATCCATTGGTAAATAAATAAATAAATAAATGTGTATACACATATATACATATATGTATACACATATGCAGGTATATATACATATATATGTAATGATATATATATACCATTAAATTTATCATTACATATAAATATACATATATATACATATACATATGTACATATGTGTATCCATCTATCATCTATCATCTATTATCTATCTTCCTGTCTTCTATCCATAGTTTAATATAAGGCTCTGTTTTTTTGGAGAAATTTGAATGATACAGAACATGTGTAATTTTGTTTAAAAAATATAATCTAACATTTAGAAGTGTTGTAAAGTGCTAGCTCAACAAGTGAAGCTTTAATAAGGCACATGTTAATACTTCAGTGTTTTGATTGCAATAGAAATGTTAGAACTGAAGCAAGGCACCTGTAACCAAAATGAAATTTAAAAATTGTATTTTATATTAGGTTATATTGACTCACTACAATTTGTGAGAGAGTGAGATAATCTCATTTGTAAGCTAAAAAAAATACATTAAAGACACCTACACCTTAGGGGAAATAAATGTTTAATTACCTTATAAATAAAACTATGAAGTTTTTTGTTGTTTTTCCTTTATTAACATATTTTTAAATTTTCACTTAATGTTTCTTGAAAGGGAAAATATCTATATATCTATTCAATTTTTTGTTTATAATAAACTGTCCTTTTATTCTAATTCTGATCATGAAATTTCTAGGAATCTTCATATAATAAAGGGAAAAGAATACTACTGACGATGACTGCTTTTGTCATTAAAATAATATATTCTTGTAAAATGCATTGTAAAATGACCCACTGTGCCCTTTAAAATGCTTAGGCCTAATGCAATATACAGCAGTGCATTTCATTCGCAAGGTCAAAAAAAAAAAAAACAGTTTAGAAAGATATTTTGTTTTTAGTAACCTCTTATATATCACACAAGCATTACATTGAAACACAACATTAAATAGCTATAAATTTATGCAATTTATAATTTTTCATAAAACACACATATTTAAAGACATATCTTTTAAAGTGGGCCAGAAATTATTGTTACTGTGTCTCCTTAATGGGTAGTAATTAAACAGTAATGTAAATATTCTTCAAACTTCAAATATATCACGACAAGGAATACTCGAAAAAAAGTTTACATTTAATAATGTGAAAATAAAAAGTGCTATATTTATTTTTTATTTTTAAGCTAATCTTAAAATCTGTATAAAATTTAAGTTTTAAAATGTAAATACTACAAATTGTATTAACAAATAGAGCAACCAAAATTGCAACGTAATTTACAAGATACACAATTTGCCTAAATATTGAAATGATCTTGCTCTGGCATGTGCCAGATAGATTACTTTTCTATGAAATTGGCAAGTGGAAACTTGTTTGTCAGTAATATGGTTAATAGCTACCTTTTTTAGAGTTTGTATAAGCTGTGAAATAGATTAATTAGAATATGTCTGAGAGTTATAAGAAGAGGAGATTCTCATTTTTTTCCAATGAGTTCATGGTACAAATGGAAATGAGAAATTATAGGATATTTTCTACATATTAAAAATCTTGCCAAGCTGGCTCATTGTTGCACATAAATCTACATAATATTCGTTATCACTGATTGCCTAGATGCCACAAAACGGCTTATCTTTCTGTTGATTTTTTAAAATTGCAACCATTTGCAAATATCCAAATATATTATTATATTGAATTATTTTTTTAAATCTTTATTCTACACTTGGAATATGGATTCAGCTGTGTTTTCAAGTTAAAATGACCTTGGCAAGCCATTAACTTTCCAGGGTTCAATTTTCCTATTTCCAAGATGTGATAACAATATACCTGCCTCTGTTTACTTTGAAGAGAGTGAAAATAACATAGATAAGGTAGATTCTCCCAGGGCCTAAAATAGCTGCGGATAGTAAATGAAATACTTTATAGAAGAGGAATTAACTTTTCCCAGCCACTAAGTAAACTTTGACTAAGTTACTCTTTCAAAATTGTTATAGAAACGCAAAGAGCAAAAAATACAAATACAAGCACAACATAAAAATTAAATTAACCATTAAATTGCTTTCAAACTGAAGACCAAATCCTGTGCTATAAACATAAACCCAAGAAGAAAAAGGCAGGAAAGGCAAGAAATGGTGCTAATGAAAATTTAGTATTAAGTAATATACTAAAAGAGTGGTTTATAGTGTACACTGTCACATATTTAATTTAATTGGATTTTCCTAATAATCACCTGAAGAAGTGTCCTGTCATGTTTGTAGCAGATATTTCATGTACCACCCGATGCTCCTACAAGAAATCTGAGTCTTCCATTGCCTACATTGTAGCTAGCTTGGAACCTCCAGCTCCTTGTCAGAATTGTCTCAACTTTTTTTTTCCCAGCAATGCCATTTATTTTCTTGTTTATTTTGAAATAATTTTAAATTCACATAAAATTTGCAATAGTACGAAATCTCCCATATAAACTCTACTAAGCTTTTGCATTGTTAAAATTTTACCTTATTTGCCTTAGCATTTCTTTCAGTTCTATTTCCCTTTTCTATATCACTTGAGAGTAAGCTACAGACATAATGTCCTATTAACCTTTAATACTTTATATTTACAAAAGAATTATCCTTCTTTTTTTTTTTTAAGATTTTATTTATTCATTTGACAGAGAGAGATCACAAGTAGGCAGAGAGGCAGGCAGAGAGAGAGAGAGGGAGGAGGAAGCAGGCTCCCTGCCGAGCAGAGAGCCCGATGCAGGACTCAATCCCAGGACCCTGAGACCATGACCTGAGCCAAAGGCAGCTGCTTAACCCACTGAGCCACCCAGGCACCCCAAGAATTATCCTTCTAATGAAAACACAACTATCAAAATTAGCAAATTAACTTTGACCCAATATTACCATCTTGTCAACCAACTGCATTCAAATTTTACCTATTGTCTCTGTATTATTTATAACTTCAAGAAATGTGTGTCAGCATGTCCTTTAACTCCTCAATCTGAAATAGTGTCTGAATCTTTCCTTGTCTTTCATGATTTTGATATTTTTGAATAATATTAAATATATATAATATTTTATTATATATTATATATGTATATTTGATATTTTGATATAGTTCATATTTTGAAGAATATATAGATATATGGATTCATAGACATACAGACATACAGATATAGATAGATCTTCATTTTGATGAGAAGAAACCATTCAGGTTCTTTAGCATACTCCCATCATTCTCTAAATTTTTTCTTACTTTCTGGTAAAAGTTCTTCTGAGCTTATATATTATTTTTTATGACTTGTAAATGGAGTCAACCATTTCTCCAAGGACCTTTAGTATTTGTTTATTTGTTTGTTTGTTTTGTTTTTTAAATTTCTAAGTAGAGAATACTGTTTAGAAATCAAATACACAAATATGCATATTTCTATATTTATCATTAAGTCTATCCATCTGTCTGTATGTCTATCTGTCCATCTATCTTCTAACTATCTTAAAGCCATAAATTCACCCCACTTCCTCTAACGGCAATTTCACACCACAGGATTTTCCCTCATACCAACTTTTCTGTATTTCTAGGGTGATAAATCTGGCTCTAATCATCAAAGAAGTATTATTGTTTGCTCAGTCTCTCCTATATTTGATCAATCTTTTGCCACATCACCAGAAAATTCAGCCCTGATCATGCTTCATAAATTCTACCCTGGCACATCTTCCGAAACCATGATCCAGACAAACCATGGACATACTATTCTCCAGGTGACCCTCAGCCAATGCATAATGTGATGGTGATTACTGAGAACACTCTCTTCTTCGTATGGCTCTCAGACAATGACTAAGCAGAAAAATGCATAATGGCATATTTATTTCCATCCTATTTGTATACTTCTAATGTGCAGGTTTTGCTTCAGGTCTCCCCACTAGGCTTGCGGTCATATATCACAGTCATTTGTCTAACCCTGGTAGTCCTCCTTCCTCCCTTTTCTTTTTGTAGGTGTTACTCCCAATAATATCTGTATGCCTAAATTCATGCCCTTCTCTTCTTTCTAGAGAACTGAAATTATGACAAGGGAGTGGGCAAATCTATCATCACTTTCATGGAATGTAAATAAATTAAGAATTATTGTGAAGAATCTTATAAGCCAAGAATTTGCAGGAAGGGAATGCCTCCCTAGTTTCTAATCATTTCATAGAAAAGTTTGTATGCAGGCAAGGTAGAGTTTGAATTGTCATGCTATGGAAAGAATTTAGTATTGAGATGTCTTCAAAGCCCCATAAACCTCTAGAGAAAGAGCAAATACGGAACAAACACTGATAAGAAGTGGGATGTATTTAGCTATAGAAAGAGGAAGAAATAAGTGTACATACTCTTTAGAGTACTACCACACAGGTGCAAAATCTAGATAGGTTTCCATCAAGGATAGAATAACTATGGAATAACTAGTAACATTAGCCTACCCCCAATAAACTATAAAGTCAGGTAAAATATATGAGGTAACTGCTTTAAGGTAGTAACAAAAAAACACAAGACTGCTATATCTGAGAAAAGAGAAGCAGACAAGTCAAGTCCCCTAATAATGTCAGATCTATGCCTGCAAAATATTTCTCACCAGCAATTCAGAGAACTGGATTACAAATATAAAAATTATATATATAAATTGAGGAGGCACAGATCAGAGTTTGGGAAAGTAAATTGGTTTTCATCTGCAGCAGCATCCCAAAGTAGAAAGCTGCATAGAAAGGTTGCCCAAGACGTCCATTGGGATCCCCTGTGAGATAGTGAGAGAGAGCTACCATTTGTGTGTATGGAGTGAGACAACTAAATGCTTCCCAAGAACAGCTGCTGCAGAGCTAATGGAACACAGGTGTGTAAATTTGTCATGAGTTTGTATTGTAGGAGCCTACTTAGCCAGAGCTACTCCTTCTCGGTTAACAGCCATTTTGTTGTTTATGCAGTAAAACTTAAACTGACCCTGCCCTCCCTACCCAGGGGAACTTACTTAAAAGCAAATCTGGAAAAACAGTAAAATATGGTCGACCAGTCCCTGATAATAGAGCCCAAATACAAGGATGGGTCAGGTCAGGTGGAGATAACAGAGCTCAGAATGCAAGGATGAGTCAGGCCAAGTGGAGACAATCTCATTGGCCAGGCTCAACCACATGGCCTTTGCTCTGTAAAAGCTAGTCTGTGAGGCTGGGGGTGGTAGCTCTCTCTGTAAGAGATGGCCCTAGCTGGTTGGTTTGATTCTCGGTGCTGGCCTGAAATAAAGCTTTGCTTGACCTTTCACTTTGTATCAGTCTTGCTCCTTTGATCATGGACCCCATCAGTACTGCCACAAGTTAAGGATGTTTATGTTGAAAATATGAGAGTTTTAATGTGTGTGAATTATTCCTCAATAAAATTAAGTAAAATTAACTTTATGGTTGCTGATTTAAAAGTGAGACATGCTAAATTAAAGAAATGATTATTATTTTTTTTTAATCATAATACCTGGAAGTAAAGTGACCATTTGAAAATTAAATTTAGGGCCGCCTGGGTGGCTTCGTCCATTAAGTGTCTGCCTTCAGCTCAGCTCATGATCCTAGGGTCCTGGGATAGAGTCCTGCATCAGGCTCCTTGCTCAGTGGGGAGACTGCTTCTCCCTCTGCTGCCACTACCCCCTGCTTGTGGTTGTTCTCTCTTGCTCTTTTTCTCTCTCTTTCTCTCTCTGAAAAATAAATAAAATCTTAAAAAAAATTTTTTTTTCTTTTCTTTTTTTTTTTTTTTGATGCAAAGAGAGAGGAAGACATGCACAAGCAGGGGGAACAGTAGGCAGAGGGAAAGGGAGAAGCAGACATCCTGCCAAACAAGGAGCCCAACACGGGACTGATCCCACCTGAGCCAAAGGCAGATGCTTAACTGCCTGAGCCACTCAGACACCTAGAAAATTAAATTTAGTAACCCTTAATTCAAAGCTAAATGGGTATCTCCCCCAACCTCTTGCCCTACCAATCTGTCAATAATATATTATTATATTATCATAATAAAGTGTTACTTTCTATATCATATTATATATATATATCTCAATAGATACTCAGACACACAGACACAGTCAATTCTTGTTATCTGTGGTAATTATGTTCTCTGAAGTCACCAGGAACACTGAATGAGAGTACACTGAGACTTTCTTAAGTGAAATATAGAGTTAGGTCCTTGAGAGCCTCTAGTCTCCACATTTTCATCAACTGATCAATATATAATCTTGTTTTATGTGTATTTCTCCTTAAAGACATTTTATTTAATCCTTAATGCTGATTCATTAATATTGAATGCATGGCCAACTGCACTATAACTCATGTGCAAATAAAGTCAATCTAACATATGTATTTTCTTTGTGCTTAGGAAAACTAGATAGTACTTTAGCACTACACTTGGGGAACATTTTAAAGAAATCCCTGACAAAAGGTATAACAATCTAAATAAAGAAGACATTAAATAGACCACAGAAAGAACACATTTATGGTGTGAAACCTGAAACAAGAAGTATAGATGCAGATGGAAATGTGCATGTGATTCAAATTTTTCATCTCTTTGCATAGTTCTGTAAGTGACCAAAAAATGCCAATGGAATATTAATTTGGGAGATAAAAATAAACTTTAGTAAGTTAAGAAAATTTACAAATATGGAATCCATGAATGATGATTGACTGTATAATATTTACATGTGTCAATGTGTACTTTAAAAAAATTTTGTATTTATTTGACAGAGAGAGAGAGATCACAAGTAGGCAGAGAGGCTGGCAGAGAGAGAGGGGAAAGCAGGCTCCCTGCTGAGCAGAGAGCCCAATGCAGGCCTCAATCCCAGGACCCTGAGATCATGACCTGAGCTGAAGGCAGAGGCTTTAACCCACTGAGCCACCCAGGTGCCCTTTGTGTACTTTTTTTATTGAAGAGTTGCAATTCCTTTACCAACTTCTCTTTATGGGAGCAAATGTCTTATATATGAAAATCAGTTACTGACGGGCCTCTTATCTTTTCCTGAGAACCTGTTGGCCACTTTTCCTTCAGTGTTTGACAGAATATATACCTTAAATGGTTCTTATATTACCTTTAATAAGGTTCTGGGGCATACCAACTCCCTTCTCTTCATTTTACTCAACCTAGATCTGGAAATATCATGGAATTGGATGTATTCCTGTCTCCATAAAGCTTTTGAATGACTCTAAACACTAAACTTTATAATTTGACAGTGTGAACTTCCTGTTTTGGCTTCATCACTTAAAGAAAAAAAAATAAACTTCAACATTCTATTTGTATAAAATCATACATTAGGAGCTGCTGGGTTATTGTGTTGGTTGATTTTATGTATCACTTGGCATGCCATAGAACTCAAGTATTTATTCAAACACCAGACCAAATGTTGCTGTGAATGGATATTTAAAAGATTGTCATTCATCCAAGTAGACTTTTAGTGAACCAGATTACCCTCCATAATGTGAATGGATATCATCCAACCAGTTGAAGACTCAGATCCCCTAAGGAGGAGAAAAAGACTCAGATCCCCTAAGGAGGAGAAAATTCTGTCTCTAGATTGTCTTTGGTCTTGAACCACATCAACTCTTTCCCTAGGTCTAGAGCCTGCCCTACAGATTTCAGACATGTCAACTCCCACAGTCACTGAACAAATTCCTTAAAATAAATTTCTCTATAAATACACACATCCTATTGGATATTTTTTCCTCTGGACAACTCTGACAAATACAGTCATTAAATTCTTAATGTGATACAGGCATTAAAACAATTTTGTGCAAATGGGATTTTGTAAACATTAATAATGTTTACATAGGCTTTTAGATAGCACACATGTGTGAGCACGCACACACACACACACAGACACACCCACACTTTTCACTCTGGATTGCAGAAACAAAGGAAAGTTCTTATGTATACTGTCTTTGGTCATTAACTTCATATATTTCTCTGAATATCCATATTATTTTAATTAGAAAATGTTATGGGAGAACCATTATAACTTATAAAGTAAGAAACTCAATCTTTTCAGTAACCAACTTTTCATATTTGTTTGGTACTTCTACTCTTTTATTTCTTTTATGGCTGCAATTTTTCATCTACCTATTCAATCTGGAATAAACAAATTGGTCACCTTTTAACTATTACTTTTTTTTCAATTGGGTATGTATCAATCAAAATTTATTTAAAATATGAATTTGAATTTAGCTTGACCAAAAAATGTATTTTTAAAAAAGATTTTATTCAGACCTGTACCCCTGGGGATAAAAATACATGTTTATAAAAAATAAAAAGTTTAAAAAAAAAGATTTTATTTATTCATTTATTTGAAAGAGAGAGAGAGTAGGAGGAGGAGAAGGTGAAGGACAAACAGACTTCACACAGAGCATGGAGCCAGATTTTGGGGGGGGGGGGTGATCTCATAACCCTGAAGTCATGGCCTGAGCTAAAATTAAGAGTAGGACACTCAACTGACTGAGCCACCCAGGTGCCCCAAAATGTATTTTTTAATACTATGAAGAGTTCCATAAAACCAATTCATCTAGTCAATATTTTTTCAATGTCTATTCTGATGGTAAACACTTACTGAATGGCATTCCAGTGAAACCCAGAGTGAAATGATACTATGTATTTATATATAGTCATGTTTTTAAGCACCCGTTAAAATGATTAAAGAACATTATTTTCTCTATCTTATTATTTTTTTAATTAATTTATTTATTTTAGAGAGAGAGAGAGAATATTAGGGGGAGCAGAAGGAAAGAAAATCTCAAGCAGAGTCTCTGCTGAAAAAAGAGCTCACTGAGGGACTCAATCTCAGGGCATTGAGATCCTGACCTGAACCTAAATCAAGAGTCAGACACTTAACCAACTGATTCACACAGACACACCTGTTTGGCTCTAATTTAAACAATTTTAATGTTAATGTAAAGATTTGTAGAGTTCTTGTAAACATCATTTGACATAAAACATGTAAGTCATCTATCTCACTCCCTTGCAGATAATAAATATTTTAATGTTTTAGTGTTGTTTCTGGCATGGGTTGTTTTGAACTGAGACTCCTAGTAAAAAGAAAAATCAACTCTGAAATCTCAAAAGAGTATCAAAAAGTGTCTGTTTGATGGCATTAGAAAACTATGAAGCAATGAAGACTTGCAGGACCAAAATGAAAGGAATAGAAGAAGGCATGAAATGTCAGCCTGATATTTGACACTGCTAGCTTCTTGAGGTATTATTTGATTCAAAATGTGTAGCTAAAAGCCTGATGAACTGGTCAAATACCTGTTAGTAAGAAGAGGCTTTAAAGCCATATGGAGCTTTCAACAGTCTCACTCAGCAGGGTACAGCTTAGTATCTTCTAAAAAGTTTAGTGTCTTCTAAAGTTTAGTATCTTCTAACAAGAAGAGACTATAAAAAATAAAGACTTAGAATGGAAAATAGGGAATAAATCACCAGAGGCAGAAGTATATTAGACTGATAACAATACTTCATGGAGACTTAACCCAAGATTCAAAACTAGTTCAATGCCTGAATAGATCAAGGTAATTTATTCCTACCATCTTCTATATAACATTATCCCAAACCTCAAGTATTTTTACATCTTAATATGAAATATTTGATAATCCAAAAATTAAGTTATGTAAATATATATGAATTGACACTAAACCAAGTGAGAAAATTAAATCAACCCAAAGGAGGATCCCAATGTAAATTTATCAGATATATGATTTAAAATAATTTTATTAGTATGTTTCAGATAATAAATTACAAGGTAAATTTTTTCATCAGAGAAAGAGAAATTGTAGAGCAATAGTTAAACATAAATTCCAAAACTGAAGATAGAATAACTGAAATTCAAATTATATGGGTAGGTTTTCCCACAGATTTTTGAAAGCCAAAGAATTGACTGGAAGATATATCAGAAGAAAAAACACAATCTGAAGTTCAGAGAGACAATTATAAGATTAATTTATTATTTTCTTTATGTATTTTATTTTGTGTATTTTAGAGAGTGTGTATATGTGTGCGAGCAGGGAGAGAAGTAGAGAAAGAGGGACAAGCCAACTCCACACTGAGCACACAGCCCAACTGGGGCTCCATCCTTGCACCCTGGATCACAAACTGAGCCAGAAATTAAGAGTTGGATGGTTAACCTATTCTGCCACTTAGGTGCCCCTATAGAATTAATTTAAAAACCAACATACGTGATACATAAGATACAGTGAATTAAGCATATGTGTTATTGGAGTCCCAGAGGAAATGAAAGAGAGATGAGAAGTGATGAGAGATGAGAATCATTCAAGAAATGATGATGGATAATATGCAGTACACATGATAAATTATATAAAGAATATTAATCTGGTCACAAGGGTTTATATTTGCATGGTTTCCATTACAAGAATTTCCAAAGTGACCAAAATTAATCTATGACTCTATATGTTAGAATTTAATTTACTTCTCAGGGGGAGGATTAAGGTAATAAATTGTGGGGATTAAAAAAAAAATTCTGATTTGATGGTAATGTCTTATTTTGTTAGTCTGTTGACTTTATTATGATTCGTTTAGCTGTACACTTATGGTTTTATATGCTTCATTATGTGTATGTTATAACTGTGTTCAACTGTGATTGAAATCATTAGTATCTTGTCAAAACCTTATCTCTGGAGAACCCCAGTTAAGGAAATATAAATGGTGAAAAACTATTTCCCATTTATTTATTGTCCATAACTTGTTAGCCCTCTTTCTAGGTATCAGTTTAGTATTAATTCAGCAGAAGCTACTTTTAATTTATTCTCACCAAGTGCTCTTACGCTTGAGAGTACATAAGGAGAAAGCTTCCAAAACTAAATGAAATTTCAGAGAATCTCATATAGGTTGAGAATTAAATCCCTTCCAAACTTCTTACCTTCTATTTCCACCAACCACTATTTTTCCTTTCATCTTCATTCATTTCATCCTGAAGTGGCAAGAAAATTTACATGGATAATTTTGCATCTCTCTGAAATACAATAATGCATACTGAAAAATACGTTCACTGGTATCAAGAAGTTAAATTTTAGTGAACATAACATAATTTCTTAAGATTTCATGTCATAATCAAGTTTATAAATTTGACAAGTTTACTGGATAATCTCAACCATAAACTTAATCTTCACTGAAGCTTTGAAATCAAATCTTGACCTGAGCATTCAAAACAAAATCAGAGGTTGAGCCAATTAAAATATATCAGTTGTATGTTATAAAACAAATCAGAATAAGGACAAAATTCACGATAACTTTGTATATTAGCTTGCTTTATATCATTTTCTAACTGTAATCTTCCATGCATTTTTACATATTAATGTAATAAGTAGTGACTAAATGTAAAAGGGACAAAAGGTATTTTTTTCTTGTTATTCTTTGTACTCAGGAAAATGGGATGTTTAAGTGACAACTCAGTTTTCCAGGTACGGTCAGTTTGGATATCCAAAGAATCTCTTTTGATTCATGCAGAGTCATGTATTAACTACTTGAGATTTGGATAAAAATGGATTTAAGATTCCTCATTTCTCATTTAGAGATAATTGCTTTAATAACTTACTCTCCAGCTTCTCTTCAGAAAATCATCTTTCTAAATTAGTTGGCTATTGAAGGTCCTCAGGTGCACACATGTCAAATTTAGTATTAACTGAAGTGTATTCTCTATTAGAAGAAGAAATTCCATCTGTGCTTATATTCAATGTCTGGCTACTGAAATATATTTAGTCTCAGTATCTGAATTACTCTCACAGTGAACCAAACTTACAGGATGACAAGTTAAAAATTGTTTCCTTTTTGCCATCAAAAGAAGGTATAAACCTCCAATAAATACTTGGCCAACATTTAGAGCATTCAAAATTATGACTTTATAATGAAATATGTAAATAACAGGTATATGAACATATTCAAAAAAACAGGATCTTTATGCATTTCTTTAGTTATTTCCCAGGGAATAAGACCTAGGCCAGTACTATGCAACCTACTTCATAAAATACTTGATTTTATTTAAAATATGCTGCAACATGAAACCTGTGATTGTTGTAGTGGAGATTTCTCCTCAAGACTCCAACTCATGACTGCTGCCCCAATATAGTCAGAATTTAATAGGTGAATAAAGTTGGCTGCTTTAGAGTTGATAGCTCCTAAATGCATTTATAGAATCTCACTCTTCTCATCTGCATTGAATGTTGATGCTTTTGGTTTCAAAGCTATACATCCAGAAAAGACAGACTGACCCAGTGCCCATCTTTCTAGGCATTGCATTCTTGGTTTTTCTATCTCTCACTTGTAAGCCTCTCTTCCTTCTAATTTTTATTTTAATAGCAGATAATAATTTATTCTGCTTTCATAATGTTTAACAGTTTACTATAATTCTTATTGAAAGTTGAAAATATATTAATATAAAATAGGTATCATTCTTCAAATAAGTGGATAATAGCTTCTCAGATATGAGGTGCATAGCTAGTCTTTATTTATTGCCATATTTTTATAATCCTTTCAACTAAAAGCATAAAAAAGCACCTGTTATGATGGGCAAACATATTGATTTATCTAAGTATATGGCTTATGGAAACGGACAATTCATATAATCTTATACACAATTTGACTACCAAAGCACATTAGGCATATAATAAAATATTTATATTTACACATTTTAGATTTTTCCTCTATAAAATTGCCAAGATATTAATCTGAAAAAGTGACACTGTCATTTCGGTGATCCAAAATGGTTTTAAATATAAAATAAACTATCAAAATCACATTTGTAGAAACCCAAACGATACAATTTCTTTCATTTATGGCTCTTTCACTAAAGAAAAAGAAATGATTTTACTTCTCTTAAGATTATGATGCTATCTGTCTTGCATATAAATAGTTCTCAATTTATTTTGCTTTTAGCATTAGGACTTAAATAGTGTTTGGCTAAATAAAAATAGGAGTTACTGGGACGCCTGGGTGGCTCAGTTGGTTAAGCAGCTGCCTTCGGCTCAGGTCATGATCCCAGCGTCCTGGGATCCAGTCGCACATCAAGCTCCTTGCTCAGCAGGGAGCCTGCTTAGCTCTCTGCCTCTGCCTGCCATTCTGTCTGCCTGTGCTCGCTCTCTCCCCCTCTCTCTGATAAATAAATAAAATCTTAAAAAAAAAAATAGGAGTTACTGAATTCTAAAACTTTTGTATACTAAAAAGAAATATTAAAACTTTTTTTATGTTTCAAGGTTTTATAAATTATGGTTGGTTAACATATAGTGTAATATTAGTTTTAAGAGTAGAATTTAGTGACTCATCATTTACATAAAACACCCAGTGTTCATCGCAGCACATGCCCTCCTTAATGCCCATCACCCATTTAGCCCATTCCCTGCCCACATCCCTTCCAGCAATCCTCAGTTTGTTCTTTATAGTAAAGTGTCTTTTATGGTTTGCTTCCTTTCCTTCCTTTCTTTCTTTCTTTCTCTCTTTCTTTCTTTCTTTCTTTCTTTCTTTCTTTCTTTCTTTCTTTCTTTCTTTCTTTCTTCTTTTCCCCTATGTCCAACTGTTTTTCTTTTCTTTTTTCTTAAATCACATATAAGTGAAATCATATGGCATTTGTCTTTCTCTGACTGACTTATTTTGCTTAGCATAATGCTCTAACTCCATCCATGTCATTGCAACAGACAGTATTTTATTCTTTCTTATGGCTGAGTATTATTACATATCTTCTTTACTCATTCATCAGTCAATGGACATGTGTGATTTTCCCATAATTTGGTTATTGTTGATAATGTTGTTATAAATATCAGGGTGCCTATGCCCCTCTGAATCACTATTTTTTTTTTTTTTATCCTTTGGGTAAATACCTAGTAGTGCAATTGCTAGGTCATAAGGTCTATTTTTAATTTTTTAAGCAACCTCCATACTGTTTTCCCAGGGGCTGAACCAGCTTACATTCCCACCTACAGTGTATGAGGGCTCCCCTTTTTCTGCATCCTTGCCAACATTTGTTGTTTCCTGGGTTGTTAATTTTAGTCATTTTGACAGGTGTGGAGTGGTATCTCATCTGTCCAGTATTCCCAACACTATTTGTTAAAGACACTGTCTTTTTTCTATTCAGTATTTTTTCCCACTCTGTCAAATATTAGTTAACGATATAGTTGTGAGTCCATTTCTGGGATTTCTATTCTGTTCCATTGATTTATGTGTTTGTTTTTATGCCAATACCATACTGTTTGATGATTAAAGCTTTGTAATATGGCTTAAAATCTGGAATTGTGGTGCACCAAACTTTGCTTTTCTTTTTCAGTATTGCTTTGTTTAGTTGGGATCTTTGGTGGCTCTGTGCAAATTTTAGAATTGTTTAGTCTAGCTCTGTGAAAAATGCTCATGGCATTTTCATAGATATTGCATTAAATGTTTAGATCGCTTTCAGTAATATAAACATTTTAACAATATTTGTTCTTCCAACCCATGTGCATAGAATGTTTTTCCATTTCTTTGTGTCTTGTTCAATTTCTTTTGTAAGTGTTCTATAGTTTTCAGAGTGAAGATCTTTTACCTCTTTGTTTAGTTTTATTCCTGGGTATCTTATGGGGTTTAGTGCAATAGCGAATGGGATTTGTTCCTTGATTTTTCTTTCTGCTTCCTCATTGTTGGTGTATAGAAATGCATCATATTTCTGTATGTTGAATCTGTATCCTATGACTTTGCTGAATTTGTGTATCAGTGTTAGCAATTTTTTGGTGGAGTCTTTTGGGTGTCTACATAGACTATTATGTTGCCTGTGAATAGTGAAAGTTTGACTTCCTTTCCCATTTGGATGACTTATTTCTTTTGTTGTCTAATTACTGAGGCTAGGATTTCTAGTACTATGTGAAATAACAATGTTGAGAGTGAACATCTTATTTTATTCCTGATTGTAGAGGAAAATCATTCAATTCTTCCCCATTGAGGATATTAGCTGTGGGTCTTTTATATATGTCCTTTATGATGTTGTTCCCTTCACCTCTACTTTTTTGAGGGTTTTTAATCATGAGTGGATGTTATATTTTGTCAAATGCTTTTTTTGCATCTATTGCATATCTATTGAGAGGATCATATGGTTCTTATCCTTTCTTTTATTAATTTGGTATATTAAATTAATTGATTTATGAGCATTGAACCATCTTTGTAGCCCAGGAATAAATCTCATTGATCCTCATGAACGAGTCTTTTAATGTACCATTGGATTCAAGATGATAATATTTTGCTAAGAATTTTTGCACCCATGCTCATCAAGGATATTGAGTTGTAATTTACCTTTTGTGGGGTCTTTGTCTAGGTTTGGAATCAAGATAATGTTCGCCTTGTAGAGTAAATTTGAGAATTTTCCTTCCATTTGTCTCTTTTGAAACAGTTTGAGAATAGGTACTATTTCTTCTTTAATGTTTGGTAAAATTTCCCTGGGAAGATATCCAACCCTGGACTTTTGTTTGTTGGGAGATTTTTTATTACTGATTAAATTTCTTTACTGGTTCTGGGTCTACTCAAATTTCCCATTTATTCTTGACTAAGTTTAGGTGGTTTGTACATTTCTCAGAATTTGTACTTTTCTTCTAGATTTCCCAGTTTGTTGATATATATTTTTTCCTAATATTCTCATAGTTGTTTATATTTCTGTAGTGTTGATTGTGACTTTTCCTCTCTCAGTGATTTTATTTATTTTTGTGATTTCTCCCTTATGTTTGATAAGTCTAGCTAGGGGTTTATTAATTGTATTAATTATATCAAAGAACCAACTCCCACTTCTATAATCTGTTTTACTAAATTTTTTATTTCTGTACCATTTATTTCTACTCTATTCTTTATTACTTCCCATAGTCTGCCAGATTAAGACTTCATTTGCTATTCTTTTTGGGGGGGGGCATTTCCTGAGTACACAGAACTTACTGACTTCTGCTTTAATTCTCTTCCTGAGGCATAAAAATTAGTAAAATAAAAAAATAGACTTACTAGCCATTAAGCTGTGGTGGCAGAACTAAAAATTGAAGAAGAAATCATAACTTACCTAATACTGCTACTATTTGCAAAGTGTACAATCTATATCATAAGGGATTACCTAAACTGACAATAGTACATTTATATCCATGCATATCTAGATCACTGATATACCTAACAATAACTTCACAGAATTATGTTTCTGAAAATAAAGGAACTAATTCTCCCAACAATTTGACTGGTTAACAAATTCTGTTCATTATATCTCATATAAGTGAGGTCCAGCCTTCCATATAAGTACCTTTCCTTGACTCCCCCATGGAATGCTTCATGACTCTCTTTCTTTCCTTTCTCTATTGCTTCTAGAAACCAAATATCCAACTTTGGTTAACCACAAGTATTACTAGTGGTTTTGTGGTCAGTGTGCTTTAACATATAGAGATCCTATAGAAATTTGTCTGAGACTCTCACTGCCTAGACTAGGGCACTTGATTGACTTAGTAACAGTGTGCAAATATAACTCTTAGTCTTCACCTGCTTGAGGCACCAGAGTAAATAAATGTATTGTAATATATTCATAAAACAGCATGTTAAACATAATGGCAATAGAAAACTACAACAATAAACAACAACAAATTAATCTCACAAATAAAATAGAGCAATGTCAGACACAAAAGAATATATGCTGAATTATTGTATTTATATAAAGTCTTCAAATAAGCAAACATAATCAATACTGTTAGAAGTCAAAATGGTGATTATCTTTGGAGGGGAAAAGTAGCTAGAAGAATATTTTGGCAGGCTTCTGAATTCTTGTCAAATTCTATTTATGGGTCTGAGTTCTGGTTACACAGCTGAGTAGATTATCTTTAAAATTATGTTTAATGAATTGTGTACTTTTATGAATATGTGTTATATCTCAATAAATGTTTAGTAATAAAAAATAAAAAAACCAAAAGCCCAAAATAGTAATATATTTTATCACCAAGATCTGCTCTACAAATAAAGGCTGTATTCTTTTTAAAAATGTTTATTTGATTTGTATCAAACATTATTCAAATTTGAAGAACCAAGCATAATAATTTAATAAAATTTTAGTTCACCAAATAAAAAAAGAAGTTAGATTCAACAAATTAGTATAGGTTGTCTAAAGATACCACACAGTCATAAATCTTATTTCAGAAATTTAAAAATTAAGTATAACACATTTCCATACAAATATAAATCTACCATATAGACATTTGTTATTTTCTGATGACATGTGCATGTTTTGACTGAATTTAAAAAACAATCATTTTGCTTAGCTGAAGACACAATTCTCTTTTTCTTCTTAAGCCATTCCTTATCATTAAAAGCACCGATAGGAATGAATATCTTGTCAAAGTCCTTCTATATACCCATATATCGAATACACAATTACTATTTGTGTGGAATTCAGATTCTGAATAATGTATTTTCTGTCAATAAAAACCAGCTATTGCCTATGTCATATAAAGCCTTGTAAACTTCAAAACCTTTTCAAATTATCAGAACAACAAACATTAGTTATTATAAACTAAATATGCTTATTTTACCAAATACTTCATTTATAAATGTCTAACTTATTTTGACTGTTATATTTTTAAAATCGTCAAAGTGATGAGGAGACAATCTCCCCAAAATAATTGTGTTTAAGAGGTCTGCTCTTTAATACACAATCAAATTTATACCTGATTGAACCCAGTTGTGATATATTACCAAAGATCTCAAAATATAGTTACTACATTGTCTTTAAAATTAGCATTTTTTTTTACTTTTTTGGTAATTGGTCATATTATGGTTACACAGCTGAGTCAGTTTATGGGTACTTGACTGCAATGATCACTCGGGCATAGTTTATAGGTTTTGTCTACCATTCTGGTTAATTTTAAGATATTTGGAAGTAAATACTAGAAATCATAGCAAAATAGGGCAAAATAAACTGAAGAGTTTATCTTGTACACTTTCCATTGCCATAAATCAAAATGATGTGTTGCTTAAGTAACCAGCTAGGTGTGGTTAGAAAATGACTGCTACTGCCCACTTGGTTTATTACAGCTTAGCATGCTTCCTTGACTATGTCAAATATGAATGGAGATGAAATCATTTAAGGACAATGGGAATGAAATCTTTAAAAAGTAGATTTTGGTGAACTTGACAATGAGGCAAATTAATCTGGCAAGATATGTTGATAGGAATCATTTTTTAAAAGATTTTATTTATTTATTTGAGAGAAAGGATGAGCACAAGCAGGGTTTGCTGCATAGAAAGGAAAAGAAGCAGGTTCCCCATTAATCAGCCTGATATAGGGCTCAATCCCAGGACCCTGCGATCATGACCTGAGCCAAAAGCAGATGCTTAACAGACTGAGCCACTCAGGTACCTCATGTTTATGGGAATCTTTAAGACACATCCCAAAAGATTTTATTAAATTTTGAACAAACCCAATTGTAGCTGCATAACACATGGTACTCTGGGTGCATATAATTTTTCCTAAGGGAAACATTTCATTATTCTGTAAAGACAACATATATGGTAGCTTGATTATCTCTGGCATAGTCATAGCAAACATCCTGCAGATATCTTCAATAATGTTTCAGGCAGATAAAAATATTTCCTATAGGCTTTGAGTCTTTACATCTGGACTCTGAGCTTTGGTGCAAAGTTGGTTGGATCCACTGTTTGCTTATTTCTTCTTGGCTTACCTTTTGAATTTGGAAAGCACAACTTGAAGCAACCTCCCTTAGAAAGGAGTGTAAAAGAGATAAGGAATTGGGTCACAATGACGTTAAATATCCTGAATGTGAAGCAATCAGCAGGTGCTGAGAACCAGTGTTGAATCAAGTTGTGTGGCACCAGATATCTCTTATAGAAGCATTCCAAGATGCACCTTTCCTGGATCATGGTTAATACATTCAGCTACATATATCCTCAGCCATCTCTCACCAAAATGACTAGGAGGAGGAATGCCCATCAGAGGAAAAATTCAGAAACTGTACCCTCTCCATCAGAGCTATTGGATATGGACATAAACAGTATGTTGGAAAGGGAATTCATGCTAACAATTAGCCAGGTGATGGCTAGGTTGGAGAAAAACAATAATGATAAAATAGAATTGACTAGGGCAGAAGTGAAAGCCACCAGAGAAGATGTTGCTATCAATGAGTACTAATCTAATCTGAATTCTCTAGCAGCTAAGGAAACCTTCCAACATCAGAATTACTGGAATCCATGAGTGGGTTGGGGGGAGATCCTTGGGAAAGGGAGAGAAAGAAAGAAAACTAAAGGATACAGTTGAACAAATTCTCCATGAAAATTTTCCCAATCTGGGGAATGGAACCAGCATTCATGTCCTAGAGGCAGACAGGTTTCCCCCCAAAGATCATAGGATCTAGAAAGACCTCAAGACACCTGATTGTGAAACTGATGGGTCATAATTTTAGACAGGAGCTCTTGAAAGCAGCTAGGGGAGGAGATTCCTTATGTACAGAGGGAGGCCCATCAAAATAATGTCAGACCTGTCCACAGAAACCTGGCATGCCATAAAGGGCAGGCAGGATGTATTCAGGGCAATAATGAGAAGAGCATGCAGCCAAGAATACTTTATCCAGCAAGGCTGACATTCAAAATGGATGGAGAAATAAAGAGCTTCCAAGACCAGCAAGGTTTAAAAGAGTATGTGACCACCAAACCAGTGCTTCAAGAAATATTTAGGGGGGTTCTATGAAAGAAGAAAAAACCCAAGAGTGTCATAGAAGAGAAATTTACAGAGACAATTTATAGAAACAAGGACTTCAGAAGCAATATGATGTCAATAAAAACTTACCTTTCAATAATCACTCTCAACATGAACGGCAAGGTTTAAAAGAATATGTGACCACCAAGCTGACACTACAAAAAATATTAAGGGAGGGGGTCTATAAAAGGAGAAAGAACCCCAGAGTGTCATTGAACAGAAATTTATGGAGACAATCTATAGAAATAAGGACTTCACAAGTAACATGATGTTAATAAAAATGTATCTCTCAATAATCACTCTCAACGTGAATGGCCTAAACACTCACATAAAATGGCATAGTGTTGCAGATTGAATAAAATGACATGACCCATCCATATGTTGTCTATAAGAGACCCATTTGGAACCTAAGGATACATCCAGACTGAAAGAGAAGGAACCATCTTTCATGCCAATTGGCCTCAAAAGAAGGCTGGGGTAGTGATTCTCATATCAGATAAATTCAATTTTAAACTAAATACTGTAGTTGGAGATACAGAAGGACACTACATCATTCTTAAAGGATCTATTCACCAAGAAGATCTAACAATTATAAATATGTATGCCCCCAATATGGGAGCAGCCAACTACATAAGACAACTGTTAAACAAGATAAAGAGTCATATTGTTATGAATATATTAATAGTAGGTGATCTTAACACACCACTCTCAGTAATAGGCAGATCATCCAAGCAGAAAATCAATAAAGAAACAAAAGCATTGAGTGACACATTGAACCAGATGGACCTCATAGATATATACAGAACATTCCACCCTAAAACAAGAGAATACTCATTCTTCTCGAGTGCACAGAATAGACCACATACTGAGTCACAAATCAGGACTCAACTGATACCAAAAGATTGAGATTATTCCCTGCATATTCTCAGACAACAGTGCTTTGAAACTGGACCTCAACGACATGAAAAAGTTTGGAAGGAATTCAAAAAGCTAAAGACCACCATGCTTATGAATGTTTGGATCAACCAGGAAATCAAAGAAAAACTTAAATAATTCACGGAAACCAATGAGAATGAAGACACTTTGGTCCAAAACCTATGGCAGACAGCACAAGTTGTCCTAAGGGGGAAATACATAGCCATCCAAACCTCCCCCCCCCAAAAAAAAAAATCCAGAATATACCAGCTCTCTATACACCTTAAAGACCTGGAGAATCAACAACAAATTAAGCCAACCCCACACAAAAGAAGGGAAATAATAAAGATTAGAGAAGAGATCAATGAGATAGAAACTAGAGATTCTGTAAAGCACATCAATGAAACTAGAAGTTTGTTCTTTGAAAGAATCAATAAGATCAATAAGCCATTGGCCAAAATAATCCAGAAGAAAAGAGAGAGGATCCAAATTAATAAAATTATGAATGAAAAGGGAGGAATAATGACTAACACCAAGGAAATAGAAACAATCATCAGAAATTATTATCAACAGTTATATACCTATAAGTTAAGCAACCTAGAAGAAAAGGATGCATTCCTGGAAACCTATAAAATTCCAAAACTGAATCAGGAAAAACTGACAACCTGAATAAACCAATATCTAGTAATGAAATTGAAGCAGTGATCAAAAACGTCCCAAGAAACAAGAGCCCAGGACCTGAAAGATTCCCTGGGGAGTTCTACAAAACTTTCAAAGAAGAAATAATACCTACTCTCCTGAATCTGTTTCAAAAAATTGAAGCATAAGGACAACTTCTAGACTATTTTTATGAAGTTAGCATTACCCTGATCCCCAAACCAGACAAAGACCCCACCAAAAAGGAGACTTTCAGACCAATATCCCTGATGAATATGACTGTCAAGATTCTCAACAAGATCCTAGCAAACAGGAACCAACAGCACATTAAAAAGATAATCCACCATGACCAGGTGGGATTCATCCCTGTGTTTCAAGGGTGGTTCAACATTTGCAAATCAATCAATGTGATAGAATAAATCAATAAGAGAAGAGAGAAGAACCACATGGTCCTCTCAATTGATCAAGAAAAGCATTTGACAAGGTACAGCATCAGTTCCTGATTAAAATGCTTCAAAGCATAGGGATAGATGGAACATTCCTGAACTTCATAAACTCTACCTCTGAAAAACCCACAGCAAATATCCTTAATGGAAAAAAACTGACAGCCTTCTCTTCGAGACCAGGCACATGACAAGGATGACCATTTTTACCACTGTTGTTCAACATAGTACTATAACTCCTAGCAACAGCAGTCAGACAAGAAAAAGAAATAAATGGTATTCAGATTGACAATAAAGACGTCAAACTCATTCTCTTTGCAGATGACATGATACTTTATACAGAAAACCCAAAAGACTCCATGCCCAAACTACTAGAACCCATACAGCAATTCAGTCATGTGGCAGGATACAAAATCATTGTACATAAATCAGTTGCTTTCTTATACACTAACAATGAAAATATAGAAAGGGAAATGAGAGAATCAATTCCATTTACTATAGAACCAAGAACCATTTATACTTGAGAATAAGCATAACCAAAGAGTTAAGGAATCTGTACTCAAGGAACCACAGAACACTCTGTAAGAAATTTAAGAAGACACAAAAAAGATTGAAGACAATTCCATGATCATGGATCAGAAAAACAAACATTGTTAAAATGTCTATACTGCCCAAAGCAATCTCTACTTTTGATGCCATCCCAAAATTCCACTGGCATTTTCAAAGAGCTGAGACAAATGATCCTAAACTTTGTATGGAACCAGAAGAGACCCTGGATTGCTAAGGAAATGTTGAAAAAGAAAAACAAAACTGATTTCAAGCTTTACTATAAAGCTGTGATCACCAAGACAGCATGGTACTGGCAAAAAAAAAAAAAAAAAAAAAGACACATAGACCAGTGGAACAGAGTAGAGAGCCCAGATATGGACCCTTAACTTTATGGTCAACTAATCTTCAACAAAGCAGGAAAAATTATACAGTGGAAAAAAGACAATCTCTTCAATAATGGGGCTGGAAAAATTGGACAGCTATGTATAGAAGAATGAAACTCGACCATTCTCTTACACCGTACACAAAGATAAACTCAAAATGGATAAAAGACTTCAAGGTGAGACAGGAATCCATCAGAATCCTGGAGGAGAACATAGGCAGTGACCTCTTCAACACTGGCCACAGCAACTTCTTTCAAGATATGTCTCCAAAGGCAAAGGAAACAAAAGCAAAAATGAACTTTTGGAAGTTCACCAAGATCAAAAGCTTCTGCACAGCATGGGAAAAAGTCAACAAAACAAAGAGGCAACCCACAGAATGGGAGATAATATTCACAAATGACACTACAGACAAAGGGATGATATCTAAGATCTATAAAGACCTCCTCAAACTCAACACACACAAAAAAGATAACCATGTCAAAAAATGGGCAGAAGACATGAACAAACACTTCTCCAATGAAGACATACAAATAGCTAACAGACACTTGAAAAAATATTCATCATCACTAGCCATCAGGGAGATTTAAATCAAAATCACATTGAGATACCACCTTACACCAGTTAGAATGACCAAAATTAACAAGACAGTAAACAAGTGTTGGAGAGGATGTGGGGAAAGGGGAACCCTTTTACACTGTTGGTGGGAATGCAAGTTGGTGCAGCCACTTTGGAGAACAGTATGGAGATTCCTCAAGAAATTAAAAATAGAGCTTCCCTATGACCATGCAATTGCACTCCTGGGTATTTACCCCAAAGATACAGATGTAGTGAAAAGAAGGGCCATCTGTACCCCAATGTTTATAGCAGCAATGGCCACAGTTGCCAAACTGTTGAATGAACCAAGATGCCCTTCAACAGACAAATAGATAAAGAATATTATGGTCCATATATACTATGGAGTATTATGCCTCCATCAGAAAGGATGGATACCCAACTTTTGTATTAACATGGATGGGACTGGAAGAGATTATGCTGAGTGAAATAAGTAAAACAGAAGAGTCAATTTTCATATGGTTTCACTTATTTGTGGAGCATAAGGAATAATAAGGAGAACATGGAGAGATGGAGAGAAGTGAGTTGGGGGAGTGAGTTGGGAGGTGAACCATGATAGACTGTGGACTCTGAAGAATAAACTGAGGGTTTTGGTGAGGAGAGGGGTGGGAAGTTGGGTGATCCTGCTGGTGGGTATTAAGAAGGATACATACTGCATGGAGCACTGGATGTGGTGCATAAACAATGAATTCTGGAACACTGAAAAAAAGTTTTTAAAAAATAAATAAAAATTAAAAAGAAAAAAAGAAAATATTTACTCTAGTCTCATGATTTTGATTAGGAAAAAAAAAAAAACTTGTTAACCAAAATAACATCACTAATAGGAACTATCTTCCAGGGGAGATAGAAGGCAGTATGCAGATACCAGAAAGCTTTAAGTAAATGGAATAACCAAGTAAAGATTCAAAGGAACCTGTTATCTATCAAAAGTGCTAGAAGCTGGGTTATAGCCTTAGCCAGTAATGCAAGTTGATATTCAAATCAGAATAGAATTTGCTATCTTTAAATTTCAGTGCTTAATTTGCTACAAAATCAAGTCAATTACAATGTAATCAAGTCAATGACCTAAACATCATGGGTAAGAGTGTAATTTATCTTCTCTGATGTTCAGCTGTGAAATTAAGCGCATAAAGATCCAATACTGACTGTATCACCTTTGTGGGATGGTATATGTGCTAGTATCTGTAAAATTTATACTATGAGATCTGTGATATGGCTATACATATATGTACTATGTAGATTCCAGAATTTATTGAACAATGGTTTCTGGTAACCACCACAGTCACTGTAACTATAAGGTACATGAAAGGAGGTCTTAAGGGGGTGGGGAGAAGAATGGAGAATAACGTGATAATTTTAAATAAAGTATTGTGTCAAACATTATTTTTTTTCTTTATTCTGTAGATTTGCAGTATAACAAAGAGTATGAAACTTCACTGATAAAATTAAGTCTGTGAAATATGAAAACAATGATTCTCAGTATAAGAAAATATTTTGGTGACTTGAGTTCAGGCCTCCGATTAATGTAATATTGTGGAAACTGAAGATTGGTTAGAAAATAAATTAAATTTGACCTTAGAAATATGACATACATACTATTTTATTAATCTATATTTTAAATATTTTTAACAGTGGTTAGTGGAAATAAAAGACTGCTTAAACTGGAATAAAAAAAAAATAGGGCTCTGAAGGGATATGGTCAAAATTAATGTGCTTCATAGAATGAATTCCTACTCTCCACTGGGTGGTTCAAATCCTCTTTTTTATGTTAATAGGCTCCTTTGTATGAGAAAATATTGCAGAAAGACAAATAATAATAAGATGCTCAAGGAAAAGGTGTGTCAAGGGAATCCCAGGTAAGACGGTACACTTGGAAAACAGAGGAAGTGAAGAATAAAATAGCTAACCTGAAATCTATTTCTGTCCTGTCCTGACTACCAAGGAGTGAGAACATAGGTGACCAATCTAATCTCCTATTAGTATGTTGTAAATAGACTAAAAATATTTGGCTTGTCCTTGTAAATACATCTTGATACTATAACTTTATGCACATGTAGTCACCCAGAATATATTGCATAAGCAATACAGACATCCAGGATAAGCAATGAAAATATTTCGTAATTTAGCAACTCCTTGCGAAGGAAGTAATAACCTCTGTATCACATTAGAGGCTACTTGGCTAGAAAGTGCATATTCACTATGAAGAGATTCTTGGGAGGCCCTGAGTATATTCTAGTCTCTTCCTTCTTCCCATATGCTACTAAATTGCTTATATTCTTGAAATAGTAGAAAATCTTGATCCAAGGTAGTATCTCCAATTCATGTAAATTTACTTTTAACATATTAACTCAGAGCTCAAAGATAAATGGAAAATTTGGAGAACATTTTTGTTGGTAATGGCTCAGATAAAGAGCTAATAACTTAGATGTTTAAAGAAATTTTTAAAGTGAAGAAGAAGGACACCTGCCTAGCTTAATTGGAATAACATGTGATTCTTGCCTGGCATTGTAAATTCAATCTCCGCATTGGGTATAGAGATTACTTAAAAATAAAATCATGGTAGGAGGCAAGGGGGGAGGGAGAGGGTGGTTGGGTTATGAACATTGGGGAGGGTATGTGCTATGGTGAATGCCATGAAGTGAGTAAACCTGGTGATTCACAGACCTGTACCTCTGGGGCTAATAATACATTATATGTTAATTTTAAAAAGTCATAAAATAAGGTAAAAAAATTTTAAAAACTTGAAAAACAAAAAGACCAAACATCAGGGACATAGTGAAGAAAGGGACAATATATATGAATAGCCTATACATTTATAAATATATGCTAAAGGATGTTGAATCATAAGAGATTTAAATTAAAAATGTATTATTTGGGGGGCACCTGGGTGGTTCAGTGGATTAAAGCCCCTGCCTTCGGCTCAGGTCATGATCCCAGGGCCCTGGGATCAAGCCCCACATTAGGCTCTCTGCTCAGCAGGGAGTCTGCTTCCTCCTCTCTCTGCCTGACTCTTTGCCTACTTGTGACCTCTCTCTCTCTTTCAAATAAATAGAAAATATCTTTAAAAAATTAAAAAAATATAAAAACATTATTTTTGACATAAAGTGGTAAAAATTTAAAAAACAAAAACAAAAACAAAACCTTGGAAAACACTCTATTTGTGAGGCTATGGAAAAATAGCAAGGCTAGTACATTGTCAAATGTATATTCACCACATTGCCAGTGGTGAAAAATGCTGTAACTGTTCTAAAGAGGATTGGGTAACATTCATCACATTTACAGATGCATTAATCATTTCACCAACCAAATTTACTTCTAAGAGTTTATTATGAATATGTGCCTTTAACAATAGTAAACATTATATCAAGTATTTCTATAAGACACCTATTGCTGCAGAATATATTGGAACAAAGTTAGTAGCTAAAATCCAGCATGCACTACTATCTCACAGCTTCTGTGTTAGGAATGCAATGGTGACTTAACGGTTCCCTCTGTTTTAGGATTTATCACCAGGTTTCCATTATGAGTGGGACAGTACTGAGGTCTCAAGGAAGACTAGACTGAGGAAGGATCACTCCCCATTCCAAGCACACATGGTTGTTAGCAGGATTCACATGCTTATAGCTAATGAGTTGAGAGATTCAGCTCCCCACCAATTCTTGATAGGAAGCCTTGAGTTTTTTGTCCTGTGAGTCTCTCCATTACATGCTTTCACTTCCTCAAGGTGTAAAAGCTAAGGAGGTAAGAGACAGAATCAATAGCAAGATGGAAATTCAAATCTTATGTAATGTAATAATGGAAGTAAACACCCTATTCCTTTGTCACATTCTGCTGGTTAAAAGCAGTGATGATTTACTGTTTCAGCTCTGCATGTAAAGAACTTGGAAGTGAACACTCAGTCATTACAAACAGAAAAAGCTGAGTAAACTGAAAATCAACTTTCTTTTTTGTATACACTAAAAAATTAAGGTTGAGAGATGAAAATGGAGTGAATATAGGGATGGGAGTAAGACTTCACTGAATATGGATTTCTAGATTGTGCTGCACTTTGCACTAAGTAAGTATTTTTATAATAAAAATAATTATGAAGAATGGAATAAATACATACTAGGGTTAAAAGCAGAAAATGAAACCTGTAATAATACAAAGTTGGTGACTTTTTCCCACAAGGAAATAATGTCACCAACTCTGGGACAAAGTACACTGACAGTGACTATATACCTTAGTGGAATTTGGAAAGGAAAAGGGAACACTAAAATTTACCTAATATATTATTTTTGATCCATGTTCAAAACTACTTTCCACAACTCTTCGAAGAAAGTCTTTCTTACCTCACTTGGGTCTGAACACTCTGCTCTGGAACACATTCTTGGTATATATCTCCCTCATACTGTCTGTGTGCTGGCATCTCAGATTTCCTCTGGATGAGAGCACCCTCTTCACCACGCTGAAAGTCCAAACAGCCATGTAGGTTTGTCTTTTTATGCATGTGGCCACATTTCTTTTGTGGCACATGAATTTCTTCACTTTTTCTCTCTAAACTCATCTAGATTAGTGGTAATGAGAACTATTCCTAGATAACAAATAGTCAGAGTTGTAGATGCCCCAGGCTAAAACAACTAGATATTTAAATACAGTTATTATTTAAAAGATGGTAGAAAAGCCTTAATATTATAGTACAATTATTATATGATTTTCATGCATAAGGAAAGAACAAGGAAGAAATATCTTTGTGTAATCTCTCATTTTGATATGTAACATTTCCTAATCCTCCCGTACCTTTTTTGATTGTTCTTAAGTGAATAATATTTTTTTTTCAGAATGAGTAACAGGTGAATTTGTATTCACCTGAAAAAAATATTTATCTATACACACACACGTGTATAAAATCATATTGAATATACATATGCATATTATATATGTATACATATATACACATATATACATATTATATATACAATATCTGTGTATATTTATATATCTTTAAAAGATAGAAATATATAAGATATATATTATGATATATATGTAACCATTGTTAAGCAGAATTTGTTGAATCAGAACTCTTCAAATCAGAAATAAAGATGCTTAAACTAAGTAATGTCTTATACTATGATTTTCTTTCTAAGAAATTTGAGATTTGTTTGTTTCCGTCATAAATTTTGTTAAGAATTCTATAAATGGAATAATAAATTCAATGTTTCTTGAGATTAACATGAGTTATTTAAGTATAGAGTTAGAAGATAAGGTATGATAATTATAATTTTGTATATGTGTGTGTAAGTGTGTATATATATATATATATATAAAGTCCTCATTTGTTACAAATATTTTTGAATTGCAGTTAAGAAAATGGGTTGCATATAAATACTAATTTGAATTATCCCTATTTATATAATCGACACAGCTGGTAATTTATTGAGATCTATGTGGCAGGAACAGTTTCAGAGTTATAGTTTCAGAGTTACAGTTGGATTGTCTAATTTGATCCTCACTACCACTCCAGTGCATGATTACTTTTTCATTTTTATGTATGAGAAAACTTCGAAAATTACTTGCCCAAGGTCTCACAACTACAAAAATAAATGCTAAGAGGAGACAGTTATATTTGCTCAGAAATTTTTAGCAACCACATTATACTCTCTCAACATCATTTCTTCAGTCCCATATGTGTTTATAAATTATTTCAGAATCAATCTAATAGTTATTAGTACTTATTCAAATTATTTATACCAAATTGTAATAAAATAATAATTTATATTTTTACCAAAATATATGACTGTTTAAATTTTTTAGAGCATTACTTTTATATATCTGTGTCTCATGTAAGAAAATAAAACTATGGGGTGCCTGGGTGGCTCAGTGGGGTAAAGCCTCTGCCTTCAGCTCAGGTCATGACCTCAGGGTCCTGGGATCAAGCCCTGCATTAAGCTCTCTGCTCAGCAGGGAGCCTGCTTCCTCCTTTCTCTCTGGCTGTTTCTCTGCCTACTTGTGATCTCTGTTTGTCAAATAAATAAATAAAATCTTTAATAAAAAAATAATAAAATTATGCATCTCTTACTCTCTATGTATGATTTTAGAGGTCTCAATAGACCACAATTTTCTTTCCTACAAAATAAATAATATCAAATTGATTCTGTAATTAATTCACATCATGATTTGCTTATGTAACTTACAAAATGAGTACCTATGAAAAGGAACTATAAAGAAAACTAGAGGTAGAGATTAGAAGTTGACACACTGGTTTATTAAAGAGAAGTTAGGTGAGTATTTTGTCTCTTAGTTGATGATAATGATAGACGGATGACAGATAGATAGATCGTAGATAATAAATGATAGATAGGTGATAGATAGATAGATAGATAGATAGAAGAGTATAGATATAGATAAAATTACTCTCAGTCCATGGAAGTGCTTAAGTATGCCAACCATGTTTTCCATTACAGGGATACAACCAATTTCAGTTATTTGATTAGCATCAGAAATCAAATGAAAGAGCTAAGACAGAAATAAATTTCTTAACTGATAGACCAGCCACTCTGTTTGAAGTTGTCTGAATTTGAATAGTGAAACTTACCATGCTGTTTAATAATTACCATAATAAACAATGCAAATCAAAAAAACATTCTGCCTACAAAAGATAACATACAAAAAATATAGGCAATAATTGTAAATCAGATACTCTAAGTAAAACGAAGGCATGCAAAAATATTTTTTAGAAAGGAGACATCAGGCTTAAGCAAAGGTAACAAATCAAGTCCCTTCACACAGCATGAAGGTACAAAACAACATTCAATTCTGCCTTTCTACATCAGGCTTTATTTATTTATTTATTTTTCTTCCCAAGGTCTGAACCTTAATAAGAAGTGGGGGCAAAAATCCTAGGGATGCATATTTTACTCAACTAATATTAATTGAACAAATAGAAAAAAATAATCTGAATTATTTTCCCCTTTACAACACTTTCTCTAGATTAAGTGCCACCTTTCAAAAGTTAGTAGATAATGAGCTTTGATGTGCTCATTTTAAATTTGTCAGTTGGGAATTAATTGCACATAAGATTTTATGTAGCATTAAATGCAAATGATTTTATACTTCCAATTATCTCCCCAACTAGATGTAAATTAGAAAAAGCTCTTCTAACTTAAGTAAATTTTTGTTTTAAAAAAAGTTACATTGTTTGGTATTTTGCACCTAAAACCTTAATATAAGAATAACTCAAATACTATAAATCAGGAGAAGATAATTTTATAATGTTCGAATTTCCAGATGTAGATTATCCTCAAAAAAAAAAACAAAACTTTTTTTTCTCACAGTAAATCCAGTATTTTTTTAACAAAAACGACTGTAGTGAGAGGCCACATGAATTAAAATTATGAACAGAACATCAATAACCAAATCAGCTACAGTAAATATACATTTGTGATTGTAGTAATTATCCTTACCCAGCATAAAATAAAAAGTTAGGCAGTTACAGAGTTTCTGTTAGTCAAAAATAAAAAAAAGAAAGAAAGAAAGAAAAAAAAAAAAAGAAATACAAGACTTTGAGAGTATTCTTTTTAATACTTCCATTAAGGATAATTTCATTAAAAACAGTATTTCTACACTTATTTAGTATTTCTATACTTTTAAAAATTCTTAGCTCAGATAATTAATCAAAGATGGGTTTTGTGCACACCAAATTTTTCTGCATTTTGAATTTTAAAAAGCACTCTATCAACCTTATTTTTTTAAAAACATTTACCTTTATATTATTGTCAAAAGTCACCATAAAACTTTCATTTAGCATATTTCATAAAAATAAACACAAGAATAAAAGCTTTTCAAGTAGATTTGTAAAGCACAATTTAAATACTATTACAATTTTACATAATGCATTGACTTGAATTCACAATTACATATTCAGATAATATTTGTGACAATTTTATTAGAGATCACTTGATTTGTATTACTGTAGAAAAACACAATTGCGCCTGCTGTATTTCAACAATAATCCTTCAACCTTCACAAAGAAATAAAAAGAGCATACTTGAAAATGAAGTAGCAGAATATTCTTTTTTCATGTGTCTATGTCAGGTTTTCTAGGGGAAAAAATAAAAACTGTATAATCATGCACACACAAACCACCCATCAGAAGGTAGTTTTGTGACTATTTCTATATGTTATGTTTCATCAAAGTTACTTACTAATATATAAATTTTGTAACTATTGACCACCTTATGTGGTTTAAAAATTACTAAGCCCTCATTTGTTTGTTTTATTTTGTTCATAAACATAGAAAGGGTAAGAAAACAGATTTAGAAAAGTCATATTTTTATTTTGTTTTGTTTTGATCAAACAATGTCAAGCAATAATAAATATAACATTGATTTTAAGGCTTAGACATGGGATTTGTGTCAAAGATGGCAAAGGAGTAGCAGGCTGAGATGACATCAGGTAGCAGGAGATCAGCTAAATAGTTTATCAAACCATTTCAAACACCTACAAATTCAACAGGGGATCAAAGAGAAGAGCAGCAACTCTAGACTAAACAGAAAATCAACCACTTTCTGATAGGTAAAATCTGTGGAGAAGTGAATAAGTGAATCCAAAGGGACAAGAAGATAGACCCTGGAGGGAGAGGAGGGTTCCCAGAAAGTAGCGGAGTAATGGAGCACAAAATCAGAACTTTTTTTTTTTTTAAAGGTTTTATTTATCCATTTGCTAGACAGAGATCACAAGTAGGCAGAGAGGCAGGCAGAGAGAGAGGAAGGGAAGGAGGCTCCCTGCCAAGCAGAGAGCCTGACGCGGGGCTCAATCCCAGAACCCCGGAATCACGACCCGAGCCGAAGGCAGAGGCCTTAACCCACTAAGCCACCCAGGTGCCTCAAAATCAGAACTTTTAAAAATCTGCTCCACTGAGGGATACTGCTCCAGAGGCTAAGCAGGGGTGGAGCTCTCATAGGGAAAGCATGGTTGTGGGTCCCCATGGGTTCAATGAAGGATCAGGGGTATCTGAGTATCACAGAGCTCGCAGATATTAGAGCAGGGAAGCCAGCTACAGAGACAGACCTGAGGAGTGAGTTCTCAGCTCAGGGTTACCTTAAACCATGACCCATGGCACAGTCAGACCACTGATCTTTGAGCAGGGACCCCTGCTCAAAGGGGTCATATCCGAGGAGACCTCCCTGGAAAAGTAGCAGTGGTCTGCTGGGTTTGGAGACTCCAGGTGGGGCTGTGTACACAAACACTGTACTCTAGTTGGTAAATTCATATCTTAGAAGTATATAGGTTAGGAATTTTGAAACTACTTAAATGTATACTAAGATTGAACAAATATGTAAATATAGATAAAGAGGGGCAGGTTTCTCACTATTAGAAAGGCTACAATGATTTCTGTGGTGCTAAATTAGAGTTAGAACTATAGTTTGAACTCTTGTTTACTTTAATATATATATGAATAGATACAGAAATAAACATAGATATGTGTATATGTAGGTTAGCAGACATATATTTCTTAGCTCTGTCCACTAGAGGGTTGGGAAGAATTGAAACCCTAGAAACAATGAACACACTTGGCATCCAGGTCTGGCTCTCTAAATCTCATTGTCAGTAGAAGGAACCAGAGCTCCTTGAAGAAATAGCCTGTACTAGCGATGGGGTAAGGAAAACACAGGGACTGGGGGCTTGACCATCTTGTAGATTCAAAAAAAAAAAAAATCCTGCATCAAAAGACACACAGTCGAAGGACAAGTGAGTTCAATGAACAGCCAGAGGCCAGGTAGACAGGAGTGATTGAGTGCTTTTCTCTGAGGTGCACTGAGGAGTGGAGCCCTGAGCTCTCCACACCTCCAGGCCAGATTTCGGGAGGCTGCCATTTTTATTCATATCTTCCATAATTCTACAGAAAGCATTCAGGGAAATGAAGCTCCTGAGAACAAACCAGAGCAGATTACTTAGCCTGGCCCCTGGAAAGGGCAATATGAATCTGCCTCAGGCAAAGACACTTGAGGATCTCTACAACAGACCCCTCCCCGCAGAAGATTAGCAAGAAATCCAGACAAGACCAAGCTCACTTATCAAAGAGAACCATGGAATTCCAGAGGAGGAGAAAGCAAAGCATGGAATTCATGGCTTTCTTCCCATGAGTCTCTAGTCTGGCAAAGTTAATTAATTTTTTTAATTTTATTTTTTCTTATTCTATTTTTTAACTTTTACTCTTTCCACATTTTTTTAACTAGTTTATCTTAAAAATAGCTTTCATAAAAAATCTTTTTGAATGTTTATTATTATAGTCATATTTTATCCTTCATTGTATCTAACTTTATTTTTTATATACACATAGGGTTTTTTGTCTAAAAATTTTTTTGATACAACCTCTTTTAATAGATCAAAATATACCATAATCTAGTACAGGGCATAGTTCTGTAGACAGAAGAAAGAGAAATTAAGGAGTCAATCCCATTTATAGTTCTACCCAAAACCATAAGATAACTAGGAATAAACCTAACCAAAGAGGCAAATAATCTGTCCTCATAAAACTATAAAGTACTCATGAAAGAAGTTGAGGAAGACACAAAGAAATGGAAAAATGTTCCATGCTCATGAATTGGAAGAACAAATATTGTGAAAATGTCTATGCTACCTAAAGGAATCCACACGTTTAATGTTATCCCTATCAAAATTCCATCTATTTATTTAAAGAAATGAAACAATCCTAAAATTTCTATTAAACCAGCAAAGACCCCAAATAGCCAGAGAGATTTTGAAAAAGAAAGCCAAATTTGGTGGCATCACAATTCAGACTTCAAGCTCTATTACAAAGCTGTCACCATCATGGCAGTATGGTACTGGCACAAAAACAGACACATAGATCAATGGAATAGAATAGAAAGCCCAGAAATAGACCCTCAACTCTATGGTCAACTAATCTTCGACAAACCAGGAAAGAATGTCCAATGGAAAAAAAGACAATCTCTTCAACAATTGGTGTTGGAAAATTGGACAGCCACATTCAGAAAAAGGAAACTGGACCATTTCCTTACACCACACACAAAAATATACTAAAAATGGATGAAAGACCTCAATGTAAGAAAGGAATCTATCCAAATCCTTTAAAAGAACACAAGCAGCAACCTCTTCAATCTTAGCTGCAGCACTATCTTCCTAGGAACATCACAAAAGGCAAGAGAAGCAAGGGCAAAAATGAACTACTGAGACTTCAACAATATCAAAAGCTTTTGTATAGCAAAGGAAACAGTTAACAAAACCAAAAGACAATGGGCATAATGGGAGAAGATATTTGCAAAAGACATATCAGATAAAGGGCTAGTATCCAAAATCCATAAAGAACTTATCAAACTCAATACCCAAGGAACAAATAATCCAATGAAGAAATGGGTAGAGGACACGAACAGACATTTGTGCAAATAAGACATCCAGATAACTAACAGACACATGAAAAAGTGCTCCACATCATTTGGCATCAGGAAATACAAATCAAAACCAAAATGAGATATTACCTCACACCAGTCAGAATGGCTAAAATTAACAAGTCAAGGAATGGTAGACGCTGGCCAGGTTTTGGAGAAAGGGCAACCCTCCTACATTGTCAGTGGGAATGCAAGCTGGTGCAGCCACTCTGGAAAACAGCATGGAACTTCCTCAAAAAGTTGAGAATAGAGCTACCCTATGACCCAGCAGTTGCACTACTGAGTATTTACCCTAAAGATACAAACGGAGTGATCCAAAGGGGCACATGCATCTGAATGTTTATAACAGCAATGTCCACAGTAGCCATACTATGAAACGAACCTAGATGTCCATCAACAGATGAATGGATAAAGAGGAGGTGGCGTATATATATATATATACAATGAAATACTATGTGACCATCAAAAGAAATGAAATCATGCCATTTGCAATGTGGATGGAACTAGAGGGTATTATGCTAGCGAAATAAGTCTATCAGAGAAAGACAATTATCAAATTATCTTCCTGATATGAGGAAGTTGAGAGGCAATGTGGGGGATTTCGGGGGGTAGGAAAGGAATAAATGAAACAAGATAGGATCAGGAGTGAGAGAAACCATAAGACACTCTTTTTTAAAAATTTTTTTAAATTTATTTTCAGCGTAACAGTATTCATTGTTTTTGTACCACACCCAGTGCTCCATGCAATACGTGCCCTCTCCAATACCCACCACCTGGTTCCCCCAACCTCCCACCCCTCACCCCTTCAGACCCCTCAGATTGTTTTTCAGAGTCCATAGTCTCTCATGGTTCACCTTCCCTTCCAATTTCCCTCAACTCCTTTCTCCTAACTCCCCTTATCCTCCATGCTATTTGTTATGTTCCACAAATAAGTGAAACCATATGATAATTGACTCTCTCTGCTTGACTTATTTCATTCAGCATAATCTCTTCCAGTCCCGTCCATGTTGCTACAAAAGTTGGTTATTCATCCTTTCTGATGGAGGCATAATACTCCATAGTGTATATGGACCACATCTTCCTTATCCATTAATCCATTGAAGGGCATCTTGGTTCTTTCCACAGTTTGGCGACCATGGCCATTGCCGCTCTAAACATTAGGGTACAGACGGCCCTTCTTTTCACTACATCCGTATCTTTGGGTAAATACCCAGGAGTGCAATTGCACGGTCATAGGGGAGTTCTATTTTTAATTTCTTGAGGAATATCCACACTGTTCTCTAAAGTGGCTGCACCAACTTGTATTCCCAGCAACAGTGTAAGAGGGTTCCCCTTTCTCCACATCCCCTCCAACACATGTTGTTTCCTGTCTTGTTAATTTTGGCCATTCTAACTGGTGTAAGGTGGTATCTCAATGTGGTTTTCATTTGAATCTCCCTGATGGATAGTGATGATGAACATTTTTTCATGTGTCTGATAGCCACCTGTATGTCTTCACTGGAGAAGTATGTTTATTTCTTCTGCCTATTTTTTTATATGATTGTCTATTTTGTGTGTGTTGAGTTTGAGGAGTTCTTTATAGATCCTGGATATCAACCTTTTGTCTGTACTATCATTTGCAAATATCTTCTCCTATTCCGTGGGTTGCCTCTTTGTTTTGTTGACTGTTTCCTTTGCTGTGCAAAAGCTTTTGATTTTGATGAAGTCCCAAAAGTTTATTTTCGCTTTTGTTTCCTTTGCCTTTGGAGACATATCTTGAAAGAAGTTGCTGTGGCTGATATCGAAGAGGTTACTGATTATATTCTCCTCTAGGATTCTGATGGATTCCTGTCTCACGTTGAGGTCTTTTATCCATTTGGAGTTTATCTTTGTGTCCGGTGTAAGAGAACGGTCAAGTTTCATTCTTCTACATATAGCTGCCCAGTTTTCCCAGCACCATTTATTGAAGAGACTTTTTTCCACTGTATATTTTTCCCCTTTTGTCAGATTATTTGACCATATCAGGGTTTTCTACTCTGTTCCACTGTTCTAGGTGTCTGTTTTTATGCCAGTACCATGCTGTCTTGGTGATCACAGCTTTGTGGTAAAGCTTGAAATCAGGTAATGTGATGCCCCTAGTTTTATTTTTTGTTTTTCAACATTTTCTTGGTGATTTGGGGTCTCTTCTGATTTCATACAAATTTTTGGATTATTTACTCCAGCTCTTTGAAAAATACGGGTAGAATTTTGATCCGAATGGCATTAAAAGTATAGATTGCTCTAGGCAGTATAAACATTTTTTTTAAAGATTTTATTTATTTATTTGACAGAGAGAGATCACAAGTAGGCAGAGAGGCAGACAGAGAGAGGAGGAAGCAGGCTCCCCACTGAGCAGAGAGCCTGATGCGGGACTCGATCCCAGGACCCTGAGATCATTACCTGAGCTGAAGGCAGCGGCTTTTAACCCACTGAGCCACCCAGGCGCCCCGGCAGTATAAACATTTTAACAATGTTTATTCTTCCAATCCAAGAACATGGAATGGCCTTCCATCTTTTTGTGTCTTCTTCAATTTCTTTCATGAGTGTTTTGTAGTTCCTCGAGTAAAGATCCTTTACCTCTTTGGTTAGGTTTATTCCCAGGTATCTTATGGTTCTTGGTGCTATAGTAAATGGAATAAATTCTCTAATTTCCCTTTCTGTATTTTCATTGTTAGTGTATAAGAAAGCCACTGATTTCTGTACATTGAATTTGTATCCTGCTACGTTGCTGAATTGTTATATGAGTTCTAGAAGTTTGGGGGTGGAGTCTTTGGGTTTTCCATATAAAGAATCACTTCATCTGTGAAGAGAGAGAGTTTGACTCCTTCATTGCCAATTTGGATACCTTTTATTTCTCTTTGTTGTCTGATTCCTGTTGCTAAAACTTCTAATACTATGTTGAACAAGAGTGGTGAGAGTGGACATCCTTGTCGTGTTCCTGATCTCAACGGGAAGGACGCAAGCTTTTTCCCATTGAGGATGATATTTGCTGTGTGTCTTTCATAGATAGATTTGATGAAGTTCAGGAATGTTCCCTCTATCCCTATACTTTGAAGCGTTTTAATCAGGAATGGATGCTGGATTTTGCCAAATGTTTTTTCTGCATCAATTGAGAGGACCATGTTTTTCTTCTCTTTTCTTTTATTGATTTCTTCGTTCTATGACATTGATTAATTTGCAAATTTTGAACCATCCTTGTAGCCCAAGAATGAATCCCACCTGGTCATGGTGGATAATCTTTTTAATGTGCTGTTGGATCCTGTTTGCTAGGATCTTGTTGAGAATCTTAGCATCCATATTCATCAGTGATATTGGTCTGAAATTCTCCTTTTTGGTAGGGTCTTTGCCCCATTTGGGTATCAGGGTAGTGTTGGCTTCATAGAAAGAGTCTGGAAGTTTTCCTTCTCCTTCAATTTTTGAAACAGCTTCAGGAGAATAGGTGTTATTTCTTCTTTGAAAGTTTGGTAGAATTCCCCAGGGAATCTATCAGGTCTTTGGCTCTAGTTTTTTGGGAGGTTTTTGACCACTGCTTCAATCTCGTTACTAGGTATTGGTTCATTCATGTTGTCAGTTTCTTCCTGGTTCAATTTTGGGAGTCTATAGTTTTCCAAGAATGCATCCATTTCATCTAGGTTGTTTAGCTTATTGTTGATATTAACTTCTTATGATTGTTTCTACTTCCTTGGTGTTAGTTGTGATCTTTCCCTTTTCATTAATAATTTTATTAATTTGGGCTTTCTCTGTTTTCTTTTGGATTAGTGTGACCAATGGTTTATCAATCTTATTGATTCTTTAAAAACGTCAGCTTCTAATTTCAGAGATATGTTATACTGTATCTCTGGTTTCTACCTCATTGATCTCAGCTCTAATCTTGATTATTTCCCTTTTACGTGTGGAGTTGGTTTGATTTGTGGTTAATCCTCCAGTTATTTAAGGTGTAGAGATAACTGGTGTGTCCTGGATTTTTCAATTTTTTTGAGGGAGGCTTGGATGACTATGTATTTCCCCCTTAGGACCACCTTTGCTGTATCCATAGGTTTTGGACCGAAGTGTCTTCATTTTCATTGGTTTCCATGAATTGTTTCAGTTCTTCTTTGATCTCCTGGTTGATCCAAGCATTCTTTTTTTTTTTTTAAGGTTTTATTTGTTTATTTGACAGACAGAGATCA
This sequence comes from Mustela nivalis, assembly GCF_964662115.1. NCBI lineage: Eukaryota > Metazoa > Chordata > Mammalia > Carnivora > Mustelidae > Mustela > Mustela nivalis. The sequence continues at coordinate 78,146,036 of NC_139023.1, forward strand.
CAAGTAGGCAGAGAGGCAGGCAGAAAGAGAGAGGGAAGCAGGCTCCCCACTGAGCAGAGAGACCGATGTGGGACTCGATCCCAGGACTCTGAGATCATGACCCGAGCCGAAGGCAGCGGCTTAACCCACTGAGCCACCTAGGCTCCCCTGATCCAAGCATTCTTAAGCAAGGTGGTCTTTAGCTTCCAGGTGTTTGAGTTCCTTTGGAACTTTTCCTTGTAATTGAGCTCCAGTTTCAAAGCATTGTGATCTGAGAATATGCAGGGAATAATCTCATTCTTTTGGTATAGGTTGAGTCATGATTTGTGACCCAGCATGTGGTCTATTCTTGAGAAGGTTTCATGTGCATTTGAAAAGAATAAGTATTCTGTTGTTTTAGCGTGGAATGTTCTGTATATATCTCTGAGGTCCATCTGGTCCAATGTGTCATTCAATGCTCTTGCTTCTTTATTGATTTTCTGCTTCGATGATCTGTCTATTTCTGAGAGAGATGTGTTAAGATCTCCTACTATTAATGTATTCATATCAATATGGCTCTTTATCTTGATTAACAGTTTTCTTATGTAATTAGCTGCTCCCATATTGGCAGCATAGATATTTACAATTGTTAGATCATTTTGGTGGATAGTCCCTTTAAGAATTATGTAGTGCCTCCTGTATCTCTGACTACAGTCTTTAGTTTAAAATTTATTTGTCTGATATGTGAATCCCTACCTGGCCTTCTTTGAGGTCCATTGGCATGAAAGATGCTTCTCCATCCCTTCACTTTCAGTCTGGGTGTATCTTTAGGTTCAAAATAGATCTCTTGTAGACAATATATGGATGGGTCCTGTCATTTTATCCAATCTGCAACCCTGTGCTGTTTTATGGGTGCATTAGGCCAATGTGTCCTGGGATCGGGCACATTGAGAATGATTATTGATAGATACATTTTTATTGACATTGTGTTATCTTTGAAGTCTTTCATTCTGTAGATTGTCTCTTTATTTCTGTTCAATTCTATTCTTAGTATTTTTCCTCTTTTATAGAACCCCCCTTAATTTTTCCTGCAGTGTCGGCTTAGTGGTTGCATAGTCTTTTAAGCCTTGCCGGTATTGGAAACGCTTTATCTCTCCTTCCATTTTGAACGTCAGTCTTGCTGGATAAAATATTCTTGGCTGCATTTAGTGCCCTGAATATATCTTGCCAGCCCTTTCTGGCTTGCCAGGTCTCTGTGGACAGGTCTGACATTATTTTGATGGGCTTTCCTCTGTAAGTAAGGAGCTCTTTTTCCTAGTGGCTCTCAAGAGATTATATCTATAATTATGATTCCTCAATTTGACTATCAGGTGCCTTGATGATTTATTGGAATCTATAATCTTGGGTGGAGACCGTTCAGCCTCTAGTCCATGAACGCTGGTTCCATTCACAAGATTGGAAAAATTTTCACAAAGAACTTGTTTCACTATATCTTCTAGACTTCCTTATTTCTCCTCCCCTTTAGGGATTCCAATAATTCTGTTGTTGGAATGTTTCATGGCATCATTTATTTCCCTGATTCTGTTTTCGTGGCTTCTAAGCTGTGTGTTCCAGGCTTCCTCCTGATCCTTTCTCTCTATCTGTTTGTCCTCCAGATCACTAATTCTATCTTCTGTCTCAGTTACCCTAGCTTTGAGAGAATTTAGATTAGATTGGAACTCATTGAGAACATTGTGAACCTCATCTCGGGTAGCTTTCAGCTCTGCCCCAACATTGTGAACATCATCTCTGGTCACTTTCATTTCAACCCAAACAATTCTGTTTGGTCATCCATGGCTTTTTCCAACCTAGCTATTGCTTGGATAATTGTTAGCCTGAATTCTCTTTCTGATATATTGTCTATGTTGATAGCCGTTAGCGCTTTTGCAGAAGGCCCATTCTCTGCATTTCTTCTGTTGGGCATTCCTCCTCCTAGTCATTTTGGTGAGAGATGACTGAATGGATGTGGCTGGATGTATCGACTGTGGTGCAGTCAAGGTGCACCCTGGAATGCTTCTGAGCAAGCAGGATTCCCCACCCAAATGAGAGAAAAAAAGAAAAGAAAAAGAAAAAAAAAGAGAGAGAGAGAGAAAGAGAGATAGGAAAAAAAGGGAAGATAAAAGAAAAGGTTCATCCCAAATGGACTCCAAGGTAAGATTTCTGAAGTACACAAACAGAAATAGACAAACAAAAAGACTGATAAAAATATATGACAAGAGAAAAAAATATATATATAAGCAAATAAAGGAAGAACCTCGTCAAAAGAACCCCTATTATAAGATTTATATACTATCAGGACAAACACAAAAACACAGAAACACTGGTGGAAGAAAAAGATGAGAGAGTGGTAATAAATTCTCAGTGTGGGCAAGGTAGGTTGTTTTGATTCTTCCTGGATGTATCTTGATATCCTTGTTAAAGGAATCAACTTTCCTAAGATATAGGGGGATTAAAATTTGGTTTACTTATAGGGGTAGCATTGATTGGGGAAAGGGGATTATGTTGAAGTTTAACTCTATATGAATATTAGAAAATAAACTAGGAATAAACTAGACTAAACTGAACTAAAATTTTAAAAAAATTTAAAAATAGAAATGCAAAAGAAAAACAGAAATGTATGTATCAACAAGTTCAGGTTAGAAGGTTATTATGGAATTTGATGTACTGGAAATCTCACTGTGATGGCAAATAGGTTAAAAAATTATTTATATATAAAAAAATGAATGAACCAGAATAGTGGCAACAAGTTAAAAATAAAAGTCGTCCTATGAAGTACTGGTGGTTGTTCTCTTGTAGTCTTTTTTTTTTTTTTTTTTTTTTAGTTTCCTGGTTGGTTTTCTGGGGGAGGGGCCTGCCACGTGGGTTTTCAGTCAATGATGTTCCCTGAGTTAAGTCCTCCCACCCCTCTCAAGGGGGTGGGCTCTGAGGAAACTGGTTTTTTTCAGGCTTTTATTCTCTGGCGGTTTTTATGTTTGTTCACTTTTTTTTTCTCTCACCTTGACCGCTTTTGATGGTTTTTGTAGGTTTGGAGGAAAGCAAACTGCACCCTGGCCTCCCTCTCAAAGAGAAGCCTCAGTCTGGCTACAGAGCCCAAATAAATTCCCCCTTGGCCGCTGGCAGAACAGGTTACGAGTCACAGTCCCTGGGGACCCAGGATCTTTTGCTTGTACCCAAAACCACAGCAGCAGCGGCTGTCTGGGCAGCCCTAGACTGCCAGAGAGGTTCCAAGCAGTGATCGCACACTGAGATTTCCCCACTGGCCTGGCCTGGGAGTGCCTGGTCTTTCCAGGTCTAAGAGCTCAGGGCTTGTACACACCTCTCTCAGGTGAGTCTCAGGCTCTGTTAGCATGGCTTGGCATTCTGCCATCTGGCGAGGCTCCCAGCCCCTCACAGGAGCTGGACCCCACGTGTTCTTGGGTGCGCTGGTGGCTCAGGAACCAAGGTCTGGTTTCTCTGCCGCACTCTCTTTGGCTCAGTGCCAGGGGAGGCTGTTGTGGGTCCCGGGACTTAAGCCTTTGTCCCTAGCCACCCCAATTCCCATAAATTCCACCCCCCATGATCCTTTGCTCTCTTTGAGTGTTTTCAACCAATCTCCAAGTTAATGCTGGTCCCCAGACACAGGGCACTCTCATACTGGGGTATCACTTTCCAATCAATCACCTCTGGTGCTCCCTCCCCCTTTTGTTTATCTTCCAATATCAGTTTAATATTCCCACTCCATTTTACCTGCTCACTGGTGTCTTCTGTCCCGTAGAGATCCAGATGTGTATAATTCTGATCTCAGGCTTATTTCGTGGGTGATCGGAGTTCTTTGGTAGGTAATCAGCTCACTTTAGGATACAGGTTGAAATGGCGCCTCCTCCTACTTCCCCATCTTGTCTCCCAATCTCACCATAAGAGACTCTTAATCTCATGAAACAAACTGAGGGTTGCAGAGGGGAGGGGGTAGGGAGAGGGTGGTTAGGTTATGGACATTGGGGAGAGTATGTGCTATGGCTTGTGTTTTGAAGTGTGTAAACCTGGCAATTCACAGACCTGAATCCCTGGGGCTAATAATACATTATATGTTAATGAAAAAATTTAAAAGAATTCAAAAAATAAAGGCTTAAACATTATTTACTCTAAACAAATACATAATGCTTTTGATTGCATTACAGCAAGCCTGATTTTAGTTTTATATGTACCCCCCAAAATATGCATTAAAAACAACTTCTGAACATTTTCTTCAGGTATTTTCATAAAATCTTAAATTCCCATTGTCTATACCTTATAGGTGCACACTCATAGAAATTATAAGTCCTAAGCACCTGGAGGACTCAGTCATTAAGTGTCTGCCTTTGGCTCATGTCATGATATCAGGGTCCTGGGATTGAGTCCTGCCTGGGGTTCCTTGTTCTGCAGGAAGCCTGCTTCTCCCTCTGGTTGCCACTTCCCTTGCTTGTTCTCTCTCTCTTTCTTTATCTCTGATAAATAAATAAATAAATAAATAAATAAATAGAATTTCTAAATAAATAAATTACAGACACAAAACTCATTCAGAATACAAACATCTGACTTTATAGCATATGAACTTTCCATTCCTATGTATTGCAGAATGCTCTTGAAAGAAGTTGTGCTAAATTATACTCCCTTGGATGAACCTGATGTTGGGTATAATGGAGGGCACATATTCCATGGAGTACTAGGTGTGGGGCATAAACAATGAATTCTGGGACACTGAAAAGAAATTAAAAAAAATTAAACTCCCATTATTTTCCATATTTCTCGTTTGTATTAACTATAATATTTTTAATGAAAATTTTTGCTTGAAGTATCAGCTTTTAAAAGATATGTTGAATTTCCCCTTGGTTGTCTCTATTTTGTCAAATTTTATCCAACAAACTGGAACACTTTTGTTATTTACACTCTGTGTTATTATATATACTTATTTTTTTTCAAATGTCTCTATTGGTAGCTTTTACGCTTTCCAACAGTCATTCTATTTTTTTTCAGAAGCCTGAAATTTACACTGATATATCTTATGACTCTAATTTTGCTTGATATTTTTTAGTTTTTTGAGTATTTTACTTCCTTTTTAAATTTTTAAAAAATTTTGTTATAAGTAATTTTAAGATAACAATATCCCCTTATAATTTTTCAAAGTTTAGATGCCAACTTTGGACTGTAACTCTTTAAATTAGGTATTAAAATTTAATTAATTAATTAATTAATCAGAGAGTTTTTTAGAATATACTGAATTCTGTAGATCCACTTCTGAGAGTGAATTTCATAAGCTTTCAGACACACATAACTTAAAATACTTGTTTAGAATTCTTATATACCCTTAAACCTCTGGTTCATTATTAAATTCTAAAAGAACATGCTACTAATAATCTCCATATATATAATACAATTCAACAACATCACACTTAGTAAAAAAAGAAAACAAAACTTACAATTCATAATAATCTGCTCACATAAATGAATATTACAATGACTTTTTTTCATAATCTAAATTCAGTGAGATCACTATCACAAAATTTGATATGTATTGCAACAAAAAATGTTCAAATTTGTAACTACAGCTGTCACAAATTTTATCTATATATAGAAATAATCTTGTCTATGTTATTAGTTGTCTTGGGGGAGTCAAAAGTTATACATGGATTTTACACATATATAGATTTTTCAGCTGAGTAGGGTGTCAACATTCCTAAACCCCACATTGTTCATGGGTCAACAGTAATGTTGTATACCAATTATACCTAAAAAGAAAAACAAGCAAGCAAACTCCTTTACCTGCCTTCCATCTGGTAGTTTTCTATACAACCAATGTCATTGGTTTACTAGTGTTCAGATTTAATACATCACATTGGAACACTTAAAAGCACATGTTAAACCACTGCTCCTGGAAGATGTTCATTCTCTAGTAATGATAGAGTCTTGTGTACCTAATTTGATTTCTGGGGCCCAATTTCCTAAAATGCATAATAAAAGGGCCTTGGCAATCTTTAAAAACAAACAAAAAAAAAAAAGAAAGAAAGAAAAATAAAAACTAGTGTTGTCTAGAAACTTCATTGAATACTCACCTATCCTTACTCTCTCTCCCAATATTTTATTTTTATAATTATTTCCAAATTTTAATCTATTATATTATTATTTCTCCATTTAGAATCTTTCTTTATTTTATTCAGTTAGCCTGCATGTAATACATCTTTAATTTTTGATGTAGTATTTAATGATTCATTAGCTACATATAACACCTTCCTAGATGTGTTAGAAATGGAAAAACATTCCATACTTATGGATTGGAAGAACAAATATTATTAAAATGTCTATGTTATCCAGAGCAATCTACACATTCAATGCAACCCCTATTAAAATACAATCAATATTTTTAGCAGAGTTGGAACAAATCATCCTAAAATTTGTATGGAACCAGAAAAAGACCCTGAATAGCCAAGGAAATATTGTAAAGAAAATCAAAGCTGATGGCATCACAATTCCAGACTTCAAGCTCTATTACAAAGCTGTAATCATCAAGATAGTATGATACTTGCACAAAAACAGACATAGATCAATGGAACCCAACACAGAATCAAGAAATGGACCCTCAACTCCACTGTCAATTGATCTTTGACAAAGCAGGAAAGAATACCCAATGGAAAAAAGACAGTCTCTTTAACAAACAGTGTTGGGAAAATTGGACAGCCACAAGTAGAAACTAAACCATTTTCTTATACCATAAACAAAGATAAACTCAAAATTGATTGAAGACCTAAATGTCAGACAGGAATCCATCAAAATCTTAGAGGAGAAAACAGGCAGTAAGTTTTTTGACCTCAGCCACAGCAACTTCTTGCTAGACATGTCTCCAGAGGCAAGGGAAATAAAGGCAAAAATGAACTATGGAGCATTCATGAAGCTAGAAAGCTTTTACACAGCAAAGGAAACAGTAGACAAAACCAAAAGACAACCTACAGAATGGGAGAAGATATTTGCAAATGTCTTTTCAGATAAAAGGCTAGTATCCAAAATCTATAAAAAACATATCAAAATCAACACCCAAAAAACACATAATCCAGTCAAGAAATGGGCAGAAGATATGAACAGTCATTTCTGCAAAGAAGATATCTAAATCGCCAACAGACACATGAAAAGGTGCTCAACATCATTTGGCATCAGGGAAATACAAATCAAAGGCACACTGAGATATCAACTCACACCAGTCAAAATAGCTAAAATTAACAAATCAGGAAATGACAGGTGTTGGCAAGGATGCAAAAAATGGGGAACCCTTTTACACTGCTGGTGAGAAGGCAAGTTGGTGCAGCCACTCTGGCAATTATAGAGGTTCCTCAAAAAATTGAAAACAGAGCTATCTGATGACCCAGAAATTTCACTACTATGTATTTATCACAAAGATACAAATGTAGTGATATACAAGGGCACATGCACCCAATGTTTATACCAGCAATGTCTAACTATAGCCAAACTATAGAAAGAGCCCAGATGTCCATCGACAGATGAATGGATAAAGAACATGTGGTGTATAAATACAATGGATTACTACTTTGCCAACAAAAAATGAAATCTTACCATTTGCAACAATATGGATGGAACTGGAGGGTATTATGTTAAGTGAAATAAATCAATCAGATAAATAATTATATGATTTCACTCATATGTGGAATTTAAGAAACAAAACAGGATCACAGGGGAAGGGAGGTAAAAATAAAATTAGATGAAATCTGAGAGGGAGACAAACCAAAGAGACTCTTAATCATAGGAAGCAAACTGAGGATTGCTGAAGGGGAGTTAAGAGGGTAAATGGGCAATGGGCACATGATGTGATGAGCACTGGCTGTTATATGCAACTGATGAATCACTGAACTCTACCTCTAAAACTAATAATGCACTATATGTTAATTAATTTAGTTAAAAAAAAAGCTATTATCTTTACCCTTTTTTACTCAAGCACATTTGTTAATATAAACAATTATAATGACTTTATTTTGTCCTTATTGAATCTTATATTTCCATTCTAAAATAGGAAAAAATATGGAATACCTGCATAACTTGATTATTATCTCAAATTAGCATTCTCCCAAGGGAATGGAAATTCCATGTCTTTTAGTTTAACATTCTCCTTTTTATGTCATTTTTTTCAGCTTACAAAACTTTGAACCTTGTAAGTAAAAATTACATAATTCTGAACCTATATTTTCTGAAGAACTCCATAAACCATCTGATATTCTTGAGAGGAACAAGAAGAATCTCCTCATGGAAGAGGTAAACAACAATGGTGTTTGTAAATCAGAAGTCACAAATGTTATTTGTGCCAAAGGTGAAGGAGCATGTCATAATATCAGACAGGGAGGTATTAGTGGAAAATACAATGATGACTGGAAGCAGAAGAGAAATTAACCAAGATACATTAATTTTAAAAAAGAACAGAAGTTTGTTTAAATCTGATGAATAGAAGAGAGTAAATCATTTTAACAATATAGGATTTATTGGGGTGACTGGGTGGCTCAGTTATTAAGTGGCTACTTTAGACTCAGGTCATGAGCACAGGTTCCTGGATTGAACCCCACCCAGGGCTCTCTGCTCAGTGGGGAGTCTGTTTCTCCTTCACCCTCTGCCTCTCCTCCTGGCTCGTGAACTCTTCCTCTCTTTCTCTGTTACAAAAATAAAATGTTGAAAAACAAAAACAATAACAACAAAAAATATAGGATGTATATTACTGACCTGATACAGTGGATTCATCCTTCCTTATAAACATAGTTCAAACAGCCAGTGACTAAGAGTGAAGTCAATACAGAAATAGATACTGAGCAGTCTGGTTTCTACCCAGTTCCCTGAAAATAACATTACTTTAGTCGTTGACATGTCATATAAACATTTAGGTTAAACCTAACCTCTTAGTTGTGTGTGTATATGTATGTTTATACACACATTTTCATTAAAGTGTTGCTTCTATTAAACTATTTTCAGAGGACAAGAATTGAAAGACCCCTGCCCTGGAAAGTCCCCTCCCCTGGAAGATAGATAGGATAACTAACCGCTTGTTTGCTTTTCTGTGAACCGCTGGCTTTTAGGCGTAGATTAGGTTATTAATTGCGTGACTAATTGCTCTTTTGCCCTTCTGTAACTGTTTCGCTTATAGAATTAATAGAAGACGCCATGATGGCATTCCTACCTTCCCCCTTCTTGTTCCCCCTCCCTGCCTCCCTCCTCCCGCGCACGGGCCCTCAGAACCAATCAGCTTGTTCCCCCTTCCCGCCTCTCTCTTCCGCGCGAGTGGGTCCCCAAAGCCAATCAGCAAACTCCACTAATGCCTTTTTCAAAAGTTCTAACTGTCAACCAATCAGTTGCGCCCCACCCAAAACTTGTTTGCACCTGTCTATAAAAATCCTGCACCACCCCAGCCAGGTGTGCTCAGCTAGCAGGAGCTGCTGACCACCCGCAGGCGCGCGCTGACCACCCGCAGGCGCTTGCGTAACAATAAAGAACCTCTTGCTGATTGCATCCAGTGGCAGTGTTGGATTCTTGGGTAAGGGGATCCGCGGGTCTTTCAGAATCATGAATATTTCATTTCCTTTATTCAGCTTCCTTGAGAGTGCTATGAGATAAGCACTTATTAAATGCTGTTGTTATTATCTTGCTTAATAATGATGATGAAAAGGGAATACAAACACCAGACACTTGCTAGAGCTAAACAGGCTTCCTGTACATTGGAATATTCTGCTTAGTTCAATATTCTGCTAATTAAAATGAGAGGCATTCTCTTTGATAGTAGTCTTTCTTGAAAACTTTTATGGAAGTGTATTTTGAAACTTAAATTATTGAACATAACTAAAGTTCACTTAAATAAAAACCAAAACACAGTCAGAATACCTCACTTAACAATGCTGATATATTTTTACAATTATGAAAGACATTACCTTTTACATGTTTAATGAAAAAAAATTAAGAATAGAATTCGACATGATAAATTGAAATGATTAGTAGAAATTTATTCTATTACCAAAATAGAAAGGGAGATTGAAATCTTAAACAAGGGTAATCCATCTTTGAGATTCCTTTGGCAAATAATCTTATCTCTACCTTAATCACCTTTTTTGTAATTTTGCAGAACTCTTCTCATTTGAATTATTGCTTCTCCTACATTTGTTAGCCTAACTATTTTAAAAAAATATTTTATTTTTATTTATTTGTTTGAGAGAGAAAAACAGCAAGAGAAAGCATGAGCAAGAAGGTCAGAGGGAGAAGCAGACTCCCTGTGGAACTGGGAGCCCAATATGGGACTTGATCCCAGGACCCCAGGATCATGACCTGAGCTGAAGGCAGTCGCTTAACCAACTGAGCCACCCAGGCAACTCAGCCTAACTATTTTTATTATATTATGGCATGTAAATATATAAGAATGTGTTAAACTTAAGAACTATAAATCCTTTTAATATATAGAACAAATAAATCGATTTAAACTTAAATACTTAGAATGTGCTTAATCATATTTATATGGCACAATTTATACTATCATAAAATCTCCAATATTAAACTATTTCAGAAATAATTTCCACTACTTCTCACATTTTAAAACATTTTTGGAAGCGCCATGACAGATTTTTTTTTTTTAATTTTATAAGCAAAAACACTGAAGCACATTTATTTTAACTTTGTAAACTCTTAGAAGTTTCATGTGTTTTTGTGGAAAGAAAGAATCCTTTGTCAATCACATAAATACTATTTCTGGCTTTCAAACATTTTCTATAAACAATGATACTCCTCTTATTTTACAACCTATTAGCATGAGAAAATCATGCAAATGTCCTTGTGACTAAAATATAAAGCTCAGCATACAGAGAAACTAAAATTTATTCTATTTATGGAAAAGCTTATTTTCTCCTTCAAAATTCACATAATAGGTTTTCAAAATAGATATGCTTAATCTTGTTTTTCTGTCATTCGGAACAGTAATACATATGGTTCTTAAAAATAAAGTGTTAACGTTGACATTTTAGAAAACAAACACATCTCATTCATGCATTTAAGAATTCTTTACAGAAATTCAAACTCTACATATACCTGCAGTAGTGTCTTATTTCAAAGGCTTATTGTGGTACCTTTAAATGTAATTGTACTTAATGCTATAAAAAAATAGTATCAGTGAGATCATTCCCATCTTTTTTTATACCGTGAAAACTGAGTCTTTAAATGTATACTGAGTCTTAAAATTATTCATTGTAATGCTAACTCAGCTTTATTATCCTCTAACACCTTTCAAAGTGGAGATGAGCATAGGGAATGTCCCTTTGAAAAGAGTCAGCTGTCAATGAATTAGAAAAGGATATACTTGAGAGATCAGTCAAAATAAATGAAATCAATCCAGTACTTTTTTTTTTAGACATTGCTAAAGCAACAAAAACTCTTTAGTACAAAAAAATGCCATCTGAATCAAAGTGACTTATAAAGTCAAAACCAAACAAACAGAAACAACAAAATAAACCTATAATTGTTCACTGCTCATTTAAAACGATTAGTGTAAAAGCAACTATACAGGGAGCCTGGGTGGCTCAATTGGTTAAGCAACTGCCCTCAGCTCAGGTCCTGATCCTGGAGTCCTGGGATCGAGTCCTGGGATGGAGTCTGGCATCTGGTTCTCCCTCTGACCCTGCCCCTTCTCATGTTCTCTCTCTCAAATAAATAAAATCTTAAAAAATATATATATTAAACAAAAGCAGCTACACAATTTCTGATTAAGTTCAGTTTAAACAGTTATTGGATAATTATAACAATGTTTATGTATACTCAGTACCAAACACAAATGGCTAAGCACCATTTGATACATAATTAAACCTTCTCAACATCCATATAAAATAAAAAAAAATATTAGGTATATTATTTTACAGATGTGTAAAATGAGGCTGAGACACATTAAGTAATTGGCAAAGAGCTTAAATCTTAATCTGTCTCACAAGATTTATAGCTATTATTTTATATACTGAGCAGTTATCATAGATGATATTCAGCTTAATTTAAAAAAATTTCAGGTGGCAATTCCAAATTAAAATTGACAGCTGATGTTTAATCTGATTCACATAGCTATGATTTAACTATGCACATTCACAGTATACTTAACCAATGATAAATTTTGACACAAAGATTTATCTGAACTATTAAAAATAGTTATTTGAAAAGTAGTGGCAACTTTCAAAATATCTCACCTTCTCTCAATTCCAGACGAAAGTTGGTCATGACACTTTCTTTTCCTGATACTACATAACATTTTAGAGTGTTTAGTTGTATGAACAAAATTTTAAGTTATTCAAGGGCTTTTCGCTATATACTTTCTCTTCTGCATTCTGTATGATGTCAGGAACTCTGTGGGTGTTTAAGAAGGATTAATTGGTGTCAATGGCAATAATGACTTCTATTATCTCCTTAAGTATTGATACCATTAAGAAGGTGATACTTAAAAGGATCTAACTTTATAATTTCTAACAATGACCAGTGATTTAATATGAAACAGAATTTTCAAGAGAATAAAAATAGAAAATTAGCATAGAATAAAGATTACCAACTGTATCATAGTCTTTTTTTTTTTTTAAGATTTTATTTATTTATTTGACAGAGATCACAGGTAGGCAGAGAGGCAGGCAGAGAGAGGAGGAAGCAGGCCCCCTGCTGAGCAGAGAGTCCGGTGCTGGGCTCCATCCCAGGACCATGGGATCATGACCTGAGCCAAAGGCAGAGGCTTTAACCCACTGACCCACCCAGGCGCCCCCTGTATCATAGTCTTAATAAATTGAAGTTACAATTACTCAGACCTATGCTTGGCGAAGGATATTTGGTAGGCATTTACAGATACCCATTAAGCAAATCTATTTATGAAAGGTGTAATCACATAGAAGAAAATCAATACGGTAAAAAGAACACTGGATTTGGAACCAAACTGACTGTGAGTAACAGTTGCATTATTTGTAAGTGAAACATCTTGATCATATTATTTAGGCTTTAGCCATATTTATTTACTTATCAGACGAGATCGGGCGCATTCAGGGTGGTATGGCCGTAGACTATTTACTTATCAATAATGGAAATAATCACATCTTACCTCACAAGCTTATCTTTATGTCTCAATAAATTAAATAACAGATTACCAAATTAATAAAAATATCCAACCACATTAAAAGGTCCAGTTATATTTTAATATAATATATATACTATATTAAATACATATTTAATATAATATATAATCCAGTTATATTTTGTATATAATATATATGTTTCCTGTGTGTGTGTGTGTGTGTGTGTGTGTGTGTGTATGGAGGTTTTATTAGGATTCTAAAGAAAAGCAAAAAGGTGTCTGAGGGTGAAGAGGGTAAGGGCTTGGAATTGGCAGGTAAGGTAAAGAATCTTTGAGAAAAAAATTTACAAATATTCTAAGAATTGAAGGGTAAATAAAATCAGTCAATCATAAAAAAAAAAAAAAAAAACCTTCATGTGCAGCTTTCCAAGCAACATAAACATCCAGCACAATGGACAAAGGGAGGAAGGGCTTTACTTAATTCAGCAACAGAGTATGAAGAGTACTAGGGTAAAAACTTAAAGATGTAGGACAGGGAAATCCAAGAAGGACTTTTCAAAGAAAATAAAGCACACAAGATTGAGACGGTGTGAATGATAAGCTAGGGGGGAAAAAAATACTTAAAAATTACACCAAGAGATTAAATGAGACAAGACAAACATTTCTTTGAAGTTGTTGCTATAAAGATCAATAGTGACATTAATAAAAACAGCTCAGGAGAAGTATTGCAGAGAGATGGCACATTTCAGTTATTTAAATACTGAATGTGGTCTATTTCTTCTGAAATATGCAGAAAAGACTCAATATACAATAAATAGAGGTTGCAATTAAAACTAAACAAAATTCTACTAAATGCATAACTGATGGGAAATGTATCATTGCAAGAAAGTAAGGAATATCTCAGAACTACTAGCTGGAAATTGGTGTTTGAGCCAGTTAGGGATAGACTTGGAGATTGAATTTGGCTTTTTTTGGTAGTCAAGAGGCCTGGAAGTTTGCAGTGGTTTTGTCAAACAGATGAAGTGAATCAAGGCAGGAAGTGGGAACTAAAGTGACAAAATAAAAACTCAATTTTCCAAGGTCTCACTGATTACTGACCAGAGACAGGAAAAGAGCAGAGATTTTGTTATCTATCTTTGAGGCCTTCAGAACATATAAAAATTGTTAACATCTGTACATGAGCACTATTCTAATACTGTAGTGGGATGGGAAGAGGTCAGATGCAGATCAAGAGAGAGAAAGCAGAACAGATCTTATCATTTTGTTCCCCAGACTACTCCAGGGAAAAGACAACACAAGACAGGACCAGTTAGGGAGAAGTCCTGGAACCAATCACAAAGCAGAGTGAGAAAGAATACTGAGCACAAGTCTTTACTGTGGTTTCCATAAGAAAGGAGGGGCTAGACAGGGTAAGCCTATTTAACATTGGCTACTTTGAATTATTTTGGGGCACACTGGGGCTTAGAAGCTCCCTTCTTGTCTGTTACTTGAGCCTAGGGCAATGGGGGCAGGAGTATAGTGGCTAGAGTGTGAGAATCCAGTAAGGGAGTTGGTTAGGAGTGTGGATTTAATTAGCGGCTCAGCTTAGACATTGTACTCGCCTCTAGCTAGGGCCTCAAAACTGAGTGAAGGCAGTATCAAAAACAAAAACAAAAACAAACTATATTATAAGTACATAGTACAAATAAGAATAAAATTTCATTATGATAATAAGAAATTGCAGAACACCAAGGACAAAAACAAAATCGCATACATATCCAGAGAAGAAACAAGAAGAAATTGCAAGAATAATATTTATATCACTTAATACTTTGCAACGGCAATATTATTAGCTGGAAGAAAATGAAACTGTATCTCCAAAGTATTAAGAAAAAATAATCCTTTTTCTGGATTCAGTGTGCAATTAAACTAAATTACAAAACAAATAAATATATGAGTTTATAAGAAATGGTACTTATATGTCAGACATTTTGTTTTAAAATATGACATACAGGACACCTGGGTGGCTCAATGGGTTAAAGCCTCTGCCTTCGGCTCAGGTCATGACCCCAGGGTCCTGGGGGTATCAATTTTGTTCATCAGCTGGCATCGAGCCTGGTATCAGACTCTCTGCTTGGCAGGGAGCCTGCTTCTCTTCCTCTCTCTGCCTGCCTCTCTGCCTACTTGTGATCTGTCAAATAAATAAATAAAATCTTTAAAAAAAATTAATTCTGGGAAATAGAAAGAGACAAAATTCTCCCCAATGTTTTTTCCTGATGCTTTAAAACTTTGAAACCAAAACCAGATAAGAAAGTGTGAAATAGAAAAGTTAAGCTAATCTCTTGGATGATTATCTATTTCTATGTTTATACACATTGCAAAGCAATTCCCAAAAAGGTATCCCATCTATTTATGAAAGACTTCTAGCAAACTAGAAGAAAATTCCATAATTTGATGAATCTTTCTCCATTTGTCCAAGCAACAAAGGACTGTTACATAAAACATGTTTTAAAAATTCCTGTGAGGGAGGAAAATTCTTGTGAGTCAAAAATCAGTGGAAGAGGAAATCCAGGTGGTCAGTACATATAACAATCAGGTAAATACAAATTTCAATTATTATGAAATATAATTTATGCATACCCAGTTGAACAAAAAAGTTGAAAATCTGACAAATAATTTTCACTCCAAGGGATGTATTCACATTCTCACAAGAAAAAATATTATATGCACATTTATTAAAACTTTCTCTTTTTTAGAGCAAATAAGAAAATAATCAAGTAAAAATAGATATATAGTTCTATAAATAGAAACAGAGCTACATCTATCAAGGAAGATATACAGATCTGTATGCCATTGGAACATGAATTTTACTTTTTATAAAATAAATTATAGTAATTAATAAAAAGCAATCTCTGATATTGTTTATTTAACAAAAATATAATGTCTGATAAATCAAATATTAAGACAAAATAATTTCATTCTGAAATACTTAATAATTATACTCCCTTCAACACAAGTAATTTTTTTTCCCAAGAAAAGGATATAATGGTAGAATTCATCTTTCAAATCGGAAATATGACATAATTTTTCTTTAGTTTCTCTAGGTCAAAAATGTATTTGTATTCATCTCTAAGCTGGTCACTGAAGTAAACAAATATCTTCATTATTAAAATTTTCTACTTAGGAAAGAAACAAGCTATCAGGTCAATGAAATATCATGAGGAAACTTCTATGCATATTTATACATGAAAGACACCAAACCAAAAAGCTATATACTATATTATATAATATATAGAGCATTTTGGAAAAGGCAAAACCATAGAAAGAGTTAAAAAAAAATCTCTTGACAGGAGTTCCTGGGCAGTTGGGGCAAGATGAATAGGATCGACAGGGGTTTTTAGGGCAGTGAGACTATTCTATATAGATAGAATTATGGATTCTCCATGGTGGATACATTATGTATTGGTAGAACCCATAGAACTTACAATACAAAGAGAGAATCCTAATGTAACCTATGGATTTGAGTTAATAATGTATCAATTTTGTTCCTCAATTGTAACAAGTGTATCACATTAATAAAAGAGATTAGGGAAAAGGGAAACCATACTTGAGGATATACATGGGAATTTTGCCCTTCTTGCTCTATTTTCTATAAAGCTAAAGCCATTCTGAAGAAGTCTATTATTTAAAAACATAACACACATATTCTAAAAGTAGATAAATAAACTATCATTATATAATACAATCACGTGGAAGAGATAAAAATACACTCACTAGGGCAAATAACTTTTATTTTTATCATGTCATTAAGAAATATGAGTAAATAATATGTATTGTGATGAATATTATGGGTATCCTTTGAACAATTTTTTCAGTTGGAATGTGTTTGAAGATAATGTGAAATAAAATCTTCAATTTCAACGTTTGATAAGCCTAAGCTTTATGTGAAGAATGAATCTACACACATTATATATGCACACCTGAAAGTAAAAAAAAAAAAAAAAAAGGAGCTAGATACTGCAGATATTTTTAGGCATGTGCAGATGGCACTCACATTCATTTTAAGTTCATTTAATTCAGTGTGATCACTTTCTATTTTGCACTGCTGAAAGTTGTTAGACCTCCTTTGTTTGTCCTAAGCATCTCTGTCCATTTCTGCACAACAGAGCTCTTCCTTTATCAACTTTTCAGATGAACTAATTGTGTGTGTGTGTGTGTGTGTATATATATAAAATATATGTGTGTGTATATATGGATATATGGATATATACACTATATATATTTATGCATGTGTATATATTTACATATATATAAATATATATATTTATGCTTAATATATTTATATATTTATACACTTGTGCATATATGTATATTTTGTCTGGAGGACTACTTTCTGAACCCTTTCTTCATTCATTCTAAAACTTTGGGCTTTCATACTTTTTAAAAACACATCAGTGGTGAGAATTTTCAAAGGCTCTGACATCATCCTCTTCCATGCTATATTGTCATCAATTCTTTTTATGTTTTATGAACCTTTGTATTTCTTTCCACCTAAGTGCAGTATATTTCTAGTTGTTCTGAGAACATGTTCTAAAAATCACTTTCTGTAATTACTTACTGAATATGTTGATCAGTTGTGTTCCATATGTATTCTTTATTTGCTTCTCACCAGTCATCTCAAAGTCATTTTCGGCCTTTCATTGTAGACTGCTTTTAAATTTGAATAGAAGGAACATAAATTTTATTTTCTTGCCTTTTAATGGCACAAGTTTTGATTTAACTAATAGTATGAAATTGGTAAACATTTTCTTTCCTTGATCGTCATTACTTCAGCTTTCCCTGAAAAAAATCTTTCCTAAACTACTTTTTACACTGAGCAAATAATTAAGTGACTCCATTTTTTACCCAATTATTGTACTTGGATGCGAGGGGGCAGTGATATAGTGGTTCAGAATGACAGCAATAAAGCCAACGTGTTGAAATGAAAGTGTATCTCTGTTGTTCTCTAGTGATTTCTCAGGAAAATTACTTGCCTTCCTGTGCCTCAGTTTCATATGAAAGGGAATAATATCAGCATTTACCTTTTAAGGTAGAAAAGAAAAATAAAATTTGGGTTTATATAATTGATATGTTTGGCATATTATCTAGTGTCTAAAATTGTTCAATGGTTATGGTCTACTTATAAGGCCATAGCCATGATTATTTTAAATGTATATTTTATGTAATCTGGAATACTGTTTTCTATAATATATAATATTCTCGTACAGTCCAGGAATTTAGATTTCTGTGTCCCTCTTTAAACCAATCTGTACTTTGAAGATCACTAGTGGATACATGCTGAGAATTAACTACTCAAGAATTTTGACTTGTAGGCAAGTGGTTTGGTCTTCATTATGGAATGTGAAACAACTGGTAATGAGACTGGAAGTCATATTTTTGGGGCATCTGCAAAGTTCTAAAGATTGTAAAGCTTATCTATTAATCTTCATAAGCAATGTATGAATTTTGTGTCATTACCTCTTCATTACCAGAAAGAAAATGGATCTTTTGGTGAAGAAGTCAGATTGGAGTTTTGGAGCCTTAATTTTCAATCCCATGTACTATCTGCCTCACTACTGTAAAAATAGTCACACAAAGTTCTATAATCTGCACTATAATCATCTAGAAAGAGCCACTTAGTCTATATTTTATTTTACTTTATAAAATGTTTATATTTTATTGATCTTAACCATTAAACATTTCAATTTGGGTTTTCACTAAGAAACAAAGTAATAACATTTCTCCACTCCTGGTCTAATTTAGAAGTGCATCACCAATCTCTACTGAACAACAGGTTAGTGATTATCTACAAGGCCAGCCTTTCTAGGTATTCTGCTCCGTAGTAGGTCTATGTATCCAAGTGATGTGAATTTTAGTGTTTTCAAAAATGTATTATCTGTGTTATCATATTTTCTTTTCATGTTATTCTATTAAATTTTATTCACAATATTGATCCATATTAATAGTCAAAATTGTTTTTTTGTTTTGTTTTGTTTTTTGATTTTTTTGGATACAGTACTTTATTTTTATTTATTTTTTATTAACATATAATGTGTTATTTTTTTCAGAGGTACAGGTCTGTGAATCATCAGTCCTACACAATTCACAGGACTCCCCCATAGCACACACCCTCCCCAAGGTCCATCGCCCAGCCATCCCATCCCTCCCACGCATCTCCCCTCCAGCAACCTTCAGTTTGTTTCCTAAGATTAAGAGTCTCTTACGGTTTATCTCTCTCCCTGGTCTCATCTTCTTTCATTTTTCTATACAAATAGTTGAAGTTTTAAAGTCACTTGTTTCTGTCACAAGTCTGTGCTTCCATTGCTTTTCGTTTCTCCTTTTGTGGTTTCTGTTTCTTTAATGACAGCACTATTATTTAATTAGTCCAGTAAGAATTGTTTTTAAATTATTTATTTATTTATTTTAGAGCCAGAGCATGAGTAGGGTAAGGGGTAGAGGGAGAAACAGATTCCCTATGGAGCAGAGAGTACTCTTTGAGGCTCAGTCCAAGGACTCTGGGATCATAACCTGAACCGAAGGCAGATGCTTAACCAACTAAGCCACTCAGGTGCCCTAGAAAATTTTGAATTACCTTCTACTTCTCTTAAATTAACTGAAAAACTAACTAAGGTACCAAAAAACCCCTGTGTCTGCCATTTCCACTGGGCTGTGTCTCTGAAACAAGTTCCCCACCTTTATGCTCTTCCAATAGGACTTTTGATTCCCCATCTACTCGCTTGCATATCCTTCTTCCTTGTCACCAACAGAATGCCACTGTGAAAACACACTGGTGGCTGATGTGCTAAAAGAATTGTTTCATTGGTTTGGAAGAACTCTCATATTTTTATCATTTCACCCATTTTTGTTTTATGTGCTTACCTTCAACTACTTTTTCAACAATATTTTTGCTGACATTACTAAAATCTCCATTCAGTGTTATTAGCCAAAGTCATTTACATGTCCAATCCCAAAGTCAAATCAGTGATAAAGAGTATCTCACCCATACTAAGAAAAGTGTCAAGGATGTGGTTATATAATGTATGTATAATGATATTAGAGAAAAATAAGAATTTGGCCAATAATTCTATCTGTACCTATAGGATGCTATGGACTGACTTGTGGTACCTCAAGGTTCATATGTTGAAGCTTCAACTCCAAATGTAATGGTATTGTGAGATGGGGCCTTTAGGAGATAATTTAGTTTAGATAGTTCGTGAGAGTGGTGCCATTAATGGGATTACTGTCCTTATAACTAAAGTTATCAGAAAGCTTAAGGTCCCTCCCCACCTCTGCCCTATGAAGACATAATGAGAATGAGGCTCTCTATGGAGCAAAAATAGAAATCTCATCAGAATCAGATCCTGACACTCTGGTCTTGGGTTTCTAGCCTCTAGAACTGTAAGAAATTACATGTCTATTGTTTAAGCCAGCAGATGATGATGATGATGATGATTATTATTATTATTACATTCTGAGTTGACAAAAACAATGATGAAGAAGCCCAACATCATTAAAGGGCAAAAGCAGCCTGAGAAACTGGATAATTGGTTTTACATTTTTTCTATAAAATGAAAAAAAAATAAAACAAAAATGTATATGGGTTCCTACCACCTTCATAGTTCTACTGATGACATAATACTAAAAATAATTAACCTTAATTTAGTAATTACTCTATGCTAGTTCCTCCATTAATCAATTATATGTATCAATTTTCTTATTTTTCTGAGATATGGCCCTCTGTTTAACTTTACCTTACAAATGAGAGAACTGGACACAGAGGTTAAGTACCTTAAGGAGGTCAAACAACTAGTAAATAGTAGAGTCAGGATTCAAACCCAGTTGTTACACCAGTACTGCACATCTTATTTCTTATGAGTTAAAGCCTCATATTCATACATTGCACAGAATTCCAATGTCCTCATAATATTTCAGTGATCTTGTTAAAACCTAGACTGCAAAAAAAAAAAAAACCCAAAAAACCCAAAACAAAACAAACAAACAAACAAACTACATCACTTCATGCTACCTTAAATCATCCCAGTCTCATGATTCTCCTGAGCCTAACTTCACCCTCTTCTTTCTCTACTGTTCTCCTTACTGCTGCACAAACACAAAGATTGTTCTTGCCTCAGTATCTCTGAATTTGCTGTTTCTTTCTTCTTGTAATGCTTTCTTCAAACATTTATATACAGTTTCTCTTAATTGATATGATATACATTTAAAGGCTTATTCTTTTGAAATTGATATTTCTTAATGTCCTATAACCTTGATTTTTCTTTATGCAATTGACCTAGAAACTTTGTCATTATCTATCCTACTAATCAAACTTTATGGTTCCTCACAACATTTATTACTATCTGTAATATTGTTCATTTTTTATATCTCTCTTAGTACACTAAGGAACGGGAATTGCATTTATATGGTATTGCTTAGTGAGAGTAGCAATTGGCAAAGAGTAGTAATTTAGTAAATATTTTTTGCATAAATGGATATAAGACAAATGCAATTTATTTTTTTCTCTAGTTTAGTTTTTTCTAATCTTCTCCTATTAAAATATAAGCACCATAGTATAAGGAACTTGCACAGCTTCTTCAATACCAGAGACCTATTCTTTAAAAAAAGTACGTGTGTACATAGTATATGTTGAATCAATATTTAATGAATAATGGATATATAAATATTATTTCTTCATTTTTTGAGACAAGAAGATTGACAAAATAATTACTACTATAAAGCAGAATCAAGACAATATCAGATCTGATCCAAATTGTTTTTGTTGCATGATTCCGGGTAAGGGAAAGTTTACTTTCCTGAAAACACAGAGATTTCTTTCTTTCAAGAAGAAAAATAATGATATGTCTCAGGGACTATCCCAGAATCAAGATTTTTAAAGGCTAGATCATTAATGAGGATGATTTTGGAACAGGGCATGACCAACAGTAGCCAGGGGAAGGTGTTCTATAAAAGCATAATAGAGCCTGAAGAAAATAGTTTGGGCAAAGAATTGAAATTATGGTGTTTTAGAAATTTAGTTGTTCTGGTGAAATTCTCATACCAGTTTAGAAATATGACTTAACAGTTTCTTGTTTGTAACTCCAGAATTTGTGTTTTTACTATTCCATTTACTACATATTTAATATATTTTCTGTATAAAATAATACTCTAAATATGAAACTTTTGAGTTTGTCAAAAAGAATTTTTTCCCCCCAAATTTGTGTCAGTGTAGAAGAGAACAGTGGGTCCTGTCATGTTTTTTAACATCCTCAAACGGTAACACCTGATAGAATAAGTTCTTCACACTGTAAAGTGACCCCTCTGAAGTAAAACTTTTATTCTAAATGATAAAGAAGGCTACTGTTCCAGACGATTTCTCCCAGCTTTTAAGGCAGTCCTTACACTTATTTTACTCTCTCCGAGTTTCTTAAAACATACAGAGATTATCTGCACTTCTTGGGAACACTCTGTCAAGGTTCTAATGGGTTTGAGACACAGTAAAAGACAGCTTTGAGTGGGACCAAAACAAGAGTGATAATTTTTTTGCAGACCTATCTTCTGCTAGGCCAAATATGAGGTATGGCATTAAGTTAGTAAGAAAAACAACTAGGGCTGCTGCGTGGCTCAGTCAGTTAAGTGTCCAATTCTTGATTTCAGCTCAGGTCATGATGGGCTCCGTGCTCAGTGACGAGTCTATTTGAGATTTCTCTCCTTCTCCCTCTCCCTCTGCTCCTCCCTTGGCTCTCTTTCTCTCTAAAATGAATAAAATATATCTTTAGAAAAGGAAAAATAACTATAAATCATAATCCCGATACCAACACAGTTTACAAATTGTATATATAGATGAATCATATCTATCCTTATGTTGCGGATAGTATATTCCAAAGTAGGACCAAGGATAAGTGCGAAAAGGTAATAGAAAGGGGGAGATAATTTCAGAAGGGCTGGTCAAAGAACGCCTCATGAAAGATCACATGTCAGCTGTGATTTAAAGGATTTCAGAATTCAAACAGATGTGCAAAATATA
The DNA here is from genome assembly GCF_964662115.1 of Mustela nivalis. NCBI lineage: Eukaryota > Metazoa > Chordata > Mammalia > Carnivora > Mustelidae > Mustela > Mustela nivalis. The sequence goes on from NC_139023.1 coordinate 78,169,144, forward strand.
ATCTACTAAATTTAAAAAGTTCCACAGTATTCACTAAATTATACTAAGATGACTCCAAAGCATTAACACACTTTGATCCTTGGTTATCTAGATTTGAAACAAAAGAAGCTTAAGTTCAAGCATTATCATGTTCTGGAAAAATTGTGATGAGAAACCAAAGGCAGTACACTCTCCCAAGGAATAAGAATATTTCATGCTTATTATTTCATACTGCCTATGTCCTATAGAGAAGACGTTGGTATATAGACTTAAACATGTCTTTAACACAGATATTTTAAAGTCTATCAACAAAGTACAGTTGGGGGGTTTTAATTACATAGTATTGCTGCACTTGTGAAAACAAGGTAAAATAATTAAGGTGAAATAGTTGGTTGGGTTCTGCCATAAGCTTAAGATTAATAGGAAAAGTATTAAATCTCCTCTTTTGTAAACACAGACTTTTTTTTTTTTTTTCCTGAAAGCTCTTCTCACACTGTTTATGTTGAACCTTTTAAAAATAAAGGAATACCTGGGCAATAATTTAAACAATCCTTAGTAAAGTGTTTTCTTATGATACTAAAAAGAAATTCAGAGTTAGGGAGGCAAATCATGATAATAATTTTCTATGTAGCTTCATGAACACAAATAATGGCCATAGTCAAGGAATATTTACTCAGAAATAATTTCTTATAAACAGTAATCATTTGAATTCACCAAAAGATCGATATGTAGAAATTAACATAAGTAATCTATTTTGAAATTCCAATGGAAAACCAACCTTATATTTACTTATAATTTATGTATCTTATAGTGTTTCAAATGAGAAAAAATATTTTATTATAAAAATAATTTACATTTCTTATAAAAATGATAAATTATTTGAGTGTAACTTCAGTGGAACAGGATAAATATCTGTGACATAGCAAATAAATCACATGCTACTAAATATATCCAAACTGACCTCAATTGCTTACAATTAACTGCAGACGACGTTGAGAGTTTGGCTTGCCAATTACTTGACAGAAGGAAAACTGTAGGCTGGCAGTGAGCATACACTGGCATCCAACTTTCTGGGACTCCCTTCTTTAGAATGCATTAATTGTTACTACCAGATTGTATTTACTAACAAGATTTCAGAGTCTATCACACATAAGATCTACATTTGTATCTGTTTCATTTTTCTTAAGTTATACTCATACATATTTCAATATCATCTGTATGGTCACACAAGAAAGGAATGATTCAGTTGCTAACAAGCCAAAATGTCATCACGGAAGTGTCATGTTCATGTCAATACTTAAAAAAAAATTTTCCCCCAAATAATCATCTACTGTTTTAAAATTATTTTCCTTTATTTTGATAAATTCATTTCCATTTCATGTTACATCCAGTTAATTTATCACAAGAAATACGTTGCAAAATTTGGAAATATCGTTTTGGCATGTCCATGAGATTGTTTTATTGTAATTCATATCAGTTCCTTGAGTAAAAGAAATGAAGTAGAATTAAAATATTAACTTCATATTTGATCATTTATTTCTCAAAATGAAAATGTTGAACAGAATACATAGCAACTAATGATAGAGACAGTATTAAAAAGAGACAAAGAAAAAATATACTTTATTTGAGGGAATAATTCATACTATTACAGATTTTGGGTTTTTTAAATTTCTGTTTAATAAATGTGTTAAAAATTAAATGTCCTCTAATTTTTAACAGATTTTATATGCTGAAATAACCTTAGATATAACCTAACTATCCCCTTATAAAGCTTAGAGTGTGTAAATATTCTCCAGAATGTATATCTAACAGAGTTGTTAAGAATTGAGATAGCTAGTTAATTTCCTTTTTATGTGATTTCATCTACAGTTTATTTAGTCCCCAGTTGCAGCCCTTATGTTGCTTGGTAAAATTAGTTCCATCATTTAATAAATTCATCCTTAATGCTACTCATCTTGGGAAACAATACACAAAGTTGCCCATCGATACTTATATTGAAATCTACCATTTGCTTCCTCTGTCAATGTGTCATAGAGGGTCTGATAATGTGATTATTGGTCTTTTTATTTTTGCACAGTATTTTTTTCTTTGGCAAAGTTGACGTTCATATTGATCAACTCCGCAATTCATTTTGGATTGAGTATATATTGTTCATAAAAATTATCCCTTCATTTTTCTTCAAGGAATGACTGAACATGAATTGAAAATTTTAGTTTGACAAAGCCAATTGACAGCACTACATAAATACTAAACTACATTTATGTGAATTATGAGAAAAGTAATTCTGCTTAAAAAGCAAAGAATACAAGTTGACATACTATTTACTTTTTAATAAAAATAACTAGAACCATTCAGTTATTGTAGATAACACAGATCTAATTATGTATTATTGAATATACCATAATAAATTATAATTTTAATTAATCAGTCAAATTCATTAGCAAATTATTTGTTTTGAATCATAAATTCATTCATTTATATCATACATTCATGAAAATTATATATACATATACATATGTATATATAATTTATTTATTGACAGACAGAGAGACAGCAAGAGAGGGAACCCAAACTGGGGGAGTCAGAGAGGGAGAAACAGGCTTCCTGCCCAGCAGGGAGCCCAATAAGGGGCTCAATCTCAGCACTCTGGGATCATGATCTTAGGCAAAGGCAAACATTTAATAACTGAGCCACCCAGGCACCCCAAAAATTCTATTTTTGAATGTTTGTTCTATTTCTCATTTTTTCATCAAAATGATTGCTATTTTTACATTAAGTGAGATTATAAAGATGATGGAGATTAAGCAATGTTAATTTAAATGTTACTTTGAGGTTTTAAACTTCTTATACATTGATGCTCCATCAATAGCATGCCACTCATATTCATTAATATCAACTTTAAAAATGTTATGTGGTTGTCGAAGTTAACATATATTATTACAAGTTTTAAAATTACAAGTCATTTAGAATAATTTTTTTAATTTTTGTGAACCTATCTTTAAAGATGATTTTGATCCATATAATAATACAAAAATAATGTTGAAATATCTTTTTATATAATAGATGGGCTGATAATAGGTGAAAATGAATAGAGATGACCACACTTTTTTGTTGTTGTCGTTATTATTCTCAAGGAAATAGGATTTATATCTCTCCCACCTAAGACAGTTTATCTCTTATTGTATATTGATGGTGGGTGGGTCTTTGGTTGTTTAACTAAGAGAACACAAAAAGAGTAGCACTTTCCTTGACTGTCAGTTATGGGCCTGGCTCTTATTAGACCTTGATGGCCTGCTTTTTTTTTCTTGAAGTACTTGCAAGAGGCAACTTCTTTCACAATCATGTTGCCAAGATGTGAGAAGCACAAGACACCCATGTAAATGATTTTGTTGACAGCCCCAGTTAGACCCAGTTCCCTATCATTAACCATCAGCCCTGTGATTAAATCATTTTGGAAGTGAATTCCCGAGTTCCAACAGAGCTATTCTAACTGGCACCATGTCTGCTCAAGTCCTGCCCAAGTGATTAAACTGTAAAAATATTAAAAAAAAATTGTTTGTTTCAAACCACAGGTTTTGTTTTTGTTATAATGGACTCTTTAGTACTTTAAAACAATTTTTCTGTTTTTTTTTTATCAAGTATAGTTGACACAAAACTAAAAATTAAGTGTAAGAACTGATGTAAATCTTCGTTCCAAAAACTTTTCCTTTATACTCCATTCACCTACCTATTTTCTGCTTGAAGTATGTATTCAATGATACAAATATTATCTTTTTCTTTTCCTTTCTAATGTCTGTTTGCTTCCTTTTTTATTGTTCTGACAACTTTATTTTAATTTTTTCTAACTTATGAAGAAAAATAATAGATCCCCTTAATATTCAAGTTTACATTTTATAACATTAAAATAGTATTATGAAACCATGTACTAAATTTTAATAGCAGTTTTGTAGTGTCAAAATTTTCATACCAACAATTACATAGTTGTTTTGATCAGTAGTTCACTACATAGTAATCTCTAATTAGGTTTTTGTAATACATATTTTTGCCTTTTAATGGAGAAGGAATATTACTTTGTGATTTATATCATAGTAAAAGTCATTGTACATTTAAACTAAGAATTTAGTCATATTATGCTGAGACTTTAAACACAGTAGATAACAAGAAATGCCTTATAAATATCTAATTTAAATAGGAAGCTTATAAAAAGGATTTTAAAATGTTTTCAAATATTTCCTTGTCAATGTATTAGTTGAAAAAGCAGGTTTTTATTTAGCATTTTTTAGATCATTTAGTTTTCTTGATTTTTATCTCGATTCCCAGTTTGTAGATCAAAGCTGTAGAATATATATTGACCAAATTAGGATAATATGCTTGATTTTCATCTGAGAGAAAATTATTGTAAAATAATGATTTTGGTTATAATGACATTATCTAACATCTGCTTGAAATGCATTATAAGGTTTATGTAGATCATCCATATTTAAAGTTACTTAAAATATATAAGAAAAATAATTTCAAATAATCAAGATATTTATTGTTTTTAATATATAAAAAACCTGAGCAGGATCACCTTTGTATAGTTTACTATCTATATAACAATGCACAATACTGGGGAGAGGTATAGGATAAAAAGTCAGATTTTCAGAGCCAAGTCAAGATGTAGAGTGTTTTTATTCTAAACATTGACAAATAAACAACAAAAGGAGAAGACATTTGAATTGAGTTTAACTGAGGCAAACATTACTTCATTACTTCATAAAGGAATCATAACTATAATGAATTCATCAGATGGAGAAAACAGGGCAAAGTTTTGATGTGAAAAGAGGATTCTGATTGTCTAATGATAGATGTAAAAAATAATATAATAAAATATAGAGACTCAGACTCATGAGGTGATGATTCTTAGTTATCAATTAAAATAGATGACTTACACTTACTTTAAAAGATTGCACTTACAAGTAGTAATCATTTACCTTAGTTTTGGGGGGAAAAAAAACTGCAGAATCAGAGACTTAAGTAATAATCAAATAGATGTAATATAAAATCCAGTCACATGTGACATGTTTTTAATATGAAGCACATACAATAATTAGTTTGTTAAAGTTAGATGTTGTATGCTACACATGAATTATTTCCAAACACTAGTTTAAAACTTTTAGTCAAATATCCTTTCTGTGCCTTTCACATTATCTTGTACAACAGAATTCATGATTTCAAGGCACTGTCAAGCATTAAAAACAACATTAAAAGCATTAAAATTTAAAATTTAATCTTTTTTTAAAGATTTTATTTATTTATTTGACAGACAGAGATCACAAGTAGGCAGAGAGGCAGGCAGAGAGAAAGCAGGCTCCCTACCAACCAGAGAGCCCGATGTGGGGCTGGACCCCAGGATCCTGGGATCGTGATCTGAGCTGAAGGCAGAGGCTTTAACCTACTGAGCTACCCAGGCACTCCTAATCTCATTTCTGATTAAAGTCTCTCCCTCTTTTATTTATTATCAGTGCTGTCAGAAATTATGAAGGGAGATGAAATGCAATTGTTTCTCTTTCCTCTAGTAGGCTTTCTTCTCTAGAGTGTTGCAAGCCAAAGGAGAGAAGACAAATATCCTTTAGTAAGCAGATATACTCCTTGGGGTGCCTGGGTGGCTCGGTGGTTGAGCATCTGCCTTCAGCTCTGTTCATGATCCCAGGGTCCTGGGATTGAGTCCCACATTGTGTTCTTTGCTTGGTGGGGAGCCTGCTTCTTCCTCTCCCACTTCCCCTGCTTGCATTCCCTCTCTAACTGTCTCTGTCTCTGTGTCAAATAAATAAATGAAATCTTAAGAAAACAATCATGCAAAAACAAAAACAAAAAACACAAACAAAACAAAAAACAGATATACTCCTTATGGCAGTACCTGGTTATCAAGGTAATGTTGACTGGTCTCTGTCATGTCCTCGATATATAGGAGATGTCCAACAGCCACATGACTCTAAATGCCAGTAGTGTAAAATTTCCAGAGGAATGTGGAGAAGGCCTTCCTGATACAAAGTTTTAAAGAGGGCTATCTGCTTAGACCTAAAGTCTTTTGTCCTTCCTCTCTTCTCTTAGTTACACTTGCAGAAAAACTTGCAGAAAAACTTACTAAGTTACACTTAGTTACACTTGCAGAAAAACCTCACAGTTTTTCTTGGTAGGTTTTTTTTTTTTTTTTTTTTTTTAGTGATATGGGGGAATATCTAATTCAACTGAAACACAATTGAATTCCATGGCATCTCTAGGAAATTTCCTCATCCTTGCCAAACCAAATAGTGAGAACACACTTTTCCTAAAATATTTACCTCCCCAAACGTCTCTCCTCAGCTCACTCTCTCACTCTCTTTGATCAAATAAGCATTGGCATCAGTTTAGCTTACCCTTTATGTAAGCAGTTCTCAAAACTGGGGATTCTATATCAGGCCTCCTTTGTTCAGGCACCCTGGTATCTAATGAATAATTTTGTTTCATTTCTTCACTTTTCCTCAAATTCTTCTCTACTTTTTTTTTTTTTTTTTTTCCTGTTTTCTATGTTTTGGTTGGGTGTGAATAAATACGGGAGTTGAACTGATGGTTGGAGAATTTGCTTACCAATTGTTTAAAAGTTCCTTCAGAAAATGTGGCCATTGGTTTCAGTTTAATTTTAGTTTGGGGTCCTAGTAGCAACTATTGGAGACTCTAGAAGGGTGTCAAAATGCATCTCATTTTAGACTTTTAAAAAGATTTTATTTATTTGACAGAGAGCATGCTTGAGTGCATGAGTACATGCTTGAGTACATTGTACAATCATGTAGGGGCAGAGGGAAAGGGAAAAGAAAAAGAGAAAGAATCCCAAGCAGATTCCATGCTAAGCACAGAGCCCAATGCAGGGCTGAATTTCATGACCCTGAAGTCATGACTTGAGCTGAAACTAAAGAGTTCAATGCTTAACCAACTGAGTCACCCAGGTGCCCTTCAGTTTATATTCTAATTATATAGTCAAGAATACTTAATTTCCAGAACATGGATTCCTTGCTTTAAGTCCACATTTACTGATTAGCTTGTATAGTTCAAGAGTGATACAATTCCTTCCTTCATGAAGCCTAGGTTCCAGAAGTAGAAAAATACCATTAACATCATAATAAAACACAAATAGAAATTTATTTTTAATTTGATTATACATCATGAAGATAATAAAATCAATGTGATAAGAGAAGAGTGACTGTGATAGAACATTAGGTAGGGCTATCTGGAAAGGCCTTTTGAAGGAAATATCTGGGTTGAGATCCAAAAGATATACAGAAACTGGTCATACAAATATAAGAAGATAAAACCTTAGTGCACATGTTTATCATAGAAGTAATGTTGATATGTTTCAGGAAAGAAAAGAAGAACCAGAAGGATCATGAGGCTAGAACTTATGGCTTAAGAATGCATTGAGAAAAGATCAGATAGATGGCTGATTTAGAATCAGTTGACCCTGATAAAGAGTTTAGGTTTTCCTCTAAGTGCAAAGAAAAGTTACTAAACATATTTTAGGTAGAGGTTTTGAGTTATGTTTTGAACAACAGAATGAATTTTAAAGGATAAAGACAAAGGTAAGGAAGACTTTGGAAGAGAGAGATGATGACAATGGAACTAAGAGAGTAAAATAGAGAAAGAAGTGGATTAGAAATACACTTGCTAGAAGTTCCTGGGTGGCTCAGTGGGTTAAGTGTCTAACTCTTGATTTTGGCTCAGGCTATGATCTCAGCTTCATGAGATCGAGCAGCATGTCCAGTTCTGTGCTTACTGTGGAGTCTCTCTAAGATTGTCTCTCCCTCTTCTTCTCCCTCTCCTGCCCTGCACTTTCTCTTTCTTTCTGTTTCTAAAATAAATGAATAAAAAACAAATAAATAAATCTTAAAAAAAAGAAATATACTTGCTAATGTATTAGAACACAAGAAGAATGCACACATCTTTCTGTGCATATGAATAGAAGATTACGGGAAAGAGAAGGAGTAAAAATAAGTAAAATATTTGAACCTCTGTGTCTGGGGCATTCCATTTACATAGATAATGATGAGCAGTTGAAGAAAAGATTCATGGATATACGAAGGAAATAAAATGGTTTCATTGTGCATATATTACATTTGCAGTGTCCATGAAATATTCAAATGGAGAAACAGGACATGAACAACTGAAAAGACACTGCCAAAGAAATGCCATAAATACCAGTAAGAAGATGAAGTTAGAATTTTAAATGAATTACTAATGGCTGATGAATTACTAATGGGTGGCAGGGGAGTGTGATGTTACTAGAGACTTCAGGCATTGAGTACTCTCACACTCTTACAGGCTCTTCCTCCAAAAACCTCATTAGACATTTTATAGGATGATTAGGGGAAAATGCTGAGAAGTCACCAGCCTGAACTGGCTGAGAATGAAGAGCAGCCACCACAAGAACTCCACTTACACACATTTTACCTATTGCCCACATGGGACAGAAGCCTATATATACCGGGGAAATATAAGAAATTGGCTCTTGCAATTATAAAGGCTGAGAAGTCCTAAGGTTTGCAGGTTTGCAGGTTTGCAGGTTTGCAAACCAGCAAACTAGAAATCCAAGAGAGAGGATAATACTCTTCCAGACTAAGTTGAAGACCCAAGAACAAGAAGAGCTTATGGTTTCAGTTCCAGGCCAGCTGGCAGGCTCAATCAAGCCTAAGAAGATCCAGTTTTTTAGTTCATATTCAAAGGCCAGAAAAGATTCATGTCCCAGCTCAAGCTATCAGGCAGGAAGAATTTTCTCTTATTTGTGGAAAGGTCAGGTTTTTTGTTCTATTCAGGCCTTTAGCTGGTTTGGTACGTGCCACCCACATTAGGGAGAGCAATCTATTTTACTCATTCTACCAGTTCAAAAGTTTTCTCATTTCAAAAACCACCTCATAGGTGGTATACCTATGTATACCTCATATACCCAGAATAAATTTTAACCAAATATCTATCTAAGCACTCCATGGCCCAGTCAAATTGACACCCAAAATTAATCATCACGGGAAAAAAAAAAAAAAAAACATTCTTGCATTAGAAGTCTAAGAATTAGGGGCGCCTGGGTGGCTCAGTGGGTTAAAGCCTCTGCCTTCGGCTCTGGTCGTGATCCCAGGGTCCTGGGATTGAGCCCCGCATCGGGCTCTCTGCTCAGCAGGGGTCCTGCTTCCTCCTCTCTCTCTCTCTGCCTGCCTCTCTGACTACTTGTGATCTCTCTGTCAAATAAATAAAATTACAAAAAAAAAAAGAAATCTAAGAATTAGAAGACTAGAATGCCTGAGAAAATCAATGGACAATCTCTGCAGTTGGGAGAAGGAAACAAGGGAGAATAACAGCAAAATAGCTATCCCTGATGGAGGACTAGAAATACATGTTAAACCAACCAGTTTATTCGACTGAATTGTGAAACCCCTGTGAAGGACATACTTCCCAGTTACAGCTGACAGCGTCTGCCTAAGACAGAGACATAATCGTAACCTCAGAAAACACAAACGCACACATACAAGCACACGAACCACCAGCAGCACCATAGCACTCATAATAATTTAGTAAAAACAGGAATGCAGCTGTGACAGCTGCAAGATACAGATTCTCTTTAGGGAAGCTATGTTGTGAAAAGAGGCAAAAATAAAATACCAGTATGTCTTTTTCTCTCCTTTCCTAGGTCACCCAGTATAAGGCAATACTTTAGACATATAGCAACTTTGCACTTTCTGTGAAGCTAACATATTTCTTTTATTTATTATCTCTCTACATATAATATTAAAAGATATTTTTAATATGAAAATGACTTTTAGCAAGTAAATCATTGCTACAAATATTAAATATAAAATCTGTTCATCTATAGATTGTAAATATATTCGATTAAAGAATGTTTCATCCTGCTGTGCTTTCTAGAACACTAAAAGTATATGCTTCTGATAGATAACCTATAATTTATGTTATGGGTGTTATTTGTGCATTTCTCCATGCTTACTTCTAAATTTTATTATGACACTGAGAAATACTACCCTTTGGAAAAACCTGAAAAATTAAAAAAAGATAAATAAGTCAGTGCAGCCACAAGGGGGAAAAATGAGAATTCTATGCCACTTCCAATTAATTTAAGATTATATAAAGTTTTATAAGATTTATGTATGTCTACATTTTACTTCCTCAGTGTTCAAAATAGCTTACCTTCAAAACTTCAACTAGTGACAAGAAATATTATGAAAGATTAATAAGTATATTTAATATAGCCAAGAAATGGGCTTCTTTATCAAACTTTGTAATTATATAAATGTGTAATACTTTCTTTAAAACATGGCCTCATATAATACATTTATCAATTGGCATATAGACAGTTGTCAGTATAACAGTATAATTTAAAGTCATTTTATGCAATATATTAATCATTAAATAATTCAGTAGCAGTGATTTGATAAATTTTTAACAACATATTTGCTTGAAATTTATTAAAGGCAAATATTTTCTACTTTGTAATATTTTACATGGTTATTTAAATATGATTATTTTATTTTTCACTATGAGGACTGAAATACACCATAGATGCATTTTTTTCCTTGATTTTTGCATATTCTGAATTGGTGAAAGTCATATTTAGTTTGAAGTTATGGCAGAGATGTGACCTGAATAAAGGAAATCTATAGAGAAATACAAATCTCTGGTGGTTGTTTTTACAAATTTGATTAATTATAGAGCTACTTATTGAGGCACAAAAAGGGAATGAGGCAAATGTCATAATTTGATTTCCACTTTTGGTATTATAACGTAAGATTAACATAAGAGAAAAAGGCACTGAGTAATTATAGTTGACAAATATAACTGTCTACTCTTAGCAGATGTAACTGTGAATCACAAACTAGTGTGCAAACACTGTTTTTCTTCCTCTGAAACTCAAAGTCAGTTCCCAATTTAAAATTCTCAGGCACATGGTAAGTTTTCTTAACATAATATTACATTTTTATAAATCACATAATAATCAAATTTTTATCAATTACTGCCAGTATTAAAAATGTAAGTTAAGGAAAATCACTTAATAGTAGAAAAGCTTTATCAGTACAAAATCTTTGGAACCTGGTTATACTTAGTTTAACGTAGACATTAAAACATTTATTTATTTATTTATTTATTTATTTATTTATTTATTTTAATGACATATTATTTTATTTTTGGTGAAGGTCCAGACCAGCACTGTCTAGTAGAAGTTTTTGCCATTATGGTAGATCTGAACCCTTAATCATGACTACAACTATTAAAATACTGAATTTCAATTTATTCTTAATCACTTCATATTGAAATATAAATAGACACATGTGGCTAGTAAATACTGTATTGGACAGCGCCAATCCATGATATAATTTGCATAGCTGGAGTGCTATTGAGTCTGGACCACAGTATATATCATGTTGTTTCTTTCCTTTTTTTTTTTTTTAAGATTTTATGTATTTATTTGAGACACAGAGAGAGAGAGAGAGAGAGAGTTCATTTAAGTAGGCAGAGAGGCAGACAGAGAGAGAGGGGGAAACAGGCTCCCTGCTGAGCAGAGAGTCCAATGCGAGGCTCCATCCCAGGACCCTTAGACCATGACCTGAGCCGAAAGCAGAGGCTTTAACCCACTGAGCCACCCAGGTGCCCCTCATGTTGTTTCTATTATATAACTTAATCCTGTCAATCTTGGTAAATTCCTTAGATATCCTAATATAACATCTATTGAAAATTAATCAACAGAATGCAAACTGACATAGATAATCCATCTAATAATGGGAAGACAATGTATTCTATTCCTCCATTCATCTTCAATCTACCTCTGCATAGAGTAAAGACATAAAGAAGGGAAAATCAGTTAAGGGTCTGCCTTCAGCTCAGGTCATGATCTCAGGGTCATGGAATCATGCCCCATGTGAGGTTGCCTACTCAGTGGGATATCTGTTTCTCCTATTCCCTCTGCCCCTACTCATGTGCTCTCTCTCTCTCTCTCTCTCTCTATCTCTCAAATAAATAAACAAAAATTTTTAAAAAAGGAAAGTCACTATTGTACTTAGAGTCCTTCAGAAATATAAGATATGCTTAGATGTGTAAATAATGTAATAATATTTTGTATTTTTTTCTAAAAATATTTTGTATTTGTTTGTATATTTTTTCTAAAAATACAAAATAATATTTTGCATTTCTTCTATGTTTTTTCTTTTTTTAAAATTTTTTTATTTATTTTTTTAATTTATTTGACACAGAGAGAGCACAAGTAGGCAGAGGCAGGCAGAGAGGCAGGCAGAGAGAGAGGGGGAAGCAGGCTCCCTTCTGAGCAGATAGCCTGATGCGGGACTCGATCCCAGGACCCTGAGATCATGACCTGAGCCGAAGGCAGCGGCTTTACCCACTGAGCCACCCAGGTAGCCCCTCTTCTATGTTTTTTCTGTAAGTTATCCTATATTGTCCTTAAGTGTTTAGTCTATTAAAATGTATATCCTAGTTTTGGCACTTCTTAACCTGGGGATAAAACGTTGATTTTTGTAGTTTTTTATTTTTTTATGTTTTAGGTTTAGTTAACTCATATGTCATATTTTGAGAGCATATATTTAAAATGCAATGTATTAATTAAATAAAAACATATAATTAATTTATCTATATAAAAAAGATGATATTTCAAACCATTTCCATTTAGCTAACCATATGACAAAAATGAAGAGCTATAGGACTGTCTGTAAGTGGTGAGCTGAAATAGAACCATAAGAGTGTATGTTATAAAAATATGCCATTGATTCCCTAAAAAGAACTTTTATAAATAATACTGAACTGTTCTTGTATAAACCTTCCATATACAGATTTTAGATAGATTAAGTTGACAACCAAAAACAGGGAATGATAGCCAACTTTCCCTATTAGATAGCAATATTATTTTTTTAATGAAATGCCATGCAGACAAATATCCAGTACAATGAACATTACTTATTTTTTTTTCCTTGTTACTATCTGAGCTGCAACTGTTCATGAAATAAAGTTTTATCTTTCAATTTTTTATTGTTCTGTAAATACTTAATATCTTAATATTCTAGTCAAATTAACTTTTAGCATTATACCATTGCCATCTTGTGAATAATATGAATTCTGAAATTATCTAATATTTTCTTCTTAATTTTTCATATATTATAAAAAATAATAAAAAATGTACTTCTTTAGATCTAATTAAGAAATTTGGAATTAATTATTTCCCTCAAATCTAATAAAGATAAAAGAGCCCCTTGAACACTTAACCCAAGTTATTATTATCAGCAAATTCCTTGAAGAGTTCATGTGAAAAAGAATCAATAGGCCTTCAATGTACTAATTTACTGTCTTCTCTGCTTTAGAGAAGCAGAAAAAAGTACAAGAGAATCACTACACAACAATGATTATGTCTCAGACCTGTCTCCTTAAGAAGTAGAAGAGGCAAACTTTTTTACCCTGTTCTGTACAGAGTACATAAACATAACATGTATGTAAAAAGTATATTAAACTCTATTTATAAAAATAAATGTTCAAACAAGAAGGAAATAAATCAATTATCAAACACTTGGCATCCCCCAAACATTTATTTATTTATTTATTCATTCATTCATTCATTCATTTATTTATTTATTTTTAAGATTTTGCTTACCTTTTTTTTTTTTTTTTTTTTTGTCAGAGAGGGAGAGCGAGAGTGAGCACAGGCAGACAGAGTGGAAGGCAGAGTCAGAGGGAGAAGCAGGCTCCCCACAGAGCAAGGAGCCTAATGCGGGACTCGATCCCAGGACGCTGGGATCATGACCTGAGCCGAAGGCAGCTGCTTAACCAACTGAGCCACCCAGGCATCCCAAGATTTTGCTTACTTATTTTTTTAATTTATTTTTTATATTTTTATAAAAATGTATTTTTATCCCCAGGGGTGCAGGTCTGTGAATTGCCAGGTTTACACACTTCACAGCACTCACCAAAGAACATACCCTCCCCAATGTCCATAAACCCACCCCCCTTTTCCCAACCCCCCTCCCCCCAGCAACCCTCAGTTTGTTTTGTAACTTTTTCTTACTTATTTGACAGAGAGAGAGAACACAAGCAGGGGATGCAGGCAGAGGGAGAGGGAGAAGTGGGTTCCTTGTTGAGCAGGGAACCTGATGCAGGGCTCCACCCCAGGACCCTGGGATCATGACCTGAGACAAAGAGAGACATCTAACAGACTAACCAGATGCCCCTCCAAAACCATTTACAGAATACACAGATCTATTAAGATAACAGACCAAAAAAACAAACAAACAAACAAACAAACAAAAAAAACAATTTTCTTCAGTTTAACTATGGAATGCTAGAAAACTCCTTACAATCTTTTATTTCTAATCACTATTTTTATTTTTGGCAAGTCATATGTTTCTAAGCTTTTATCCATGTGCTCACAATTCTCTTCAGACTAAAATAAAAGATGAGAATCTAGTTTTAAGGATGTGGCTAAAAACGTAATTGAAATAATAAGCAGATAGTATATTTTACACACCACATAGTAGAATTCACTTGTAAGCAATTGGTAGTAAAAGCTTAATGCAGTCTTGAAACTGAGTGATTTTTCCAAGGCATGATTTCTACTTTTAAGAGGCAAAGGAAAAAAAAAATGAATTTGATATGGAGAAAAGTTTCTAATTACTTTGGAGTATTTTTTAAAATATAAAGTTAATACAAGTATATATTATACAAATTTATAAATAAAACAACTGATTAAATTAACATATAAAAAGTTATATAGCCAATATTAAAACAGAAATGCAACTTTTGTTGAGTGCTTACTATGTGTTAGATAATCTTTAGCACTTTAAATAAATTAATTTTTTCAATCCTAAGGATACATCAATATATTAATTACTCTTTCTATCCTCATTTTACCATTTAGAACTGAAACTAGATAGCAAATTTGCCAAAGATACCAACATTAGGAGTTGCAAATGTCTAAATTCAAATAAAATCAATGTGACTACAGACCCTCGTCTTTAACACATCTTTTAACACAACTTCATGATCCCCTGCAAATTCCTGTTAACTGTACCAATCCCAATCTTTCTTTTTCTCCTCTAATAAATAGTTCGGTAGTTATATTCTAATTGAATTCTATGCACAGTTACTCATTTATTTGCTCAATAAATACTTTTGAATTAATTATATAAGAGACCTTGTACTAAAAACTGAATTTATAGCACTGAACTATAATGTCATTGTATAAACTCTCAGGAAGCTTATAATTTACCCACACAATAGATAAATGAATAGTCATATAACTATAAGAATTTAAAGAGAAGAGCTAGTATTCCCGTGTTAAAAGTAAATAAAAACTTTGAAAACACTCAGTAAAGGTAACTTGATAAAATAAATGCTGGAGAACTTTAGAAAATGACAAAAAGAGGAAGAAATTAAGGCCCTATTAGGATTTTTGCCTTAAGAATGCTTTTCAAGTCTCTTCACAGTCTAGTTCACTGTGAAAAAGCCTAAACCGGATGTCAATGATGAAACATCATGGTTTTAGTGATGAAAAAAAGATGATGTGACAGTTTGTTCAGTACAACTATATTGAAAAAAATGTCTTGGCTGTTTATCAGAGAGTGCAAGTAAATATAGATTTATGTGGTTTAAATAAAAATAAAATATTTAGTTATGATTTCTTTCTTTAAAACACAAGTACTAATTATATGAGACAAAGATGATGTATCTACTTATACTTATTAGTTATTTGTCAAGTAGAAATTATGGCTAACATGCATACCAGTCAGGTATATATTTTTAAATAAAGTTACACAATCTGATATTTTTCTTTTAGATTTATTAAGATTTTTGCAGCTTGTTATGTGATAAGTTTACAGATACTTTATAGACATTTACTTAGAAATTGTATTCACTCAATGATTAAAAGTCTGAGCTTAATTCTCATTTTTCTGTAGTAAAATTTAATTTTCTTTGAAAGTTTTTGGGATATATTATTTTATTTCAACATTGTGAATTTTATTAGAATATGTCCACACTGGTCTTTTTTTTTTTAAGATTTTATTTATTCATTTGGCAGATTGAGATCACAAATAGGCAGAGAGGCAGACAGAGAGAGGAGGAGGCAGCATCCCTGCTAAGCAGAGAGCCCGATGTGGTTGCTTGATCCCATGACCCTGGGATCATGACCCAAGCTGAAGGCAGAGGCTTTAACACCCTGAGCCACCCACGTGCCCCACACTGGCCATTTGAAAAAAAAAACTCATTCTTTGTTGTTTCTCTTTTCATATTTTAATCTTGTATTATTTTATTCTGTGAAAATACTTCTTAAATTAATTCTCTAAAAAAATGCATGTATGATGGACTATTACTCTGCCATACAACAGAATGAAATCTTGTCATTTGCAACATGAGTAAAGCTAGTGAGTATAATACTAAATGAAATCAGTCAGAGAAAGACAAACATCATATGATTTCACTCATGTGGAATTTAAGAAACAAAACAAATAAAGAAAAAAAAATGAAAGAAAAACAAACGAAGGAACAGACTCTTAACTACACAGAACAAACTAATGGTTACCAGAGAGAAGGTGGGTGGGATGGAGGACTTAGGGGATGGGGATTAAAGAATACACTTATGATGAAAAAAAAATGATATGCATGATGTGATATGTATGTGATAAAAAGATATATGCAGGGGCGCCTGGGTGGCTCAGTGGGTTAAAGCCTCTGCCTTCGGCTCAGGTCACAATCCCAGGGTCCTGGGATCGAGCCCCACATTGGGCTCTTTGCTCAGCAGGGAGCCTGCTTCCTCCCCTCTCTCTCTGTCTGCCTCTCTGCCTACTTGTAATCTCTGTCTGTCAAATAAAATAAATAAAATCTTTAAAAAAAAAAAAAGATATATGCATGGGGTGCCTGGGTGGCTCAGTCAGTTAAGCAAATGCCTTCGGCTCAGGTCATGATCCCAGAGTCCTGGCATCAAGCCCCGCCTTGGGATCCCTGCTCAGTGGAGAGCCTGCTTCTCCCTCTCCCTCTGCCTGCCCCTCTGCCTACTTGTGCTCTCTCTAGCTCTCTGTCAAATAAATAAATAAAATTATATATATGTATAATTTTTAATTTTATTATGTTATTCTTTCAATTTTTCCCTTCTGGTGATAAATAAGTGATCTCAAAGAACTGCTAGAAGATGGTGGTTACAAGTTTAATAATGAGAAATGCATTTGTAGATAAATACACAAATATATTAAGGAGGAAACGTGATGTAACGAGCACTGGGTATTATATAAGACTGATGAATCACTGACTTCTACCTCTGAAAACAATAATACTTTAGATGTCTATTTAAGTATTTAAGTATTAAGATGTTGAATTTAAGTAAAAAAAAAACTTAAAAATATTTTTTAAAAAGTACACAATTACATGTATATTTTCTAACCTTGACTGCGTGAACAAGTCTCAGCATAGTTATTGACAAAGCAAACAAATTTCTCTTAACATATAATATGCAGCATGTGGTAAATTTATTACACTATGTTTTTGTCCAAATATAATTCAGCTACAATTTATATACATGCTAGTCTATGTCATTGGTTCAGGGCTAGTTAATTTGACACTGACATACTCATTTAAAAGAGATTGTTTCTCCAGCCTAAGCAATCAAATCAAGCACGAGCATGTGAGAATTGGTTCTGTAAAGTAGGAAAAAAGCAAAACCAAAACAGAGATGATTGAGGTAGGCTTAGATGACTAATTCAAATGTCTCCAAATTCCTGTATCCTAACTAGTATGTAGTTTCATTTAAAGACTTAAATTAATCCTGTAGACTAAAATAGACTTTATTAGGGTCAATAAATTAAAAACAAATTGCTATTTCATTAGGATACAATTACCATAAGTATTAACATATAGTAAGTTCAAAAGTAATACCAGATTAAAGAACTCCATCAAATTAACATCAGATAACTTCTGAAAAGTTAAAAACCAGAGAAGACTTCAAACACTCGTTCACTAATACTAAAGGATTTCTGAACAATGTTCATATCTGTATCACTTGAGATTAAGAAGCACAACATAGCTAATGCTCAATAAATAGTTGCGAATTGACCAAATGACTAATTAGAGTTCTAATTTTGGAATAAATTGTTCATTTAAGAAGTGCTTTGGGGAGTGTTATATCTTCTAATTATTCTGGGGTGATGTGTGCCACCCATGGTAAATATCTTTTTAATTTATATTTCATAAGAATGAAATATTATTAATAATAATTACTTTCATAATAAAACTTAACCTACATTTTGATTAAACATTATCTTTTTTTAAAGATGTATTAAAATTTTATTAGGGTTTATCTATATAATGTTTTTATTATTTATTTTTTATCTTTAGTTTTAAAGTAAAATTAAACAGTGAATAAAGAACAATTTCAACATTGACATACTTATTTTTAGCTTATTCTTATTTATTTCTTTTAGTGAAGTGCATGATGTAAGGAAAGATCAACAGAGTACTTTGCACCTATGTGTATGCATGTGCATTTGTGTGTGTGTGTATGTGTTTAGTATTTAAAGAAATCTGAGATCATAATGTGGAGGAAAAAGAACCCTCATACATCATTAGTGAGAATACAAAATTATGCAGCCACTTTTGCAGATAGGTTGACAGTTTTCTACAAAGCTAAAAATATTCTTACCCTACAATCCAGCACTCTTTGATATTTACACAGATGAGCTAGAAATTCATGGGACACCTGAGTGGCTCAGTCAGTGAAGTATCTGCCTTCAGCTCAGATCATGATCTCAAGGTCCTGGGATCCAGATGTATAAATATAAATTTATTTAAGTAAATAAAATCTTTGAAAATAAATTGCTACAAATTCACTATTATTTTATTTTTAAGCTTTTATTTATTTATTTATTTTAAGATTTTATTTATTTTTTTTTTGTCAGTCAGAGGTCACAAGTAGGCAGAGAGGCAGGCAGAGAGAGATTGGAGGAAGCAGGTTCCCCACGGAGCAGAGAGCCCCATGTGAGGCTCGATCCCAGGACCCTGGGATCATGACCTGAGCTGAAGGCAGAGGCTTAACCCACTAAGCCACCCAGGTGCCTCTATTTTTAAGCTTTTAAAATGTACTAATTTTCTCCCAAATTATAAAATTTGTTAAGGTATGTCTGAGGTGTTCTGTTGTTTGTTTGTTTGTTTGTTTTGTTTTTAAGTTTTTATTTATTTGAGAGAGAGAGTGATAGAACATAGCTGGGAACAGGGAGGGGCAGAGGAAGAGGGAGTGGAAGAAGCACACTCTATGTTGAGCAGGGAGACCTACATGCAGCTGGATCCCAGCACTGCCCTATCATGATCTGAGACAAAGGCAGACTCTTAACCAGCTGAACGACCCAGGTGCTATGTTTTATTTTTAAGGTCATGATGTTTACATAATGGAAGCTGATAAATTAAAAAGAGAACATCAGTTTTATAGTTCAACAAACCTTGATTTTAATACCAGCATTAGTTTAGTAGACATATTATTGGTCATAATTATAATCTTTCTAACCATAACTGGAATAAATATGAAATAAAGAAGGCTTTGTGGTTATTTTGTTGTTTTCCATATAGTATGCCCTCTTTTAGGGACTATTTTAGCATGTGAAAAAATAAAACAAAACACATTTTTGAAAAATTAAGACAAAATGTAAACAAATTAATTTTGTTATGAATTTTAACTTAAAAATTACTCCTGGAGTGGTGCCTGGATGGCTTGGTCAGTGAAGTTTCTGCCTTGGCCCAGGTCATGATCTCAGGGTCTCATGATCTCAGGTCTATGCATTAGCCCTGCATAGACTTCTGCACTCAGCAGGAAGCCTGCTTTTCTCTCTCTCTTTGTTCCTCCCCCTGCTCATCCTCTCATCTCTCAATGTCGCTTTCACTCTCCTAATTAGATAAAAATAAAAAATCTTTGAAAAAAAAATAAGAGGAATCTCCATACTGCTCTCCAAAGAGGCTGCACCAACTTGCATTCCCACCAATAGTGGAAGAGGGTTCCCCTTTCTCCACGTCCCCTCCAACACATGTTGTTTCCTGTCTTGCTAATTTTGCCATTCTAACTGGTGTAAGGTGATATCTCAATGTGGTTTTAATTTGAATCTCCCTGATGGCTAGTGATGAAGAACATTTTTTCATGTGTCTGATAGCCATTTGTATGTCTTCATTGGTGAAGTGTCTGTTCATATCTTCTGCCCATTTTTTGATATGATTGTCTGTTTTGTGTGTGTTGAGTTTGAGGAGTTCTTTATAGATCCTGGATATCAACCTTTTGTCTGTACTGTCATTTGCAAATATCTTCTCCCATTCCGTGGGTTTCCTCTTTGTTTTCTTGACTGTTTCTTTTGCTGTGCAGAAGCTTTTGATTTTGGTGAAGTCCCAAAAGTTCATTTTCGCTTTTGTTTCCTTTGCCTTTGGAGACATATCTTGAAAGAAGTTGCTGTGGCTGATACCGAAGAGATTACTACCTATGTTCTCCTCTAGGATTCTGATGGATTCCTGTCTCAAATTGAGGTCTTTTATCCATTTTGATTTTATCTTTGTGCAGGGTGTAAGAGAATGGTCGAGTTTCATTCTTCTACATATAGCTGTCCAGTTTTCCCAGCACCATTTATTGAAGAGACTGTCTTTTTTCCACTGTGTATTTTTTCCTGTTTTGTTGAAGATTAATTGACCATAGAGTTGTTGGTTCATATCTGGGCTCGCTACTCTGTTCCACTGGTCTATGTGTCTGTTTTTATGCCAGTATCATACTGTCTTGGTGATCACAACTTTGTAGTAAAGCTTGAAATCAGGTAACATGATGCCCCCAGTTTTATTTTTGTTTTTCAACATTTCCTTAGTGATTCGGGGTCTCTTCTGATTCCATACAAATTTTTGGATTATTTGCTCCAGCTCTTTGAAGAATACCTATGGAATTTTGATCGAAATAGCATTAAAAGTATATATTGCTCTAAGCAGTGTAAACATTTTAACAATGTTTATTTTTCCATTCCAAGAGCATGGAATGGTCTTCAATCTTTTTGTGTCTTCTTCAATTTCTTTCATGAGTGTTCTGTAGTTCTTCGAGTATAGATCATTTACCTCTTTGGTTAGTTTTATTCCCAGGTATCTTATGGTTCTTGGTGCTATAGTAAATGGAATCAATTCTCTAATTTCCCTTTCTGTGTTTTCATTGTTAGTGTATAAGAAAGCCACTGATTTCTGCACATTTACTTTGTATCCTGCCACATTGCTGAATTTCTGTATGCATTCTAGTAGTTTGGCGGTGGAGTCTTTTGGGTTTTCCATATAAAGAATCATGTCATCTGTGAATAGAGAGAGTTTGACTTCTTCATTGCCAATTTGGATACCTTTTATTTTTCTTTGTTGTCTGATTGCTGTTGCTAGGACTTCTAATACTATGTTTAACAAGAGTGGTGAAAGTGGGCATCCTTGTCTTGTTCCTGATCTCAACGGGAAGGCTGCAAGCTTTTTCCCATTGAGGATGATATTTGCTGTGGGTCTTTCCCCCAATATTTATAGCAGCAATGGCCACGGTCGCCAAACTGTGGAAAGAGCCAGATGCCCTTCAACGGATGAATGGATAAGGAAGATGTGGTCCATATACACTATGGAGTATTATGCCTCCATCAGAAAGGATGAATACCGAACTTTTGTAGCAACATGGATGGGACGGGAAGAGATTATACCGAGTGAAATAAGTCAAGCAGAGAGAGTCAATTATCATATGGTTTCACTTATTTGTGGAGCATAACAAATATCATGGAAGACAAGGGGAGTTAGAGAGGAGAAGAAAGTTGGGGTAAATTGGAAGGGGAGGTGAATCATGAGGGACTATTGACTCTGAAAAACAACCTGAGGGGTTTGAAGTGGCAGGAGGGTGGGAGGTTGGGGTACCAGGTGGTGGGTATTATAGAGGGCACGGATTGCATGGAGCACTGGGTGTGGTGAAAAAATAATGAATACTATTATGCTGAAAATAAATAAATTTAAAAAATAATAAGAAAAATATTCTTGGAAATGCACCTGCGTGATTCAATTAGTTAAGCATCCAACTTTAGATTTTGGCTCAGGTCATGATCCCAGGGTCATGAAATAGAGCCCTGAGTCAGGCTCTGAGCTTAGTATGGAATCTGCTCTTATGCCCTCTCTCTCTCTCTAAAATAAATAAATACATCTTAAAAAAAAAAGTATCCTTGGAAAAATTTACATATCCTTTTGGTATATTGATGAATGACTTACTGTTGGGAGAGAATGCTCCATGGGTCTTTACCATTTCTGCCTAACTTCAGAGTAAGAGGCATTGACCACTTAAATCTAGAAAATCTTTCCAAGGCCATTGGTATTTTTTTAGCATTTGATTTCTTATTCCAAGATTCAACAGAAATTCCCTTGCATCTTTAGGCATTTAACTATTTAATGTCCCTCTAAATAATATCTTCATTTTATCATCTTAATACAACTATAATGTGTGAAACATTGTTATGCATTTCCACAGGAATTACACAAATAACCATTATGGTAGTTTTAAATATGCAGTTGCTTGGGGTACCTGGGTGGCTCAGTGGGTTAAGCCTCTGCCTTCAGCTCAGGTCATGATCTCAGGGTCTAGAGATAGAGCCCCGCATAGGGCTCTCTGCTCAGCAGAGAGCCTGCTTCCCCCTCTCTCTCTGCCTGCCTCTCTGCCTACTTGTGATCTCTGTCAAATAAATAAATAAAATATTTTAAAAATATATGCAGTTGCTCAAATCATTTATATACATACAAAATCTTTTTTAAAGTATTTATAATCTCAAAAATTTATTTTTGTTTTATAACTAAAGTAATACTGTAGATTTGAGTGAAAGAAGAGTTAACAGTATTATTTGAAACTTCCATGAAAATAACAGATAAAACATAATTACAATCTTCTGCATGATTAATAGGCTAGAATTTCATTTTTAATTTCATCATACAGTATGTTAACTGTGATCTTTTGGTTAAATAAATTTAATTTCCTAGGAGATCAAGCTACTACAACATGTATGCATTATCTGAATACCTATTATTATTTTAAATTTTATATCTACTGAATTAGATTAATGGTTTACTTTGGTTGGCTTTATTTTCAAAGGACCTAACTGAAAATTTTTTTTTATTTTATTAAACATCACTGCTTGACCAGATCAAGGTAGTGATGAGATTCTATGTTAATGGTGTTTTGATATATATACTACAAAAGTGAAAATACAACTTGATGACTTTCATATTATTGTCCATAGTTTTAAGAATTTTTTTAATTATGGTAATATAGAATAGATTCTAAATAAAAAGAAAAAAGAAGATTTGAAGAAATATTTACAGAAACATTTCAACCAAGGATGTAGAGTGCAATTCTTAGGAAAATTTGGACACAAGCTATAGTTCTCAAAATCTTAAAGCTAATTCAATCTATTTCAATCCATCTTTAGTAAAATCCAGGCAGAGTGGATCTGTACTTTTTCAGTTTTATGTATTTTTAGAAAAGCTACTATTAAACTAGTTGAATTTCTGAGTGATAGCCAATTTCTCCACAAATCTCTGTTTATGTCAACACATTTCAGAATTGAATGGAAATTAAGAAACATGGGGTGCCTGGGTGGCTCAGTGGGTTAAAGCCTCTGCCTTCGGCTCAGGTCATGATCCCAGGGTCCTGGGATCGAACCCTGCATCGGGCTCTCTGCTCCGTGGAGAGCCTGCTTCCTCCTGTCTCTCTGCCTGCCTCTCTGCCTACTTGTCATCTCTGTCTATCAAATAAATAAATAAATAAATAAATAAAACCTTTAAAAAAAATTAAAAAAAAAAAGAAATTAAGAAACATTAATATAAATAGCGTCAAAGTTACATATTTGCATATTATGTTTATATATATAATATATAATACATACATATACACATACATATACATTCATATGTTTGTTGAATGAAGTTATTCATTAGTTTATCCTCACTGCTATATCAGAAAGCAAAAAGACAAAAACCCTTTCACTAAGCTTATATTTTATCATATAGATAAGCAAGTAAGTATTCCCAGAACCAGAGGAATGATAAAAAAATGTAACTATGATTAGCCCCAATTAACAGCTATAAATCACATAATTAAAATGCCTTTGTTCTTGCTTTGGCAGCACATATACCAAAACTGAAATGATACACATAAAAATAAGCATTGCCCAATACAAAGCAAATTCATGTTTTTCCATATTAAGAAAAAAAGAAAATGTTAACTGTATGAGGTGATGGATGTTTTCATTAGCTATATTGGGGCAGCCATTTCACAATGCATATCAAATGTATATACATAAATATGTATATCAAAACATCATGTACACCTTAAATATATACTCAAATTTGTCAATTATACCTCAATAGGGATGAGGAAAAAAATTACTTTTGCTGCTGCTAGTACTCACTCAGGTATAACAAAGATGGCACACCAACATTTATATTTTTCCATTTACTATACTCTTTTACCTATGTTATCTTGCTTCATATTTACAATAAGCTGATTAGATATGTATCATTTTATTGATAAGAAAAACCAAGGCACAGGGGGTGGGGAGATGGGATAACTGGGTCATAGGCATTAAGGAGGGCACTTGATAGAATGACTAGTGGGTATCATATGCAAATGATGAATTACTGAATTCCTTGTCTAAAACTAATAATACACTACATGTTAACTAATTGGGCTTAAATAAAATAAGTAAAAAAACAAAGGAAACAAACAAGCAAAAAACTTACCAGGATAGGAAAGGAAAACGAAACTAAAGTCAATCTAATGTATCAAAAATAAGGAAGAAAAACTTGAAGATTATCAAGCAGAAATCAACAATGTATTAAAAAATATGACATCCTGGACAGGAGGTTTATTCCAAGAAACCCTGGAAAGCGGTGATGGCTTCATACTAAAATACCAATTAATGTGATGCACTGAAACAAAAGACTTAACAAATATCAAAAAATAATTTAATGCCGTGGTCTTAAAAAAATAAGTCTTACATTCTGCCATCTAGAAATAAAAGAGAATGTGTTTAACTTGATTTCCTTTGGAAAGCATCATGCTTAACAAGGAAATGCTAAAGTATATTCTATGAGATTGGAGATAAGGGAAATATCAATGTTATAAATAATACAGATTAGAGATTTTAGACATGGCAGTTTTTTTTTTTCATAATAAAAATGATTGGATAAAAGAAAACAAACAATTGTATCATAGAGGTTATTATTATCCACACAGAAAATTCAAGATGGTCACTTTGGTGGCTCAGTCCATTAAGCATTCATTATGTAAAAATGAATTGCATTTCTGTATATGAGCTACAAACACAAAGTAAAACACCACAGATATGACTTATAATGGAATTTTAAAATCAAGTTATTAAAAATAAGTTAAAAAAAAACTATGGTGAGTGCTGTGAAGTGTGTAAACCTGGCATTTCAAGACCTGTACCCCTGGGGCTAGTAATACATTTTATGTTAATTAAAAAAAAAAGTTAAAAATAAGTCTAACTGAAGCATGCCAGATCTTGTGGAAAATAACAAAAAACCTTATAGATAATTATTTAAGATGACCCAAATACACTGAGAGTTCTGCCATCATTAGACTGACAAAGAAAAAGAACTTAAAGAAGTAATTTCTCCTTTAAAAATTTATCTGTAATATCAATGCATCCCAAGTAAAAGCTCTGTTAAGATTGCAACTTAAACGATATCAAGCTAATTCTATACTGTATGTTAAATATAAAAAGGCTCAAAGTTAATGTAAGTTTCTTAAAGAAAACAATACATTAGGGAATGTGTTATAAAATATAATAATATATCATATTATTATATGTGTGTTAATATATGTGTGAATATATAAGTGTTGTATTAGAAAAGCAAAAGACAAATAGATCAATGGAATGGAATAGATAGATCATAAGAAAAATGTTAGTATGAACACATGACATTTGGGAGAGTTGATATTCTAGATCAATGATGGAAGATGGATTTGTCAATAACTGTTGCTGGTAAAACTGATTATGCAAATGAGAAACAATTAAAATGGCCTTTAATTCACACAATATATAGCAAGTTCTTCCTTGGGGAATAAATATTTAAGTGTAAAACCTAGGCAAAGTTTTCTCTTGGCTTCAGGTTGTTACTGCTATTGTTCAATATCTTCTTGTTCTTTATGATTTGTGGGGTGTTGTTTTTATTGTTTCTCATCAAGGGTGCTGAGTTATTGGCTTCTTTGCATAAAATTGATGTTGGGTTTAGATGCCCAGCTTAAGCATCTGTTTTCTAGATAGAACTTCAATTAGAATTTGTGTTTTTAGTCTCACTTTTCACTCTCTATTTTTTTTTTTTTTTGCTTTTATCTATTTTTTCTTTTTTTTTTTTTTTTTTTTTTTTTGCTTTGTTTAACCCTTTAAATCCAGTCTCCCAGGTGGTTTGGTTCCCCCTCCACTGTACACCCATAAATTTTAGTTCTTTGTGTCTGTTTTCTCTATTCCTTTATATTTTTTTTAATAATCTTCATTCTTCTTTCCTCCTCCCAGAAATTTGCTGAAACCTTTTGAATGCTTAAGACTTTTCTCATTCCATATGTTGTTCTATTTAATTTCCTTTTGTACTTTATTTATAGCCTTTCATAGCTGTATGAGAGATGTAGTCATATTTTTTCAAACTGATTGTAAAAATATGTTGTTTTAAAATGCAAGTAGTGATTAAATTTCTGATAATTGAACAATAGTTGAGTATGATGAATTTAATTTTCATTGACATTTCCTTCTTTTTTTTTTTTTTTAAAGATTTTATTTATTTGATAGGCAGAGATCACAAGTAGGCAGAGAGGCAGAGGCAAGCAGAGAGAGAGGAGGGAGGAGGAAGCAGGCTTCCCGCTGAGCAGAGAGCCCGATGTGGGGCTCGATCCCAGGACCCTGGGATCATGACCTGAGTTGAAGGCAGAGGCTTTAACCCACTGAGCCACCCAGGCGCCCCTTGACATTTCCTTCTTAACAAGAAGAACTGGTGTTCTCTTTCCCTACAACTGTACTAAGAGGCAATACTGTGATGTTATCACCGTTAAATTGTTCAGATATAGAATATACTTTGCCAGGAAATTAGAGATCATTTATTCTCAGGATCCTTCTATTAAAAACTCACAATAAACAGCTGTATAAATAGGAGTTATCACCTTTATTTTGCACCTTGAAAAATATATTTCAAATAGCTATCCTAATCTGTGTATAATTAATTAAATATACTTTTTATGATGAAAATGTTTAGAAAGTAGATGAGATTGAATTATCATATCCATAGAATATGGATTCCATGAAATGAAGGAAGTTTGATGGTCTTCAATGATTATTTATTCTGATAAAGGTGTGATCACATGTCTCTACAGACCTCTTTTTTTTTAGTAAAAAAACAAAAACAAAAATGAAGTAAAACTAGTTGGTAGCTTTATTTAGTTTTATAGAGAAGTTTAGGTAAGACTTTGGGCAAGAGATAGAGTTGTTCAAATGGAACCCGAGTGTATTCCAATCCCTTCTTACTGAAACTAATTCCTAAGTCCCTGAGTGTTAAACAACAGTTTCCCTTCATCTTTGCTGCAAAAAATTCTGGACTCTGCTAAAATGTCAGCCACCAGAATGATGTGTGTGTTTTACCTTTTATTTTTTAAAAGTTAACTATACAGTTGACTCTTGGACAACATGGATTTGAACTACATGGGACCACCTATATATAGATTTTGGTTGCTGTTTATTGTAAGAATATAGTACATAATTCATATATTATACAAACTGTGTGTGAATCTACTGCTTATATTATTGGTAAGGTTTCCAGTAAACAGTAAGCTATCAGTAGTTCAAGTTTTTGGGAAGTTTAAAGTTATATATGGATTTTCAGTTGTGTGGAGGCATCAATGCCCCTCATTCCTACATTGTTCAAAGGTTACCAGTATTTTCATATTTGGCGAATATCTTAGTTTTGTATTCAATTTTCCAAGTAGTATGTATCTAGTCACTATCTTACTCAAAAGTTTTTAGAGATAAAAGAGCAAAATATGTGGCTTTTTAAATTTTTACCATTTTGCCTGGTAAAAATCAATGTAAAATTTTTTTTTAATCTAACTTTTTCGGGTTATAGTCCCTTCTCTAGTTTCTTATATAATATATTGCTGCTTCAAAACTGATTTAGATAGAGACAACAATAATATTAGCTATTTCTTATAGCATCTGAATACATGTAGCATCTGAATCCCACTTCTTCTGGGAAATTTATTACCCTTTAAAATAATATTTATATTTCTATAATACACCAAAACATTTTGCATACTAAAATAATAAAACATTCTTAGTAGCTTTAAAAAGTCATATGATCAGAAAGAAGAGACACAGGCTGAATTTCTATGTGAACAGTAAAGCTATAAATACTTATAAAACAATTCTTAATGAGACCCAAACAATGTGACATAGAGTCATCCTATCAATGAAGGAAGATCAATCCTAAGATAAGATGAACATGAATTTCTACTCCAAGAGCTTTTTTTTTTCTTCCCCCTTAAATGATATTAGAGGGGTGCCTGGGTGGCTCAACCTCTGCCTTCAGCTCAGATCATGATCTCAGGGTCCTGGGATCGAGTCCCACAACAGGCTCTCTGCTCAGTGGGGACCCTGTTTCCCCCTCTCTTTCTGCCTGCCTCTCTGCCTACTTGTGATCTCTGTCAAATAAATAAATAAAATATTTTTTAAAAAAAATTACATACAGAAAATGCTAATTCTTGGATTTAGACTACAATCTTGCTACATATGCTACCGAAGTGTTATGGACTGGATGTTTGTACCTCCCTGAATTTATATATTGAAGTCCCAATCCCCAATATGATTGTATTTGGAGATGGGCATTTGAAAGGTAATTAGGACCCTTATGATGAAACCCCCATGAATAGAATAACTGCCCTTATTCAGAAAAAAGCAGAAGAGAGATGATCACTCTCCACTATGTTAATACCTAGCTATCTGCAAGCTATTATCAATAATTGAATCTGTTGGCTTCCTTAATCTTGGACTTTCCAGTTTCCAGAACTGTGAGGGATAAATTTCTATTGTTTAAGCTACCCACTCTATATTTTTATAGCAGCATGAACTAAGACAATCTTTCAGAATATTTATTCTTTTTTTAATTAAAAAAAATTTGTGAGCAGAATACTCGACTGCAAGAAAGCTGTCGTCCATTTTTTGAATTGATCAAATATGCATATTTTACATTTAAAGCCATGTCTTCTTAAGTCCAACATTTATGTTATTGCTTTTATAAATATTCTATATTTGATAAATAAAATGAATAATATAAAAGTTATGGGCTAAAGTATAACATTTCAAAAATGTCAGAAAAAAAGGTTAAAATTCCCAGTCTTTTTTTTCTATTTTATTATTATTTTTTTTGGTCTTTTTTTTTCTAGTCCTCCAAATTGGATAACTTTTATTTATTTATTTATTTATTTATTTATTTTTGGTTACACTATTTCACTTAAAAGGACAAAGTATAAATCAGACAAATATTATACACAAGTTTTCTGTCTCCTGTTTTATTCCAGTTTCCACAAAATGTATTATGTAAAATAGATTTGAAAATATATATTTTACCATAATCATTTATTTGATTGTAAAAAATAGAAACATCAGTATAAAATATAAATAGATAATAAGCTTTACATGTGAGTTTCTCTATCTTTTCAAGTGGATCAGGTAGATGGATGGCACTTTAAATAATGTGTTAAATTTAGAGAGAATACATTAAATAGGAAAGAAAGTCATGGAAAATAGGAAAGCCTTTCCATTAAGGGTTTCAGAGATGAAATGTTCTATTCAGAAACAAACGAAGCCTAAAATGAGAGGTTTAAAAAAAAAAAACACACACACTAAAAGAGCTAGAGAGTAATTAAAGGTAATTGGCATGTTATTATTCTTAAAAGGTTCCCTTTTCTGTTCTAAGAATACCAGGGAACAATTGAATAGATAAAAAGCGAACTATAAATTGCCAAATAGATCTTTTGTATAATAATACATCTCTCTAGACAAAAGATATTTCAAAACCATAAAAAAGAGGGAGGTGTATTTGCCTGACTGGCCCCTCATCCTGCCTGACCACAGCGAAGTTGCTTCAGATTTTCAAACTCACAGTGTTAGAAGCCATCTTAATAGGTTAAGAGGGAATCAGAAGTAAATGTGATAAACTTGAAGGAGCCCAGGTGGTTGCCAGAACTTAACATTAGGTGAATAGAAAATCACTTGATAAATGAAATTGAAAGCTGAATTAATAATTTTATTTAGGAATACCTATGGCAGATTGAGGCTGTTAACATTATTGATCCAATCTGAGAAGCCCTCCCTCTTGCCCTTTCTCTCTCCAAATCCCGCATTTTTTTTTTTTTTTTTCAGAACTGGATCAATACAAATTCTCATTTTGAAGCCATTTATTTACTATTCTATCCTTCAATGAACTCTTTTGCAAAGACATCTATCCCACCCATAGTCAATACAGTGGCACATTAGTCCTGTTTTATCTTCAGTTTCTAATACCAAATAAGACTCCTTCAGATGTTTACTCTAATTAATCTTATTTAATCCAATTAAAATATAATCCTTATTCATGTCTTCTCTCTAAAACAATGATCCTTCTGATCCATGAATTTTCCATGTTTATTTAAATATTGTTTTTATGTACCTTCACTATTCTATTTAGAAGATAAAAATTGTTTTTTTCCACATTTTGTATATTTGTATCCATTTTTATTTATGATTTAGTCCCTGAAATCTCCCAATATATTTTGTCTGGGGACATCAAAACTTGTTAAATAAAAGGAGCCATATTGAAGAATTTGAGTAAATAGTTTTTCTTCATTCTATACATAGTAGGGATGTTTATTAAAATTAAAGTGTTCTTCATAGCAACTGCCTTATCATACCACTTTTATACCACTTAGTTATGACACTTTTTTACTGTTTTATTGCATGCACTTCTAATCATTTTTACAGATTTAAGAGGTATAACATCTATACAAAAATGGCACATATTTAATATATAAAATTTGACAAGTTTGGACACATGTTGATACTTGTGATACAATCACCCCACTAAGAGTAATAAATAAACATATCCATAACCTCCAAAAGTTTCTTTGGATTTTTTTTTTTTTTTGGTCATAAGAGCACGCAAAATCTACCCTATTAATACACTTTTTAGTGCACTACACCATAATATTAACTACAGATTCGACATTGTACAGCAGACAACTAGAATTTATTCAATCTTGTATAACTGTAATTTTATACTCATTGAACAACGTAAACTGAAATGGCTCTTAAAATAACTCACATACAGGATCCAAAGTTATTTAGGTATGAATGAAAAACTGATTGATATGTGGCTATTTTGCATTTAATCTTAAACTTAATGATGATAAAGTTAATATATTTATTATCGATGACATTACAATAACCATAAGGTGCATTTCTTTCAATGTTCTAGGATTGTGTTGAAGCTTAGTGTAGGAACATAAAGACAACCATAATCTACTATCTTATATATTGTTGAGCCCAAACACTCGATCTGGATTTCAGATGTAAGAGTTCAGAATATATCACCCCAAAAGGTGCTACTTTGGCATATTGATTATTTTGAATGAAAGGTACTTGAGAAACAGCTGGTGCAGGGAGACTCTGGCCCTCTTTTGTCCCCCTAAAAACAGGAGACATATTTTGAGTGTAGAATGCATCCTCCCTGTACAAGGAAGGTAGAAGGCCTCCTTATCACCAAGTGACAGGGAATTTAGGGCCAAGCAGTTTGCATAAGTAACTTGTTATTTTGAAGAACTAACAAGTTTTACTTTACAAAGTTTTCCCCAAATTTAAGCCCAATTCACTTTATCTTGTTAATTCTTCACAAATTTATTGCTCCTTTGTCTAAAAAGTATAAAACCTTCTTGCTTTGGTCAATTCTAAGAGCCTTCTATTTTGGGAGGGATTCTATATTTCCATATGTATTAAAGTAATTTTATTTTTTTTCCCATTAATATATTTTAGGTCAATTTAAATTAGTACATCAAAGAACCTAGAAGGGAGGAAGAGAGACTTTTTCTGCACCGATGATTTAGTGCCCATGTGAGGCTCTCCACTTGCTAGACACCCTTTGCTCTCAGGCTGCTGTGGCTTAGAGATCTGGGGACCTCTGGCAAGAGGTAAGTAAACTTTCTTACCACATTAGTTTTCCAGATCTGTGCCTGCAGAATCCAGTGGAAGTGAAAATGGTAAGAGGTTTGTTGTTGCTGTTGTTGTTTTGTCTTGTTTTTTTGTTGTTGTTTTGTTTTGTTTGTTTGTTGCTTTTTTTTTTTTTAATTGTAGATTAACAGGAGAAAATATTTGTATGAACTGGGTTCCTGGGTATGGTGACCCTGAGAAAGATTGTATTACGAGTATTCTTGTTTTCTACTGATCTCTTTCATCCCAGAGATGGCCATTGTTTTCTTTTGTCACTGTCTTTTGTATCTTTTGTCAGAATGAGGGAAATCATAAGGTAGAATGAAGGCATAGTTCTGATAAGCCTGCAAGCTGGCCTCACAGAATGGTGAATTCACGGTTCGTATCAGACAAGTGTTTGTTTTGATATATTTTGTGTCTGTTTAGATGGAGTCATTATATAAAAATGAGATGAACTTTTCCTTTCTTCTGGTTCCGTGTCCTGAAAACTTGGCTTTGTGACCACTGAGAATACTTTTTCTGGCCTCCACCAGCCAGAAGGTACACATGTCACTTTGCATCTGGCAGCCAGCCAAATAAGCTGGAATCTGGGACACAAAGTGACAAACAGCATTCTCTTTGACCATGCCAACTATCAGGGGGGTTGTTTCAAGGGGTCTTAGTTTAAAAAGGACCTTTATCATCTCAACCTTCGTTGTCTCATTAGTGCTGGAAAAATCCTATTCAAGGAGAGGCCACCCAGTTTCACAAATTAGTAGCTAGAGGCATCTCTTATTCTCCTGGAAAACTGGAAACACCATTTTGCTGACATTCAAACTGCTAGTGATAATGTAGGTTTTTGCTTTCTTAGGTTAACTCTGGAAGTGAATTTTCTAGATTTTGTGAGAGCTGCCTATTTTGTACCATCTTTAGGGACACCCCTTGTATCCATAGCTGAGACATAAAAGCCTTTTTGGTTTGAGTCACCATTAAGATTAATGTACCTCTGAAGGACATCTGGGGGCTCAGTCAGTTAGTTGTCCAGCTCTTGGTTTCATCTCAGATCCTGATCTCTTGTCATGAGATAGAGCTCTGCATCAGGCCCTGCACACAATGGGGAGTCTGTTTAGGAATTCTCTCTCTCTGCCCCACCCACAATGCTCACTTTCTTTCCCTTTCTCTCTCTCTCTCTATCAAATAAATAAATCTTTTTAAAAGATTAATGTACCATTGAAGAGCATATGCATCAATAGCCCAGCGATGTACACTTTAGGTTGAAAAAATTTCTATATCTGAAAAATAAAAATAGGCAGCTATTATCCTTAATAATTATCTTATTGGTATCTATGGAAAAATCAAATTAAAAAGAGGACACAAAAAGTGTAATGTCTAGCTTAGGGATTTCCTTAACAAAATGGAAAAAAAAAACACAGAAAAAACACAGATCTCCTACGATTAGGGTATTCACATCAATATGACTCTATCTTGATTAACACTTTTCTTATGTAATTGGCTGCTCCCATATTGGGAGCATAGATATTTACAATTGTTAGATCATCTTTGTGGATAGTCCCTTTAAGGATTATGGAGTGTCCTTCTGTATCTCTGACTACAGTCTTTAGTTTAAAATCTAATTAATCTGATATGAGAATCACTACCCCAGTCTTCTTTTGAGGCCCATTGGCATGAAAAATGTTTCTCCATCCCTTCACTTTCAGTCTGGGTGTATCTTTAGGTTCAAAATGGGTCTCTTTCAAGACACATCTTCAAAGGCAAAGGAAACAAAAGCGAAAATAAACTTTTGGGGCTTCATCAAAATCAAAAGCTTCTGCAGAGCAAAGGAAACAGCCAAAAAAACAAAGACAACCCACGGAATGGGAAAAGATATTTGCAAATCACAGTACAGACAAAAGGTTGATATCCAGGATCTATCATGAACTCCTCAAACTCAACACACACAAAACAGGCAATCATATCAAAAAATGGGCAGAAGATATGAACAGACACTTCTCCAATCAAGATATATAAATGGCTATCAGACACATGAAAAAATGTTCATCATCACTAGCCCTCAGGGAGATTCAAATTAAAACCACATTGAGATATCACCTTATACCAGTTAGAATGGCCAAAATTAGCAAGACAGGAAACAACATGTGTTGGAGGGGATGTGGAGAAAGGGGAACCCTTTTACACTGTTGGTGGGAATGCAGGTTGGTGCAGCCTCTTTGGAGAACAGTGTGGAGATTCCTCAAGAAATTAAAAATAGAACTTCCTTATGACCCTGCAATTGCACTCCTGGGTATTTACCCCAAAGATTCAGATGTAGTGAAAAGAAGAGCCATCTGTACCCCAATGTTTATAGCAGCAGTGGCCACGGTTGCCAAACTATGGAAACAACCAAGATGCCCTTCAACGGATGAATGGATAAGGAAAATGTGGTCCATATACACTATGGAGTATTATACCTCCATCGGAAAGGATGAATACCCAACATTTGTAGCAACATAGACGGGACTGGAAGAGATTATGCTGAGTGAAATCAGTCAAGCAGAGACAGTCAATTATCATATGGTTTCACTTATTTGTAGAGCATAAGAAATAGCATGGAGGTCACGGGGAGATAGAGAGGAGAAGGGAGTTGGGGTAAATTGGAAGGGGAGGTGAATCATGAGAGACTATGGACTCTGAAAAACAATCTGAAGGGTTGAAGTAGTGGGGGGGTGGAGGGTTGGGGTACCAGGTGGTGGGTATTATAGAGGGCATGGATTGCATGGAGCACTGGGTGTGGTGAAAAAATAATGAATACTATTATGCTGAAAATAAATAAATTTAATTAAAAAAAAAAAAAAGAAGCACCCGGGATAGATTGTAGAGCTCACTTCACTATCCCATGCAGCTCCTCCTACTTTCCAGGGCTCTGTAATCTGGCCCTTCCAACTTCTGGCCCTCCTATGCAATAAGCTTTGTTGATGTAAATGGGATCCCCCACTGTTAAGAATTCAAGTCTCCTAGACAGCAGCAGATATATTAAATTATGAAGTCTTTTTACCTCTACTTTCAGAGTATCCCACAAAATTTAGAGAAGAAGTAGAAAAACTAGTGATGGGATGCCTGGGTGGCTCAGTCAGATGAGTATCTGCCTCAACTCAGGTCATGACCCAGGACCCTGAGATCAAGTCCCTCATTGGGCTCCCTGCTCCTCTGGGAGCCTCCTCCCTCTGCCTTTCTCTCTCTCTGTCTCTCATAAATAAATAAATAAATAAAATCTTAAAGAAAAAAATAATGACCATTCCCAAACCTACTCACAGACATTTTGGCTGCTAGAGAATGTTCTTCTCACCTATGATTATTCTGTAATTAACAGAGTAAGCCAGCTTCTCCTCTAGGGAAAATTTTCATCAAAAAGGAAAGAAATGACAAAAATTTCTCCCTAGCCTTCCTACAAATGATCAGGAAGTAGATCATCAGGAGGCTTATGCTCAGAGGCTGCAGAAAGTAATGATAAAGATTTGCTTTTTCCCAAAAATGAATTGGCCCAATGTTGAATCTAAATTCAAGAAAAAAAAGAGCATTCAAAGGTCTTTTTTGAATGCTTTATACAGAATTTTTGAAGGTATACTGCATTAAGTCCTAAAACTCCAGAACATAGAAATCTTTTGATTCCCACCTTACTAAGAAATCTCCCTGATTTAAAAAAACAAAAACAAAAACAAAAACAGAAACAAAAACAAAAAGCAAACAAACAAACAAAAAAACATGATTTAATGTAATTGGGTGGGTGGGTCAGCTCCTTGGTATTATTTTAGGCCCTTACCCAATTCTTTGACGAAGTAAAAGCAACTGACCTTGTCTTAGAAATCAATCTTCACAAAACCAGAAATGCAGCTCTAGAAACAATTCAAAGTTCACCCATCTTTATCTACCCCCAAACCTTCCCTATTATCTCAGAATGCTTGCTGAGCATTATTATGAAAGATCAGGACATTGAAACAGAATTATTCTAAAAAAGAAGGAAAAAATATACAGTAATTACCTAGGACTTCTGATAAAAGACAAATGTAACACCTAACACCTTTCTCTGTCTATTGAAGACATAAATTTTACCACATCTTTGAGTTGTAAATATCCAGGAAATGGTTGAAACACCTCCCACAATCTCCTAAGACTGAGAAAGTAAGAAAGAAAGAAAGAGGTCTTTTAAAATACAAACAGTTATAAAATCTTCTTTGCTCAAATCTTTTTCAACATTTCCTTAGCAATTTAGGGTCTCTTCTTGTTCCATATAAATTTTAGGATTGTTTGTTTCAGCTCCGAAAAATGCCAGTGGAATTTTGATTGGGATGGCATTGAAAGTATAGATTGCTCTAGGCATTATGGACATTTTAACAATGTTTATTCTTCTGATCCATGAGCATGGATTGCGCTTCCATCTTTTTGTGTGTCTTCTTCAATTTCTTTCATGGCTGTTCTGCAGTTCTTTGAGTACAGATCCTTTACCTCTTTGGTTAGGTTTATTCCCATGGTTCTTGGTGCTATAATAAATTGAATCAATTCTCTCATTTTTCTTTTTATATTTTCATTGTTAGTGTATAAGAAAACACTGATTTCTGTACATTGATTTTGTATCCCGCCACATTACTGAATTGCTGTATGAGTTCTAGTAGTTTGGGGGTGGAGTCTTTTGGGTTTTCCATATAAAGTTTCATGTCATCTGTGAAGAGAGAGGGTATGATTTATTCTTTACCAATTTGGATACCTTTCATTTCTCTTTGTTGTCTGATTGCTGTTGCTAGCATTTCTAATATTATGTTGAACAAGAGTGGTAAGTGTGGACACCCTTGTTGTGTTCCTGATCTCAATGGGAAGACTGTCATTTTTTTCCCATTGAGGATGATATTCGCTGTGCGTTTTCATAGATAAATGTTATGAAGTTGAGGAATGTTCCCTCTATCCCTATACTTTGAAGTGTTTTAATCAGGAACAGATGCTGGATTTTGTCACATGCTTTTCCCAGATCAATTGAGAGGAGCATGTGGTTCTTCTCTCTTCTTATTGATTTGTTCTATCACATTGATTGATTTGTGAATGTTAAACCATCCTTGTAGCCCAGGGATGAATCCTACCTGGTTATGGTAGATGACCTTTTTAATGTACGGTTGGATCCTCTTAACTAGGATCTTGTTGAGAATCTTGGCATCCATATTCATCAGGGATATTGGTCTGAAATTCTCCTTTTTGGTGAGGTCTTTGCCTGTTTGGGGGGTCAGGGTAATGCTGGCTTCATAAAAATTGTCTGGAAGTTTTCCTTCTGTTTCTATTTTTTGAAACAGCTTCAAGAAAATATATTTCTTTGAATATTTGATAGCATTCTCCAGGGAATCTGTCAGGTCCTGGGCTCTTGTGTTTTGGGAGGTTTTTGATCACTGTTTCAATCTCATTACTAGATATTGGTCTATTCAGGTTGTTTGTCTCTTCCTGATTCAGTTTTGGAAGTTTATAGGTTTCCAAGAATGCATCCATTTCATCTAGTTTGCTTAACTTATTACCATATAACTGTTCATAATAATTTTTGATAATTGCTTATATTTCTTTGGTGTTAGTAGTGATCTCTCCCTTTTCATTCAAAATCTAGTCCATAGCCTCTATAATAACACTTGTTGAGGGCAAATAGAAATCTTAAATCTTCTCTACAATTTTAATGAAATCAAATGAACCTTATTCCAAATAATAGAAACACAACTTAGATTCAACTATTATTTATGAACTAGTGAGTTTTTTTTTTCTTGTTCCTGATTCATGGCTAAAATTTTAAAAACAAAAGCCATAAGGTCTGTTTTCTTCATTCTTCTAAATGTCTGTGTATGTCCACAAATGTATGTTATGTATATATTTTTCTACCTCTGGATGGCATTGACAAATTAATTTATTTTTAAAAAAATGTAGTTAATTAACTTAAAGAAAAGTAAGCAAGCCCTTATCAAATTAAATATTTATAGATTTTCAAAAATCTATTGGAAACTAACCCAAATGTTTTTCAAGTTCCCATGATCTGGGATACTCTTTGGTAAATAAATCTAGTTAAATTTGTTGGTTTTATTAAAGTAGGCATGTCTGCAGTGTTATCAGTTTTAAATATAGTGCAGACATATAACTTTTATTCTATCTGGGTTAGCTAGTTAAATACATTTATGTTATCTCTGTTAAAAAATGCTCTCTTATTAATTTTATTTTTTTAAATGTTTTCAATCTTGCCTTGCATCTCTCTAAAGAGACACTCCTAAAAAGTTTTTTTTTGTATCAGTTCTGATTCTTTGGATATTAATTTCTCTGTTTGCTATTTTTTTCACTTTTTCTTTCTTTTCTTATAAGTGTGATAACTTTTGGGCGCCTGGGTGGCTCAGTTGGTTGGGCAACTGCCTTCGGCTCAGGTCATAATCCCGGACTTCCAGGATCGAGTCCCGCATCAGGCTCCCAGCTCCTTGGGGAGTCTGCTTCTCCCTCTGACCTTCTCCTCTCTGATCTCTCTCTCACTCATTCTCCCTCAAGTAAATAAATAAAATCTTAAAAAAAAAAAAAGACAAAAGTGTGATAACTTTTGATTTTTCACACGTCTTTCTGTTAACCAGAGCTTACCTCCAGAGATGAAGAACTGTGAACCTCCTGTGAATTTGGTTCACAAGTATTGCCGTCCAGCAGCAATAATAACGACCCTCCGTCCGGTTGGGTTTCAAAAAAGCCCTTTATATAATATGGCCATCGTTTATATAGGGGAGCTAAGCCAATCAGCATAG
Organism: Mustela nivalis; assembly: GCF_964662115.1. Taxonomy (NCBI): domain Eukaryota; kingdom Metazoa; phylum Chordata; class Mammalia; order Carnivora; family Mustelidae; genus Mustela; species Mustela nivalis. Next base: position 78,208,205 of record NC_139023.1, read on the forward strand.
ACAGCGATATGTATCCACCAATCTTAAGTTTGTTACCAAGTACCCACAGCATAGCAATAGTTCAACAGCCAGTAGGTAGTACTTCCTGTTTACAATCAGTCACTCTAGACACACCTGGCAAATCGCCAGGCTCCATTTTGCAAAGCTCTACAGTTGACGGATCTCCCGGCCCCTGGAGCATCCACCCTCGACACACAAGGAATAACCATCCTTGTTTTCCAGCACTGATGCTCTCTGTTCTTCCTAGGTTTGCCAGTTATTGGGGTTCTGCCCTGTTCATCTTACTGATATTTGAAGACTCCTTTTGCCAACTAAGTCTCAGTTTTATTATGCTAAAGTAATGTCTTATTTTATTTTTTAAAGATTTTACTTATTTATTTATTTTAGAAAAAGAGATTGAGGGAAGGGGTAGGGAGAGGGGGAGAGAGAGAATTTCAGGCAGACTTTGCTCTGAGTTCAAAGCCCGATAAGGGGCTCAATCTAATGGTCCTGAGAGCATGACTTGAGCTGAAACCAGAAGTAGGTCACTTAACTTACTGAACCATCCCTCTTCATTTTTTTGATAAATGGCATTTCCTTTTTTCATATTTAGGTTTATTTCTTCACCAACTCTTTTTGTTTCTGAGATTTTCCCATTCTCAATTAAACATGATAAACAGCAACAAATACTGGCATCAAAAAGCTTCGCCAATCAATTATATCAACTATTTAAGAAGGAATAATATAAATAACAAATAAACTCAAGCAAAATAAATGAGGAAAACTTCCCCATTTATTTTGAACACAGAATAACCATGATGACCATGAAACCTGAAATTGACAAGGAAGGAAAATTATAAATCAATTCATTCACATACTCAAATTTCAAACACTGAATAAAAGTATTAGAAAATGAAAACTAACAATATACAGAAGTGGTTAGTATATAATCAGCAATTGTAGGGTTTTTAATAATGTTCTTTACTAATTTTTCTCACTGAGCATAAAAGATGTTTTGAAACAGGGTCAGATTTCAGGGCGCCTGGGTGGCTCAGTGGGTTGAAGCCTCTGCCTTCTGCTCCGGTTATAGTCCCAAGGTCCTGGGATTGAGCCCCACATTGGGTTCTCTGCTTAGCGAGGAGCCTCTTCCTTCTCTCCCTCTCTCTCTCTCTCTCTGCCTGCTTGTGATCTCTGCCAAATAAATAAATAAAATCTTAAAAATTAAAAAAAAAAGAAAAAAATAAAGAAAAAGAAAAAAAACAGAGCCAGATTTCTTAGTAAGTATATAGATCTCCCCTTTAGTCTTTTCCCCTGGGAAAGTATCACAAGATCCTGATGAGTTAAGCTAAGTACTAATGAGGCACCCATACATGAGGGATAAAGAAAATGGGTTTTTCCTCTGCCACTGAGAGAAAGGAAGTTGCTGTCCCTTTTCCCTTTTGAAAAGTCTCTTTCTTACTGTAACCATAAAGTATGTAAACAAAATCTATCCAAAAGCCAAGTGATAGAGATTTCTAGGTACCATGTTTTATCTCTTCTTGATTTTTAATACATTTTAAGAGAAATTAATTATTTATTTGAGAGAGAGAGAAAGTACAAGTGGGAGAAGGGACAGAGGGAGAAGGAAAGGGACAAGTAGACACCCCACTGGGCAGGAACCTGATGCAAGGCTCAATCCCAGAACCCTGAGATCATTACCTGAGCTGAAGTTACACACTCAACTGACTGAGCCTCCCAGAGGCCCTAAATATAAACACCTTATAACAATAAGTAGTAATATGTGGCGCCTGGGTGGCTCAATGGGTTAAAGCCTCTGCCTTCAGCTCGGGTCATGATCCCAGGGTCCTGGGATCGAGCCCCGCGTTGGGCTCTCTGCTCAGCAGGGAGCCTGCTTCCTCCTCTCTCTGCCTGCTGCTCTGCCTACTTATGATCTCCTTCTGTCAAATAAATAAAATCTTTAAAAAAAAACAATAAGTAGTAATATAAATATTTTTGGATAAAATGTTTGGATATAAATATTTTAAAAACAGTCCCACTTCCCTATTCCCAGAACAGTGATATTTCAATTTTTCCTATATAATAAATAGGAAAAGGCCCAAAGTCAACGACATATTTTGGAGGAAAGGAATTACTAATATTTATGTAACTTGAATTATTCTAGTTTCTGTCTTTTATATTCCAGAAAAAAAATATGACCTGATTTTGTTTTTCTAGAACAAATCACTTCCCTTTTTTTTATTGAATAGATTAGTTGACTACTAAGATATCACTTTTATTAATTTAGTTTGGAGTAGGATGTAATTCTATTTTATTTAATTTTCAGAAAACTTTTCCAAAATCAAACTTGTGATTTCTGTTGGTATATATGTCACTGTGTTACATCTAGATTTTTCTTTACTCTAATGTAGCAACCAAAATAATATTTGACTACGAATGACTTGTGAAGCAAATTGAAAAGTATTTATGTTATGGGACGCCTGGGTGGCTCAGTTGGTTAAGCAGCTGCCTTCGGCTCAGGTCATGATCCCAGGGTCCTGGGATCAAGTCCCACTTCGGGCTCCTTGCTCGGCGGGGAGCCTGCTTCTCCCTCTGCCTCTGCCTGCCTCTTTGTTTGCCTGTGCTCGCTTGCTCTCTCTCCCTCTGTCTCTTACAAATAAATAAAATAAAATCTTAAAAAAAAAAAAGAAAAGTATTTATGTTATATTATACAACTTGATGAAAATGCACTAAACTCATGAGCTTCTAAAGATTTGTTAATGCCTGGAAACCCTGTATGGAGACATCCAGGAAAAAATCTTACAGTATAAACTATGCAATAGTGAAAAATCAATAAAGCATACCAATATTTTCATAGGATGACACAATCTGGCCCTATTAACTAAGTAAATAATCTCAAGTGAAACATGATTTCCCAAAACAATATTTTTATATCAAATTCAGTTAAGTTCAATGAAAATTTATTGAATTCTCTAAGTTCTAGATATCATGATTCATCCTGCTAATGCTAAGAATCTCTTCGTTCTTTACCTTGAATTCACAGTGTAATGGGAGAGAGGCTTAGATAGGTACTCAATGAAATATGATAAATAACATGATAATAGTACTTTTTCTTAGTTTTCAGATATTAATTTTTATTTAAAAACAGTTCTTTAGAGAGTGATCAGTTTTTTCTCCTTAGATATCAATAAGAATCTACTTGCTTTGTTTGGTAAAAATGAATTAATTAGAGTTTGTTCAGACATATTCTGTTGAATTACAAGGTTATGTTAGATAATACCATTATGATAAGACATCCAGAATTTATGACTTTCTTCTCTCTGAATATATGTTACAAATATGCATATGTTATATATACATATCAGGCATATATCATATAATATATATTTATTAATTTTGAAGAACACAGTATTTTTTTAAATAAAATTTCTTGAGGGAGCCTGGGTGGCTCAGTGGGTTAAGCCGCTGCCTTCGGCTCAGGTCATGATCTCAGGGTCCTAGGATCGAGTCCCGCATCGGGCTCTCTGCTCTGCAGGGAGCCTGCTTCCTCCTCTCCCTCTCTCTGCCTGACTGTCTGCCTGCTTGTGATCTCTCTCTGTCAAATAAATAAATAAAATCTTAAAAAAAAAATTAAAAAAAAAATAAAAAATAAAATTTCTTGATTAGCCATTAAATGCCAGAATGTGCTAACTCAAAGTCCACCACAGTTGCATACACTGGTATAAGAGGCATGTGACACACACACTAAGAGATTAGACTAATTTCTCAAATCCAAACCATTACTAATATTGAGTTAAACAGGAAAAGGTGACTTCCCTATTTAGAAAACTTGAAACAAAAATCAATTCTTTGCCTACATTATTGTTGAACCATTTATTTTCTTGTAAAATATAATACACTTTAATTACAAAATATTGCCAATTTCTGTGTTCAAGTGTCAGCAATATTTCTAGCTCTGGTAGTCATTACTTACAGTTGTAAAGACCTTCTTGTCGACACAGTGGGGTCTGGTAAACGGCTTCATATGATTAATTGCTGGTAATGCATAAGTTATTTGAAATTATACTGAAATAACTAGACATAAGTGAGACTTTTTCCAATTCTTTCAGACTTTTAGTGAGAGACTTAAAAGCTCAAAATAACAAATAAATGCTATATTATCAAAGGATATACCAAGAGATTGTGATAATGTCATTGTGCCCTTCTGTTTTTCACTTATTTCCAGAGGTTATATTTTCAAAGAGATTCTTTTGGATAGGATTCCTATCCTATGTATGCTCTTGCCTCACTTTAGTAACAAGTGAAGAGGGCTGTAAGGAAACATTCAACAAACGTGACATGTTTCTGGGGAGATGCAAGGACTGATATCTGTCTCATGCCTATGAAAGCTTAAAGATGAGAGTTTCTCTGGAATAACCTATGTAAGCAGACTGAATCAAACTGAGTTTGTGTGTATATTCAAGGTTTGATTGGGTCAGATGACGGTATCTGAGATGGTAGCTGGAATTGGTTTGCCTTGAAATAATCACATCTAAGAGAAGTGTTTGGGATAACCTGGTAATCCTAACAAAGGAAAAATTCCAGTACTGACTGCCTAAACATCGGGAGATGAGAGCAAACTGTAAGGGGCCAACTCAAAGGGACATTTTTTTTTTAAGATTTTGTTTATTTGACAGAGAGATAAGAGCACAAGGAGGCTGAGAGGCAGGCAGAGAGAAAGGGAAGCAGGCTCCCCGCTGATCAGTAAGCCTAATGTGAGACTGGATCCCAGTATCCTGAGATCATGACCTGAGCCTAAGCCAGAGGCTTAACCCCCTAAACCACCCAGGCATCCCAGAGGCATTTTTTTTTTTTTTTAAGAACAAGAAATGTATTGGTGCTGTGATTTCTTTTTTTTTTTTTTTTCCCCTTCAGTGTTCTAAGATTCATTGTTTATGCACTACACCCAGTGCTCCATGCAATATGTGCATCTCCTTAATATCCACCACCAGGTTCACCCAACCCCCCACCCTTCTCCTTTCCCAAACCCTCAGTTTGCTTCTCAGAGTCCACAGTCTCTCATGGTTTCTTAACAACTGTCACATATTTGTGGTCCAATTTAAAGAAGAGCTAAAAAGTAGACATTGCACCATCACAAGGACACTCCTGCACAATGAAAACTACATGGGTTAAGCAAGATTTTTTATGTCCCTTTCTCCCTATTACTACCCTGTAAGAGCCAGAAAGAACATAGAAATTGGAGAAGATTTAACAGTAAACTGTACGAAGGTAAAAATCCCTTTGCTATTTGCCTAGTCTGAGGTATGACTGAGTTCGGAATGCAGCATAGTTTGGAATTAGATAAAAGAAATATTATTGATATTCAAATTGACCATAAACTATAAAATTAGAACCAATACTATTTCTTAAAACCTAAGAGTGACTAAAAACATTTTCCAAATATCAGTGTGTGAGGAGAAGAAGAGAGATTGTTTTAGCATGAATAAAGGAGAATCCCATGAAAAAAGAGTCTACTTTTTTCAAGGATTCAAACCAAAATAGCTTTTTCAAAAACAAATTGTATACCCAAATTAAAAAAAATATATATATATATATAATATAAATAAATAATTCCATTTAATGTTTCTTTTAATATAAATAAATATGCCCTGACTAATTATTTGATAGGAAGTCTTGGGTCTTAATTTTGTACATGGATTTATTGAGCTTTGTTTCTTTTCTTTTTGGTAACAATATTTTTAAGTTCTACTTTTTTGGCAAATTTTAATTATATATGTCATATATAATATATAAATATTATATAGTTATTATTTTAAAAATATATATACATATATAATATGTATACTTGACATCTTTATCCAATCTTCTATTGATAGATACTTTGGTTGTTTCCACAGCATGGTTATTATAAAAATTGCTTTAGTGTATATGGGAGTACAAATATGTCTTCAATATCCTGTTTTCATTTTCTTTGGATATATATTGAAGTGAAATTGCTGGATCATATAATAGGTAGTTTAGTTTTCACTTTTTATGTCAATTCCCCTAATAGTTGTGTCAGTGGCTCCAGCAGGGTATAATGGTTCCCTTTTCTCCACATCCTCGCCAACACTTGGTTAACTCTTGTATTTTTGATGATAGCCATTTTAACTCATGTAAAGTGGTATATCACTGTGGTTTTGATTTTCATTTCCCTAATGACCAATGATGTTGACCTTTTCATTTGTCTGTTAGCTATTTATATGTTGTCTTTGGAAAAATGTATATTCAGTTCTGCCCATTTAAAATCAGATTTTTGTTGTTGTTGTCCTTGAGTTATGAACATTCTTTATTTGAATTTTGGATATTACCCCTTATCAGACACATGTTTTTGCAATTATTTCATTTCCATTTTCATCATTTTATTTGCTGTGCAAACTGCAGATTGAGAATTATTATTATGCAAAGATATTGACTGTTGTCAAGTGTTTTTTCTACATCTATTGAGATGATTAAATGATTTTTATCTGTCATTTTGTTAATGTGGTTTATCACATTGTGATCTGTGGATGTTGAACCATTCTTGCACCTGGAATGAATCCCACTTGATCATGTGTATGAGCCTTTCAATGTATTGCTGAATTCGGTTTGTTAGCAATGTTTCTTTTTGCAATAGATATGGTCCATGTTTTTTAGTGCTGCTTTCTTGAAGCAGACCAATTAGTTGGAAATCCATAAAAACTAATATATATGCAGAATTTACCCACCCTCCATTTAAAAAAATATATAAAAAAGCAAAAAAGGGAACATAAGCATCTGACTCATAAATCCAATTTTTTAGCATTTTTAGTAGCTTATGTTTAACAATTTATATATACTTTCAAACTCATTTATCTCTATTTTACATAATAGTTACTTAAATTATCTGGTTGCAGTAATCATTATATCTGATATAAATATATTTGGGAACAAAACAACCAACTTTTGGCATACAAACAAGCAGTAGAAGAAATGTGTGAGCATATAAGATAGGGCTAGCCCAAAAAATGTGCTCTGCCAGAGGCCAGGAAATCCAGTGCATTATTGAACAAGTACTGGCAAGACATTCAAATGTACTTTATGTCTTGGATGCAAATATGAAGGAAATAGATAGTAATATTATAAATAAAAGTGAATATTTTACCAGATATCAAGAAAAAAAGCAAAAGAAGCAAAATGACATGGGAAATGGAGAGACTTTGGAGTAGGATCTGCTTTGTGTTTTGTTTGTTTTTTGTTTTTTAAGATTTTATTTATTTATTAGTCAGAGAGGGAGAGAGAGCACACAACCAGGGGAAGTGGAAGATAGAGGGTGAAAGAGGCTCCCCGCTGAACATGGAGCTCAGTGCAGAGCTGAAGGGGGAGCTTAACCAATTGAGCCACCCAGGCATCCCATGGGACTCTTTCAGCATGTGGAAAATCTGACTTAGTTGTTCTGCTTCTCTCTCTCTCTCTCTCGTCTTTTTAATGACTTACTTATTTATTTTAGAGAGGGAGAGAGAGAGCAAGGGGAGGGGCAAAGGGAAGGAGAATCCTAAAATAGTCTCCCCACTGAGCATGCAGCTCTACACAGGGCTTGATTCTAGACCCCTGAAATCATAACCTGCACTGAAATCAAGTCTGCTGCTCAACTGACTGAGCCACACAGGTGCCCCAGATAAGTAATTCTTTCTCTTGATAAATTTGGCACTAAAGAGTATATACAAATAAAACCAAGGAGCACATGAATTTGTCTTTCTTTTTTAAAAAGCCACATGTGATCACTGAGGCAAGTATTAGAAATGAACATTCATTCATTTGTTAATTACTTTATGTGGGTGATCTTTGATTTTTTAATTCTTCAGTAATCAATCATCTTTACTTTAATAGATCCAGTTAACTGAGGGAAGAATAACACTTAAATATCAATAGCAACACGATATTTTTATGTGAAACTTTCAAGAAAAGAAGTGAAAGAATATATTAAAAAGGCTGTTGTCTGTCATTTTCAACTGGTATTTCAATTAAAGATTTCTTCATGTCCTCTGCCCATTTCTTTCTTTTTATTTTTTTAAGATTTTATTTATTTATTTGACAAAGAGAGATTACAAGTAGGCAGAGAGTCAGGCAAGGAGAGAGAGGAGGAAGCAGGCTCCCCACTAAGGAGAGAGCCCAACACAGGGCTCGATCCCAAGACCCTGGGACCATGACCTGAGCCGAAGGCAGAGGCCTTAACCCTCTGGGCCACCCAGGTGCCCCCTCTGCCCATTTCTTGATTGAATTATATGTTCTTTGGATATTGAGTTTGATAAGTTCTTTATAGATTTTGGATACTAGCCCTTTATCTGATATGTCCTTTGCAAATATCTTCTCCCATTCTGTCAGTTGTCTTTTGGTTTTGTTAACTGTTTCCTTTGCTATACAAAAGTTTTTGATCTTGATGAAGTCCCATTATTTCATTTTTGCCCTTGTTTCCCTTGCCTTTGGTGATGTTCCTAGAAAGAAGTTGCTGTGGTTGAGGTCGAAGAGGTTGCTGCCTGTGTTCTCCTCAAGAATTTTGATGTATTCCTTTCTCACATTGAAGTCCTGCATCCACTTTGAGTCTATTCTCATGTGTGGTGTAAGGAAATGGCCCAGTTTCATTTTTCTTCATGTGGCTGTCCAATTTTCCCAACACCATTTGTTGAAGAGGCTGTCTTTTTTCCATTGGATATTCTTTCCTGCTTTGTTGAAGATTAGTTGACCATAGAGTTGAGGGTCTATTTCTGGGCTTTCTATTCTGTTCCATTGATCTGTGTCTGTTTTTGTGCCAGTACCATACTGTTTTGATGATGACAGCTTTGTAATAGAACTTGAAGTCTGGAATTATGATGCCATTACCTTTGGCTTTCTTTTTCAAAATTCCTCTGGTTATTTGAGGGCTTTTCTGGTTCCATATAAATTTTAGTACCATTTGTTCCATTTCTTTGAAAAAAAATGGATGGGATTTTGATAGGTATTAAATTGAATGTATAGATTGCTTTAGGTAGCATAGACATTTTCACAATATTTGTTCTTCCAATCCATAAGCAGAGGACATGAACAGACATTTCTGCAAAGAAGACATTCAGATGGTCTACAGACACATGAAAATGTGCTCTACATCACTCAGCATCAGGGAAATACAAATCAAAACCACAATGAGATACCACCTCACACCTGTCAGAATGGCTAAAATTAACAAATCGGGGAATGACAGATGTTGGCCAGGATGCGGAGAAAGGGGAAACCTCCTGCACTGTTGATGGGAATGCAAGCTAGTGCAACCACTCTGGAAAACAGCATGGAAGTTCCTCAGAAAGTTGAAATAGAGCTACCCTATGACCCGCAGTTGCACTACTGGGTATTTACCCTAAAGATACAAATGTAGTGATCCGAAGGGGCACGTGCACCCGAATGGTTATAGCAGCAGTGTCCACAATAGCCAAACTATGGAAAGAACATAGATGTCCATCAACAGATGGATGGATAAAGAAGAAGTGGTATACACACACACACACACACACACACACACACACACACACTATGCAGCCATCAAAAAATGAAATCTTGCCATTTGTGACAATGTGGATGGAACTAGAGGGTATTATTCTTAGTGAAATAAATCTATCAGAGAAAGACAGTTGTCATATGATCCCCCTGATATGAGGAAGTTGAGAGGCAATGTGGGGAGTTTGGCGGGTAGGAAAAGAATAAATGAAACAAGATGGATCAGGAGGGAAACAAACCATAAGAGACTCTTAATCTCACAAAACAAAACAAACTGAGGGTTACCTGGGGGAGGGTGGTAGGGAGAGGGTGGTAGGATTATGGACACTGGAGAAGATATGGGCTATGAAGTGTAAACCTGGCGATTCACAGACCTGTGCCCCTGGGGCTAATAATACATTGTGTGTATGTGCGTGTGTGTGTGTGTTTATTTTTTTTTTCAGGCCTAATAAAAAATCCTACCAATTAAAGCAAGTGCAATTTTGTTTTCATTGGCTTGAAATTGAAATTTGCCATTCTTTCAAATCATACTTAATTTAGTTTTTCAAGGTTGGAAACAATAAAGAAATGTATGAAAAGAGAGAAATTAAATAGAAAATAAGATGACCATTGAAGTAATTGGCACAAATTTGTTGGATAGAGCCTGTATATTTGGTCTTTTTTTTTTTTTTTTTTTTTTTTGGTTCTACACATTTCTCTCTCCTAAACTTCATTTGTGAGGAATTCAGCTATAAAATCGGTCAGATTGTCAGTGATAATTGTAGCTATGTATGGCAGTGCCTGTTGCTTTATGGGAGTTATAGCCGGGATTGTCTTCATACATATATACATATATCTATCATTTATTTAACAACTCTATCATATATACCACACACACTTATCTTTCTACATTATTACATATTTTACTATAATATAAAAACTATTTTTAGAAGTATTAGTAAGTCTAAATATTAAACAGCAGAGGAATTAAGTATCTCATATGGTGATCATGTCACATGATATTAATGAACAAAGAAATAAGCGATTCATAATAGGATAAATTTAAGACAAGACCGAAAAAAAAAAACAAAAACCCTACAGTTTTGGAGGTGAAGTGGTCATTTAATTTTGAAGCATTTCAAGTAAATTATCATTCAATAAAACATTTATCACATATAACAAATAAAAATTCAGGGAAATATGTTTTGGTTGACGAACCATAATTGGCTTTAGAGACTATCTTTGTCTTTATTATTTTATACAAGTATCTATTCTTAAATCAAGGAGAAAGAAAAAAAAGGAAGCAAGTTTTTTTAATAATGCAAAGAGCTACTTTTTAAAGTAAAAATTTTAAGTATTTTTATATAATCATAGTTAGAAAACGAAGTGGAAATCAGTATGTGATTTCAGATGGTTGAATATTTTTATAAACTATTAGAAAGAAAATATGTCCAAGCTTCCTGTTTTAAGTTGCTGAGAGTTTTAGACTCAAAGGTAGCTATTGGTATGGTAAATGCCTTTTAAAATGGAACTAGAAAGTACATAGGCAGACATAGTTTTAAAATATGAATTTAAAATTGTCTGTAGTTAAACAATAAAAAACCTGACTTACCTATAAACTAAAAGAAATCTAAAAATTATTTTACATTTAAAAAACTGTAAAACTTAACTGCAATATCAAATCCTTTATAATACTAATAAAGGTAATTTGAGACATAGTACACTTTAAGAAATATCTTTGTAAATAATGTTTACTAAAAATGCAAATGTAAACCTATGTAATATGGCATGTAGCAAATATAGGTCATTTAGATCATCATGTTGATTACTTATGTTTTTGAAATTATTGTTCATGGAACAGTCTATACACGTAAGCAAGAAATTTTAACAAGGACAAACTGGAGACTTCAAATATTACTTTGAAAGTGTTAATAGTCAATTGAAAAATGATTCAGTACAGCTGCTGACAAGTAAAATATATCCTTGCAATTAGTATTTTATGTGATTAATGTACCTAATACTTACATAAATATCTGTTATATTTCTGAAAGGAGCAAGTGAGATTTCTACTTTTTTTCCCCCATTTTACATTTATTCTTCTACTTATATTGGCATATTTATGAGCCAGATTTATGTGATAGTTTCTCTATTTCATCTTTTATCTTTTTAAATTGTATGCAGACCTTAATTGTGAAAAGAGTTCATTGCCCTGGAGACTGGAAAATAGTATGTCCGTCCACCCACTACTAGGTAAGGCAGAGCAAGGAGATCCAAGCTACTGACTTATTTTACACTGTACCAACTTAAAAAGTCAGAGAAAATGAATGGAAACAGCTTTTGTGGCTAGCAGATTTTGGATTAAATCTATCACAGTTATTAATAAATGTGCTTCATTAGACATATTACATAGCCTATCCCATTTTCAGCTAATCCTTCATTTAACCCTTCATTCAATTTAATATAGTCCTTATTTACTTCCTGCCTACGAACCTGCCTGTTTTCATTAATGAGTAGCTACTCTATTCAGGCATTTCTGTCAGTTGTGAGGGACAAAATATTACACAATTTTAACAAAATCCTTGTCCTCATGAAACCACATTTACTCAGCAACTAATTAAATGTTAGTGCCAGTTTATGAAAAAGGGGAAGAAATTCATTAGAGTCAAAAATTATAATGAGATGTTCTTTAGACATTCAATCTCTAATATCAATAGACTTTTAAAAATGAGAATGTGGACATTATGAGAGAGGACATACATTTAAGAGTCCTTGGTTAATCTGGAATATTAAAGATTAATGACTCTCAAATTCACCTAAGCTACCTAAATTGAATGCATGAAGGGAAGAGAAGATAACTAAGAATTTATTTGTTGGATACTTCTGTGTAGAAGAGAGTTCATGGAGAGAATAAAGGTGAGACTGAGAAGGAGTAGACATTGACATAAAAGAATATGAGAATAGTGTGGGGTCTGGGCAGTCCAGTAAAGCAATAATTGTAAAGAGAGAGTAGTATATTCTGCCAAATATTGTAGAAGTACTGAAAATAATGAAAAGTAAAAATTGACTAGTAAGTTTGGTAAAATGGAGAGTGTTGTTACTCTTATCAATGTTAGTTTTAGTGAATTGGCAGAATTTAAAAGCTGGCTAGAATGTGTTAGGAAAAATTAGAAAAGTAGAAATAGTAAATATAGAAAACCCAGAAGAAGAAAGACTAGGACAAAGAACGGGGTTAATGCTGGAAGTTACCAGGATAACCTGGTATGAACGGAGAGTAAACTTTATAATTCAGAATATAAAGAGAGAATGATTTATGGATGGAGGACTTGAACAGAGCAAGAGAGGATATTATCCAATGTATATGTAGGAGAGAAGGCCTTGGAATAGGGCAAGGAGAACTAATTTATCATAACAAGAACAAAGGCAATGTTTGTGGGTGGGTGGGAGTACAGACTCAAAGAGGGTGGTAGATGCACGAACAGGAATATTAGGGAGTGTCTTCTAAATGCTTTTATTTTGTCAGCCAGTCATTGGAAGTGTCTACTAGCAGAGAGTTTTGAGCTAAAAGCAGACATTAGGAAAGGTTTTCACTTCCTCAGTCTATGGGGGAGAAAATTACCAGAGCAATAGATGCGGATAATCACACAGTTTTTAGTATTCACTCAGCATTATTTGATGAGCAAAAATATCTTTGAGAGAATAAAATAGGATTTTCCAGTCATTTAACAAATACATGGCATATTCTCCCCTGAGAGAGTCTCAATCATGAGTACAATTAACTCATGCTCTAGACTGTGCTGGTTAAAAAAGGGCTCTTCCAGTGGAGAAGTTTGGGTTAATATTGCTCAATTTGAAATAACCAGAAACTTCGATTTATAATATAAATGTGCATAATTTATGATCTAAATGTTCTGTTACAAACCAGTAACCCTTAGCTAATTCAGACTAATTGACAAAGAAACCAGTCAGCATAAGTGGAAAAAAAAAAATATATATATATCGTGAATTTTATTTGAACAAACCTGTTTTTCTCTAAGTGTCTTTTGAAACTAGAGTCAGTATAGGAATGATACTTAGTAACAGTCATTTGTTTATAGATGAATATTGCCAAAGACTTCATACAGACTGTTTATAAACTACTCAGAGATTTTAAAACAGAGTCAATATTATTACTACTCTGTAAGAATGGAATCCAAAATTCAAACTGAGTAATATAATCAAGTTTGTATAGCTGGCAAGTTACAGAGCCAGAATTAAATATAATTATGTCTGAAACTAAAAACTATGTTCTTTTCACTACATGCATTATGCTACCAAGCACATGAGTTACTTATTAAAATAATAAATTAATTGTGAATGTATATTAATAAATTAAAATATGACACAATTGTAGTGTGTTTTTATTTATAATGATCACACAAGTCATATGGCATCTAATACTTGCATCCTTGAAAACAGCTTATTCTCTAAAGATATTTTTTATTTCTCCTCCAACATGTTTGTTTTAAATTTAATGCTAATATGATATGCTTTAACCTGAGCAACTTAAATACTTTATCAGTGGAATCTCAATTGATAAAATTTTGTTATTCAATTGATTCTATATTGAGATTCCTGTTTTGTCCTACAATCCAAACTGTAATAGGTTATTACAGAAAATTGCCATTCTGAATCAAATTTTTTCAAGTTTCGTCAGTGAAGTAGCTGTAACAAAAGTTATATTTAAACCTAACACTGCGAAGTTAAGTGTCAGAGGCAAGGAGAAACTATTGTATTTGCTTTGAGCATTTCCACATTGTAATAAAGGATATTGGATGCAATTCAAATATAACTTCATTTGAGGATAACCCCAGGCATTCTGTGTCTGTATTTCTTGTAATTTGGACTGGCTATTGGAAACTCATTCAGTTTTGCCTCAGAGCACTCACTAACATCAGACCAAAAAGCACAAAAACTATTATGTGATGATTAGCCTCTTTAGACCAGTTACAACAGGTATGGGCAATTGCACAGGGCTGATGACTCACAAAAAGAAAAAAAAAAATTGGAAGGAGTGACATGTGAAAATAATTACTTAAACTAAAAAGAAACTTGCATAGTTTAGCAAATAGATTTGAAGGCAATCAAAAAGGCTTATGTATCATATAGCCTTTTAATATATTTTTTCTGTATAATAGGACTTCTTTTCACCTTTTTGACTGCAAATATTTTGGTTAGTCATTCAGTTACACTTGTTTTTGTATCCCTAATAGAACCTATCCTGATGGTTTGTACATTAATAATCACCGTTAAATATGGTTGAGTTGAATTACATTTAGTAGCAGTTCAAAGGTATTTTTGGAATTTAGTAGCAGTTCAAAGGTAGTTTTGGATGGATAAATGAAAATGTTATAACCAGGTAAATTACTACTGTAGCACTTCTTGATAATAATATCATGAGGCACCTTTAGGAAAGATAAGAAACAAAATGGAGGAGTAAACAAAGAAGTAAGTTCAAATTTGGAATTTGATAGACAATGGAGATTGCTTTTTAGGTCTAAATATTGAAGGATTGATCTTTATGGAATTTCAAGGTCCCAAGTCATTTGTGGAAAATTTATCAAATATTTTAATCAAGAGATTAAAATGTTTTACAATTAGAAAACTGTACAAGTAAGATATTTGTTGAACTGTCCTGAAAACATAGAAATAACCATATGTCTTAGCCTAAGGCATAAAATCATATGGCTAATATCAGGAATTTCTATTTCCATCAAGAAATTTTGGTTGTCATTGAAAAGATATAGTCAATTTCTGTTACTTACTTATTACTGTTCAGTATATAACTTAATGAACTAAACGCATTTATTTTTGTAATTGATAGAAATATGTCTTGTCCCAGGTAAAATTGCAATTTTTTTCTTGGGGCACCTGGGTGGCTCAGTTCATTAAGTGTCTGCTTTCCACTCTGGTCATGTTCTCAGGCTCCTGGGTTAGGCTCCCTGCTCAGCGGTGAGTCTGTTTCTCCCACTCCCTCTTCCTCTGCCCCTCTCTTCTGCTTGTGCTCCCTCTCCCTCTCTCTCAAATAAAGGAATATAATCTGTTTAAAAAATTCTCTTGATTGTCTTTTTGTTAATATTTCTTTATGTTGCCCAAATAAAGTCTTATTTCCACAAATCACTCCTTTATTTAAGAATCTTTTTAGTGAGGCCAAAATTTCAGTGATATGATACAATAGAAATGTTCTATTCTCCTCTTAAGGGCTGTGTCTAGAAGTATCACTCAGATTGAAATTTTCTTTTTATTTTTCAGATTTCTTTGGCATGATACAATATTTGTGACTGTTAAGTATTAAAATAAGTAGGCAAATCTTCTAATAACTGAATAGAATTTTTCTCTGAACCATTTCTTAGGTGTTACTGTTGTGGTTTCTTATTATTTAATGTTACCTATTAAATACTATAAAAAGTCAAACAATAAGCTTACATAAACTAATATTTAACATAATACTAATAAATTTAAGAATATATAAAGCAAAAAATATGAGAATAAATAACATTGAAGTTTCCCTATATTACTTGATAAAATTTAGGATACAGTCTCAAGAAAACATTTTTTTTTTTTCCTTCTTCTGCATCAGCTCATCTACGAACCAATTTATTTCTGAAATAGGCCCCCAGGGCAGATTGGTTGGTGACTGTAATGGGGACATCTGACTGGCCACTCAAGGAAATTGCTATGGACTTTTAATCTTATTTTGATTAAGTTCTGTGTAGATTGTGTCTGCCAGGCTAGCACTAACATTACTGTTTCTGAGCTCCTTGGGCTGCTGCTGGACTGAGACTCATTTCTTTCTTTTTTTTTTTTCCTTTTCAAGGTTATGTTGAAAAAATATTACCCATTTCTTATAAATAATATATGCTTATGTTTTAAATTGTGCTAGAAAATGTAATGTTAATAAAGACAATATTTAACAAGTCACAAGTTTATGAAAGTCACTTTTTTTTTTTAAAGATTTTATTTATTTATTTGACAGAGAGAAATCACAAGTGGGCAGAGAGGCAGAGAGAGAGAGAGGAGGAAGCAGGCTCCCTGCTGAGCAGAGAGAGCCCCATGCGGGACTCGATCCCAGGACCCCGAGATCATGACCTGAGCCGAAGGCAGCGGCTTAACCCACTGAGCCACCCAGGCGCCCCTGAAAGTCACTTTTTTGAGGAAAAACAGTTTCATGTTAAAAAAAGAAAGAGAGAGAATAAAGGAAAATTACCTTAGGAGAAAACCACAGTATCTTCATGTGTTTGAAGTTGCAAAATGATTACTCTTCTAAGGCCAATAAATACATTTTAAAAGTAACTAATCAAAGAGATATTAAGTAACCAGAAGTGTGGATATAGGAGATTTAATTTTTTATCTGCTTTCAGCAAATCAAAATACATATAGAATCAAAATAAAGAAAACTTGATGTGTTCTATTTCAGAGCTATCACGATATAAACAATTAACTGTTGCCTTCCATCTTATAGCAGGTAAACACTAGTTAGTTGCCTACTCAATCCATTCCTCTTTTTTACTTCTAAGTAGAATCCTGGTATTATGCCAGCATAATATGATGCCATGTAGCATCGATGACTCAGGGAAATCTCACCCATCCCAAAGGACAGATATGGATAAGCCCTTTCCCATTGTTAGCTCAAAGATGCCATAGGAAACCAGACTTGCATCATAAAGTTCATGGCATTTCTCCTGGATTAATAACGATTCATGGGTGGGCAGGTGACCTAATTTGGCCTGATCAGGTCAAGAGATGGACTTGTGTTTCATTATTGGAGCATAAATTTCCTGCCTCTTTTCCACATGTGAATAACAAACCGTGCTGCATCCATTAATCTTATTAGAAAAAAAAAATACTTGGTATGAAATACTTCCTTCTTTAGTACATGATATCAAAATTCATTTATTGTTAAAACAAGGTTAGAGTCAATGTTTGTCACCTCTCTTGAAAGCATTTTGATATTTCTAACCTCACATATTACTTGTCAGATTAATCTGTGGTTTAGAGCAAAACTTCTCAGTTCTTACAGTAGTACCCTGATGTGAAAGGTGTGTTAGAGGAGAGGCAACATCTAATCTCAGTAACAGTTAGTTAATCAGGGGACTCCTGATGGCCATAATCTTTAGGTGACTTGTTTCCAGTCCTGAACTATACTCTACAACTATTATTAACTTATTTGAAAGCAGTGCATTTTGAAATGATAATAAGTATTGGTCTAGAGCATCTGATTTATAATTCAGAGCAATTCAGTGGGTCATAGTTGAGTGGGTAGGGAGTGTTCTAGCTATCTCTTCAAGTATAGTACTTTCATATATTGTCCACACTAGAAAAACCTAATACATTTCCAGTTTACTCATTCAGAGTTTGGTGAGGTCCAAAAATAGTTTACAGCTCTATAAGAAGTAATAGTATACAGTGTGAATTATTCTATAAATATTTAATAGTCAATATTTGTTTGCAGTTTTATGTATCAACTAGCTTTATAGGGAATTAATTAAATTTTATAGTCTATTTAAAAGTTAATAATATATCAAAATAGTTGTCCCGCAAATTAAAGTACCAGCAATCGTAAGTTTTCTTCTGGTTTATTCTCTAAGGATTAGTTTTAAATCACTGCTAAACTACATATTTTCTTTTTCAACAACAACAAAAAAACTCTTCCCAAGTTAGTTTTAAGGTCCATTATTCCTAAGGAGATGCATTCATTAATATGAGATTAATCTGTTACTAGGTACTGACATTTTTATCAAAACTGTATGCAAAAGGGCACCTGGGTGGCTCAGTTGTTAAGAGACTTCTTTCAGCTCAGGTCATGATCCCAGGGTTCTGGGATCCAGCCCTGTGCTGGGCTTCCTGCTCAGCCGGAAACCTGCTTCTCTCTCTCCTACTCTCTCTGCTTGTGTTCCCTCTCTCTCACTGTGTCTCTCTCTGTGTCAAATAAATAAATAAAATCTTTTTTTTTAAGATTTTATTTATTTATTTGACACAGAGAGAGAGAAAGATCACAAACAGGCAGGCAGAGAGAGGGGGGGAGGAAGCAGGCTCCCTGCTGAGCAGAGAGCCAGATATGGGGCTCCATCCCAGGACCCTGAGATCATGACCTGAGCGAAAGACAGAGGCTTAACGCTCTGAGTCCCCAGGCACCCTAATAAATAAAATATTAAAAAAAAACACCTGTATGCAAGGCTATCTGAAGGTATAAAGATTAAGTTCCATTTTCAAATCAGTGGGTAGTTGTAGAACTCAAAGTTCTTTTTTTTTTCCTGCAGAGCTATATTTTAATCTTCGAAAACATTGTCCAAACTTATTTGCATATAAGTTAATAGAATTGATGACATAATATGTAGCCTAAGATACTACTAAGTTAAGTGCATCGAGAATGTTGAAATTTCAAAAAACAAAATAAGCCCCAAAGCCTCCATTGTGGAGTATGGAAAGAAAATTTCTACATTAAGAAGTAGGAAAAATAGTCATTTGTATTACTTTTAATCGGCTCAACTGACATGATTCCTCGTCTTGGGGTTGTCTCATTTTCTCACTTCATACTAGGTCCAAGAAAGCAGTTACAAATCTCTCATTTCTCCTTTTTTTAATTTTAAAATATAATTTATGTTTTTAATTGGTTTTAAAATTTCAACTTAATATATCAGAAGTGACACTACACACACACACACACATCATCATCATCATCATCATCATCATCATCATTCTTTATATCTTTAAACTCCATCTCTTTGGACAGAAGTGATTGCTTGAGAAATCTCAGATTCACAAGGATGCCCCTGACTGTGAAGACACTGGTATCTAGATTCACTGCCAAGTCAGCAGAGCCACATGTTAGTCCTTCTGGAAATTCTTTAATGTAAACATAAGTAAAATCTTTCCTTTAGCTTCCATCAGCTTACCTGGGATAGACTGTAACTTTTAAGGAATTTTGTAGAGACCTAGATGTCAAGAGAGAACAAAAAGAGAAATAAACTTAAGAAATAATTTATTTATAAGTGTGTGCATGAACACGTGTGTGTTTTCGTGTGTGCTTTTGGGCTCCACATACAGGACTTTAAAGATGCGTTCATTGTATAGTTATAGTTTCTGTGTTCCTACATTATGCCTTCTGATACATATATTATGAGAACAATTAATTTAACATTTCAGGGCAGTTTGTACTTGTTCTTGTAGACACCCAGTTAATGGTTTCTTCACAAACACCAAAATGGAAATTCTCTCCCTACTTCCCACATACAGTTTCTCGAAGGGTAGTGGAAGAGCAATGGATTATAATTTCTATAAATTTTAGTAGGTATTATTCAAATGTTAAAACTTAATGGAAATGAGTTTCTTGGAGGCAACATATAGATGGGTTTTGTTTTTTTATCCATTCTGATACCCTGTGTCTTTTGACAGGGGCATTTAGCCCATTCACATTCAGGGTAAATATTGAGAGATATGAATTTAGTGCCATTGTATTGCCTGTAAGGTGACTGTTACTGTATATGGTCTCTGTTCCTTTCTGATCTACCACTTGTAGGCTCTCTCTTTGCTTAGAGGACCCCTTTCAATATTTCCTGTAGAGCTGGTTTGGTATTTGCAAATTCTTTCAGTTGTTGTTTGTCCTGGAAGCTTTTAATCTCTCCTTCTGTTTTCAATGATAGCCTAGCTGGATATAGTATTCTTGGCTGCATGTTTTTCTCATTTAGTGCTCTGAAAATATCATGCCAGCTCTTTCTGGCCTGCCAGGTCTCTGTGGATAAGTCAGCTGCCAATCTAATATTTTTACCAATGGAATACTATGCAGCCATCAAAAGAAATCAAATCTTGCCATTTGCAACAACATGGATGGAACTAGAGCGTATCATGCTTAGCGAAATAAGTCAAGCAGAGAAAGACAACTATCATATGATCTCCCTGATATGAGGAAGTGGTGATGCAACATGGAGGTTTAAGTGGGTAGAAGAAGAATAAATGAAACAAGATGGGATTGGGAGGGAGACAAACCATAAGTGACTCTTAATCTCACAAAACAAACTGAGGGTTGCTGGGGGGAGGGGGTTTGGGAGAAGGGAGTGGGATTATGGACATTGGGGAGGGTATGTGATTTGGTGAGTGCTGTGAAGTGTGTAAACCTGGTGATTCACAGACCTGTACCCCTGGGGATAAAAATATATGTTTATAAAAAATAAAAAATTAAAATTAAAAAAAAAATAAATAGTATAAATAAATAAATAGTATAAATAAACAAATAAGTTTATCAATAAATAGTATAAATTTAAAAAAAACTTAATGGAAAAAGGGGATCCCTGAAAAATTCTGATATTTCAGAAATAAAACTGTACTTTCATCACCAAAATGATCAAAAGAATTGTCTGTCAAAGCAAACATGAAATGGTTAGTGGAACGCAAGGAGTTTTAACATCTGTTGCAAGTTGTCAACGGTGGAGGAAACAGGAAATAAAGCAACAACTTTTATCTCTTCCTTTGTAGAGATATTTGCAATTTCTCTTTCTTTTTCCTTTTCTATTTCTTTCACTAATACCCATATAATACAGAATGCATTTGAAGTATTTACAATTTAAGCCAGAGTTTATAGAAAAAAGAAAGCCAAACATGAAAGAAGTTGAAAAGCAATCTATATTTTCTAGTGGTCCTGGACCTGAAGATGAATATGGACCTGATGTGATTTGGCATTTTCTCCTTCAGGAAACGGTTGAGTGTGATTTTGGTTATATAAGGAATAGTTTATGTTAGTAACTGCAATTTCTTCCTTCCTTCCTTCCTTCCTTCCTTGCTTGCTTGCTTCTTTTTTTTCCTGTTTGAAAGAGAATATGTTTTCTTCTAGGATATGTGGGCATTTGCCAAGCTTCCAACACTTTCTTTTTCTTTTCTTTTCTTTTTTTTTCTTTTTCACATTTATTGAGCTGAAACTGACATGTAACTAGCCTGAGAAAGAAGTAAACCTTGCCATTTACCACAACACAGATGGATCTTTAGTTTATTATGCCAATCCTTTCTTTCATTTAGGAGTTCCACCACAGAGTCTTCCAATTTCAAAGCTCTTAGTGAATAGATTTTCCTCTTTCCACGTCCTGGAAGTTAAACCCTAGAACAGACTTAAATATGATGGGTTAGTGCCTCACTTCTAAGATTTTTGCACAGGGAAAAATTAGGTGCAGAGTCTGAAATTATTCATGGTGACCAGACAGATATGTACAACCCAAAGTTAAAACAAATGACCAGAGACCAGCAGCCTTAGTACAAGTGCATGTGCAAGATATACCAACAATGGTCAGTGGCAAGGGGCCAAAGGCTATATCACAAGCAGATATCATCTTATTCTCTTCCAGATATCTCTCCTTTTCCTGACATCTGATTTGAGTTTTTCTCTGGTTGCTGTCTGACCCTGATTCTACTGCTTTTTTTTGTTCAATTCTAAGAGCTTTTTTTTTTTTTTTTTTTTTTTTTTGCCTTTCCAGTACATCTACTTTGCTTGCTTGACATTACAAATAATTTCTATTGTTTTCAATCAATAACACTAAAAATAAATGGTATTGCTAGCACACTGGATTAAAAACTTTTAAATTCTTTTCTCTGTTTTAAGAATTCTTCTAGTCTTTTGTATATCAGTGCACATCTTTGACTCTCCAGTTGAGGCAGTATGCAATAAAACACTGTAAAAAATAGCATTTACCAAGGTGCCTTGGTGGCTCAATGGGTTAAGCAACCAGCATTTGCTTTGGCTCAGCTCATGATCTCATGGGCCATGGGATGGAGCCCTGCAAAGAGCTCCATGCTCAGCAGGGAATCGGCTTGAGATTCTCCCTTTCTCTCCTCCTGCCCTTCCCCCAGATCTCTTGCTCACACACTATTTCTGGAATAAATGAATAAACCTTAAAAAAAAAAAAAAAAAAAGAAAAAAAGAAAAAAGAAAAAAAGAAAAGAAAAGCAAGAAATATAATTTACCTTCTGGACTCTTCAAAATTAAAAAAAAAAGATCTAATTATCAATGTATAACTTGGGATTATTAAAGCCAAGAACAAAATTAAGCTCTTTTATAAAATAAGGGCACTTGAGCACTTTATTACCCTATTTCCCAATCTCACATGATCCTACTTTCTTATGGATATCTTTATTTCCAAATATCATTTAATATTTTAAAATTTCCCTGCCAAGGAATTTTCATATTGAGAACAGTTTACAACCTTATTTGTATGTATTATTTTGTATTTGCATTACTTTTGGAAATCAAAATGTGCTATCTATAACTAAAAAAAGGTATTTTACAAATTTTGTTTAATTGTGTTATCTGAGGGATCTCTGTTACTGTTTGGTCCATGTTCAAGATGGGCTTGATGGGTAAATATTCTAAACTTTTAATTATCTGTGAATAACTTTATGCTATTTCCACATAGACATTAATGGTGAGGTTAAGAATAAAATTCTAAGTATTTCCATAAAAGTGACTAATTTCTTCTCAAATATCTCTAAATGATTTTATAATGTCTCCAAACATTTGGTGTTCTACAAATAAAAGTCTGGATTCAATTTAATATTTTTTTCTATTAAAACTGCCATTTTTAAATATCTTATTTGTTTGAATTTTTGTTTAGAAATTTAGATTCTGCAAGATACCAGTAGGTGTCGTAATTAAAATAAAACAAAACAAACTTCGCTAGGAGTAATTTGTGAGATTTAATTGCTAGACTTGCTTATTTTAAAAAATTCCCAGGGGTATCTGAGTGGTAAAGACATTAAGAATTTAACCCTTGGTTTTGCTTCAGATCATGATCCCACGATCCTGAGATTGAGAACCACATGGACCTCTGTGCTCAGCAAGAGTCACTTAATATTCTCTTCCCTCCCCTTCTCTCCCCACCCCCACTATCTCTCAAAATAAATAAATAAATAAATAAATTTTTAAAAGATTTAATAAATGAATGAATGAATAAATAAATATCCTGTATATTTTTTCAATATTATGTTTGATAAGTTTACCTGTTCCAATTGTCTTCATTGCTGCCTCAAGAATGCCAAAAATTCTTGGATTATATTCAGGTTTTAGACTGCTATCAACTTAATTTTTTTAAGATTTTATTTATTTATTTGACAGACAAAGATCACAAGTAGACAGAGAGGCAGGTGGAGAGACAGAGAAGGAAGCAGGCTCCCTGCTGAGCAGAAAGCCTGATGCAGGGCTCAATCCCAGGACCCTGGTATGGAGACCTGAGCCAAAGGCAGAGGCTTTAACCCACTGAGCCACCCAGGCGCCCCTATCAACTTATTTTTTAATCTTTTAATTGGCAGGTCTTTTTTATACACAGTGTTAAAGGGCTTCATACATTTGTAAAACCAAGTTAATATTTATGTTATTATTTCAACATTCCATAATAGTAATTCTGACATTTACCACCCCAAACCAATGTCAGTTTAGTATGTTTTGACTGTTTAAAATTCTGTATTATCTTACCTATGTGTAGTTTCTTTAACTTTGAAATTTCCTATTTTCCTATTTACATCACTATTATTTCTTCATATGGCATTTTTTCCTTTCTTCCTGTTTCATACAATTCACTTCCTCTTGCAAGCTATTGCAATGAATTTCTAATTCTTCTAACAAAATCTGGAATTTTCAATAGATTATTTTCAGAATCATAATTAAAATGATTTTTTTCTTTTTGCACTCTTTTTGTATTCTATCAGGCAAATGTTTTCTTTATATTTACTGATAAAATGATCTATTATTGGTATTTCCTATTAAGAATAATTATGGAATCTATGTTCTTCATCTTCCTGTTATTAAGGTTCTTCATTTACAAACAATAGAAACCAACTCTGACCAACTTCAGCAAAAAGAACTAATTGGAAACATACTGGTAGGTTTATAGAATTGAGTGACAAGATGAAAAACCAAGTCATGGGAAGGATAAGGGCAGGGAAGAATTAGGCCTTCAGCAGTAGAATTGGTTAATTTATTTCTTTGGCACTGGAATCATATCATGGCGCTCTCATTCTCTTCCAGTCTGTAAGGATCGGCTAACAATGTAAATTTCAGGCATTCCATTGGCCTTCTGTACTGACTCATCCTTGTTATCAGAGAAAGGGATCTATGTTTGGAAACCCATTAGAAGAACAAGGGGGAAGATGTGCTGGTATCAAAAGAAGGAGATATCAAAAGTGATGTTAGAGCAAATTTCATCCTATGCATTTCCCTCTTTTCGGGTTTGACTCCTTTTCAGTTCCTATCAACTTCTTTTGTTTTAAATTTTTGTTTTATTTTTTTGATGTAGTGTTCCATGATTCATTGTTATCATCTTCTGATAGATCATTGTGGCTTTGAAGTGTTATTTATTATATTTTGTCCTAAGTCCTTGTTTGTTATCTGTGGGAGGATATAATCCTTACATACTATGTCACTGTTATTAGAAACAGAATGCCCATGTGAATTTTATTTATTTATTTTAAAGATTTTATTTATTTATTTGACAGAAAGAGATCACAAGTAGGCAGAGAGGCAGGCACAGAGAGAGGGGGAAGCAGGCTCCCCGCTGAGCAGAGAGCAGGATGTGAGCCTCACTCCCAAGAGCATGACCTGGGCTGAAGGCAGAAGCTTAATCCATAAGCCACCCAGGTACCCCTGTTTTTTATTTTTTAAGGTGAATTCTAAAGTACTTATGTGCAGGGTTTTATATGGGTCCATTATATTAAGTTCTTTTATTAGGTAGTTCAACTGTCTATATTCCTACTAACATTTTTTTTTCTTCTGGTTATATAAATTACTGCAAAATTGGGTTAAAAATTCTACTGTGACTGTGATTTCATTGTAATAATGACAATTTTTACATTATTTATTTTGAGACCATATTGTTATATTCTTCACAAAATGTCCTCATTATCTCTATTAATTATTTTCCCTCAAAGACATTTTTGTCTTATATGAATGTGGCTATGACAGCTCTCCTTTGCCTAGCACCCTCATGTTCCACCTTCTCCCCAAAGCTTTAATTTTGAACTTCTGTTTTCCCGTACTTCAAATCTATTACATACAGAAAGACTGCAGTGAGGTTATATTCCTCTAGACTTCTGTCTGTTGTGGTTAGTTGACTCATGGAAGCTTTTAATCTGTTTGTATAAATTAAATTACATATGTATGTGTGTTAAACCTCTGATCCTAAGTTATGGTAATTGTCTATCCAGCTTGATAAAATTAGTTCTTTCTTTACATCTCTTCTACTTTATTTCTATTAATTTTTCTAGTTTAGATATTGCAATTCTGTTTCTGTCTTTATTGGCTGCTCTAGAAATTAAATGCATTTTAATTTTTAATTCTAATCTTAGTATATTACCTCTTCCCCTGCAATTGTATAAAAACTTTAAATCATAATTTTTATACCAACCACCTTTTACAAAATTGTACACCTTAATTTTCTTTTTATACTATTTAAAGAACTCAGAGGTGAGTTTTTGCCTAAAAAGTCAAAGACTATTTTCCTTCAATTTGAGTTGTATTTTTTAGATTTCATTCAGTGAAGTTTTACTGATGCCAAATTTCCAGTGTTGGTTTGTATATCTTAAATAGCTATTTCACTTTCATCATTGGAATATATTTTGATGAATATAAAATTGGGCATTTTTAAAAATATTGCAGTTACCATTCTACCTTATTGGAATTTCATTTTTTTCTGTTGAGAAATTAACTTCACTCTAATTATTGTTTCTTTAATCTGTCTTTTATTTTCAGGCTGCTTTTAAGATTTTTCTTCTGTCTTGTTTTGTGCAGTTGCTTTTCAATGTTCTCACCTTGTTAGGAATCTCTCAATCTGCTTTACTCTCTTTATTTTGCCTTTCATCAGTAGTTAAAGAATATTAACCATGATCTTTTTAATTATTGCTTTTGTTTTTTAACTCTGTCTTCTGGGAAGAGTTAGAAGTATATTAGAGATTTTAACTCTATTCTCTGTATCTTTTAACTTTCCTTCACTATTTTCTTTCCTTTTATTTCTCATTGTTGCACTTCGATTATTTCCTCGTAGTTTTCTGTTATTTTTTGTAGGTATTCTTTTTTAAAAATCTGCCATGTTTGATTTTATATTTCCCTACATTCATCTTCAAGGTTGTATTTTGTTCCTTCAAATATTGTAAGCATAATTATTCTTTAAATTCTATCTGTTAATTCTAGGATTTGAAGTTATATTCTGTTTCTCATGCCATTTGATTTGTTTCCAGGTATTCTATTATCTTTGAACATATGCTGATTCTTTGCTCTCTTTCATTCTCTTTCTCTCTCTCATGCACAAACACACATACACACAAACACAAATATTATAATTCACATACTTGTGTCAGACAAAATTCTAAATGATTTATAAAATTAATCAATTTATTTTAATTATCAATGTTGACCAACAAGTTAGTTACTCTTATATTCACTTTACAGTTGAGGAAAGCACAAATAATAAATGACTTGGCTAAGTTCACACAGTTAATTCATGTAAATAATTTCTAAGTATACCTTGAGGTCTATGTGAATGTAATTTCCTCCAGAAGCTTTGCTTTTGCAGGCATTACCCATCCCAGGCCACCTTAAACTGAGGTCAAAATTTGAGTCCCCGGACAACCTAGTTTTGATCCCAGTCTACAAGTATGTTCAAAGACTGTTCTTTATTATGCCCTTCATTGAACTCTGTTAGTTTTTAATATTCTAGCTCAGTGTAAGTAGGTCTCTGGCCAGACTCTCCATTTTATATTTTTCATAGGCTTTAGTTTTTATCTCTTTCAGCTGAGGTTTCCATTAAAACAAAAATTCATGTGGACTGGCTGGGAACATGAACTAATTTTGTGCTAAATTCCCTTCCTCAGATTCTATCTTTTCTCACTGTTACTGTGTGTTTCTTATAACTTTTTTTCTTCTTTTGGCTTTCATTGGATTGATTGAATAATTCCTTTTTTCCCTACATATACTCTTGACTTAAAGTAAATCACTATCCCTAATTTATTCCTTGTGACACAAATATCTCATAATATGTAAATCCTGATTTTTTTATTTCCCTTTACAGGCATTATCCCTTCATTAATGAGTGACAAAGAATGAATTTGTAAGTTTCTGTGTCCTTCTCTTCTGCCACCCAGAAAAGTCAAAGCAATTGGCTGTGTTGGTATTAAATCTTTTTGGTATTTCTAGCAGAGGTTCTTTTCTTTGTTTTCCTACAATTTTAGGTATATGTATGTATAGAAATAACTAATAATTTTAATATTAGCATTTGTTACTGAAATTTTTCAGGTAAATTAGCCTTCTATATAGACTAAATATAATTCTAAAGTCTAAGTTCTATTCCTTTAGATATAAAACTTGAACTTCTTAATAAGCATTAGAAAAATATTTGAAAGAAGAGTGTTTAGTATGTATGATGATGTTATTCACTGATGTAAATAACAATTGTATAGTCAATTGAGTTTCATTTGAAGGTAGACCATGAGATTAAATACAAATAATGCTTATTTAAAAAATAATAATACATTGTATAAGTTATCTGCTGCAAGAATAAGTACTCCTCTGTAAGTGCAATGTCATAATCATTAGAACAATATTATATATATATATATATATATATATATATATATATATATGTATACATATATATATATATATGGGGACTTAATCTGATTGGTTTTTGAAATAGTAATTTTCCAACACAGTCTCTCAGCATGTTATATTTACACAAGAGAAAATGCTTTAATCATAAGAGTTTTAATTTATCCTGGTAATTTCATAAGAAAAATGATTAATTACTTTGGAGCAATCAATTTACAGATAATCATAGTTTCTTTATTTAAGCCACGAAAAAAGAGAAATAAATGTAAGAAAGCCAAGAATAAGGTTATGCATAAGACATATAGAAAAATCCAGTTTTTTAGTTAAACTGAAATCAATTGTGAAATAATTCCTTAGACACTGCTAAAACCTACCTATTTTTGCTGGGTAACTAATAATTATCTTTTTAAATTGAATTGACTCAACAAAGCAATGGAATTTGAATCAAACATATGATTTTGGAAAATAAGTGATACATTTAGAGTGTTGACATTTAGAAAATGCAAGTTTTGTGAAATTCGTAATGTGTTTTAGAATCATAAATGTTAAATAAATAAGACGTATTTAATGAAATAAAAACAAGAATATTTTAAGCACTTAAAGGCTCAGGCAAAGTTCTATTATAAGTACTCCTTTTTCAGTCAAGATCACAAACACTTAAAATTGCTTCAACTAATAATATGTACTTACCTTAGAGATCTAGCTTGTGCCTCTGAACCCTGGCTTGACCGTAGGAACACATGGTGAGCTTTATAGTACTCACTTCTAGCCTGATCACTCTAGCCTAATCAAAACAGATCTTAAGTTTGTTTGGCTTTTTATTTTTTTTTAAGGTTATATTTATTTATTTGAGAGAGAGGTAGAAAGAACAGGAGTGAGGTAAGGGGTAAGAGGAGAAGCAGACTCCCTACTGAGCAAGGAATAAGACGCAGGGCTCTATTCCAATCCCCAGACTCTGGGATCATGACCAAAGCCAAAACCAAATGTTTAACTGACTGAGCCACCCAGGAGCCCTGAAACTAAAGTTTTTAAAAAGTTTAAAATGGATAGTTTAAAATGTTTCATATTATTCTAATAAATGCATGAGTTTGAGAAACAATGAACATAGCTAGGCTATATGTAATGAGCACCATACAATAGTTACTTAACCTGCCTGAAATATAAAGAAAGAAAATACTCATGACATTGACATAAACACAGGAATTCAGACCTGGCAGAATTTGTTTCTCATTTATTTACAAATAAGTTCAAAATCTGAATTATACTTATAGAAATTTGTAACAGAAAATGCCATACAGTTATTTTTTGCATAAAATAGGTATGCTAATTTACACCTTTGAATTTGACTTTCAAACTATCTCTACAGTGCTTAAAGAAAATTGATGATCATGTGTTTTCAAGTCACCACTTATATGATAAAATGAGAATTTTCTTTACTTTAGGTAAAATAAGTTAAAAAAACTGATTGGATGTATCAATTAAAGATACAGGGGTTTTTTGCACAAAATACAGCAAAGTTGTAATTTTACTTATTACTATGGCAGATATCTACTTTGGCTTCATTTGCAAAGGGTCCCTGGATAGCCTCTGTGTTTTACTAGTAATTTCTTACCATGCTTAAAACGATTTGGCTTTTCATCTTCCTTATTTTATTATTTACCTTCTTACTTAAAATAGCTTGCTCTCTCTTTTGCTTCCAGTTTTTAACATTTTCATCTAAAGGGAAACAAGTAATATATATATTTTTTGTTTTTAAGAGAGGCTTTCATAATCCTCCTAAAGTAAAAATAAGCAGTAATATGGTTTCAAAATATCAAAGTACCTTTCTAGTAATTCTACTGAAAATAGCATTATGGATAAGCAACATAAATAGTGGCAGCTCCTAAAAATAATAAAGGATGACATCAGCAGACCAGAAAATTTATAAATTTTGAAATACATGAAGCATATCATATCCAATTGCTGGATAAACTAATCATTTTCTGTTACTGAATTTAGGTCACAAAGCCTAATGCCTGCTAATTGGCAAATGGACATGTGTCTTTAAGAGCTGCCCAGAAATTTTACGATATCAGAGGATAGATCATTGGCAGCAAGAGCATTTTTTTGTTACTTGGAAAAGAAAGAAGTAAATAATGTTAATCTAGAAATTCAAAATTATTCTATTTAATAGACAATGACATGTTGGTTGAAATTCAGGTTAAACGTGCTAGAAATTACCTAATATTGAGAAATATGCTGCTACAGCCTCCAGGGAGACAGCAAAAAATGGAGGAGGTAGTAATTAAAAGGAAGGAGTATTTTAAAGGAACAAGCAAAGAAAACATACAGTTTTCTGTATGTTTCAGAAGAGAAATTCCTTTAAAAGTGCAACCTATTCTAGGGTTTTTAACTATAACTTTTTAAATACTATAACTTTATACACTAATTTTATATATATATTTTAAGATTTTTATTTATTTATTTGACAGAAATCACAAGTAGGCAGCGAGGCAGGCCGGAGGTGGGCGAAGCAGGCTCCCTGTTGAGCAAAGAGCCCAATGTGGAACTCGATCCCAGGACCCTGAGATCATGACCTGAGCCAAAGGCAGAGGCTTAACCCACCAAGCCACCCAGCACCCTAATTTCATAATCATAACTAATTCATTATTCTGCCAGTGCAGCTATTAAAAAAAATACAGACCGGATGATCTGAACAACAGAAATTTCTCTTCTCACACCTCTGCAAGCTGGGAGTCCAACATCAAAGTGCCAGCAGTGTCAGTGTCTGGGAAGACATCTTTTTTGGCTTGCAGATGGCTTCCTTCTGCTGTGGACACACATGGCCTTTCCTCTCCTCTTCCCAGAAAAGAGACACCTCTGGTGTCTCTGGTGTTAAGAAAACACCAGTCTTACCAGATCAAGGCCCCATTTCTTAGACTTCATTTCACCTTAATTACTCTCCTAAAGGCCCTTTCTTGAAATATTGTTACACTGAGGTTAGAGCTTCAATATATGATTTTTGAGGGGACAAAAAAAAGGGAAGAAGTGCACATAGAGAAGAAGAAAATGAGTGTTAATTTTGTTTAGTTAAATTCAGTCCTATAGGACTCATATCATGTGACTTCTGACACCCTGAATTTCTCTCCTTGACTCTATAAATTAATTCTGTGTATTTTTTATATATCATGATAGATGTTTAAGCTAAATTAAAGTGATATTCTTTCATTGTTTCCAATAGTAGTGTTTTATAACTTAAGGGTTTTTTTCTGCATGTGATAACAATATTTTACAAATTAAGATTTTTTTTAAGGATTAAAGTGATATCTAATCAAAGCAAAGAGGTCAAAGTGACTTAACAGGGAGAAAATTTCAATACATGTTTTTAATATATACTGCAATATATTATATATCATATAGTACATATATCAAGTATATATTTTATAATTATATTCTTATTATATATGTATGTATTGTAGATTTACTCTCACACACATATACATTAAGTCCAAAGGGAGCTCTCCAAGACAATTAAATCAGTGACTCAATGAATTAATCAAGAATACATTTTTTTAAAGATTTTATTTATTTGATAGAGAGATAGAGAGAGACAGCACAAGTAGGCAGAGTGGCAGGCAGAGAGAGAGGGAGAAGTAGGCCCTCCACTGAGTAGGGAGCCTGATGTAGGGCTCGATCCCAGGACCCTGAGATCATGACCTGAGCCAAAGGCAGCCACTTAACCGTCTGAGCCACCCAGGAGCCTCAAGAATACATTTTTTCCCATCTTTCCATACAAGCAATTTTGTATTGACTTTTTGTAGTTTAGATCTCCTTAAGGGTATAAATAACTTCAGAAATACCACAAATCATATTTAAGTAGAAAAGAGGAGGAAGATTTTCTTTCTTTTTTTTTCTTTAGTTTTAAATACAGTTACTTTCTGTAGCTTTTGGCAGATGTACCCTCACATTGTCTTGATCAATACTAGTCATTGGAATAATCAGTCAAAAACTTAAAAAAAAAATTAAAATGTCACATTTTACATATACTCAGTATGTTTACACCCAGAGATAAGGATAGGATTACCTTCCTGAATTTTAGATATGTGTAAATAACTGGGATTGTGTGATAATGAGGAGTGTAATGGATCTAGTATTACCATGAAATATATTAAATACAAATGTTTTGAAAACTGTAAATTCAGTAATGTGTCAGGTGTTCTCAAGAACTTTAGGCTCAAGAATATGCTACAAGGACTTACAGGACTCAGAAGCTGTTAGCCTTACTTAAAGTTTAATACAGTGGAAGGATATAAATCAAGATCAGCAAAGGAGAAAAGCACACGGATTGAAGTCCAAGAGACAGCAGGTGTAAGATTTCAGTTGCCCCCTCCTGGAGCTGCAAAGGGGCATGTTTAATTCTCCCAGCAATGACATGTGACAACATGTGCAGAGTATCACCAACCAGGGAAGCTCACTGGAATCCAGCTCTCAAAGTGTTTATTGGAATCAATCACATACACATGTATAACTCATTTAACTGAACTCAGCTTCAGCACACACGCCCCACCCCAAGAACAACAACAACAAAAAAGTCTTAAGTTACATCATTATTGCAACCTTATCTGATCAAACTCTTAAATTTTTGTATGTCCCGTGTGTCAGGCATACTCTTACCAGGCAGGATATTCTAAGGGCTCATGGACTGTCTCCCTGGTTAAGGTCCAATCCTGCAGACCGGCCTTTATTTGAAATGAATAGTTCAAGCCAGTTGAGTTAACCTGTTCCTGCTCTTCCTACATGCTATTTTAGAAATGGAAATGAAACATAGTAATATATTTTTAAAAACTTTGAAAAATATATTTATATAATATGGCATAATATACAACCCAATTAATTTTCATGAACAGTCATTCTTTCTTCACAACCAAATTACCTTCAATGTACCCTTTCCATCCAGTAAACTATTATCCTCAATGCTAACACTGCTGATTATTTTACCTATTTTTGAACTTATAAAATGGAATAATGTGATATCTACTCTTGTGGCTGGCTTGTTTTACTCAATAGTGTGTTTATGAGTTTCACTAAGCTCTTGCATATATATCATTTTTTTCTTATTGCATTACATTATGTGCATGTACAATAATGTATTCATCCATTTCATTCTTGATGGTCATTGGGAAACTTCTAATTTGGGACCATTATCAATAAGTATTTTTTTTTAAAGATATCTATTTATATATTTGACAGAGATCACAAGTAGGCAGAGAGGCAGGCAGAGAGAGAGGAAGGTAAGCAGGCTCCCTGCTGAACAGAGAACCCGATGCGGGGCTTGATCTCAGGACCCTGGGATCATGACCTGAGCCGAAGGCAGAGGCTTTAACCCACTGAGCCACCCAGGTGCCCCTCAATAAGTATTTTATAAGCAATCTTGGACATTTTGTGGAAAGTTTATACATTTCTGTCAGGTTATTGCAGTGAAATTACTGGATCATAGGGTATACATTTGCTATGGTTGGAATGATGATGTTCCCTCAAAATCTAGAATTGAGAATACTGCTATAAGAAATACCTAAATATGTGGGAGCAGCCATGCACTGGAGAATAACAGAGACTGGGAGAGTTTGGAGGAAGTATGATAGAGGAAACCTACATTGCAGTGAATGTACTGTTAAAGGGGACTGTCCTAAGGACTCAGAAGGAGAGGAGAGCTATAGAGAAAACCTCAGCCTACTTGGAGAATATCTAAGTAGTTGTAAACAGAATGTTCATAAAAACAGGCAGTAAAGGCCATATTTTGATGAAGACTTCCAGGGAGATGAGGAACATGTTATTAGTAATGAAAGGAAAAAACATTCTTGTTATGAAGGGGCAGGAATTTGGCCTGATTCTGGCGTGGTGGTCCTCCACTGACCCAAGTGCAGCTTCTGTGGGTTCCATGTGTCCAGTGCTAAGTCCAACAAAGGACAGAGGTTGTGGCCACCTCCTCCTTCATTGCAAAGAATGAGGCTTCAGGCAGTGAACTAGTCAAGAGAGAACAGAAGAGTGAGGTCACTACACAGAGCCCCTATTGAGGAAAAGCAATTGGCTACCCTAGACTACAGACTGTAGACCCACCTGCAAGCAATTTTTGCTCAGGAGAGAGTGGAGTAGCCTGCGCCCAGCAGAGCAAAGGGAATGGTGGTGCCCAGAGCCTTGGGGCCTAAGTCTGCCTCAGTGGTCTTAGTTTTGAACTTGTTCAGGAATCATTTCCCCTTTGCTCTTTCCTATTTCTCCCTTTTGGAATGGAGATGTTCATCCAGTGATTGCTCCATCATAGCAGTTAGGAAGAACATTACATGTTTATTTCACAGGTTCAGAGCTGTAGAGTAATTTGCCTAAGGATGAGTCATCTCATCCATACCTGATTTAGATGTGCTTTAGAGGAGATATTGGAGTTCAACTAGTTAAGACTTTTGGGGCTATTGGAATAGAATTAATATATTTCACATGTGATAAGGACATGCATTTAGGGGGACCACAAGCAGACTGTTACAGTCTGAATATTTGTGAACCCCCTCACACAATTCATATATTGAAACTCTAATACACAACATGAGTTATTGGGATGTAGGGTCATAAGGTGGAGGTCATACGTCATACGGTGGAGCTCAGGTTATAGGGTGGAGCCCTCATGAATGGGATCAGTGTACTTATAAAATAGATAACAATGGCTCTCCACCCTCCTTCTTCCATGTGGGACCACAGAAAGATATTACAATCTATGAAACAGGAAGTGGGTTCTGAACAACCTACCATGTAGAATCTGCTGGTACCGTGATCTGGGCCTTCCCAGCCTCTAGAACCATGTGAAATAAATTTATCTTTAATAACTACCCACTTAGTACTATTTTGTTATAGCAGCCTGAATGGACAAACACAGCATACATGTAGCTGTAATAGAATCATATACTTTCCAAAGTAGTTTCAGCAATTTATAAGTCAATCAGCACCATTTGAGAGCTCCAGTTGTAAGGTTATTTTGGAATAGTCTTCCTTTCTTTTGGTGATTTATATGAATATTTTTAGATTGTTGATACAATATTTTTGTTTATGTACATGCAGGATTTTTAAAGCAAATTTTACCAAAACTTTGGAACTGGAATAAAATAACAAACCCTGAAGTTAATTCTGAGAGATAAGATTATTAGAGACAGTCCTCTGAGATTTACCTCCCCAGGGGTGGGTGTTTACATTTCAAGAGAGAATGAGACCCTTTAGAGACCCTCCAGGATTTGTACAGCTGGAAACTCTAGTCTTCATTTCTCCCTGGAGAGATTTATTTGCATTCCAAAGAACTAGAGTAAGAAATCAAAATTCTTTCCATTATGTTACCATGGAAACTCTCTCAGAAGGTGTCAGAGCAGCTGGTCACTCTTTTACATGAATGCCCTGACTCTTTTTGCCAGGGTTCCTTGCCTCTAGTAGATCCCATTATCAGTACTATGACATCTCATTTGCATTGCATCACCAGAGGGGCAAAGAGGAGCTAGGCAAAAGGCAGCCATTTCTCTCTGCTCTCGATGCCCTTCTGGTGCTGAACACCATGGTCTCTGAGCATATCTTGGAACAATCCGTGACTCTGCCCCTTATGTTTTGGCACCAACTGAATCTTTGGAGTGAGTAGTAGAAAGACCCTTGACTGCTAGAAACAACGTAATTTTACATGGAAAACACTAAATCAAGCACATTGAACTCAATAAAGCCAATTAAATGTATTCCATTATATAACTGTACTAAATTCATTTCAAAAATTATTTTTAGCAATATATGATAATATAGTTTCTAATGTTTTCTTTAAAAAAAGATTATTATTTTAGAGAAAGAATACACACGTGAGTGGAAGAGTGGGGAGCAGAGGGAGAGGGCAAGGGAAAGAAACTCCAAGGACTCACTGTTGAGTGCAGAGCCCACCTCGGGGCTCAATCCCATGACCCCAAGATCAAGATCCGAGAGGAAATACAGAGTAAAATGCTTAACTGACTGAGCTACCCAGGTGCCCCTCTAATATTATTTTCTATGACAAGCAATGTTACACTTGAAATTCTTATTACTGTCTATGTATACGTATTATATGTGCAACACTAATTTTATTTATTTATAACCCAAAGTAGTCACACATAATTACATGTCATATGTTATACTGAAATATAAAATAAAGACACAGTAAATTATTCAAGATATTGACAAATAACAATATTTAAACGTTTTTTTTTCCTTTACAATTCTTGTCATCATTTGCCAAATGACCCAAAATCCTGTGCTCCCTGGCATTTAAACTTAACTACTTTTCTTGATACTTGTTTATTTTTATCTGTCTATATAGATTCCTGTTTCTCCTAAATGGCTTTTGAAAAATAATGGCATACAAGAGATATACTTGGTTTCCTTCATATTTAAATTATAGTAAACTGTTTCACTGAATAAAGAGTAACAAAATAGAAAAAAAAGTAGTTAGTGTTTTGCTTAGTGATTACAGATATTGATTACATGGACAAAGTAAAAAGATTGAAAGAAATGAATTAAAGCCATTTTATACTGTCAAAAAGATAGAGGTTGAATATGTAAATAAGCTAATTATCACAATTTCAATATAGAAAAATGTTATTTTAATATTCATAAAAAGAAAATGCTACATGAAAATAGTATTTGAAGGAAATTGAATTTGGAAGTGATAGTCTTGCAAGTCCCTGAAAATCTTTGGTAAAATGTTCAGATTATGAAGATTTGTTTTTAATAATTTAAAAAAGAAATGGGTAAGAATATACATATATATGTATATATATTTTAAAGATTTTATTTATTTGACAAAGATCACAAGTAAGCAGAGAGGCAGGCAGAGAGAGAGGAGGAAGCAGGCTCCCCGCTGAGCAGAGATCCTGATGGGGGGCTTGATCCCAAAGCCCTGGGATCATGACCCAAGCCTAAGGCAGAGGCTTTAATCCACTGAGCCACCCAGGTGCCCCAGAATATATAAAATTTTAGTGATATAAAGATTATTTTCAGTGGCTCTAGATTCAACATACTCAGTTTTAAATAATCATTCTGAGAATTTAAAATTAATTTTTATCAAGAGATTTAACCCATTTCCAGATACAGAACTTTTTACAAATGAGCTGTTAAAAAAAATCAGTATGGCTTTATTAACGTGTATCACAAAACAAGCAGTTCTTTTATGATTATTTCAAGAAATTTCATTTTAAATATGTACAACTGAGGCAGAGTATCTGACAATTTTTACCAAGTTCTCAAATAAATGAATCAGTAACTCAGTTTTTCAGGAAGTGCAAAGTGCCTTAATTTCCTAATCTGTGAAAGGGTCACAGAGTAAATGATTGAATGAGAATATAAATGCAGTTTGATCCCAGCGTTTTTCATTTTAAGAGCATGGATTATTGAAAAAGATTTAGTGAAGTGTTCCTCATGTATAATTACTTTACTTAAGGTTATCTAGGGTTATAATCATAATAAAATGTTTTGAAAACTCTTTTGAAAGCTCTAAATATTTTAATATATCCTATCATGAACACTGAGTTATGATGGTATTTTTCCCCCTTTGGTCTTTAAGTCAAAAGTAATTAGGTTCTGAAATCAAGATTGATATGAGAATATCATGCCTATTTGATGTTGTGTTGGAGTCTAGAAATCAAATGTCATCAAAAAAGGGAATTTTTTCCCTTTCTCACTTTCCAAGGAAATCCCTTTACATACTTTTCTCCTTTTGTTGTTATGTAGCATTATTCATTTCTGTTTTTGACTTGTCTCTGCTCTTTGCTGCTTTCTCCACCAGAGCCCAAGTAAAAATCTTAAAAGCCTAATGTATATATTTTGATATTTTTATCCATACTCATGACCTAATATTCATATCTGTATATAAGGATATAATTTTTAAAATATTTGATATTTTTAAAATTTGATATCTTTATATATACATACATTTCATCACTCTCTCATTTTCATTTTTGGTTGCAGACTATAAACATTGAGAAAAATTTATTAAGTGAACATTATTAGAAAGTGTTACACATCAGAATTTGTGAAGTGTCAAAATACTCTTCCTCTTATCCTATAATTTGTTCATATAGAATGACCTCAGACTGCATTCAAATCCATTTTATAAGCTGAGCTGGTAGTATATTAAAAAAAAAAAAGGCTTTGGGAAAAAGTAAAGTCCAAATACAAGTGGTCACCCATGTGCATGTGCATAGGCACACACAACACAAGAAGGCAATAGACACATACACCTATACATAACGATCACAAGTAGGATTACAGATTTATAGCCAAAAGATATCACAAAGTCAGTGGGTATTTCAACATTTATTAAAATAAGTGAGATCTGCTATAAATACTTTTAACAAAACAAACAAGTGATTACTAAATGCATAGCCACCTGTTTCTCTTTGCAAAAATGCCCATGAATTCAATTTGAGAGCAGGACTACCTCAGGCTTGTATGAAAAGGCAAAGAAAATAACTCTTGATTCCAAAATGACAACAGTGGTGACCATATATAAACCTGACCTTTAAAAGATCATTCATCCAACAATATATTTAATCAAACTTGTTTTTAAAAATAGAGCCTTGAGGAAATAAATCAATAACATTTCTAGTAAACAGAAATGCTATTACATCTGTTTGAAGACTTTTGAACTGTTTCATGATTGTGTCAAACATTTGTTTTTGTGCGTATTCTTTTGCAGGACTTTGTTTCATGATTAAATAATTTGATGTTTTCTGATATATCAAATTAGATACTCTGTGATATTGTAAAAATGTGTCAATGATTCTTAGCATTCTTTTTCTTTTTTTTAATTCTTAACATTCTTGACAATTTAATTTACAAATCAGTAGTAGGAACACCTTTACCAATATATGCCAAAAAGAAAAAAAATAGAAAAGCAAGCCATTCTTGATAATATATTTTCAAAAAAAAAAAAAACAAAAAAACCCCAAATTTCTATACTTAAGAGTTTGCACTCTGTATTTTTCTAAAAAATGATACAGTTGTTAAATAAAGTAAGGGGAATCCATAAAAACTAGAAGTGGCAAAATATACAAATCTAAACAGTCAAACCAACAATGAAGATGGCCTTTGCCAAGTACCTGCTTGAACTTGAATGCTACAAAGTCTAGAGAATGAGTAATGGGGTATCAGAGCAGAAACTCCCACATAATGTTGACATGCTAGTCAGGTATACTTAAAACACAAACATACAGACCTGCACACATGCACTCTGCATGTAGGTAGATGTTGGTATAATCTGTCACAGCTTCATCTCTAGTCAAGGACAAAGAAAGAAAGAAGGAGGTAATGAAGAATTGAAAGGGGAAGTTAAAAAAAAAATAAAAATGAAAACAGGAGATAGAGTAATGGCAAGGTGGATGAGGGAGGCATAATTATAAATGAAGCAGTTATAGAAGAGAGAATAGGTGATTTGATATATTTTTTCCAAGTATATTTTTGAAAGATCTGGTGAAATAAGTTCCCAGAAAAAAATGAACAAAACTAACCCATTATGGGTTGGCAATCAGGGGGCAGAATGTTCTTAAAACCATTAAAACAGTGGAGGAAGTAGATTATGAATTTCTGTAAAGAAAACCACATGTGAGTGGAAAGAAATATTTGAGGAAAACTAATTCAAGCTCATACAGTGAAAGACTAAGAGATTAGAATCATCTTAATATCTAGCCCAATGACATTAGAAAAGAAATTTTCATTGATTACATCAATGAATAGAAATGTAAAAATGGTTAAGTAATCAATGCCACAATGTATACAAAATTGCCATATATCCTCAAGATCCAAATTAGATTTTGACTACAATATCGCTTGATTTGATTTGATTATAATATTGTTCTATTATTATTATTATCTAAATTACTAGATGAAAGAAAATATAAAATAAAGAGATAACAGAAAAAAGAATCTTAAAATTATTTTAATTAAATGCCCTCTACTTCACTACCTAGTAATACTGAATCTTTTAGTAAAATAAGAACAGACAAAAGTTTATATTTTGATAGATAATAGTTGTGAAACATTTAAGTGTTGCTTTAAAAATAAGGAACGGTGTAAAATACTTCCAGCAATTCCCTTACATAATGTGTTAGTTTTGTGGCCAGTATATTATGGCCAGATAAATGAATAGCATTTACAATGACTGGAAAACAGGAAAGCACTTATGTGTCATCGAATAAACTAAAAAAAATTATCAAAGAATATCTCATAACCTCAATACACTATACTGTACATATTATCAAGAACTTTCTGTATTTTATACTCAAGAAGTTTCTCCATACTTATTTATTAATATTTTCATGTGAAATAAATGCATCATGGAGTTATTTAATCTTCTTGGATCCTTTAGTAACTTTTTAAAAACTATGCTAATAGTTATAATAGTTCTTATTTCAGGTTCTCTACTTCTCATTACTAATAACTCCTAGCTGCTGCCTAACTTTGCTTGATTCTTTACTATCTGACCTACCAACTGGTAGACCTGACCTTGGTGGTGTTAGGATAATTCATTGAAATGATCTAATTAAATAGCAAGCAGAGAGTATAGCATATGGAAAATGACCAAAATAAAAACAGAATATTGTTATTGCTTATTTATTCTCTATCCTATTCCTTAAAACAAACTATGTATAGGTCTTTATTACTCTCCTTCATATACTGATTACCTATTTATAATTTGCTACATTTCTAGGTATTATGCAAGAATATATATTTTTAAATCTTTATTATTAACATATATTTTCTTTGCATAGCATGATTATTCAACATACTCTATACAATTCTCAGTGCTCACTTTAGTAAATGTAGTCACCATACAATGTTACTATAGTAAGATTGATTATAGTCATGCTGTACTTTTCCTCTCTGTGACTTACTTATTTCATAATAAGACAATTGTACCACTTAATCCCCTTCATTCATAGCCCCTCTCCTGTGGCAACCATCACTTTTTTTTTTTCTGTATTTATGAGTCTGTTTCTCTGTCTGTTTTGTTTTTTAGCTTCCATATGGAAGTGAAATCAGATGGTGATCATCTTTCTTTGATTTATTTCACTTAGCATAATGTGGGTGTCTTCATCTTGACTTATCTAGATGGGTGTTCTTTTTGTGTTTTATATATTCTGATGATAGGAAGAAAGAGAAACTTTTGTGTCTGGGGAGGGTGAAGATCTCATGTATTACTATTTTTCTACTACCATAGTGTGCCCTACACTACATGTTTAAAGAATCTAAAACTACTTTGTAGCTTTGTGTCCAAATACATTATTATAGTAGCACTTAACCCATTACATTAAAATTTGTCTTTCATCAATCTGTTTGTATAAAAGCAGAGTTCTTTTCATTGTTATGAACAGTTAGGATAGTATCTGACCCCAAATTTAAGGTTTTACATTAGTTTTAAGATGAATAATCACATATCAATAAATTTAAATTTTGAAGATAGCGTTTATCCTTTGATTTTACTTTGGGTCTATGATAGGGAGTGATTTCAAATTTATAAATGACCATAATTCAGGGGGCTTCTAAATTGCTGACTCTTAACAAGCTTCATACTTAGGGGTTGCCTCCTCATTCTATTTCCAAGGACTACAGTGATTCAGAGAAATATTCTGCCTTTTGCTTTTATTCCCATTTGCACATTCTTTTCTTTTCAGAACTGTGCTTTTGGCTGTAGATAGTATCTTTTCCAGAGTTTTCTTTGATCTGTGTTTTCTGTGATTTTTCTCTGTTAGTCATTTATTTTCTCTCTTTCTTCTCCCCAGTGTTCTTACAACTGAGTTTTTTCCTAATTGTTCTCCATCAAATTTTCAGCCATTCTGGATATATCATAATTCTCAGGGGCTTGATTTTCTTGTTCATAATTCTCAGGGGCTTGATTTTGATTGTTCAATGCACAGTTTTTCAAACTTAATTGAAACTCACAACATGGGGTAATTTTTCTTTCAACTCGTGATTTTTTTTTCAGATCTATCTATACAGGCTTCTACATAAAGTTCTTTTCTTTCAGAGGTATGATTCTCTTTCTTTTATTTTTGACATTTAAAAAATTTCTAAATCTTGTAGGTAAATTAATAGTTATGTTTTATTTTTTGCTCTACCCGATATACAACATTTCATCTTGTGTAAGACCATTATTACTGGGTCTTGCTCAATTCAACTGAATTATGAAGTTTGTGCAGATTCCCTGCTATCC
Organism: Mustela nivalis; assembly: GCF_964662115.1. NCBI lineage: Eukaryota > Metazoa > Chordata > Mammalia > Carnivora > Mustelidae > Mustela > Mustela nivalis. The sequence goes on from NC_139023.1 coordinate 78,250,528, forward strand.
CAGTTTTTTTTCTTTAAATCACACCACTAGTTTTCTGTTTTTGAATTTTTATTTAGCATTTCTGTCTGCTATGCTATTCAAAGGATTTGTGGAGATTAAAATCTTCACATATAAAATGACTACATATGAAATCATATATTTCCCCATCTCCTGAATTATAACATTTGAATGTCTATTGATTCCATGTTAAGTAAAAATTAATAAATATATAAATAAAATAAAAATAACATATTAACACTTTCTTCCATATGTCCCATATTTTTTCAATACTACCTGTGTATTTTAAAAGTTTATCTCTTTTGATGGCTGCATAGTATTCCATTGTGTATATATACCACATCTTGATCCATTCATCTGTTGATGGACATCTAGGTTCTTTCCATAGTTTGGCTATTGTGGACATTGCTGCTATAAACATTCAGGTGCATGTGCCCCTTTGGATCACTACGTTTGTATCTTTAGGGTAAATAAACCATAAGTGACTCTTAATTTCACAAAACAAACTGAGGGTTGCTGGGGGGAGGGGGTTTGGAAGAAGGGGGTGGGGTTATGGACATTGGGGAGGATATGTGCTTTGGTGAGTGCTGTGAAGTGTGTAAACCTGGTGATTCACAGACCTGTACCCCTGGGGATAAAAATATATGTTTATAAAAAATAAAAAATTAAAAAAAAAAGTTTATCATACCCATGTTTTGTAACTCTAACCATTCATGGTTAATCTTCTCTGTTTTTATGTAATGTATCTAAACCTCACTGTTATTCATTTGATTACTGCATCTCTATATTGATCTCTAGGATAGTTGCAGCTCATCATTTTTTTTTTCCTAAAGAAAAAATTTTGAGTGAAAATTTTATGTGAAAATATCTATAGTTCTTTATTTTTAATATTTTGATAACAAATCATTTGGTTATAATTTTTGGTCATATATTGCCTCCCTTATCATTATTCAAACATTATAACTTTGTTTCTGTAAGTAAATGCCGATGGTTACATTCTGTAATTACTTGCAGATCTTTATTTCTTTCAAGACATTTAAGATTTTAAATTTTACATTTTCATAGAAGGATGCTTTGGAATTATTCTTAACCATTGCAGCTTAATAATTTAACCCTTATGAATCTCATTTTGTATTCTTGATTTAGTTTTCCTGGAATGTGATATATCATTGTATTTGAAGATAAGTCATTTCCTTTATTATAGTAAAATTTTCTTCAGTACTATGAAATATGTCCTTATATCTTCAGTTGTTAACACTATGTGTGAAACATTAATTATCTTTATAGCTTATTGTCACAATGAACGAAGTTTGTCTATTTACTCATTATCTATATTAAGCTTTTGGGTCCCAACTGAGTTTAAAAAAATCAGAATATTTTTCACAAAATAGAACTTTTAAAATTGCCTATATTTTAGGTATTTCATAAATACAGCTATTTTATTATGCTCAAATAATAATGTTTTCACATTTGGTCTTACATTGATAAAGGCTTCTGGATATTGAAAATCTATATTAGAATAAGAAACCCTTAAACTATATGGTACTATTTAGGAGAATGTTCATTTTGGCTAAGCAGCACTTAAAAATCATTGTTTAATTTGTAACTTAATAAAGTTTTTTTCCCTGTAAATATGTTATAGAATGTAGTGTTATCTTTGTTATCATATCCCATAATGTTCAAATATTCTAAGTTTATGCCATTATTAATTTGTAAAATTATGATGTAAACAGAACTTGAGAGTTCAAATATACATTGTCTCATCTACTGAGTTTCTTCAAAAGTGTCTTAGGACCATCAGCAAGGCAGAAAACTCATTGCTATTCATACCCTTCATTTTAGTTCTTGTCTTAAAAATATCTCCACACTGTGGGTATTAAAAAATATTACAGTTCTCTATAAAAATTCCTTTACACTATATTTTTATGTCAAAAAAAATTTAAAAAGCAAAGTGATGCATATGAATGCTGCCTAATCCCTCTGCATTTTTTTTTTTTGATGCTAGCCCTTTATCTGATAAGACAGAGCAAACATTTGTTTTATTTTTTTTTTTTATTTTTATTTTATTTTTTCAGTGTTTCAAGATTCATTGTTTATGTACCACACCCAGTGCTCCATGTAGTACATCCCCTCCTCCAGGGTCAGCAACCCCTCCAGCCCCCTCCCCTCTAAAGCCCTCAATTGTTTCTCAGAGTCCACAGTCTATCATGGTTTAACATCCCATCTGATTTACCCCAATTCATTTTTCCTTTACTTCTCCTAATGTCCTCCATGTTATTCCTTATGTTCCTCAAGTAAGTGAAATCATATGATAATTGACTTTCTCTGCTTGATTTATTTCACTCAGTATAATATCTTTCAGTACCATCCATGTTGACACAAAAGTTGGGTATTCATCCCTTCTGATGATACAATATTCATTATATATATGGACCATATCTTCTTTATCCACTCATCTGTTGAAGGGCATCTCAGCTCTTTCCACAGTTTGATTATTGTGGACATTATTGTAATAAACATTGGGGTACAGATGGGCCCTTCTTTTCACTACATCTATATCTTTGGGCTAAATACCCAGTAGCACAATTGCCAGGTTATAGGGTAGCTCTATTTTTAATTTTCTGAGGAATCCCAACACTGTCTTTTAAAATGACTGCATCAACTTGCATTCTCCCAAACAGTGTATGAGGGCTTCCCTTTCTCCACATCCTCTCCAATATTTGCTGTTTCCTGTCTTGTTAATCTTTGCCATTCTAATTGTTGTAAGGTAATATCTCCCTGATGGCTAATGATGATGAACATTTTTCCATGTGTCTGCTAGCCATTTGTGTGTCGTCTTTGGAGAAGTGTCTGTTCATGTCTTCTGCCCATTTTTAGACATGATTATCTGTTTTTTGAGTTTGAATTTGAGGAGTTCTTTATAAATCTTGGAATCAGCCCTTTGTAGTGTCATTTGCATTCTGTGGGTTGCCTCTATGTTTTGTTGACTGTTTCTTTTGAGGTACAGAAGCTTTTGATCTTAATGAAGTCCCAAAATTTCATTTTCCTTTTGTTTCCTTTGCCTTTGCAGATATGTCTTGAAAGAAGTTGTTGTGGCCAATGTCTAAGAGGTTATTGCCTATGTTCTCCTCTAGGATTTTGATGTTTTTTGATGGATTCCTGTCTCACATTGAGGTCTTTCATCCATTTTGAGTTTATCTTTCTGTATGGTATATGGTCAAGTTTCATTCTTCTAAACATAGCTGTCCAATTTTCCCATAATCATTTATTGAAGAGACTTTTTTCTGCTGGATATTTTTTCCTGCTTTGCCGAAGATTATTTGGCCATTGAGTTAAGGGTTTATATCTGGGGTCTCTACTCTGTTCCATTCATCTATGTGCCTGTTTTTGTGCCAGCAACATGCTGTCTTGGTGATCACAAATTTGTAATAAAGCTTGAAATCAGGTGATGTGATGCCCACAGTTTTGCTTTTATTTTTCAACATTTCTTTAGCGAATGCCTCTGTGTTTTTAGTAGTTTTTTTTTTTTAGAACTTTGTAGTTTATAAAATACATTCAAATATATCAATTCAACTAACTATTACCCAAGATATTTGAGGTAATCATGGCTTTATAATATTAATGTACAAACATATTTGTGTAATGAATTACACCAGACTTGGTTTGGGTGAGTGGAAGTCAGAGAAGTATTGGGGCATCTGTTGGAGTAAAGGTTCTCATGAAAGGGACACTACAAGACTGACCTCTCTCCCAAGCTTGTGCATGATAAATTCAGGTTAACAGCACTGTAATTAAAGGATTATGCTAACTCTAACTTTGTAATTTTTCCCCACAACAGATTTGAATATCTTATTTTTAAGGAAAGACAAATATATAATCACATAAATGTTTGCATCCTGAAATAGATTTATTTTCATTTGTTGTTAACGTCTTCCATATTTTATGTGAGTACCACAAACCATTTTAGATTTTTAAGAGTGAACATATAGGCACTATTGCTTTTAAAAATGAGTTTTATTCTGAAGCAAGACTTTGAAGAGATATAATGTAATTAGATGACAAATTTTCTCTAATACACATAATCTAACACTTATATTTTTCACACATTCATAAGACAATATAAAATTGGTTGTACTAAGTCACCAAATTAAACATTAAAATTGTCTTACATCTCTAGAAATAGCCCATAAATAAAAGGAATTTAATATTGGAATAGCTAAAACTCATGAGCTAATTCATTAAATTGTGTTTAAGTGTTGTCTCTGAATTATATCAGTTAGAGAATAAAAAGGTGAACTTAAAAGGAGCTAAATTAAAAGTATACATAAAGTACACATTGCACATTTTTTTAAAATTCTAATGTTATCTTTGTATCAGGCAATACAGTTGAAATATGTAAGAAGCATAAGTTATAAAGAATAATGTAATTATTTATTTTTATAGAAATTTTGATGATTATAAAATTAATTCCATTATTAAAAAGCTTTATAAAAAGGCAGTATACCAATAGGATCAACAGGATCACAACTATATCTACTGCCTAACTACAACAGCTATTTTTTTTTAAAGATTTTATTTATTTATTTGACAGAGAGAAATCACAAGTAGATGGAGAGGCAGGCAGAGAGAGAGAGGGAAGCAGGCTCCCTGCCAAGCAGAGAGCCTGATGCGGGACTTGATCCCAGAACCCTGAGATCATAAACTGAGCTGAAGGCAGCAGCTTAACCCACTGAGCCACCCAGGCACCCTACAACAGCTTGATGTATTTTCATATAATTTTGTTAGTATCTGAGGTGAAAACAGAGATATATCCTACAAATATTTTTATGATTTACATTTTACTTAAAACATACATACATATTAAATGTCCAATTCACATTAACTAGATAAAACTATTGGTTCTTCCTACTCTCTATCTTCAAATTTCCTCCTCCCAACTTCATAACTGTGTTAACAATTCCAACTTACTCCAATTGTTCAGACCAAAACATTGGAAGAATAATTCACTTTTTTCTCTTATATATAGAGTTCAAATATATCTAGTTTGCAATTTTTTCCTCATATAATTACAAATAGCATGCTATTTTAGACAGTAAGTTCTACCACTACCTTATACATAATGTACATACAACCCACCAGAAAGGCCTTCAAAAATACCTTCAAAGATATAGTCTGAATCAGATCACTTCTCCCCCCCCACATTTACTACCTGGTCCAAGCCTCAATCAGCTCACATTAGGAGTAGTTTACATACTACTTTCCTCACTGATACCCCTGTTTTCTCTTTTGCTAACCTATAGTCTATTTTTACATAGCAGTCATAGATGATACAGTTAAATCTTTAAAGAGGTCATTACTTTCTGTTGATGCTCTTTATTGATTATCAATGAAGTGAAAAAGCAAAATCTTTATCATTTTGTAGACATCCCCATGTGCCCTTGACTTACAGCATCTCAGATGTCATCTTGTCTGCTCTATCACCATGCCATCCTTTCAAGAACACCACAGGTACATTCTGACTCCAAGGGTTTACTTGATTCTTCTTCTCTCTGAAAAAAACCTCCCCTCAATTATGCTCCTGGCTCACTGTCTCATAACTATTCATTGTACTCAAATGGTTCCACTTAATGACTTTCTTTCCTCAGAATGCCCTATTCCCCTTTCCTCCTTTATTGTTTGTGGTGGAATTTAGCACAATTTGGCATAAAACACATATACTATGTGATACTATCTACTGTCTTTCTCACAATACTAGAATATGAACTCCATGAAGGCCATACAATTTGAATTTATTCATTGCTTTTACCTGCACTTATACATGTACTTAACACATAGTAGATGTTCAAGAAATCTTTACAGAATGAATGAAGATGCTTCTATATTTTATAATAAACATGCATATATTTTATGAAAGAAACATAATTTATTTTAACATTTGCTCAAATTTGCATATTTTTGCAAGTAAGAAAATCATTGTCATTAAAACAATATATATATATGTGTGGGAGGGAGTGTTTTCCTAGGAATAGTATACATTATAAACTTAGAAACTATTATCTATTTATAAATGCATTTGTTTTGTATTATGTATATGTATGATTTTATAGCTAATATTCTGGATGGCCATAAAGCTATAATAAAAATGAACTAATATTATTAAATAACTGATTTGTTAAAATAGCAACAAAATACATTTTCTTTATGTGTATCTCAGAGCATTTTGAAGACTTTTCAAATTTATGACATAGTGGCTATACTCCTCAATTTATTTCTATATTGTTTTACAAATGATTTTCAACCTTTAAAATGTAAGGTTCATGCACACATGTTGAATCATTGCATAGTTCATATGTGAGACAGGATTATCAATATGTTCAAATGATCTGTCTATGTTATAGGTGATATACATGAACAAAAATATATTATTGGTTTTATTATCCATTAATAAGGTAAGACTAGAATTGCTGTTACTGGTCTCTTTCACTGTTATAAATCCTAATCAAGAAATAACGTGATAATTGAGTCTGGTGAGTATTTTTGATGAAACATCAAAATTAGAGGGGGTCCCTGGAACCATCAAAACAGTTTATATCAGAAGTGAGGTGTTAGCTTTGATGCATTTTATTGTAAAAATAGTAGAACTAGGAGTGCCTGGGTGGCTCAGTCATTAAGTGTCTGCCTTTCGCTCAGGTCGTGGTCCTGGGGTCCTGGGATGGAAACCTGCATCGGGCTCCCTGCTCAGCAGGAAGCCTGCTTCTCCCTCTCCTACACTTCCTGCGTCTCGCTGTCTCTCTGTCAAATAAATAAATAAAATCTTTTAAAAAAATAGTAGAACTATATGCAATGATTTGTTCACCCTTTGTCTTACTAAATAAATTTTAATATTTATTGTCAATAATTCAGGCACTTAAAAATAATTGCTTATAAATCAAGGACTTTTGTTCAGTCCTATTGTGGGGTGGTATCAGAATTCCCTTTGGCAAGAAGATATTTTACAACACATGTGCATTTCAAGAATTTGATATAACTCTAAGGATCTATGATTTTCCCTGTAGAGAACCTCTGTTACTTTTAAAAGTATGTATTACTATTATAATATTTGAATGACAAACTAAAATTTGAAATATTTAGAAACATTGTTCTGAGCTCATTAAAACTTACCAGAATCATAAGGAAAAAATAATTTTAATACTTAAAACTTCTTTACACATACTCACAAATAAATTAATACCAGTTCAGTTTTACACTTTTCATTTGCTTTTTATCATAAAGACTTTCTATGTGTTTTTTGAATTTGTGTGACCTTAGTAAGATTGCTAAACCCATTTCCACATGCATAAATGAGAGAATAGGATTAGATACTCTCTAAGGATCCTTTTTGCTCTAAGATTATATGATTCTAATTAACTGTACTTCATATCTTGAGGAGGGAATTAAACTGCAACTATGGCTAAAGTTTCTTTCCCACTGAATTAATACTTATGGACTTGGGAAAGTGAAACCCAGAAAGGCAAAACTGTTTTCTTACAAGAGATCATGATAATTTTGCTAGTATTATTGAAAGGTCATTGTCAAGAATTTGTATTATTACTTTGTTCTGGGTCCTTTTTTCTCTTACTAACAGGTACATACAAATTTATGCATTGCTACTTAGACAAGAGTTAAGTTAAATAATGTCTCTATTTTCTCTACCTGGAATTTCAAAGCTTAAACACTTTTAAGTTTGTAGGGTAATGTAATATAATTTTCCAGCCTGGAATAAAAAAGAATTATTATTTTTTTAATTTCAACAAAATATAGAAACTTTGTTTCTTTTTGTTAAGTTCCAATTATTTTATCTTTACAAATAATTTAATGACATATAAATAAAACCACATAACTGACGGCAAAAAATTTGAGTTTTCTCTAGTCGGTTTAATTTCTATGAAGGTCAATATAAAACAATAATGAGATTTAAAAAATAAATGCTTTTCATTTCTTTTATGAGACATCTCATTATTTTTGTTATTCATACCATCATTATTATTGAATGCTTGTACAGATCTTTCTAAGTTGAAGGTAAAACAAACAAAAAAATAGAACATCAAATAAACCTTTTTGACATTACTAATTGGAAATGACTTGGTAATTTCTTTGTAGTAGAGACTATTAATTGTTGTTAGTATGTATTCTTCTATGATCTATTTAGTGATAGAACCCAAAGTACATATGACCACAAGCAGATTACATTTCATAGTCTCATATTCAATGTTATGTTTATCAAGTGCAATATAAATATCATCAGTGTATATTTCAACTTATCTCTATGAAGACAAAATTTGTTTTAATTATACAAGATTTCTTTTTTTCAACTTTGTATTTAAATTCCAGTTAGTTAACATATAGAGTAATAATGGTTTCAGGAATAGAATTAAGTGATTCATCACTTACATATAACTTCTCATGCTCTTCCCAAGTGCCCTCCTTAATACCCATCACCCATTTAGTCCCTCCCCCTCCCACCTCCCCTCCAGCAACCTTTGGTTTATTCTCTACAGTAAAGAGTCTGTTGGGGCACCTGGGTGGCTCAGTGGGTTAAAGCCTCTGCCTTTAGCTCAGATCATGATCCCAGGGTCCTGGGATAGAACCCTGCATCGGGCTCTCTGCTCAGCAGGGAGCCTGCTTCCCCTTCTGTCTTGCCTGCCTCTCTGCCTACTTTTGATCTCTGTCTGTCGAATAAATAAATAAATAAAATCTAAATCTATCTATCTATATATATATGTACATGTATATATATATTTATAAAAAAAAGAGTCTGTTTTATGGTTTACCCCTTTCTTTTTTCCTCCTATGTTCATCTGTTTAATCTCTTAAATTCTACCTAAGAGTGAAATCATATGGTATTTATATTAGATTTCTTCTTACATTTTTCCCCCTGGTTAGAATGCAGGAATGTTGCTGAACTACCTTTAACTGTAAGGATGCAACTAAGTTAAGATTACAGAGAATAACAAGATAGAAGTAAACTATGACCCAGAATGAAGTCATGGAAAAGATTATCTCTACCCACCCTTTTGACTGTTAGAGAGACACACAACACGGAATTAATGGCCACTTTTTAAAATAACCATTCTTGATTAAGAAATATTGACAAGTATATCAGACTATACTTTTCTCTTTTCCCTACAAGTTATTACTGATGGACAGACTTATTCAACAAAAAGAACAGAAAACAAAACAAAACAAAACAAAAAAAACAAACAAACTGGATTATCTGATTTCCAGCCTGAGAGGCCTACTGCAGCATTTTCAAAGACATATTCCTCCATTTTCTTAACTTACTGCAACATTTGTAGTTTACCTCATGTACTCACCTTTAGAAATAGGGTATACTGTCTTTATTATGTCAGAAAATAGACAAATCTTGTTCTCTGGTCTATCAATAAACACTATCTTGGTCTTTCAAGGTTGTCCACTATGCAGACATCTCTGAAAAGATAGTTTGCAACAAAAGTGCAGCTTGTGCTTCTATTCACAAGAGTCAAATGAATACAAGAAGTCAATTGAGTATCATCTCTCAAGAAATGTATTTCCAGGTTGCTGGTTTGCTTTCTCCTAAAAACTGGAAGGCCTGAGAAGGTACTTGTAACTCAAGATTCCTGTTCCTTCTCCTTTCTAACTTGCTTTTTCTCAGTCCCATCTTTCCACACCATCAAATGAAGCACTCTTCCACCTATCCAAATTCACTATTTTATTAAAATCTCTAGGGTACTAAAAAGAGGTTCTCATAGGAGAAACATATTTACAAGTTGTTGACACAATGTAATGGGATATAATAAATCTTGTGCTCATTTTTTTTTGCCTGTCATTAGCAGATGTTTCTGTGCTGACTTATTAATTTCTATCGTGTATTACTGAATAGCCACATTTATTCAAAACACACAACAGCTCCTGTTCTGAGCATTTATATGTACAGGTCATTTAATCCTCACAAGAAGACCAAGAGGTAATTACTACTATTGTTTCCTTCTTAAGATAAGAAAGCTAAGAGACAGAAATTCAGTTCTTTTTTCCAAGACTTCAGAGCTAGTTTGTGGTGAAGCACAAATTGGAACTAAATTAGTTGCCCTCCAGTTCCCAGAACCTAAACACATCATTATGTCACCCCTTAGTATATATAAATAATGATGTGCATATCATATAATTATGTTATTTAGATGACATCTGGACACAGATAAAATAATTTAGTGTTTTTATTTTAAAATGATAGAATCAGAAGATATAAACAGATATATTCTGTGGAACATCTCCCTAGTAATATCTTTTCTACTCTAATTCCTTTTTTAGAAAAAGTACAGAATCTTGGAATTTACATATATACTAATACAAAATGTGGCAATACTGATATGAGACAAGTCTTTATGTTATTCCAGAGGGTAAGAAAAGAGATTCAGGACACATAAGGTAAGAGAGTCTCTCCCAGAGAGAAATGAGGTCCTAATGAATTTTTGTCACTCTCAGGTCACGTGCTTACAAAGTCTTCTTAAAAGGATTTGAAATAGTCAAGAACAAATGACTGGGATGATTTAAACATCTTTATGACTCTTTGTTCCTGTTCCATCATTGCATTTTTGTATATATGATAAATATTCTGACTTTGGATTTACCGAAAAATGAGGATTTTCTTTGGACTTGATTGCCAGGCCTGTGATAGAGGTTCTAAATTCTGAGTTGGACCTTGGGCCTTGGGAGAGTTCTCTGTTGTTTCTTTTGATGAGAGAAGTCAGTGTGTATTAAGATGAGAGGAAGAATAAAACAGATATTGTGCCAGCAGGGATAACTTTGGCAAAGACTGAAGGGATGATGACCATATTATTTTCCTCTTCTGAAGAATATAGACATACTATATTTTCTGATTTAATTGCAAGTAGATTGCAACCACTTAACAGGTCAAGAAGATGTAGATGGAAGTTATGTTTTATACTTTAATCTGGGCTCTGAAATGTCTTATGCAATCCTTTCTATACTACTTCCCTCTTCTTACTGAATTCAAAGGATATAGCAGAAGCCCCTAAGAACTTTCAAAGAATGCAATCTTCCACTGAACCATGATATGAAGAGAAAGAAGGAAAAAATGTGTTAGGCCACTGAGATTTATACTTTTTCTGATCAGGAACTAGCATTAATTACCTTGATTAATATAGTAAGAACTTAATGAATTTTGCAATAACTATTTTTACAGAGAAGGTAGCCACAACAGCAAAGAATAAGATGATAAACTTTACAGTTGCTTACAACTTTTCTTACCTGCCCCTATACATGATAGCATATGCCTCACTGCCCTGTTGAGTTCAAGTATAGCACATGATTTACTTTGGCCACTGAAATGTGAATAGAACTAAAATCTTTATTCCCCTCTAGAAATGAAGATCCAGGGTATGCCATACATTAACTATCTTTTTCCTTGACTGCAGCAACTTTCCATGTTCTAGAATAGCTGTTTTTTCTGTCTGGATCCCGGTGTAAGGATGACAATGACCCATGAGTAGAGCAATGCCTGATGGATTTATAAAATGAGTGATATAAAAATCTGAGTTAATCCAAGCCACTGATACTTAAAGGTTGCTTATTATCACCTTGCCTACTTTTTCTGTTATAATTCCACTGCTGTAAGGAAATATTCTTTGCTCTGATATGTTGCATTATTATTACTGGCTAGTGGTAGGAAAAGCTGAAAGTTTTAGGCATGGCAGTATCTGGACAGTTGGGTAAGATTTAACCAAGAAATTGGTATAAATTAAGATCCTACGACTTATTACTCAAAACTGAGTATATTTTTTGAGTGCTGCTTTCTATTTTGGCCATTAGATAAAGGCCTCTTTTTTTTTTTTTTATCTTTATTAGTGTTTCTCCAAAAGATCTGAACATTTTACTGCAACCTATTGTTTTCTTTTGGAAACAAAGAATAATAACAAGGTAAAATAAGACAAATATGCTTTAAAGTCCATGGACAGGTTATTCTGTATGTTCCTGTAGTTATTTGTCATCTGTGGGCCAAATCACTTCTACTTTATCATGTGACACTTCACTGTACCCAAAATAGTGTGAACAAGCAAGTTTAGAATGTAAGCAAAACTCCTCTTATCAGTTGTTAAGTTATAATAACAAAACTGAATTTGCAAGTCTAAATACGTTAAAATAATACTCGGGGCCCTACATTTTAGGGTCTTTATGATCCAGAGTTTCTCACATGTATTTACCAAGCAAACACAAGTTAGAATTTTTGCTAATAAAATTGATAAAATTTTCAGGCTAAATTTTATTTATTTATATTAAAAAAAGAGATTTATTTATTTTACACGATGCATATGGGCAGGCCAGAGGGGGTGGAAGGGTGGACAGACAACAGCAGAGGGAGAGGGAGAAGCAGTCTCCCTGATGAGGGAGCCCTACTTGTGGTTTAATCCCATGACCTGGAGATCATGACTTGAGCTGAAGGCAGATACCTAACTGACTTAGTCTCCCAGGTGGCCCCCACCCAGGTTAAATTTTTGAGAATTAATGCTTAAAATGCATCAGCCTTGCACAAACTATGGTGTCATATATTTCATTCAGATATGTTAAGAACCATTATATCATAGATTTATATGTATGTTGACAGGGAAAATCACTTTTATTTGTTTAAATAACATAACTTAGTAAGTGAATATATGGATTTGTCTTCATCATCTTCTCAGGTATATTTTCATGATTCTGCCTTAAACACTTTGATGAGTGTATCCAACTATTATTGTCAAAATAAACTATCAACAACATAAATAATATGCTACATGAGAGCTACATTACATGAGCTAGATGATGTGAGGAATAGCTAATAATAAACAGACTCTATACTTAAATTATATAAAGCCATAAGCATTTAAATCATAACTATGCTACAGAGCAGTAGCCTCTCTGCCTATTAATTATATCTCATAAAAACAATATACCTCCACTAATTAATTATACTTGAAGTAACAACTACTGCTTAATTAAGTGTACCATTTCTAATAATGAAATTTTGAAATAATTGGAATCTTCTGTCTAGAGGCAGTTAACAATTATTGTCATTAGCAAGAAAATCAAACATGGCTTCACTAAGCAAACACTTATTCACAAATGATACTGAACCTGAGATTAACTAGAGAGTAGTTTGTAAAGCTCTTTATGAAGGGCCAACTACCAAATATTTTAGACTCTGTGCCACATGGTCTGTGTACAATTACTCAATTCTGTTATTTTTAGATCATAAATAGCTGTAGACAATACGTGAAAATAATGATGTTATATTCTAATAAAATTTTATTTAACATGGGACACTGAGTGGCTCAGTTGGTTAAGGGAATGCCTTCAGCTCAGGAGTCCTGGGATCAAGTAGCACATCAGGCTTCTCCTTCTCCCTCTAATCCTCCCCTGTCCCATGCTCTCTCTCTCTCTCTCATTCGTTTAATAAATAATAAAATAAATTAAAATAAATTAAATCTTTTAAGATAAATAAAATAAAAAAATAAAATTAAAAACATCTTTTAAAAAGTTTAACAAAAAGGGTCATGTGTCTGATTAGTTCTATGATCTGTAGTTTGAAGGATTAAACTACAGAACTCATCTTTTCTGTATTTTAGATTTTCTATGTTCCTGTCCTTCTCAACCAACCCTTAGCTTTAATGCTTAAGTTCTAAATACTCTTATCATAAACAATAGTGTAATAAATTACATTAAAATGTATGTAGCACAGGTTTTCCTTTCCTGTGTTTTTTTTTTTAAGGTTTTTTTTATTTGTTTATTTGATGGAAAGTGAGGACAAGCAGGGGCAGAGGCAGAGGGAGAAGGTGGCTCTCTGCAGAGAGACCCTGGGATCTCTCCCAGGACCCTGGGATCATGACCTGAGCTGAAGGCACACACTTAACTGACTGAACCACCCAGATGTCCCCCTTTCTGCTTATTATTTTGCATTTTCACTATATTGTGGTTTAGGTTACAAGAAAGAAGTAGACATTACCCAAAAGTATGACTTTTCTGTATATTCTAGTAAAAGAAAGTAGTGACCACATTAAAACTGTGTACTCTGACCCACCGAAAAACAAGGAAGAGATTAGATACATAAGCAATAGAGTATACAAGTTATTTTCTTAAGGTGAATCCTTTTATCATTTTCTTAACACATTATTCCTTTAGGATACAAATTTGGGAAGTAGATAATACATACATATTCCAAACTCTTGTCTGCTATATAGGTGTCTTTTTAAAATATTTTATTTATTTATTTGACAGAGGTTACAAGTATGCAGAGAGGCAGGCAGAGAGATAGGGGGGAAGCAGGCGCCCCTCTGAGCATCCCTGATGCAGGGCTCAATCCTAGAACCCAGAGATTATGACCTGAGACAAAGGCAGAGGTTTAACCCACTGAGCCACTCAGGCGCCCCCTATAGGTGTCTTTTTACCAAACATTGTGTGCTTGTCCTTACTCATTGTGTACTGACTATAATATTCCACTTATATCATGGAAAATTCCTTGTTTTCTGTCTTCTTTTCCATTTTCTCTCATTGTAGTCAATAATTTTTACTCAGAATTAATATCTATTGACAGTAAAGTAATTAAGATCAAACCAGGAATCATCATAAAAAATTATGCAAAGCCTATCCATTAAAAGCTAATCCTGCAGTTTTTATGTTGTATCTCATCTAAGTTTTCTCCTGCAAGATTTACATGGTTGCTATAGTTAATTCTCTTTTCAATCTTTCTCTCTGCTGCATCATCTCCAATTTTCTTCTACACCATTTCTATCTTCCTATATGTGTGTATTTATATACCGCCTGGGTGGGTCAGTGGGTTAAGCCGCTGCCTTTGGCTCAGGTCATGATCTCAGGGTCCTGGGATAGAGTCCCGCATCGGGCTCTCTGCTCAGCAGGGAGCCTGCTTCCCTCTCTCTCTCTCTCTCTGGCTGCCTCTCTGTCTACTTGTGATTTCTCTCTGTCAAATTAATAAATTTAAAAAAATCTTAAAAAAAAATAAAGTTTCCGCTCACCTCACATGCCCCACAAATATTGTGCAACTTCTTTGTTTCAGACTAAGTCTTCTTTTAAAAAGTCATTCATAAAGTATGGTGCCTAATAAAGCAAAAATAAAGGGTATTTGTGTTAGGTGGAATGATGGCCTCCAAAGATATGCAGGTCCCAGTCCCTGGAATCTCTAAATGCTATATTAGGGTTGTCAATGTGATTAAAGTAAGCATTTTGAGAGGGGAGACTATCATGGGTTATCTTGGTGAGCCTTAAATGCAATCACGGTTCTCATAAGAGTGAAGGGGAAGGAATATTTAACACAGAAGGTGAAGGTTATGTGATGATGAAAGTGGAGAGAAATTTGAAGATGCTGCACTGCTAGCTTTGAAGATGAAGGAAGGAGCATGAGCCAAGAAACATTTCTCTTAAAGTTGAAAAGGCAGAGAAAACATTCTCTCTGGAGTTTCTGGAGGGAGCATGCTCTTATTAACATCTGAATTTTGAGTGCAATGAAACTAATTTTGGATTTCTGACTTCCAGACTGTGAAAGAGTAAGTTTGAGTTTGCATTGCTTTGAAATGTCCTATTTGTAGTAATTTGTTACTGTAGCCATGGGAAAGTAATGTAACATGTTTTATCAGGTTAATTAAGTGTTTTTAAAATTCTTATTTAATAAGAATGTGTATATCAACCAAATTATGGAAAGAGCCCAAATATTCTTTGATTGATGAATAGATAAAGAAGACATGGCAGATATACACAATGGAATATTGCCCACCCACCAAAAAGAATTAAATCCTTGCAATGATGTGGATAGAACTAGAGAATACTGTGCTAAGTGAAATAAGTCAGTCAGATAAAGACAAATACCATATGATTTCATTCATATGTGGAATTTAAGAAACAAAACAGAAGAACAAAGTGATGTTGGGGGTGAGGCAAAACAGGAAACACCCTCTTTACTATAGAGAACAAATTGATGGTTACAGGAGAGGAGATGGGTGGTCTGGGAGAATGAGTTGGGGGGGTAGGTTGGTAGCAGTGTGGGTAAGGTAAGTAAGTGAGTATTAAGGAGGGCACTTGTGATGAGCAGTGGGTGTTGTATGTAAGTGATAAATCACTAAATTCTACACCTGAAACTAATATTACACTGTGTCAACTGAATTTAATCAGCTGGAACTTAAATAAAAACTTGGAGGAAAAAAAGGTGTTTATAAATATGTCATGGGTTCATAATGAATTCTATCAAATGCTTCTTCTGTATGTATATCTGTTAAGATACCTATCTTATGTATCTGTGTTGAGGTGATGTGATTTTTCTTATTTAATCTGTAAATGTGGTGAATAATATACTTTTTAATGATTCTCAATTACAGAAAATTTCATTAATCATTACCTTTGATTTATGTATGACATGCATTCTTGCTATGCCCATTCAAGGTCAGCTTTAGCACATAGTTAATTAAATAATTACTTTACCAGTATGAGCAGAACCCAGAATGTGCTACTTCACATGAAAGCTCCACACAAAAGAGTAACACATCTAAGCATGCAGTTTCCCACTCCCATGAGCCCCTATGTGTCAATGTTCAAACCACAGCAGAAGCCAAAGTCAAAGCTCAGCTCTTCCATCTCCCATCTATTGGGTTTTTGTTTGTTTGTTTGCTTATTTGTGGCTACTTAAAGCATTGTCTTGGGCATGCACATCTTTGAGGTTGGACACTCCTGAGGGGACTTGTGTGTAGCTATTTGGCCTTCTTCTCTGTCTTTACTTATTTATAAGGCATTTTTCCCATGACTCTCGCACACCCTGGGTGCGTCTGACTCTGACCCTGTCTCAACATGGGAACACTCACTTTCTGTTCATGCTCTTTTTTTTTCATATCATTATTTGGGAAGTACTGTCAAGAAAAAAAAAATCTGGAATTTAATTTATTTTGTGAGTTTGTATTGTCTCAGTTCTGTCAAATACAATTGTATTGTGGGTTGGATGTTCTCCAAAGACTTCAAACAATTGTTTTATGTATTCCGCCCAGCTTTTATAGCCATCTTAGTTGTGTGGGGTTATTCACTGTGAGCTACTCTATCATGGCCTGAACCTGAAATTCCCTATGATGTATTTAAAATGGATAGTTGTTATAGTTTATGTTGCATTTCTTGTGTTTTTAATGAGAGTTTTTAGGTTTTCTATTTTGCCATAATTCTGGAATTAAGGACCCATTTATCTCATTCTAATCTAGTTTTGTACCCATAATTGTAATGGAAGTGTTATTTTAATGACCACCTCTAAGTTCTGCATGGGCACTATCCACATTTCTGAAAGCCTCAGCAACATTTCAAATAACTGACAACGTTCTCCTCTTCAAAACATTCTCCTTTGTACATTTCCTTAAACTGCCTTGAATTTCTTCTTACCTCTCTCAACTGTTTATTCTCGGCTCAATTTTGACAGGTTTACTTTCTTGGCTCATTTTGTATTAATTTCTATGGTCTTTCTAAACCCCTGATGTGTGATTTAACAATATATATATTGTAAATGTTGCATATATGTTGATAACTCCTACAATTTAATTCCTACCTCTGAGTGTTCTCTAAGATTCAGACTTATTTAGTATTTAATCACTATCTTTCATTTATTTCATGAAAATGTTGAGAGTCATGTGATTTCTTCCTCCAAAGTATGTCCCCGATATATTCCCTTCTTCATCTCCATTGCCACTATTACTATCAAAAGCATCATCATCATCTTCTTGTCCATTCTAGATTAGAACAATAGACTCTTCCATCTATTTTGTTTCCCTAAAATCAATTCTTCAGAGTAAGTTCAGACAGAACCAGAGCCAGACAGTTGTTGAAATGATAAAGATAAAAAAAATGAGAAAGATAGATTTTATTCAGAAGTTAGATTTTATTCAGAAACTATTGCAATAGAGTATAAGAGATTTCAGTATAGAAATGAGCTCAACTCTAAATAGAGCAAAGAAATGTGGGAATTTGTAGACAAAGAGCAGTGTGGGGGGGGTTTCAGTGGATAGAAAATTAAGAGGAGACATCAGTGGTAGGGGGATTCTTGCTAAATCAGATTAACAGAATTTTTGCTGATGGTAGGCCAGAGGAATCAGCCATCAAAGGTGATCTGATATCAATGGAAGGGCATTCTCTAGACACTGAATTACTTATTTCTAAAATGGATTATTGCCAAAACTGGTCTACTATCCAGGCCTGTCAAGGATGGTGTCAAATTCAAGACCTAATTCAGAGAGGGTTGAGAAGTTTGGTCAAGGAGAAAGTCTTCTTCAGTAACTATAGCAAATTTTAATTGAAAGTGAGTTGTGTTTACATTCTCCAATGATTGTTCACTGAATAAGCTCCATGAAAAACCCATTTTAATGTATATCTGTGTTTCCTTTCATCTCCTATTATTTCTGCTTCCTTAAAGTGTAATTTGTTACATTTTATTAGAATTTATTATTTATGTAGAGTGAGGTATAACTAATTTCCTCTCCTTACCTTGATGCATGTTTTTTTTTTTTTTTTAATTCTACCATGTCTCGAACTGTGGCACATGCTTCACAATCTTGTTATCATACAAGAGCACTATTTGATCTTCTTTTAATTTTAAACTTCTCTTAATTACTTTGTTTAGGTATGTGTCTTGCACACAAAATGGATTAGGTTCTGTTTCATTAGCCAATAAGAAAATGCTTCACTTAATGGTGAGTTAAGTTTACTTCTATCCTTGATGTACTTTGATGTATCCATCTCTTTGATGTGCTGATTTTCAGTTCTGTCCTATTTTTCACTATATGAGATATACCTACATAGAGATATAATCCTACACTGTATTTACATTTTTCTTGGTAGAACTTGATATTTATGAATGTTTTTATGTCTGATCTTTCCATTATCTTATGTAACCTCATAATAAATATTCACTACCCTTTTAATGGCAGTTAGATACCACTGAGACATTCTTACACTACTTAGATATTCTTATTTCATTATTTTTCCCTTTTCATTTCTTGCGAGTTGTATTATTTCTACCTTTTTTAACCATATTTAATAGTAGCATAATTTTTGTTACCTTGATCTCCACTATTTAGTCTTAATTCTGAATTTAACTTATTTAATTATTATCTGCAAATTTTGTTATATTTGTCTGAACTTACATTTGTTGTCAGTAACTAAGTTTTCTAAGAAAGTGACTATATTTCCAAAGTTTCCAGATGTCCATGAGGCTCTGTATTCCTTAGACATAATGCACAATTTGAATAAATAAAATATCATTTGGCTACCATGTTCTTCCTTTCTTAAAAATTAAAACAATTCTTAATTACTTTCCTGTATTAAATGTTGCTCCCAAGAAAGTTTGTTGCCAATATGAATTTCCAATCCTCTTTTACCCGTGAGCTCAAATTATTTATATTATCTCTGTATTTCAATTTTCTTCTTTAGAAAGAAGAACATATAAATGTTGTTATCCTTTGCCTAATTTCTATATTTAGATTGGTCTTTTCAAATATTTTGATCTACTTCTGGCTTACATTTTTACGCTTGCTTTTCTCCTCTATATCTCTTATTATATTTGTATTATTTCTATTTGATTATATGTGCCTTTTGTCTTTAATTCTGAAAAGAATTTTCTAAAAATTATTTTTTTTGTCTCACCTCCTTACCTTCCACCAGATTTTTCTGATTTTATCTCTCTCTTTCTCTGATTCTCTGATTAATTTTGATTTTGTTCTTAGTATTTTTTCCTTAGAATAGATGTCTTTTTCTTTAGTGTGAATAATTGTTGGTAATACCTACATTTACTCTATTGATTGTAGGATCTTTTAACATTTCCTTTTATCTCTATGTTATCTTTGCCATTCACCCTGCCCTTCCAAATACTAAGAATTTACCTAATTACTCCTATATTCTGAATTTTATGCTGATTATTTGTTGTCTGTTTTGTTGGTGTTAACCAGAGTTTTTTCACCTCTCCTAACATCTCTTCATCATTCTGGTGTTTTTAGGAGAACCAGGTATATGTTAAAGTAAAGGATATATATGTAAATAGTGGTACTGTGGACTACTGTTGAAAGTTGCTTCAGTTTATCTTATTTAATTTTCTTATTAACAAAAAGCACTGTAAAAATAAAACAATTTCATTTTAAGACAGTATTCAGCAAAATACAGTGTAACTATTATCTGAATATACTTGATATCGTATTTTATAAGGAAATAAATACCAGTAAACACTTTCAGTTAGTCTATACCTTAGGCTGCTGCTATTTTTTAGATACTGTAATAAAAATTAAAGGTGGCCTTTCTCAGAGGAGATATTTATTTCTAATGTGGTACCAAAATAAATATCTATAGATTGAATGAATTTATCTTCCTCTAGGTTTAAATAAGAAAGGGGTTTTATTTCGCATTGGCTTGTTTATATCCTTGGTCATATAATTAACCACTTTTATAGGCTCATTTTTTTATCTTATTCTGTTAGCCTAAAATATATATATATATATATATATATATATATATATATATATATCTCCTTACATTCCCTAGTCAGCTTTGCTGTGCTTTCTTAAAATATTTGCTTAACACAAACTTGATGCTGATTCTACTTCTTATTCTCCATAATAAAGAACAAAAAACAGAACTAAAAATCTCTGGTAATCAGCTCTATGATATGATTAACTGACACTAATATGAGGCTTGTGTTCTTCTTCTATAAAATGGGAATAGTAAGAACAACAAACTTCCAATTGCCGCCATATGAAACCATTATGAGTTTTATGAGGGCTCCTTGGAGTACCTGGTATAGAAAACGTATCTGCATTTTTCCCCCACATCCTTCAGTAGTTTAAAACAGTTTACACATTAAAATAGTTTATATATATTAGTATTACATAATCCTGAGTTTCTGTCTACTAATACATTTATATGAAATATATTTTCATAACTTAATACTGACTTGTAGATAAAGAGAACAAGGGAAATTTTCTTTCTTCAGAGATTTTTTTTAAGATTTTAATTTATTTATTTGACACAGAGATAAAGAGAGACAGCACAAGTAAGCAGAGCAGCAGGCAGAGGGAGAGGGAGAAGCAGGCTCTCCACTGAGCAGGGAGCCAGATGCAGGACTCAATCCCAGGACCTTGGGATCATAACCTGAGCTGCTTAACCAACTGAGCCACCCATGCACCCCCTCTTCAGAGATTTTAAGTATCTATTTCTACATCCACGGATGCTACAAAGCAAGATTATAACAACCTATCTCATGGAAAGTAATTTTTTCAAAACATTTCCTTTAATGTTGAGGAAACAAAAATCTTTTCATATTCTCCCCATATGCTTAATTTAACTCTTTTTTCAGTAATATACTCGATAGCCAGTGTAAGTTATCAAAGACAATAAAACACATTCTTTCATAACCCATATGTTATAATGACAAATGAAGGTAGCAGTTGAAAATGGAAGTTTTACAATATTTGAAATTAATATCTCAGCTATTCACTAGCACCTAATTTGGATAAAGATGTTTACTTTTTCACAGGCCATTTCCTTACCTTTGAAAATGATATTATTTTTCCTACATACTTTGGTGACAAAATTTAAACAAGATATTATATCTTCTATATAAATGTTATCAAATTACAGGCAAAATATTTTTGTTACTATTACTATATGCAAAAAGGAATTCACTTCTTTAATAATTATGTGCTTATTTTGATGTTTATAAATTTAATAATTTTAAAGTTAAGATGACTATTATCTTGATTATGGAGAAATCTTTGAATACATAAAAATAAAAATGTTTATTGCCTTTTATTTAGGTCCTGGGAGGAGAATTAGTAAAAGACAGCACATCAAAAAGTTAAGAGACAGAAATAGCTTTTCTTGTTGCTGGTAAATTTAATGAAATCTTATGTTATTCGACTGGCAAGTCTCATTTCTTTGAGTGTCTCAGTGAAGACTGTCAAAAATCATCAAAATTCAACACAACAGAGTAAAAGCTAATAGTCTTTTTGTTATACCAAAACTAAAAGGATTGCTAAGTCTCAAAATGAAAAGCTATTACTGAAAATCTTCTTTTATCTAATGCTTTGTGCAGTGAGTGAAAATTGAACAAATACATACTCTTTTCATGGTGTTAAAATGAATTCTGACACCATTAAACAAATATTATTTGGTCCTAAAACCTCCTCAATACTTTTCCACAAATAGTATTATTAGAATATTTTATGTGATTCTATCCCATAATATTCTTATTACTATAATAAAATTATTTTGTATGGAATGAAAGTGAACCCCTCTCAAAAAACACTGTGATGAAGAAAGAATTCTTTGGGTGGTTACCATCTTAAGGAAATTTATGCTGTAATCATCTTTTGGTAATCTCTAATGTAATTAATGCCTCTCTTCTCCCCTTGTCCTAGAAGTTCTTACCAAAATAACACAAAAGCAATAAAGGTGAAATTCATGTCAGGCAAAGATCTCAAATCCATTTATATTTCTGAAGGAATGAAAGAAGTTAAAAAGCTATGATATGATCCATATTTTTTGTTCATTGAAAACTAAAGAAAAATTCCAAAAAACAATGATTTAATTATGGATTTTGGAGAAATAGTCCAAGAACAGGGAAAGGAGCACTATCACATAAAGGAGTCCTCCTTTGGAATTATGTTATATGTGAAGCATATTTCATAATATGCATTTATTTTTACATTTGTTTATTTATTTAACACATACTCTTCAGGTACTATATATATGTGTGTGTGTGTGTGTGTGTGTGTGTGTGTGTGTGTATCAGTCATTATTATAGATTCTTAGTCAGCTGCCAGAAAGTGGAAAGTGCCATAAAAAATTACACAAGTATGTCAGTATACTGACCATATTGAGTATAACAAAAACTAAAGCTAAGTGTGTCTTAGAAAGACAAGGTATAGTAAGAATGACGGTAGACTAACAATAACCTTATGGGATTACATTGGAATCAGAGATATCAATTTGTACTTATGTTTATTTTTTCTCAGATATACAGAAAGGTAGAAATGGATAAATATAAAATGGACACACACACACACACACACACACACACACTCCTACAAAAAACAATACTCAAACAGCAAAAAGTATACTTAGAACCCAAATATGGATACACATTATTCCTCTACTAAAAGAACAGAGTTTCCTTGAAGCAATGCCTGATTACAGGTATGGAACAGAGAAAGAAAAAGATGAGTTTAGAACAACCTGATGGAAGAAAGTTTCAATTAATGATGAAGAACCCTGGACCTAACTTGTAATGGTTGTCAGTAGTCAAAATTAAGATAATTTGAGAAACAGTGATGGTAGTGGATTACTAAGATTAAGTAAATCAAATACACGTGAATACATATTGATATAAATTAATAATTGAATAAATAAACAAAGGGGGGAGAAAGGAAAGATCTACCATATAGTAAAATTCTAATTAGTAAATGTAGAGGAAATCATGGAAATAGACACTCAGTACTCAGTATCATATAATTATTTCAAGCCAGAATGCTAAAATTGTGGATAAGATTATGAGAAACAGGATATTTACATAGTAGCTCAAGTATATCTCAACAAAATACTTATTTTAAAGAGAGTAATTTTAAAATAAAGAAAACTAGTGGGCAGTACCTTAACCAAATGATCAGAGTTAACAAAATTAGAAATGGGACATGGGGACATCATGTGCAACCTGATATGATGCACCAAGGAAAGCAAGCTCAGTATTGTGGTATTGTCTATATATTATTTGAATTTAGCCATCAGGAAATACCAGAAAAACTCAGATCTCAGAAGTTTACTAAATAACTTGCTAATACTCTTCAAAAAATATCAAGGTCATGAAAGTCAAAGAAAAATTGGGAAACTGTTCTAGAATTTTAAAAAAAAATTAAAAATGTAGCAAGTGAATGTAATATGTGACCTTGTTTTGAACCTAGTCTAAGATCATTAGTGGAAGCAAAAAATATGAATAAGGTCTGTAGGCTAAGGACAAATACTATACCCATTTCAATAATTACATTGCTTCATATGATGTTAATATTTGGGGGAAGTAAATAAAGAATATATAGTAATCCTTTACAATAGTTTTGCAAAATTTTGCTAGTCTGAAATTCTTTTGAAATCAAAATTTTAAAATTATGTAGAAGAAAACAGTATTTTTGAATATTATTAAGACTTGTGTTAAATTAGGAAACTCACCATTCATTCCTTAGGGCTTTTATATTGCAGTGTCTAAATGCAAAATAAGTATAAACAAATAAATAAAAGAGTGATAGGATGTAATGGAAGTTAGGAAATAATAGCATATAACTAGTGATATGTATATGATGACATGTAATGGGAGATCATGGAGTGAGGCAAGGTCTCCATGAGAAAATGAAATAAAAAATGGTAACTCTAAGATAGAAAAAAAAATGATTGAAGAACCAAAGAATAAATCTTTCAAGACAAGGTGTTAACTTGTGCAAAATCCCTTGAGGGTGGAGGGAGAGTTTTATTAATAAAAAGAGGCCTACCCCACAAAGAGCCCAGGCACCGAGGGGTGCCTGTGAGTAAAGAACAGGGCTGGCTTAAAAAAATAAATAAATAAAATAAGAACAGGGCTGGCTTCAAGTCTTGGAAGGCTTTTGCATCTTGAAAAGGATTTTTAATTGTATTTGCAGATAATTAAAGGATTTGAGATGAAGAGTGAAAATATATTAGTTATGTTTTAAAAAAGGAATAATGAGTTTTCTAAATCAAGAATAATTTATATGAGAACAAGAATAAAAACAATAAAACCAGTCAGGAAGCTATTTAAGTAAAAGCAGGAGAAGATGGAGTCTTTGTTAAATATAATGAGAGTTGAATTTAAGAGATGTCTAAGTCTGAAAAACAAGATCTATTGACAGATTTGGGGAATGTTTGATAAGACAGATCAGTGATAGTACCAGCTGAGGTAGGAAAACAGACAAACAAAAAGAAAAACAATGAGGCCGAAGACCCAAATTCTATTTGAAACAACACGAATTGAGGTTTTGTAAGAAACATTCTAGATAAGACCTGAAACATGATTATATCAGGATGTAGCAAACTTTATCAGGGCTTCAAATATTATGAGAAATCACCATATAAACCACCACATAAAGAGGCTTTTAAACCTCTGGGAATATGTGAGTAGACTCAGGGAGGAAAGGTATAGAAAGAAGGAAAACTTTCAGCAGAGAAGGAAGAAAGAAGTCCATTAGGTGATTAATGAGAGCATCTACTGAAGGAGACTTTCTAAGTAATTTTTGTTGTGTATTTTTTCTTCTTCATCATCTTTGAAGGGAAGATTAGAAAATGAGGTGGTAACTGGAGAGAAACTTTTAATAGGGAAGGAGATTCTCATTAATGAAGAGAACGGTCTACTGGAGTAAGAGATAAAGTTGAGGAACTGTATTTTGTTTGCTAGGAGAAATGATTATTCTATGGAAAAAGAAAAGAAGAAGACAGGAGCACAGGTAAACAAGTTGTAAAATTTTTTATGGAAAGATGAGGTTGTTCCTGATGAATTCTATTTATGTAATAGTGGGGAAGGCCACCAACATAGCAACTTTGTACAAAACTGTCATTATGAATAGTGTGAGAATGAATACATAGACTGCTTGGCACCATTGAGCTTCCTTTTAAGATTTGTAATTTTGAATCTAATGTAAAATAATCAAGTTTAATTATGTCATACCTACCCCACCTTCCCACTCCAAGAATTCTTGAGCTTTGGATGTTAGTACACAGAAAGCGAGTTTTGGAGTCAATTGTGTCATCCCAGTAATTTGTCTAGAGAGGAGGAGTAAAGACCTGATATATCTTTCCTGTTTTGTTTTTTTTTTTAAGATTTTATTTATTCATTTTGACAGAGACAGCGGGGGAGAACACAAGGAGAGTGGCAGGCAAAGGGAGAGGGAGCGGGCTCCCTGTGGAGCAGGGAGCAGGGAGCAGGATGTGGGCCTCCCTCTTAAGACTCTGGGATCATGATCAGACCTGAAGGCAGACACTTAACTCACGGAGCCATCCAAGTGCCCTGACATATCCTTATATTAAAGACTTGGCCTGTGAATACAATAGTAAGGTACAATAAATTCTAGACCTCATGAGGATAAAATTAATCAAAAAGAGGAAAAAGAAGAGACAAAAATATGTTATAGTGAATTTAATCAACTAAACATAATTTAAGAAGGAGAGTGAAACAGATATATATTTTATCACCCAGGGTTAGAAAATCAAGATGAATATGTTAAAATTTTTGTATGCTGAACTCTATACTAAGTAAAAAGAAGAAGTATTTAAAATACAGTATTTTAAGTATATACTTAATATATATACTTAAAATATTTAATAGGAACATTTCTAGTAAGTACATAGAAATATATAAATAGGGACAGATTCATCCTATTTACATTGAATGATTACTACATGTTATCTCATTTATCCTTACACTATTTCTATAGGACAAATGTTACTAACTAGATAGCTTAGATACAGAAAGGAAAGTGTAACTGAAAGGTATTAGACAGCATAACTAAAATTTGACAGTCATTTAGTGACAAATCTATAACTTGAACTTAATTTCTTTCATAATATCAAACTACCTTCTAAGAAACAAAGGAAAAGATTTGGTTGTTTATTTATATATACTTTATCTTAATTCCCAAAGTATATTAACAGAGGGGGTATATGAGAACTTTATTGTTGCTTAATAGTTTAATTAGGAATTTGAAACTGAGGGACACATGGGTGGCTTAGTTGGTTAAGTGTCTGACTTTGGTTCAGGTCATGACCTCAGGGTCCTGGGATGGAACCCCATCTTGGCCTCTGTACTCAGGTAGGAGTCTGCTTCTTCCTCTCCTTCTGTCTATCTCCCTGTTCGTGCTCTCTTTCTCTCTAAATAATAAATAAGAAAAAAATATCTTTAAAAAATGATTTGAAATACTTTATTATTATACACTGTCTAATGCATGTTTAGATCTGTTGTCATTCTGGGAAAGTGCTATTTTCCCCCCAACTCCCTCTCCACTCTATTTATTAATTTTTATGCTTTTTAAAAATCTCTAAAGACTGAACCTAGCCCTTAGTTATTACACATGATTTTTCAGGTATAAATGTTATTTTAACAATACCAAAATACATGTGATAATGTTTGCGATAACAAATCACATTTAAAAAGAAAAAAACATCTTTCAAAGACTTTGATGATAATACAAAAAAGAAAAAAATATATATATCCTTGATATTTTTTTTCATTCTTCTATCAAAAATTCTCCTAATCCCTAAAAAGAGATTATTATAGTGCTACTGAAATCTCAGGAGAAAAACTATTAGAATTGATAGCTCTATTTTCAACATGACACATATAGACAACAACTTGGATTTTTAATACATTGGAATTGTAACCTCTCTATTATTTCAAAGAGGTGCTATACAAGTGAAGGACTTTGTGTTAACCTTTCTTAGTATGTCAGCTATTTTGTCTTGAATCATTTTAGAAAAAGTAAAAAAAAAAAAAAAATCCTCAGAGAGTAAAATCAAAGTTATAAAAATAATCAGTTAAAAACATTTAACTTCCCACTTTCTTTTTTAGAAAAACTTTAAACTTGAAAGAGTTTAAGAAGTGTGCAAACTTTTGCACTAAAAAGCCATGGAAATATAAAGTACATACCTGATAAAATTCCTGTTTTATCAAATATGTATAGAATGGAAATAAATGGAGAGCTTACTGCACAGCTCTCCTGGGTTTAAAGTAAAAAAAAAAAAAAAAAAAAATTTCCTTAGGAAAAGAAGTAAAATATATTTGTTACAAGGAAGCATTGAGATTTCATTCATCTATAGCATTCCAACACAGGAATTAGCTTGAAAAGTCATCAAAACTATATTTAGAAAAAAAGAGAAAGAGGGAGAGAAAGAGACGCCAAAAGCATATGTGTTTGGTAAAGATACAAGAGCAAAACTCAAAAGTTATGATTTGTAAAGTAATATTTGAATGGACAAATTATAAAAAGAGAGTAACAGTCTCTATCCATTGAAATTGTTTGCTGTTCAGTTTTTAGCTCATTGTTTCAAGCTGCTCTGTAGAATTTATTGACTGTATGCCAATTAAATTAATATTACAACCTACACTGTTGGTGGGAATGCAAGCTGGTGCAGCCACTCTGGAAAACAGCATGGAGGCTCCTCAAAATGTTGAAAATAGAACTGCCCTATGACCCAGCAATTGCACTATTGGGTATTTACCCTAAAGATACAAATGTAGTGATCCAAAGGGGCACATGCACCCGAATGTTTATAGCAGCAATGTCCACAATAGCCAAACTATGGAAAGAACCTAGATGTCTATCAACAGATGAATGGATCAAAAAGATGTGGTATATATACACAATGGAATACTATGCAGCCATCAAAAGAAATGAAATCTTGCCATTTGCGACAACATGGATGGAACTAGAGCGTATCATGCTTAGCGAAATAAGTCAAGCAGAGAAAGACAACTATCATATGATCTCCCTGATATGAGGAAGTGGTGATGCAACATGGAGGCTTAAGTGGGTAGGAGAAGAATAAATGAAACAAGATGGGATTGGGAGGGAGACAAACCATAAGTGACTCTTAATCTCACAAAACAAACTGAGGTTGCTGGGGGGAGGGCGTTTGGGAGAAGGGGGTGGGGTTATGGACATTGGGGAGGGTATGTGCTTTGGTGAGTGCTGTGAAGTGTGTAAACCTGGTGATTCACAGACCTGTACCCCTGGGGATAAAAATATATGTTTATAAAAAATAAAAAATTAAAAATTAATATTACTCTTCACACTGATTTTCCTCTACCTTTTTTCTTTTCAGAAATGTCCTCAGTGACATTCTATATTTTAGACAACATGTACTCAAAGAATGTATGGGGTGTGTGTAGAGCTGAACTAACCGTTAGAATTTACATATTATTAAAATATATGCCCTTGTAGACATATATTGAAAGAAGTTGCTGTGGCTACTATCAAAGAGATTACTGCCTATGTTCCCCTCTAGGATTCTGATGGATTCCTGTCTCACGTTGAGGTCTTTTATCCATTTTGATTTTATCTTTGTGTAAGAGAATGATCGAGTTTCATTCTTCTTCATATAGCTGTCCAGTTTTCCCAGAACCACTTATTGAAGAGACTGTCTTTTTTCCACTGTATATTTTTTCCTGCTTTGTCGAAGATTATTTGACCATAGCGTTGAGGGTCCATATCTGGGCTCTCTACTCTGTTCCTCTGGTCTATGTGTCTGTTTTTATGCCAGTACCATGCTGTCTTGGTGATCACAGCTTTGTAGTAAAGCTTGAAATCAGGTAACGTGATGCCCCCAGTTTTATTTTTGTTTTTCAACATTTCCTTAGTGATTCAGGGTCTCTTCTGATTCCATACAAATTTTTGGATTATTTGTTCCAGCTCTTTGAAAAATACCAGTAAAACTTTGATCGGAATGGCATTAAAAGTATAGATTGCTCTAGGCAGTATAGACGTTTTAACAATGTTTATTCTTCCGATCCATGAGCATGGAATGCTCTTCCATCTTTTTGTGTCTTCTTCAATTTCTTTCATGAGTGTTCTGTAGTTCCTTGAGTACAGATCCTTTACCTCTTTGGTTAGGTTTATTCCCAGGTATCTTATGGTTCTTGGTGCTATAGTAAATGGAATCGATTCTCTAATTTCCCTTTCTGTATTTTCATTGTTAGTGTATAAGAAAGCCACTGACTTCTGTACATTGACTTTGTATCCTGCCATGTTACTGAATTGCTGTATGAGTTCTAGTAGTTTGGGGGTGGAGTCTTTTGGTATTTCCATATAAAGAATCACATAATCTGCGAAGAGAGAGAGTTTGACTTATTCACTGCCAATTTGGATACCTTTTATTTCTCTTTGTTGTCTGATTGCTGTTGCTAGGACTTCTAATACTATGTTGAACAAGAGTGGTGAGAGTGGGCATTCTTGTCGTGTTCCTGATCTCAACAGGAAGGCTGCAAGCTTTTTCCCATTGAGGATGATATTTACTGTGGGTCTTCCATAGATAGATTTTATGAAGTTCAGGAATGTTCCCTCTATCTCTATATTTTGAAGCGTTTTATCAGGAACGGATGCTGGATTTTGTCAAATGCTTTTTCTGCATCAATTGAGAGATTATGGACTCTGAAAAACAATCTGAGGGGTTTGAATCGGCAAGGGGTGGGAGTTTGGGGGAACCAGGTGGTGGGTATTAGAGAAGGCACAGATTGCATGGAGCACTGGGTGTGGTGCAAAAACAATGAATACTGTTATGCTGAAAATAAATAAGTAATATATATATATATATATATATATATATATATATATATATATATATATATGCCCTGTCTTCTTTAAGTTTAAAATCTAATTATGTTGATATTTATGCCCTGCATTCTCCTGTATTTTCACTCTTATTTTTATTATTTTGAGAAGTTTTAATATATAAAATTTAATCATGTTGGTATTGGCCCTCTCCCTCAATTTATCATATGGATAATGACATTCAACAATGTTCTCAATCCTAAAAAATAAACTAAGAGTCTGATATTTCTTACCTTCTAATAAATTAAATTTTAGTCTAAATGATAAAGAGAGTTTATACAGCTGAATTCATCATAAGTTAAAAAGGATGATTGGAATGAAAATGTTGGAAAATCCATGATACACGAATATGAAATAAAACAGAATGAAAATCCAGGTGTATGTTGCAGAATAATATGGGGCCCCCTTTTTACTTGAATGAATTTTGGAACTTCTCCAAACCTTGACCTTATTCACAGCATTGTATTTTTATCTTTATTTTATTCCACCATGTATTTTGTGTTAGTGAGATATTGCTTTGTAAGATTTCATGACTGCATCAACACAAAAAGTTAATATATAATATATGCAACACTATTTTTTCTAGGAATTTATCGGTAACAAAATTATCCACAACTACAATTTAGAAAAGATGTCAAATCACATGAAAAATTTCAAGAATGATAAAATGAACATCCATATACTTATAACTCAGTCTAGGTATGTGTGTGTGTGTGTGTGTGTGTGTGTGTGTGTGTGTGTGTGAATTTTATTGACCTGATTCAAAAATTACTTGTAACCATAATGATTTACCAAGAGTCAACAAATTATTTATTATTTCCAAAAGGGCAAAATAGTACATATTTCAGACTTTGTGAGCCTTGTTGGAGTGTTTGTCACAACTACTAATCTCTTCTGATGTAACACAAAAGTAACTACAGACAATATGTAAATAAATAGGTTTCGCTATAATATAATAAAACTAGTTTCATATTATTGTTATGTGTCATAAGATATTATTATTTTTCTGTTGCTTTTTTCAACCACTTAAAACTGTAAAAAGCATGGGGTGCCTGGGTGGCTCAATGGGTTAACGCCTCTGCCTTCAGTTCAGGTCATATCCCAGGGTCCTGGGATCAAGCCCTGCATCCAGGCTCTCTGCTCAGCAGGGAGCCTGCTTCCTCCTCTCTCTCTGCCTGCCTCTCTGCCTACTTGTAATCTTTGTCAAATAACTAACTAAAGTCTTAAAAAAAAAAAGGTGAATATAAGAACGTTAAAAAAATGTAAAAAGCATTCTTAGCTTGCCAACTATACAAAAATAAGCAGTAGGGCATTCAAAGGATGCGTAGCAGTTTGCTGACCCCTGTGCTTTATAAATACTACTGGATATGTCTCCTAAAAGCAAGGGCATATCCACACTATAATTATTACATGTGGACATTGTATTAAATATATGTTAATTATACAGATAATAGAGGAATGCATTATCCATGAAAAAAATCAAAGAATTATAAGTGGCATTATTAAGTGTTAGTTCATCCCCAATTACTGTTATTTGTGTTATTTACATACTTCTAGACACTTTCCAAAGCAATCACAAAAGTTCATGAAACAAGTGCTATTACATGTTTTGCTTATAAATCATCTGGGTAGTCGATGCATAAACACGAGCTCTGTAATTAATTTACTCCCTTTAAGAGGGAATATGCTGGAGACAAAGGAAGAAGTCAGGTTTCTATGTAAATATGCTACTGATAGACCTCCTGGCAAACAAATTCCTGCTTTTCCACAAGGGAATTCCCATACCATGGAATGCTTTCAACAGAATGTACATTTACTTCTAAGATCACTTATGGTAAACAAAGCTAAAATCCTCTAACCTATGGGACATAGTTTCACGGACCATCCAAAGACAAAAAAGTATTTCATGATCTAAATATCTCCCCTGTGTAAGTGAGGTAACTGCACACTTTACTTGGAAATATCGTCTGTTATCTTTGGCTAAAGCACATCTGATGTGGGAAAATGTGTCCCAAGGAGCCCCACAGTAGACCTGCCTGCGTCCAGCTTCACCTTTGCCTTGCAATAATTGTTATCTTTGAGATTATTGTGTGTGTAAAATCTCTATGTGCATCAGTCTGATTTGATAATGCAAGACTTTGTGTGTGTTTTTAAGCCACAAAGTATATTTCAATTTTCAATTTAATATGTTTGCTAGAATTCATTGATTCAGTCCATGTTAATCTTGATCACTCTGTTAACCCTTCAATATGCCATAGCTTACTTAGCCTTTTCTCTATTGATGGATATTTAAGATATTTATAAGGATTTCACTATCACCAAAAAAAAAAAAAAAAAAAAAAAAAAAAAGGTGCATTACACATACTTGTATACCATTTTATGGGTATATATGTTAATATTTCTCCAAAACAGATGATGACTTTAAAAAACTGCATTTATAAGGCATGAGCATTATAAAATTAAATAGATGTTAAAAATCATCTAAATTGGTTTTACATTACAGAGGGCAATCTGATATTATTAAACTGCCAATTTTTTGTGAAACTGATGGATAAAAAAATCTTACTTCTTGAAATCTCACATACCGCAGGAAAAAGCAAAAATTGATGCTATTGATTAGGAAAAAAAAAATTGTCATCTCTTCTTAAATATTCACATTCCTTTACCTCTAAATTTCCTTAGGTAGTTATATGCCTTAGATAAACTAATGCATATATTCTTCATATCATACACCCAAGTATTTTCATATCAACTCTGCTCCTAAGCACCTAAAATTGCAGACAGCCTAAATGAGTATCAAAATAAAATAGGAGGGACGCCTGGGTGGCTCAGTGAATTAAAGCCTCTGCCTTCAGCTCAGGTCATGATCCCAGGGTTCTGGGATAGAGCTCCGCATCAGGCTCTCTGCTCAGCAGGGAGCCTGCTTCATCCTCTCTCTCTGCCTGCTTCTCTGCCTACTTGTGATCTCTGTCAAATAAATAAATAAAATCTTCAAAAAATAAAATAGGATCACCTGGGTGGTTCAGTTGGTTAAACGTCTGCCTTTGGCTCAGGTCATGATCCCACGACCCGGGATCCAGTCTTGGATCAGTCTCCCTGCTCAGCGGGGAGCCTGCCTCTCCCTCTCTTTCTCTCTGCTGCTTCCCCTGCTTGTGCTCTCTCTCTCTGTCAAATAAATAGATAAAATCTTTAAAAAAAGAACATAAAAATTGCCATTATATTAATGATGAAATACTATAGAGCAGTAAAAATAAATAAACTACGGCTATTATAACAACAGGGATGTCTCCCATAAATATATGTTGAACAAACAGTGCATCACAGAAAATACAAAGAAAATAATTTCATATGAATTGTCAGAGCTGGTATATAACAATAAACTTTGGTATATTGTTCAGAGATGTATGCATGTACTTTTTTGAAGCACAGCAATAAAATTATACTAAAAGATAAGGTAATGAGTGCCAATCGTACAAAAATAAACAATAGGGCAGTTCAATGGATGGGTCTCAGGAAGAAACACAAGAAGATTCTGGAATGCTGACTATATTCTAATTCATGGCCTAGTTTTCTTCTCACAGATTGGTTTTATAATTATTTAAGCTTCACAAATGTGTCTGATTCATCCTTTTGCATATCA
Source organism: Mustela nivalis (assembly GCF_964662115.1). Classification (NCBI taxonomy): domain Eukaryota; kingdom Metazoa; phylum Chordata; class Mammalia; order Carnivora; family Mustelidae; genus Mustela; species Mustela nivalis. Next base: position 78,284,575 of record NC_139023.1, read on the forward strand.
AAAATAGAATGTTCTATCTCATTATTTTAATTTGCTTTAGCTAATTATTGATGAATTTAAAGGTTTCCCAATATACTGCTTTGTTCTTCCAGTAAATGCTTATTTATACTGTTTTATCATTCTTCTATTAGACATTTTTATTTTCGTAAATGATTTGTAGGAGTCCTATCATAATCCTTTGTCATATATACTTTAAATATTTTCTCCTAGTCTGTCAGCAATCTTTGAAATCTCCTTATGATCTCTTTATTAGTGGGGAAGACTTTAAAATTTGCATGGTCAGATTAATCAAATTTTTCTCATGGCTTTTGGTTTTGAGTCTTGTTTAAGAAACCAAGAGGGAGTCCTATCTTTTGTCGTTGCAGCGAGTATGGGAACCGGGGGTGGGGGGGGGGGAAGAAAGGACAGTGATCAGCTGACAAAATGTGGATACACACTGCCTAGTGGGTATGTTTTCCATTCTTGGAAAAAAAAAAAAGTTCGGGACTGTAAACAGAGTAAGGTTACAGGTAAAGGGGAAACTCAGTCCTCCACCAGCAGGCAGCTGGCTGCTCAGTTAAAAAAAAAAAAGCAGCAGAGACTCACCTTTCAAAAGGTGAATACATACAAATTTAGGGGGAAAAAAGGAGAGAGAGAAAAAAGATCAACAGTCATTTAGGGAAATAAGAAATGGCAACATTACAAGTACAGAGGACAAAAGTTAATAAAATAAAGTAAAATAGAATAGAATAAAATAAACAAGTGGAGGATCTATACAATAGCAAAGGAAAAACAACATATAACATAAGAAAAAGATTCCCAAATGAGTATAATTAATACCCTCAGAGGGATGCAAGATGTTGTTTTCTGTAGGACAATAAAAGAGGAAAGGTAAAAATGAGATCACTGAAGTAAATATATACATACTCATTTCTCTATAAATAATGACTAATTAAAGATATGTAGAAGAAAAAGTCTGAAATATATTTTAAACATAAGCTGACACATTATAATAAATGAGGTCAGATGAATGACACAAATATCCTTCCCTTTGTACATCTGTTTGCTCTTCTGGTTTAGTTTCTTGCTTTTTTCCTGTACTTTCTGACCTGGAAGCTGCTTGATACGGACTTGATCAACAAGGTAGTTCCTTTTCCTTCAGCTTCTGGGTGAAGTCAGTGGGGTAGAGTCAATGATAACAGATTTGAAGGAAGGCGGAAGCAAGATCTGAGTAATTTTAAACTTTAGCCTCTGACCAATGACTGGGTTTGTCCCTAACATAGATTATTGTTCTTCTTTGTAAAAAGTCTCCAAACCTTCCCTGCATTATACTTCAAACCTTCCCTGCATTAAACTTATTTAATAGTATCATCAGTTTCATTTTATGATCCCAATACATGAATTTCCTAGTTACAGAAATTGATAGACTTAGAGGCTTTTTCTTTTTCCTTTCTTTTTTTTTTTTTTTTTCATGTCCAAAGCTAGAAGGTAAATATTTTCTATTAAGAATTTGAAGCAACTAAAGTGACAGTTTGGTTTAGAGCTGCATTATAGAAGTACAGCTATTAGAAAATATAGCTTCATTTTTCTGACAGTTTGTTCGCTGCTGTCGAGGGGATTTACATTTTCTTTTCCTATGGAGAAGGTCAGAGTATGATGGATTAAACATTAAGAATAACTTTAAAAAATTGTTTAAAGCAAAGCATGCCCCAAATGATAATATTTCTGAAGGTTTCTACTTTGAAATTCCTTATTTAAGGTCAGTGATTTGGAAATCCAGTCAAAATTTGTTACCAAATGAATGCACTTATTGATACTAATAAAATATTAAGTATTCTAAATGATCATCCAAACCAGGTTTTGACAGAATGCCTAGGGTCTTGTCAACCAAGAAATGATGAGGTGCTGAAATGTAAGCAAAGCATTTATTATGGGGTCTTTGAATTGCAATTCGGGGAACATAGATGGAGGTAGAAATCCAAAAAATGTCCTGTTGAGGAAAAATAGTGAGGGCTTTATTTTAAAGATTCAGAAATAGCAATGAATTACATAAGTGGCTTTTCAATTATTCTAATCAGAAGATAAATTTGAATTTATAATTCATTAGCTTACTTAGGTCATCCCATCAGGTTTTAGGAAAAAAACATATTTTTCACAGTCCCCAGAAAGCCCTTTCTCAGCAATTTCCCCATTTTGTTTCCTTCTGGCATCAGCAAAAGCTCAGCAGTTCAACAAAATGGTGTAGTGAAGACAAGATGGCATCACTTAAGTTGCCTTGTCAGCAAGGCCCTTCACAGTCTTTGAGTAACCAGTTTTTGGTAATTCTTGGATTTCCTTTTTTTATTTTTGAATTTGAAAACAGAAAAAGAAGAATAAATAAATATCTTGCTCATGAAACAGCTACAAACAATGTGGAAAATTGTCAAAACAGGATAGTAACAGAGAAAAAGTGTTAACAGTTGATTAAAAAATGAAGTTCTTAGACTTTCGTATACATAGAAGAAAATCTGAAATTGTGATGGGAAAGATACCTAACTAAAATCCAGGTTAGTCTTTAAAAGAGCATGATTTAGAATGAGAAAAAAACAAGGAGTGATCAAATGGCTTTTTTTCTTTTGCTAGGCACCCTACATGGCAAAGGCTCTCTTTCTAGACATCATGGTAAAATACCACCGAAATCTCTGGCTATCTATACATGCATGGTTCTAGGTCAAGCAGACAACAAACTTTGTACTAGTTCATTTTAACGCCATGCAAAATTGTGCCCATATGTCACCAAGTATACTAGACACATTGAAAAGTGTGCATAAAACAGTCACCCCAAAGCAGTTTTTTTTTTTTTTTAAAGATTTTATTTATTTGACAGACAGAGATCAGAAGTAAGCGGAGAGGCAGGCAGAGAGAAGAGTAAGCAGGTGCCCTGCTGAGCAGAAAGCCCGATGCGGGGCTAGATACCAGGGTCCTGGGATCATGACCTGAGCTGAAGGCAGAGGCTTCAACCCACTGAGCCACCCAGACACCCCCCAAAGCAGTTTTTTAAGGGTATTGAGCCAACATGCAAGTTTGGGGGCTCAAAGGTGGGGCTGTTTCTCAGCTTTTCTGCTTTGAGAAGTACCAAGTACATGTCTATCATGTGTGGACTTCTCTTTAAAATTAACAACACTATAAAAAAGGTGCCTGGGTGGCTCAGTGGGTTAAGCCTCTGCCTTCGGCTCAGTTCATGATCTCAGGGTCCTGGAATCGAGTCCCACATCAAGCTCTCTGCTCAGCAGGGAGCCTGCATTCCCCCTCTCTCTCTGCCTGCCTCTCTGCCTACTTGTGATCACTCTCTCTGTCAAATAAATAAATAAAATCTTTAAAAAAAAACTATAAAAATGAGCTTATGACTAAAGCAAAATTAAAGAAAACTAAAGTATTAAAATGACTGTAGCACTCATAGGAAGAGAAAAATGAGTAATTATTCTTCATTATTTCATATGCATACTGAAGATAAATATCTAGAAAATCTCATGTACAGTTTTAAATAATGTATAAAATGTTAAAATATTAATATTTTAAAAATATTTTTCTTCCCAAAATATCACCTTTCTCAAATTTAATCTTTTCATATGAAATAATTATTTAAATATGAAAGTATTTTAAAAATATAGAAAGTAAAAGAAGGGTAGTACATTATGATAGGTATATTTTGTTCTGTTGAGGATATGATCAATATTTTCTCAGTGACTAATTTAAACATCCAATATGCAGATAAAAAATCTGTTAAAAATTAGTATCCATTTAAAGATTTCTTAAAAATTATCAAGGGAAACTCAGTTCTAACAATCTACCTTTATTATTCAGAAGTTACAATTACTAATTAAAATTATGTTTTAAATTATCAAAATATCACCTTTAAAATAATATTTATGTTTAACTCTTATTTATAGTTTACTCATTATATTCCATTGGAAAAGGAAAATATAACCATAAATATAAAAAGATATGATTGTGTAGATGATCAAATGTATATCACAAAATAGGCAAACATTTCTTCTAATGTATATTGCATTCAGAAAAAAAATAAATAAAAGAAGTACCTTCTCTTACATAGAGATGCATTTATTTATTATTCCATCACATTGTTTTAATTCTGAATTGATCTTTTGCTGACTTCTAGTCCCCAAATAATATTCACAGGGCAGGAGAGATTTTCAAGAAGCATTCTGTGAAAGTGAATTTGAAGTACTGATTTAAGAGTCCTTGTTTATTCTCAGAAACTCATTATCAATGTGTAGAAAGCTGGGGATATAACAACTCAAAAAACTAACAAAACAGTATAGATAAAAAATTGACAACGACCCAACAAAAAAAGTGAAAGAAGTAAAATCTCTATAGAAAGTACTCTTCATTAAAGTAGAAAGCACAGGGTGCCTGGGTGGCTCAGTGGGTTAAGCCACTGCCTTCGGCTCAGGTCATGATCTCAGGGTCCTGGGATCGAGTCCCGCATCGGGCTCTCTGCTCAGCAGGGAGCCTGCTTCCTCCTCTCTCTCTCTCTGTCTGCCTCTCTGCCTACTTGTGATCTCTGTCAAATAAATAAATAAAATCTTTAAAAAAAAAATAATAAAGTAGAAAGCACAACATATGTTGTAAAAATGGAAACATAGTAAAATAATATAACTATAATAAAAATAGTAATATTCAAGAAATAAAAGAAGAAAATTTTCAGGAAATAATGAAATGAATCCAGACACATTTAATAAAAAAATAATAAAAATACCACAACACTGTTAGATAAAATTACTGAGTTTTAAGAAGATAAAAAATAAATAACATAGGAAAACCTAAAAATTGGACAAAATGGTCTTTTTTTTAAATTTTTTAATTTTTTTATAAACATGTATTTTTATCCCCAGGGGTACAGGTCTGTGAATCGCCAGGTTTACACACTTCACAGCACTCACCAAAGCACATACCCTCCCCAATGTCCATAACCCCACCCCCCTTCTCCCAACCCCCCTCCCCCAGCAACCCTCAGTTTGTTTTGTGAGATTAAGAGTCACTTATGGTTTGTATCCCTCCCAATCCCATCTCCTTTCATTGATTCTTCTCCTACCCACTTAAGCCCCCATGTTGCATCACCACTTCCTCATATCAGGGAGATCATATGATAGTTGTCTTTCTCTGCTTGACTTATTTCGCTAAGCATGATACGCTCTAGTTCCATCCATGTTGTTGCAAATGGAAAGATTTCATTTCTTTTGTTCATTTTTTTCATAGTGGAAAACTATCTAGCTCCTCTGTAGAAAGGCATAACTCAAGAGTTTTACACAAAGTCAAATGCTCTTGTCACAAGAGACAGCCATCTTCAAACATTCAAGAAGTTAGGGGATTAGAGGACCCCTGAGATTTTTTTTAACAGACTATTAAAAGATACAGTTTTGCTAATGAAATATAAAATATTAAAAATTAATTCTTTAGGAGCTGATAAAAATGATTGAATTATATCTGTATAGCTCATGTTGAGCTTAGAATAACAATGTAATTTTAATAAACATTTAAGGTATGGACATGCTGTACCTAATAAAGTTTTTGTTGACAGAGAAAAGGTTATAAAAATATTTTCATAAATCCTTCTAAGATTAAAATATCTGTTAAAAATGTGACTTTGTCTTCCTTTTAGTTAGAAACCTCCCAAAGGAAGTACATGTTCTTCTCTGCTTCTGCAATAAAAGTTTTCTGCTTAATTCTGAAATTCAGTACTAGAAAGTACTTAATTACTATCAATGTAGATAAATTCATCACATTATCTTAATCAGAATAAATGCATTTGTTTTTTTACTAATATGCCATATTTTTTGTATTCATTTCATTGAATCAAAACTTGGACATGGGAGAGGGTGCATGTATTGAGTTGACCCTTATCCCCATCTCCTTTGAATATACCCAATATCCGCTGCATGGGTCAGGAAGATTAAGAACTGGAAAAGCAGTACATTATTTTAATTGGGGTAAAATTGTCAAATCTTTGAAATGCACAGTTTTGAAATTTACAATCCAATAATCTTGAGCAAAAAAAAAAAACAATCTATATAATCAATATCCATCAAGCTATGGAACATTTATGTCACCTCAGAAAGTCCCCTTGAGCTTCTCCCATTTAAATCTTACCCTCAAATCATATACATACTCCATTCTTATTTCATAACCATGGCATCATTTCATCTGTTTTAGAATGTCATATAAGTAGAACTATATAGTATGTAACTTTTTGTCCCTGACCTCTTTCGTTCAACATAATATTTTAGAGAAACCCTAAAGTTTTGTCACACATATCGCTAGATGATTTATAGTTCCTGTTGTTGTTAATTTCCAGGAGTGTTCCATTATAAAACTATACACACTGTGCTTATCCAGTCCTCTGTTGAGAAGTGTCTGGGTTGCTTTAAATTCTAGGATATTAAGAATGAGATTGTTCTAATCAGTTTTGAACAAGTCAGTATCTGGTCATAAGCTGTTATTTCTCCTGAATATAGAACTACTTTAGGACTTCCAAGGTCAGGGGGAAAAGTATTTTAAACTTTATAAGAAATTAACAAACTGTTTTCCAAACTGTCCTATATTATACTCAGAAAAACACAAAAGACTTTCAGTTGCTGCATATTCATAGCATATCCAAAACAGACTTTTAGCAAGTTTTAAAATGAAAACAATAAATAAATAAAAGGAATTCTAGTGTATGTGCAATGGTATGTCATAATTTATAGTTGCACTTTTCTAATGAATAACACTTTAATATGAACCTGCATTGCTCTCCACTTATTTATTTTTCTTAAATTTTCTCAGTAATTTTAGAATTTTTATTATAAAAGCCTTGCATGTATTTAGTTAGATTTACTCCTAGGTAATATATCCTTTTGATTATTTAACTATAAATTGAATTTTAAAGCATTTTCTTTGTTTATTACTAATATGTAAAATATATTATACTCTGCAGCCATCAAAAGAAATGAAATCTTGCCATTTGCGACAACATGGATGGAACTAGAGCGTATCATGCTTAGCGAAATAAGTCAAGCAGAGAAAGACAACTATCATATGATCTCCCTGATATGAGGAAGTGGTGATGCAACATGGGGGCTTAAGTGGGTAGTAGAAGAATAAATGAAACAAGATGGGATTGGGAGGGAGACGAACCATAAGTGACTCTTAATCTCAAAAAACAAACTGAGGTTGCTGGGGGGAGGGTGTTTGGGAGAAGGGGGTGGGATTATGGACATTGGGGAGGATATGTGCTTTGGTGAGTGCTGTGAAGTGTGTAAACCTGGTGATTCACAGACTTGTACCCCTGGGGATAAAAATATATGTTTATAAAAAATAAAAAATAAAAATATATATTATACTCTTATATGTTAATCTTATTTATTACAAAATTGAAACATTTGTGTATCAGATCTAGCAGCTTTCTAAGTAGCCTCTTTAGTTTCATTTGCATAAGCAATCATGTTATTTGCAAATAAAGACAATGCTGTTTTTCCTATTTTGTGATTATGCTCTTTATTTTTCTTGTCTTTTTTATAATGGTTTGGGCCTATGGTTATATGTTGAAGATAACTGGTAATATGAACATTCTTGCTTTGCTCCCTGCTTGGGGGGAAATTATCCAATATTGTACCATTAAATATTATTACAGAAGTAGATGTATTTGTATTTTGTAGAAATAAAAAACACCCAAATGAGAGCAAACTGAAGCTATCTATTCATATTTAGGTATAACAAGAGTCAGCTACCATCACCTTAGTTTTGTAGAGACTCAAAGTCAGTCAGAAGAGTGAGAAGTCTTTATAGCTGAAAAAAAGGGGAAAGCTTCCGAAAATTTAGGTAGAGGGAAGATGGAGGTGAATTAAGTAGAAGTGAAGTAGAAGATACGATTGGTTTAGGGCAGATATTTAACTCTATCAGGTGATCCTGAGTTGGCAGCAAGGGCAAAATTATAGAAGCTGGTAGTTAATGAAAAGATCATGACTCTTCTGTGTCACTCAATATACAGGTCATGGTTTGATTTCCTGGGCTGGTTGCTGCAGAGATTGTGGATCAGAGTTCCATTCCCATATATGATTTGCCCCTTCCCCCTGTTTGGTCATAATTTTGCCTGCAAAAGACCAACAAATTCAGGGAAATCTAAGGATTCAGATATTCAGTACTTGGGAATGCTTCAATTGTGTCCATTTTGAAAAATCATATCATGAAATCTTCTTGAGCTTTTTATAGCTTCATTGTAATATCAATCTTCTGATGAGAAAGTGGCTATAAAAAGACAGTTAAGTCTTTGATTAGAATGCAATGGACTAGCATCGTGATCATTATAACAAAAACAAGAACAATCAATAGTTCCCATAAAATACTTCAGAAACAGGAATCCCAGTTGCTCAACTCACTCCAAGAGAATAAATCCTCCAAGCTATTCAGATAGGCCTTAGAGACTTACATAGCTTATTCCTTAAGGCAGTGATAACTTGGTCTACCTTGCTGTATTAATCATTTTCTTAAACTTATATTTTGCAATGCTTTAACATTCTGGGACCTTGTGGACTATTCCTGATAGGGTTAGCTAATTCCTAGAGTTAGTAAACAACTTAATTATGCCTTTTATATGTAAACCAACCAATCTGGAATACTGGACAACTAGGGATCACTCCTATACCTCAGAACACCCAAATCATTCAAAGTATCCAATCCTAAGCCTACACAGCTGCTAACTCTGCCTCATGCATCCCTTCTCCACAAAACAAAACAAAACACAATAAAGGCCCATGTTTTCCTCTGGTTCCTTCTTCCTCCTCCTTCCTTCACCACCCATCGGACAAGTGCTTCCCCTTATTCCTCTGCCCGGCTGCATGGTGCACCATGCTTCATTTTTCTGGAGATCTATGCATATAAAAACGTCTTCCTTTAAGATAGTCATTTCCTTCTCTCCATGTGCCACTATATCTTCATGAAAACAAAATCCTGGGTACATTTTAAAGCACTTGCCTGGTACATCAATCCAAATATAGCAAGAAATATTAGCAATATAATAGATACCACCATGACTAGGTAACAAGAAATCTAGAACAATGAAATAATTAATCACTACTCACACCAGTTCTGTCTAGGGAAGAAATAAAATCTTTAAAAACTTCTGCCAGAGTTAGTGAGAATTGTCTTACAGGTTTTGGTCTATTTTGATGACACCCATCCTACTACTGCGAACTTTGCGGAGATTATTCACACAAATTTTGAGTTAGTAATTCTCCCAGGTAGAATGCTCAATAATCAAGGAAAACATCATTCTAGAGCTTGCATCTGAGTTGAATTTTTAGCCATAATGATTTATAACATTAGGGTCATTCTGTACAGACAAACCTTGGAATATCATTCCTAAAGATATGAGGTGTGAGTCTGAGAAAAAGAGGACAGGCATTCTGGCCACAGAGGAAGTGGTATAAGAGAAAGCCATATGAAAATCCCAGAATTAAAAAAAAAAAAAAAAAAGAGTTGTTTAAGGAATGAGGTGGAGGGGTGCCTGGGTGGCTCGGTGGGTTAAGCCTCTGCCTTCGGCTCAGGTCATGATCTCAGGATCCTGGGATCTAGCCCTGCATCCGGCTCTCTGCTCGGCGGGGAGCCTGCTTCCCCCTCTCTCTGCCTGCCTCTCTGCCTACTTGTGATCTCTCTCTCTGTCAAATAAATAAATAAAATCTAAAAAAAAAAAAAAAAAAAAAAAAAAAGAAAGAAAGAAACGAGGTGGAGACCAGTGTCTTACATTCACTGTGTTACATATTTGGATCCCTTTTAAGCAGTTCCCATTGGCAAGCATTTAATCCATTGCCCAGTGAAGTTTGCTGAACTTAAGTTGAGAGTCACCTGGACTCTAATTAATAGATCACAAGACTGCGGGAGGGAGGGGGAATCAAGAGATGGAAAGAGAGAGATAGACAGACAGACACAGAGACAGAGAGTGTGTGAGAGCAAGCTCTCCAGGGTGTCTTATAACTCTTTTCTTCATAATAAGCACTTATCCTATCATGAAAGCCTCACTTTTCTAACTGCACCTAAACCTAATTACCTCCCAAAGCCCCATCTTTGCCTTTGATTTACTATCTGAAGAAATCTGAAGAAATAGTCACATACAGTTAAAAGTAATTGTTTTCAATTGCCTTTTGAGGTTAAAACGTTTACCAATTTTCAACTGAAGAAGATTTCAATAATCAATAGCTTCATGCCATGAAGTACATATAAAAAATGTCATCCTGTGGAATGTATAATACATGTGGCAATGCATTGTGGAGAATGTCTAGATTTATTAGAATTATGAAAAGAGATGAATAAAGTTGATGATTATAAGATAACACATATCAAAATGAATTGAATTTCCATAATCCAAAAACATTTAGAAAATATAATTTTCATATATATTCATAAATATATTTTAGTAGCTGCTAAAATAAAATGATTTATAATAAAAAAGCCAAGGTATCCTTACCTCACCTTATACATGCAGTTAAGCACATGGATATGTAAGACAAAACTTTTAAACTCTTAAAGTAATTTACCATTGATTTCAAAGTATGAGATCAAATGGTCAAATTAATATTAAGAGCATCTGCCCTTCTTGAATGAGCAATAGTAAAGTGAAAATAACCATAAACTGGATGAAGGTATTTATTTAAATAATAGCAAACAACTGAAATTCATAACATAATAAGCTGCTATTTATTATTTAGAGAAGGACAAAAACATTAAAGTAGAGAAATATGTAAGAATTTTAAACAATAAAATTATTAATAAAATGAAAATATAAGAAAAAGTACCCAGTCTTCTCAATTCAAAATAAAACTAACATGAGATACTGATTTCACTATACATCAGGTTACCAACAGATAGATTTTGTTTATCTATGTGTGAGTTACGAGGTGGAGGTGATGGGAATTTCTGTATACTGCTTGTTGACGTCAAATTGGTGTGATCACATTGTATAACAAAGTTAAGTGCTAACATTTAACTAGCTAAGCATACACAAACCTTGTAACCCATGAATTCCATTCCTTTTTCATGTGCTTTGGGGGACAAGTACACAAATAATCACAATAGTATTGTTAATTAAAAAGATAGAAAGTAATGTTTATCTGTAGTAGAAAAGTTAAGCATGTTCTACACATTCATTTGAATATCAACACATAAATGACACTGGACTATTCTAAGAATATTAATTAGGGAGAAATGAATAACAAAATAAATCTTTTTTTTTTTTTTTAATTTATTTTTTATTTTCAGCATAACAGTATTCATTATTTTTCACCACACCCAGTGCTCCATGCAATTCGTGCCCTTTATAATACCCACCACCTAGTACCCCAACCTCCCACCCCCCACCCCTTCAAAACCCTCAGATTGTTTTTCAGAGTCCATAGTCTCTCATGGTTCACCTCCCCTTGAAAAGAAACAACCAGGTGGAAGGATTTGTTCTTTTGGATATTAGAATATTATAAGATATAGCAATTCTGCAGGACTGTGTTTATGCAAGTATATACAAATAAATCAAGATTGATTATAGGGTCCATAGGCAGACCCATTCATACATAGATGCTTATCTTTTGTCAAAATTCCATGGACCAATTTATTTCAACTGATAAGTGATAGAAATGACTGCTTATTCAATAATTGTTACACTACTGATTGTATGCCTACCTTAAAAGAAAGAGAAAGAAAGAAAGAAAGAAAGAAAGAAAGAAAGAAAGAAAAGAAAAGAAAAGAAAAGAAAAGAAAAGAAAAGAAAAGAAAAGAAAAGAAAAGAAAAGAAAAGAAAAGAAAAGAAAGGAAAAAAAATCTTGGCTCCTAAAACACAGACTTATCAAATCAAATCCATGTTAATTGTGTATCTAAAAAATCAAGAAAATATCTTACTGAATAGAACATAAGAGATTGTGTTCATGGCCTTAAAGGCAAACCAGTTTTCTTTATAAAAGTCCAATAGAAAAGTTTGTTAGAGACTCAAAACCACATACAAAATATACAATATACAAAATGCTAATAAACATATGAAAATTTGTCCAATGGCTTTAGTAATTGCAGAACTACAAAGTCAAGTCATAATATGTCCACCCAACAAACTGATGATTCTTGAAAACTCCTAAGTACTGAAAAAGATGTTAAGTGGGAATATTCACGTACTGTGTAGGGACAGCCTCTGTTTTTAATACCCCTCACCGCTCTGAACTCCTGGGAGTTCACTTTTCAAGTACAAACCAGTGGATTCCAAATCATCTCCTTATCAGAGTCTCACATCCTGGCCTAATGTATCCCTGCTCTGATCACTCCAGGGACAGGCACCAGATAACCAAAGACAGACTAACCAGTTCTAAGCCTATTCACTCTCCTTGCTTGTTCCTTCCCACAGAAACAACAGTAAAGACTGTTCCTCAAAATTCCTCCCTCTCTCCTGGCCCTGTGACTGATCCTGGTACTTCCCTATGTGGCCCTCCTTGTTGTAACAGGCTCCCTCCTCTTAGGAACTGTGAGTAATAAGCTATGTTCACAATGGCCCTTGTTTCCTGATCTGTTGGTCTTGCATACCTCAGATTTTCTATTAACACATTATATTAAAATATATTTTTATTGGGGTGCCTGGGTGGCTCAGTGGGTTAAGGCCTCTGCCTTCCGCTCAGGTCATGATTTCAGGGTCCTGGGATTGAGCCCCACATCGGGATCTCTGCTCAGCAGGGAGCCTGCTTCTCCCTCTCTCTCTGTCTGCCTCTCTGCCTGCTTGTGATCTCTGTCTGTCAAATAAATAAATAAAATCTTTAAATATATATATATATTTTTATTAGAGGTGAAAGTTTGGGAAAACATATTCTAAAAAATGACAAAGCACAGTCACACACAGTTACCTGAAAAGGGAGACACTCAGAGGATTACAAGTGCAGTGACATGACTAGTGTGTGACATGACTAGCGAGAAAAAAGGGAATGATACTGGGTTCCAATGTTGAGATTAGAAAATTAGGGTAATCTTGAAAGAAAAGGTGAAAGTTCTAATCACTTACTCCACCAAAATCAAATATGAAGAATCCATGACGAATGACACTCAGCTCTGTTTTTATTTTTATGTTTTATCAATTAAACTCAGAACAGGGATATTTTGGATATTGTTGTTGTTATAGTTTTGGCTATTTGGTGACTTCTTGGTTTTTGTATTAGAATGTTTTTATTTTTAATTTATTTTTCTTTTTGTGATACTCTAAAGACAACCTCTTGCATACATGTTAATATGTGATTGTACTACTTCTTTTTTAATATATTGTTAATGTATCTTAGTCATTAACAAAGGTACCCAGGGCTAAATACTATATTTTTGTCTTCAAATAAATAATTAAAATTTTTCTGTTCAATGACTGGCCTTGAAAATTCAAAAGTATGCACACAGGACACAATGCTCATTATGAATCTAATTATTTAACTGTTGATTAATTCATTTATTAAATCATTTTTTGAGAGAAATATATTGAATAATCAGGTAAAAATTCATCAGCAGTAAGCATATTTATTTGGTGATTTTGTATGCAAGATAACATGTAATAGTCTTGAAGAAATATATATCCATATCAGGATAACCACTAACTGGGTATCATTTCAGCAATAAAATTTAAATTACATTTTCTGATAAAAGGGTTTTTTTTTTTTTTAAAGATTTTATTTATTTATTTGACAGAGAGAGATCACAGTAGGAGAGAGGAAGGGAAGCAGGCCCCCTGCTGAGCAGAGAGCCTGATGTGGGACTCGATCCCAGGACCCTGAGATCATGACCTGAGCCGAAGGCAGCAGCTAAACCCACTGAGCCACCCAGGCGCCCTAAAAGGGGGTTTTGAATTTGTGCACACTTGTTTCTCATCTAATTAAAACATAAATAAACGCTTTCTGTTTTAAAAGGCAACCTATCTGATGAGATCTGAGAAATGTTTGTAAATCATATATTAAAATCCTCTCTGCCTTAACAGGTTGAAAAATTAACTCTCAAAACTATCTCTATACATTAATATATGCTTATTTAAAATATTTTATAACACTATTACACAGGTCTACCTATATGTATATCTAGACAATTTCTTTGTGAACAAATGAGTGGGAGCTTGATCCTGTTGCAAGCAAGTTCAGTTACTGAAACAAATTCCCTTGTGTAGTAGTTTCATACCTGACTTTCTTCCCACTAGATATTTATGATTATTTTCAGAAAAGTTCTACAATTGTCCCAAAGTTCTATCAATTTGAAGAAAGTATATCACAAAGAAATATAATAAATATTTCATAAACTGAAATCTTTATTTTGCTTCCCCTAATTAATAGAACCTCTTATATATGAGGCTATATAAAATAAATTACTATTTAAATATATTCTAAATAGATATCACAATAGCTTGTATTCAAAAACCTGAGAGAAGTGAACTAAACCTGAGTAACATGGTTTATACTTAGGTATGGAAAAACAAAGAACACATTTCCATCATCTAGATTTAAATACTCATTTTATGTATTATAATTAAATGCTGTTAGATTCTTGTGTCTCTAAATTGTATAGTATTACTTGAGAGAAAATAGATAGGTATTTTCCCAGAAGTTATCACATAAACACAGTATTAAGTAAAGTTCAAAATTAAGAGCAAAAGTAAAAATCAAGTAATCATTTAATTTGGAGCAAACACTGACACAAATGTATTATTATAAATGCAAAGTGAACAGAATAGTTTAGTGTACTGGTTGCATCATGAATTATTTATCAACACATAAATGTGCATAATCAGAACAGGATATGCTCTAGGTTTTCAAAGATAAAGAATTATATATCAAAGATCATTGAGAAATAAGAAAAAGGGATGATCTATTAAAATATTTTCCTGAATAGGTGTCACCTAAACATCATGTCAAATATGTGTGCACACTGGAATTTTATTGAAAGGGCTTATACAAAAAAATATGAGAATTCCTTAAAATTTCCTAAAATTTTTTGTATGTGAATTATATCTCAGTAAAGTTCAATTTAAAATGCTGTCAACAGTTTCCAGGTTTTATGGTGTTGGCTGGCTCAGTTGGTAAAGCATATGACTCTTGACCTTGGCTTGCCCACTTTGGGCATAGAGTTTACTTTAAAAAAAATAAAAGACTAAATAGGAATTAGAATTAATTTTCTTTTGACTATTTAGAGGTCAATTTCCTAGCTGTAATTTATTCAAATTTTGTTTTATGTATTCAGTATGATGTATTTCTTTAAGGATGTGTATAGTACAAAAAGTTAAATAATTTAATGACATATCAATCATGATTGTGCTTAATTTTTCTATATAAGTTTATAAAAATATATAATATTTAAGGAATAGATAATATTTAAAGAATATATATATAAATTTATTGATTAACTGGCAAGTTTTAACATAGTTAGTTGCTCATAATGTTATAGCCAAAATTGGGGTAGAAACTGAACTGTATATAGTTTGACTGACAGAGAAAAAACAATCTAAGATGACAAAAAAGAACACAATAAATATTTAATTCAATTGTGAAATAACTCATATATCTGATTTTAAAATAAAATCCAATTTATAAATAAAATAAATTCTGGTATAAATAAATTTGATAAGAAACAAAGCAATTTTCAGCAGTATGAACCTTTTAAAATTGACAAAATGGATACCATAATCTTAAAACATTTACTTAGATCTTTGGGTCATCTTTCCCTTATGCCTTATTTGTAGTAAATTCTTCTTCATCTCCCATTTGAGATATATACACCAACTTAATGGTTTCAATACCTATAGAGATTCTTTATTTCATGGGGATTTTTATTTGTTTTGAATAATAAACAGGGGGAATAGGTTCGTGTCTATTAGTGTTTCTTTTTGTTACAAGAGGTCAATATCCAGATCAGTCCATTATTTTTGAAGGCCTTCTTGCTACAGGTAGGTATGAACAGTGCCCATCTGTGGACAATTATAAACTAATATTTATATGACTCATCATTATTCTCTATGTTACAATCTGCCTTTATACTACTACTTGACTTAACAGTCGAAATATCATATGACCTGGAGGTAACATTAAGTCCAAGTCTTCCCCCAGCTATTCGGCTTTGTTACGGATCTTACTATGAAAGGTTTACTTAACATAACAAGGTTGAAATAACTAGATAGTAAGAACACTTTTCCTCAGAGCTCTTGAACTCATTTTGCAGTTTTTTTTTTTTTCTACTCTCTGTCTTCTAGTAACAGTAAAAGGCTTTGGCAAAAATCGCACCACACAAATTTTATTTTTACACCCTAATTCCAGGAAGGTTGCTGCCTCCTACCTTCCCTAGATTCACTAAAAAACAACAAACAAACAAACAAACAAAAAAAACACAACCCACCTGGGGAAGACATAAAACACAAAATACAAAAGTAAAATAGAAAAAAAAAACATTTACACCTGTTAACATTTTCTATTACAAACATAAAATTGTAATTTTTGGGAAATATTTTAGAACTGATTTAGGATATTATTTAATGAGAAAGACTTTATAATTTATTTTGTATGGTGAGATGATAGAAGTAAAGATTTTTATCTGGGCAACTCAGTATGTTTTTATAATAATAAACCATTTGAATTTGGTAAGAATCATATTAGCCTATTATGGCTCCTAACACAACATCAAAAAAAAATAAGTCCATGATAATTATGGATGAAAAAAGCAAAACAATAGCTTATAGACTAAAACACAAGAAGTCGTTTATGGCCTTGGAGTAAAGAAAAGTCAGTTACAAAAAAGTCCAACAAAAATATATGTAAGAGAAGGGTGCCTGGGTGGCTCAGTGGGTTAAAACCGCTGCCTTCGGGACGCCTGGGTGGCTCAGCTGGTGAAACGGCTGCCTTCGGCTCAGGTCATGATCCCACGGCTCAGGTCATGATCCCAGCGTTCTGGGATCAAGTCCCACATTGGGCTCCTTGCTTGGCAGGGAGCCTGCATCTCCCTCTGCCTTTGCCTGCCGCTCTGTCTGCCTGTGCTTGCTCTCACTTCTCTCTCTATGACAAATAAATAAATAAAATCTTAAAAAAAAAAAAAAAAAAAAAAAAACAACCTCTGCCTTCAGCTCAGGTCATGATCCCAGGGTCCTGGGATAGAGACCCACATCAGGCTCTCTGCTCAGCAGGGAGCCTACTTCCTCCTCTCTTTCTCTACCTGCCTCTCTGCTACTTGTAATCTCTGTCTGTCAAATGAATAAATAAAATCTTTAAAAAAAAATATATATATATATATATGTGTGTGAAAGAGACTTGAAAAGACACATAAAGAATTCTAGATTTAGGAATCAGATACCGTGTTTACACTTCAAGTTTCTTTCCTCAAATATTGTCATTTTGTCATGAACCTTTAAAAATTATCTTGAAAATCTCCAATGCATATTGATAATCACTTATGTTCAGAACATAAGAACTGAATGTCATCTTGCAGGATCCTTTACAACTGAGAATAGATAAAATTTCAGTTGCCATATTCAAGCCACTTATAAAATTGACAAGCAAGTCTGACTCAGACAAATCTTTGTTTCTATCACCAATGTGCCTTGAGAATGGCCTTGAATATATGCTCAAACAGATGTTATAATAATAATTTTATTTGTTCCAATTTATTGAATTGAAATGAGCTCATGAATTTTAGTCCTTTCCAAACTAGAATAAAAATATTTAATGTTTAAATCAGTCTTTTAGAGATTTTTGGAATGGTATGAACATTAAAACAGGGAAATTTTCTTTGCGTTAGTGATAAGTAGAATCCAGATAATTCTTTTCAATTTCAGATTTGAGAGATTAAGAGTCACTTATCTCTCAAATCTGAAATTGAAAAGAATTAGATTTGAAATTGAGGGGGAAACTATAGTTTTATCTATATGAATTTATTGCAATAGTGTCATAAATAATGGAAATAGTTTCATCCTTCCTAAAGATTCTGAATATGTATTTTGATTATATTGTAAAATGTACTTAGAATATTAAATACTTTTCTACTGGGGCGCCTGGGTGGCTCAGTGGATTAAAGCCGCTGCATTCAGCTCAGGTCATGATCCCAGGGTCCTGGGATCAAACCCCACATCGGGCTCTCTGCTCGGCAGGGAGCCTGCTTCCTCCTCTCTCTCTCCCTGCCTTTCTGCCTACTTGTGATCTCTGTCTGTCAAATAAATAAATAAATAAAATCTTAATAAATAAATAAATAAATACTTTTCTACTAAAAGAAAAGGAAGCATTCGACTCAAAAGTCACACACGTTTAGCAGTGTCTAGATATTGTTGGAAGAGGATGATGTAGCAGATGTGTTTTCCCACAGATGTAACACTTCAAGAATAAATAGTACAGAATGGCAAAAGCTATGAACTAAAAATGTGAAAAAGTTTCAGTACAATATGGACAGATAATAATAGGATTAGATTGAACTGAACTAAGCCAAGCACATGTTTTTGCTTCGTATGAAAGAGAACTACACGTATATGAAAGAAATACCATGAAAGTGACTAAAACATACTATCAGATTTAGTAACGTTTTTCTTACCAGACAACCACATCTTACAAAATATACTTAAAAAAAAAAAACTATCATTTGCGTAATGTGATGATAAAACACACAATTTTTCCTGAACAAAGAGGGAAAAGCAGTAGTGAAAAGGCTAAGTAAGAGTGACAAATACTGGAATCCATAGAATGTTCAGTCTTCAAGAGGTTAAAAGGCTGTACCAGTATAGGTCTTGAAGAGTGTTGATGAATGACATGGATGGTAGAGACAATATAAAGGTAAGATGTTTTAAATTATTTTTCAAATATCAAAATATTTTTTAAGTATCAAGAAATAACTGTTCCCTAAAACAAGAAAGAAGAAAAGTTGGTATAGATGTGGTGGTCAAGAAGCTGAGAGTAAGGTTTTGGGGAATTCTCAATTTGTGGTCAAGGTCATGGTGAATGACCTTTGAAAACCAAAAGCAAAAATTGTCATAATGGAAAGAGAGCAAATGGTTTGAAAGAGCAATCAGAAGTGGGAGGCTTGGTATAGATAAGTAAATATCATAAGCAATAAAAGGGCAGTTTATTTGCAATGTTCATTTGTTTGCAGAAAGAAAACACTAAAAGCCTGGCCACTATAAATGAATGCCAAATGGATATACAGCCAATCTCTTGATCATAGGTGTGTGAAGCTGGGGTGGGTAAAAGGTAGCACCTCACTGAAAGAATTATTGAAGCTGTATTTTTCATGTGCACTGGGTCCTGTTTTCATTGAAAATATGGAAGATTTGATTAATCAGAGCACATGTATCTATGATGAAGACCCATCAAGATGTGGGATGGAGGGCAGGAGATTGATTCTAGTGGAGATGCAGGCCATTTACTGATTAAAATATGCTAATAAGTGACTTAAAAGTGAGAGATAAACCAGAATTCAAGACATAGAGTTTCACTCCTGACAGTCTCTTTGGTGTGGGAGAAAAATCGTGACTTTTAAAATACTTCACCTACTATTTTTATTGGCTTCAGGAATTGTTCCTGTGACTTGAGGAATTGTCACTTTCTGGAACATTATTCAAGGTAAAAATGCTAGGAGGACTTTACTTAACAAAAAGTCTCATAATGCTAGAAAACAGAAAACTGTCAAATATTATAGAAATTCAAACTGGTATACTTGCAAGTTATAGTTACAGGTATTTTTCCTTTCTTTTTGCTACATTTATAATTTCTTTCTTATTTACTAATAAAGTTAAATTTTATTAAATGAAAAGAATTAATAGTAATTAGTCGATTAGTAAAGAAAAGGAATGTATATTGTGTTTAATATATTTGTTTCACAATATTATAGAATTTGTCTACTGCAAGGAAAATTATAGGAATCCTGCATATGTTCAGCTTAATGTAATCATTTCTTACATTCTCTGGAGCCAATCCAGATACAACAAAATTAGCTCTAATTTTGTGTCTTTTATTTGTTTCTTCTCTAGGTTAATATGGTTTGGAAAAGAATGTGTTAGAAAATCTGAAAATTGTGAAAACCATTGGCTTATTGGAAAGAGTGTTCTATTCAAAGATGAAGTCAGTCCTATCTCTAGTTTGCATTAAACATTTGTTTAATTCCAATCTGTGTCCTGATTTCCTGTCTCTAAAATATGTCCATGAAACATTTTATTTCTTTTATAGAAATTAAAGTTTTTTTTTAAGTTTGGAAATTAATTATTAGAGACCTCTTTTTAAATTTTTTTTATTTTTATTTTTTTCTGGCTTCGAATTACTTTTCTGTCGACATCTTATCATTGCTATGATTTCAACTGAGTAATGATATTAATGGATTCATTTATTTACCTGGAATTGTTATCTTTTGAATGCTATCTTCATATGTTTATGAATGGGTGACATATAAATAATAAGCAATAGTAAAGCAATCAGCCACTAAGAAATCTCTTTTAGAAATTGCTCTATTGGGACGCCTGGGTGGCTCAGTTGGTTGGACGACTGCCTTCGGCTCAGGTCATGATCCTGGAGTCCCGGGATCGAGTCCCGCATCAGACTCCCAGCTCCATGGGGAGTCTGCTTCTCTCTCTGACCTTCTCCTCATTCATGTTCTCTCTCACTGTCTCTCTCTCAAGTAAATAAATAAAATCTTTAAAAAAAAAAAAAAGAAATTGCTCTATTTATGGTATTTATTTTTAATACAATAGTGCCACCTCTATAAGCATGCTTTACTTTCTTCATTTTCAAATATTTGGCCATTATAACATAGCTTTAAACATTTTTTTTTCCCTGAATTGCACAGGTCACTGATAATATAGTAAGCTGAGGTTGTTTTGCTGTGGTGCTTTGGTGGTTTCCAGGTCTGGTAAGTTGTTTAGGTCAATGTCAAAATGCTGAAGAGTTTATAACAACTTTGATATTTTTACAAATCAAAGAAAAATATTTCTTCCAGACAACTCTGAGAGAACTAAGAAGTTTTACTACACATGAACTTATTAAATGTCTCCTTTGAAATGTACTATTGCCAACGTTTCAACATGCAATGGTAAAGTAAATGGACAATGCTTCTCTATGCAAACATTATTTAAGTGAACTACTGCATTTTGCAAGTCAACAGTATTAAATGCCTTCAAGAATTGTTGTATTATCTTTTTTTAAAATTTTTATATTACCTCTGCAAAGGAAAATGTTCTTTAAAATTCTCCTTTTGAGTTTTCAAACATTAGTTTTTCTTGTCTTCAATAGATTAAAATGTCTAGTTATAAGAAAATACTGGATTGACTCTATACTTTTGGGGGCCCCAGTGCAAAATGAAAATGAGTGCTGTGCCGTGTTCTAAAGCTATTATGAATTTCAAGATGGTGATGGCAGAGCATTAAACCCAGCATGAAGTCATAACACACACATGGAGTTCTGTCTGATTGCACAGGTAACACAAATATGAAGCCTGCGGTAAGCTCATACCCAAATGAATAAATCTTACAGATTCTTAAAACTAAATAAATGAGAAAACGTATTTCATATGTACACTCAGTAATTTGACTGATTGTGAATTAAATTGGCCATGATATTAGAATTTGTGCTCAGGATCTCAATGTACATTTGAATAAATAGTTCTTTAAGAATTATTTTTCAAACTTAAAAAGATTTATCTAAGAAGAGGATTCCTGAAATAGAGAAATTAAAATAATTTATAATTTAATTCCGTATTTAAGGCCATATGATTTAATTATAGAAATATATATTACAGGGGCTCCTGGGTGGCTCAGCTGGTTAAGCAAGGAGCCTGCCTGCTTCTCCCTCTCCTATTCCCCCTGCTTGTGTTCTCTCTCTATGTGTTAAATAAATAAACAAAATCTTAATAAAAAAAGAACTAATGAAAGTATTGACTTAAAATGCATATATATATATATTTCTATTCAATTACTGATTTAAGTTGAAAGATCAAAATAAAATGTATAATCAAAATTACTCAATTTATTTTTAAATTGTATTATGTCACACTGAACAAATAAAATTTGAAAGCAGTAGTTAATGAGCATTTTTAAACATGCAAAATGTGTTTTCTTGTTGTATTTTGGAGCCTATTAACAAGGCTGGAGCTCACCACTGATTCACCTCTTGCTTGAACAACCCTGTAATGTGATTTGCAAGCCAGTTGTAATTTCACCCAAAACACATTATGATATACAATGTATTTACTTTCACAGGGTTTGCCCTTCATAATAATTTGTAAGAGAGAAAAGCATTGTTCTTCTTGAACTTTATGGCTGTTCCTTTTGAAGTCACATACATATTTACCTGACCAATCCTTCTTACTCTCTATTTCAAATTATCTGGTGAAATTAATTTGGAATATAATTGATGGGAGGTCTGATCTGAATAAATGTGTATGTTACAAATGCAAATGCACTAATGTATTTTACAGCTATGCTGTTTCAAGAACTGACTTATTTCTATCTGCTTTTTATTCACTTTTAAAATTAGGCTACTGATGCATATTAGAATTTAATTACACCAATTAGTACTGCCACATCAGACATATGATGTGCCTTCAATTAAGAAGTACCTAATGGGTATTAGTACAATTTAGCTTCATAATTAAAGTTCTAAGAACAGCACAAATTAAACATTATGATTACAAAACATTAAAAATCTACTGGTGAAATTAAAGCTGAATATTTTAGCTTCTCTGTTTAAACTGATTTTTAAGAAGAGAATCAGGATTATGTAAAAAAACAATGTTAATATCATTGAAGCATTCTAAATTAAAGTGAAAAAATACGCATGCATATATATGTACCCATAGATAATGATTAAATATTTAAGAAAGTATTGAACATAACATTCCTGTCATCTCTAATAGATATTAAAGGTTATTATTTTGGGGTTTTGTTTTTATTCTTTTTCTTTTACTTTCTTTCTTTCTTTTTTTTTTCCTTTTCCCATAAAATGTTGATATCTGTGGTAGTCAGTGAGAACTCCTGCTTTGGGGGTACCTGGGTGCGTCAGTTGGTTAAGTTTCTACCTTTGGCTAAGGTAATAGTCTTAAGGTCCTGGGTTCTAACCCCACAGTGGACTCCCTGCTCAGTGGGAAGTCTGCTTCTCCCTCTCCTTCTGCCTCTCCCCCTGCTTGTGCTCTCTCTCCCTCTCTGTGTTGAATAAATAAATAAATAAATAAGTATTTAAAAAGAAAAGAAGAAAAAAAAAGAAGAAGGAGGAGGAGGAGAAGGAGGAGGAAGAAAAGGAGAAGGAAGAGAAGGAGGAGGAGGAGGAGGAGATGAAGAGGAATAAGAAGAAGGGGAGGGGAAGGGAGAGGAGGAGAAAAAGAACTCTTGCTTCAGGGACCAGAGATGGCAGACCCAGGCAACCCCAGTTGCCACCCCTCTGGTTGTGTGACTATGTTTGTACAGGAACTGCATTCCCTCAGGATATCCTGGCCAATAACTGAGCATACTGGGGTTACTGGTGGAGGACCTTCTGTGAGAAATAGTGGAACTTTTCTTGCAGAAGACTTTGACTTGAGGACTCCCCATTGGTCTGGCCAAAATTTACTACTACTCCGATGAAGGTTGAAAATCTTCTGTTTTAATTCTTCCTTTTTCCCTTCCACATAGATCAGAATATCATGGCTCTTTAAATCCTCCCTGCCCTTATACCTGCTTCCTCTCCTTAAGGCTTAACAGGAACTTCTCCCTAGATGTTTTGCATAACTAAAAACCTTTGTTTTAGCTTCTTGGAAAACTTAATAAGTGTCTTATATGGAATACATACAAATATGCATTTAATAACTTTTGGCATTATTTGAACACTGATTTTTTAAAAAGATTATCTGAACCAAGATACTGAAAAAAAAAAAAACTTGAAGAATATCTTTCTATCTGGATTACTTTGAATTTTCTTCAAAAGAAATAGAATATCATGAAAAATTCCAAATTGTCTACAAATAGATAATCATTCAGAAAAACCCTAGTACTATATTCAAAATAAGGATTATGGCATTTGTAACTCTCTACTTGTTAGGAAAATCATTTAAGATAAAAATACATTTTTCTTGGGGTGCTTGGGTGGCTCAGTTGGTTAAGTGGCTGCCTTTGGCTCAGGTCATGATCCTAGGGTCCTGGATTGAGTCAGACTCCCTGTTGGGCAGAGAGCCTCCTTCTCCCTTTCCCACTCCCCCTGCTTGTGTTCCCTTTCCTGCTGTGTCTATCTCTGTCAAATAAATACATAAAATCTTTAAAAAATGTATTTTCCCACAATTTAAATATTAAAAATGAACTAAGACATTCAAAACTCACTCTGATTACTTTCACTGTTTTATGTGAAAAATAGTATCAAAAATTATATCAGCTGATACATTTTTATCCATTATTTTTAAATACCTTGTTAATTATCTTAAACATATACAGATCCTATAAGATTATTATTCCTTTTTATAGATAAGAAAGTAAGTCAAGGGGCACTTGGGTGGCTCAGTGGGTTAAAGCCTCTGCCTTCAGCTCAGGTCATGATCCCAGAGTTCTGGGATCGAGTCCCACATCAGGCTCTCTGCTCAGTGGGGAGCCTGCTTCCCCTTCTCTCTGTCTCTGCCTGCCTCTCTGCAGGTGATCTCTGTCTGTCAAATAAATAAATAAAATATTTTAAAAAAAAGAAAGTAAGTCAAAGAGAGGATTAAGTGAATGCTAAGAATTACACTGAAACAGTGTTTTCTTGAGTCCATGAGCACATGTATACTTACCTGAGGCACACATATGCATAATGCATATATATATATATATATATATCATATATATATATATGATATATATATATATAATGGAAATCATCTATAGAATATTGATGTCTTGGGTATCAAAAAAGGTATGCAAAGTCTTTTTCATATATTCAGCTTCCATTCAGAGCTGGCATATGAGAAAGAAAGTGACTATAGAAATGCATTCATTTTGGGCAGCTAGGTGGCTCAGCAGTTTAAGCAACTGCCTTCTGCTGGGGTCATGATCCTAGGTTTCTGATATGGAGCCCTGCATGGAGCTCTGTGCATGGAATGGAGCTCTCCATTGGGCTCCTTGATCAGCAGAGGGTCTGCTTCTCACTCTCCCTTTGCTCCCTCCACACACACTCATTCTCTCTCTCTCTCTCTTTCTCTCTCAAATAAATAAAATATTTAAAAATTAAAAAAAAAAGCAGATGCACCCATTTGTCTATTTATTCATTAATTTGTTAAGCCAAATATATGAATCCCAAACTTTAGGTCTTTTCAATGTTCTGATAAATAAAACAGATTCTGTGGCTTACAGATTGAGTTAATTCAACTGTACTAATATTCATTTAAAAGGCAGTAGATGGCAGATCATGCTAGGAAAGCAGTTTATGGGAATTTATGAAGAAGATCTAGAGTAGACTAGACATTTTCCCAAGACCAAATAAAATAGAGTGATTTGCAATACAAATTTGTTTACAGTTATCTTTTCAGTGTCTCTTGATGAAAAATTAAAAAAAAGTATTTATAAGATCTTAAAGATAATCTAAGTCTATAATCATAAAATTTATAAGATGGAATCTACTTTTTTGTTAAAGGCTATCCTGTTAAACTTTGGATCTCATTTTGACTCTTTTAGTTTACTGCACAGAGGTCAACATATAAATTTTCCTATTTTCTTGAAATTTCATCGGGATGTGTTAAGGAAACCATAGTAGCATTCAATGAAAGCTGTTACTTGGTTGCTTATAAATTTATTTAATGTAGGCGATTTTTTCTTTTTTTTTTAAATTTATTTAGCATTTCCACCCCTATTCTACCTAATTTCTTTCTGTTTCCAGAGCTCGTGTTAAATGAATGTTGAACTTCCCAGATTTATCTTCCAATTAGTCTAAAATGGCATGATTATGTTAGCATGGAAAGACCAGCCTGGCTGCTTTTCAAAAGTGAGAAGAATTACATGGAAAAAAGTGTAGAAGTAGACAGACTTTTTGAAAATATTGCATGGGTGAAGTGGGAAGAAATGGTAACCTGTTTTAGAATATTGTTAATGTAATAAATGATAAGATCAATAAATCTCATAAAAATCAGTTTGTTGGCTAGATAGCTAAAAAGGATGAAAATGATAACCAAATCTATCTTTCTTAAGTTTTACCCAGAAGGCATTATGCCTTCTCTGGCTTCCTTCAAGTTCACCACCAACAGTATTTGCTAAAAATATTTCCTATGGGAACTCTTAACACTAAGTAGTTTCTTCCTTGTTTTGCAGGTAGGGCCTCTGACATGCTTATGAATAAGACAGGATCGTCTTCATTTGTGCTTTTATTTTTCCAATTTTTAAAAAATTTTTAACATTTCTATTAAGTGAAAAAACCATTAAGAACTTAAAATGAGTGAATGAGGAAAACCATAAGACACTCAATGGTTAAGCAAATAAACTGAGGGGTGCTGGAGGGGAGGTGGGTGGAGTGATGGGCTGAATGGCCGTTGGGTATTAAAGAGGGTATTTGCTGGAATGAGCACTGGTGTTATATGCAAGTGATGAATTACTAATTTTACTTGTGAAACCAATACTGTATTATATGTTAACTAACTTGATTTTAAACAATATAATTGTATATATATTTAAATATATATTATATATTGAATATATAAAATATTTATATTTTTATTTGTATTTATCTCTATATAAATTTTATTTTTATATAATATATATAAAATAATATATAATGCACTATATGTTAACTAACTTGCTTTTAAATAATATATATGTGTTTATAGTTAAATAAATGTCAAATATTAAATACAGTAAATATATATTTATATATAAATATATACTTATGTATAATTTTATATTTAATAAGCATGCATTAGATATTAAATATATTGAAATATTAAATATTGTGTATGTATATATTTAAATAGTATAGGCATATATTTGTGTATATCTGTATATAATAAATACTATATGTGTATATATTTAAAAAAAAAGATCTTACTTATCAGCCTTTCAGTCTTCATATTTGAAGACTCCATTTACAAGTAACCAAAGCTCATTATCAGGTCAGGTCCCATCTTTAAAGATATAGCCTCTTAAGTGAGTAGACATGTATGAGACGTTCTTTATTTCCCATAGTTCATGGTGTTTTACACATATCCCTTGATCTGAGACTGATACTCTTTCCCTAAGTTTATTGGTAGGGTGAAGTGGATCATCTGGGATCTTTATTTGCAGTCAAATGCTCTACCACTGAGCTATATGGGATCTTTATTTGGATAACAAAATATAAAATACCCATCCTACTCAGTTATTTTCCTGCCAAATGCTCTTAACCAAAAAAAAAAAAAAAAAAAATTCTTCTCATTTTGCTGAAAGAATTAGTGGGACGAATTTGTAATTTAAAATTGTTGCCTTCCTTGGTAAGTTTAGAATACATTTGCCCATTTAGGACCCCAAGATATTTCAAAGAGCATATTAACAGTCACAGATTAACATGATGAAAGTGTCATTGATGATAATTTATTGGTTACATTTCAAAAGAGATATGAATATTTCATTTTTTTGTAATCTCAGATTTTGGATTTCAGTCAGAAAGGGAAAATTAAATAAAGTTTAGCTTTTTCATTTCTGTTTCCAAAACACTAGATTTCCTTGTTTTGCTTTTTCTCACTCTTTCTAAAATTACATTCCATGAAGGAAACCATGGATAAAGCTTAGGAATATAATAAAATAGGGACTGGTAAATGACAGCAACAAGATAAATACAGACTATTTGGATCCAAAAATAGACCTTTAACAGCATGCTATCTTTTAAGAAAATAGACAAATCCCAAACACAAAATTCAAGTAGTTGTCTCACATGGCAGATAATGAATGAAAAATAGCTGTAAAATTATTGACATAATTCACATTCTTAAACTGGAGTGTGTGCTCACATGTGTTCATTCCATCTCACAGGTGAAATATTTAGTCAAATACTAATAGTAGAAATAGAAGAAAATGAGATAAAATATCTAGCAGCATACTGAAACAAAAAACAAAATTGGAACTGAATATAGGCAGTGTCTTTATAAGGCTTAACCTTTCACTATGTAAATAGCTATCTCTTAGTCCAAGAAATTACAAAACCCACACTTTTATAGGCATAAAAGATTGAATATAATAAATTATGCCATAGTCTACCGAGGCCAATTTATAATATCACATAAAAAATAAAATTAAAAATCATAATCTAGAAAAATGAAAATAGCTATATAGGATGTATTTAAGTTCAAAAGCATTTATAGTCATTAAGCATTTATAATTTTTGTAAAGTTTAGAACCTCCTGTGAGATTCTTATTATTTATTATTAGTATGTTTATCTTAACTTCACTTTAAAATATTATTTTTTAAAATATTTTTATTTATTTATTTGACAGACAGAGATCACACATAGGCAGAGAGGCAGGCAGAGAGGAGTAAGCAGGCTCTCTGCTGAGCAAAGAGCCTGATTTGGGGCTCAATATCAGGACCCTGAAATCATGACCTGAGATGAAGGCAGAGGCTTAACCCACTGAGCCACCCAAGGGTCCTTAAAATATTATTTTTAATTCATTTGTTTAATAACAATTGTTGCAATTGAGAGAAATGTAAAAGAAAAATATACTTTCAGGTGAATATCAATCTATAAGCCAACAATATACGTTGATTGTCTATTGTAAAATAATGCTATTATAAATGTATGCCCAATTCAGATTATAGATCCTGAGTTATGGTGCAAATCATATTTGCATAAGTTTAATATCATATATTAAAGATAAAAGAAGGATACTGCACAATTAAAATATAAATAAGTATATTACTCCAGTTAATTATTCGTTAGATATACCTATGTACTATGGTCTTTGCTGTCTTGAATTAACTCCCCAAAGATTTTAGACTTCAACTTACTTCATCAAATACCACAAAGTCTGGCTCTAATCAAATATAGTACTATAAACACTGTATATAGACACTTTAATATCTTCTAAAATTTCAAGTTTTATATATTTTCATTTTTTGTATTTTATTTTTATCATATTTTCATACCCACACTAAATAATTCAATAAATCTACATGTAGCCATCACCCAAATTCAACAATTACCATGGTTTCACCATACTTGCTTCATGTATTCCTTTGCATTTATCCCAAATTATTTAGAAATTTATATTGTAGAATGTCATTTCTTACCTTCATTATTAAGGCTGTATTTCTAAAAAATACAGATATTTAGTTATACATTTTTTAAAGGAAAACTAATTTTACTTTATTTGAGACTTTAAATATTGGGATTTATTTGTTTGTTTAGAGAGGGAGAGACAGAGAGAGAAAGAGAGAGAAAATCGTCAGCATCCTCCACACCCAACACAGAGCTCCACATGGAACTTGATCTCACAACTTTGAGATCATGACCTGAGCTGAAATCAAGACTTGGCCACTCAACCAAATGAGCCACCCAGGCATCCCTTGTTCATTTTTAATGAGACATACTTCCTATATATCCTTTCATTATATATATGAAAATATGATCAGGAAAAATGTCTGACAAAAACCATATTCAATGAATGATTTTATTTACTCATTAATCTACTAAAAGGAAAGATGACACCAATATTTGTTTTCTTTCTCTAATTTATTTCATTATGTTTTTAGAGTTTGAAATACTTTAAAGTAGTGCTCATTATTGGTTTCAAGTACATATTTCCTGTTTTCAATCTCTTATATAATCAAGTGTAATAGAAAGGATAAAATAGACCCTGTGATCGACTGCAGAAATAGAATATTTAGTATAATAATAGTAAATGATGCTGAAATCATATTTAAATTGTAAAATATACATTATACAATAATGTAATAAAATTTTAAAATCTCATATAGATTTCGTAGAAAAAACATAAAAACCTTGAATTGATAATCAATGAATTGGAAGTAAAATTATTCATTTGAGGTTTTATTTTTTGCATATTCTTCTTTCCCTAGGCTTTCTGTATTGATATAACAGTGAACAAATTGTATACTTTAAAAACCACAGGGTTTGAAGTGAATATAGATGAAAAATAATATAAGCAAATAAAATGTGGCAATTACTTCTAAATTAAGAATAGAAGGAACATTGAGAGAACATATTAATGAAATGTCAATTTTCCCAGTAGGGGATGAATATAAACTGAGTTAAGGGGCTACATTAGGTGAGGATAAGGACATAGAGAAGATAGGAGGCTAGTTCACATAAAATGTTCTAGTTAAAGGAATTTGAACTTCTGGCTTGGGCAATAGACACTATTGATAGTTTAAAGCAGAAGACTGATATGATGCGATTGGCAATCCCCAAGAAATAATTTGGGCAACATTAAAACAAAGGATCAAAGAAGTTTGACCCTGAGGTAGGGAAATAAGATAGAAGTCTTTAGCAATAATCTAAGTGAAAATTGGATGAAAGCCTATTTACCCAGATAGGCTGAGTCAAAATTGATGACTAAGAAGGTGTTTTGTTAAGAGTGAAAAGTCCAAAACTGTGGCTTGGGTGTCTGACTTGGGTAATGTAGAATGATATATATGTCATTATGTCTAGATGCAGTGAGCAAGTTCTGTCTAATGAAATGTGGGTAGAAGTCATGCAAATAATTTTCAGACTTTCCTCTTAAATTTTCTAGGTCATACGTGGATGTTTTAATAGTTAGTTGTTATCATAATCCATCTTTACTAATACCAAGTTGTTGGAAGGATTGAGGGCTATTGTAACATAAAACTGAAATATGTGGCATTGTCTTGAAGTCAGAAAGTGGGTGGTGAGGAAACTTAAATCAAAGATCACAAAAGATCATGGAAAGTATGAAGATCATTCTTCCCTTACAGAAGTAAGTGTCAGGTAACAAAAACTGTTGTATAGGTGTTTTTCCCAGATCATTCTTCCCTTACAGAAGTAAGTGGTAGGTAACAAAAACTGTTGTATAGGTGTTTTTCCCAGAAAACAAAAGCACAGTTTAACCAAAGAACTTACCAGTCTGTAATACACAGATCATTCAACTCTCTGTCCAAGAGCCTTTCATAATCATCAAAAGCCCAGTGTTTCTATGCAGTTCCTATTCTTGCCTTTCTAAATGAGATTTTATGATTTTCTTGCCCTTGTTCTCATATAGGATATGGAAGGTAATATCCTGAAACAAATGGGGACTCTTCAGAACCTGATATATGTTATCTTATGACACCCAGAAGCCCAAGGTTTTGTGCTGGATATAGAATGGATGAAAATCTGTGCTCCTTGGGGAGAAGATGGTTGTGTTCCATGTGAGAAGTAAAGAATCAAGTGTCTAAATGCCATCCAGTTAAATTGGACAGAAGAGTTATAACACACTTTAAGTCTAGCCCTCAAAAAGATCTCATATAATCCTCTATATTTCTCTTCCTTTGTTTTACTGACTTTGAGGGCCACACACTTCAGATGGAGGAGTTTGCCTGGTCCATACATACTTTTGGCCATTGAGTAATAGAAACTTAATGTGAGATTTGGAAGAATATTTATTACTAAAGACAACTTAGTCTATTGTAACTAATATAAGGGATACAAGTTGAGATCATTGGAGGAGCAACAAGTTGGAAATGGTTAAGGATGGGAAAGATAATAACCTAAACTTGGAACATGTCCAGATTGAGAAAACGGAGACATCCATATCAAGTTGCTCTTCTAGTAAAATTGAACATAAATCTAGGGAGATGATGAAATAAACTTTCACTGATCATAGAAAATAAGGAATTATCAGTAAGTGGAAACTATGTGAAGATGTTGAACTAGTTGAGATTGTAAAGTAGCTCTGGTTAGAGTGTGAAGGGGAAGAATCTCATAGCAGAATGCTGCAAATGTTTAAGAATGAAGTTCTTGTGGGGCACCTGGGTGGATCAGTGGGTTAAAGCCTCTGCCTTCGGCTCAGGTCATGATCCCAGGGTCCTGGGATCGAGCCCCGTATCGGGCTCTCTGCTCTGTGGAGAGCCTGCTTCCTCCTGTCTCTCTGCCTGTCTCTCTGCCTGCCTCTCTGCCTACTTGTCATCTCTATCAAAAAAATAAATAAAATCTTAAAAAAAAAGAATGAAGTTCTTGTTATTAATTACAAAATAAAATATTGAGTATGTGCCTTTAGACTATAACTGGTCTCATTCTAAATACAAAACAGAAACAACCTAAGATCATATTACTTTTAGAAAGTGACACCACTCACTGATTCATATTAAGCAGTTCCGAATATAAACTTGAAAGTATTCACACTTTTTGTTTAGAAAAGCATGAAGATAATTCAACATTTATTTATTATTTACTGTCCTGTAGATTGTTGTTACTATGAGGGCAGAGACATATCTATCATGTTCATCTCTCCATATTTAGTTTCTAATATTGATCCAGGGAGCAGGTTGCAATGTTAAATAGAAAGACCATATTAAAAATCATCGAAAAGGTGGCATTTCAGCAGAAACTTAAGAGTAATGAGGGATGCAGCATACAGAAACCTGAGGGAAGAGACCACAGGCAGAGGGAACAGCCAGTCCTAAGGCCTAAGAGAGCCATGTGCCTGGATTGTTTGAAGAAGTGCAAGAAATCTGGTGAGGCTTGAGATGTGGAGTAATAATGAGCTGAGAAGCATAATAAGAATCATAATGTTAAATTTTTAGACATCACACTGCCTTTGACAACTCCTGTGAATGAGATGGAGAACCGCTGTAGTTTCCAAGGAGAGAAATGACATAATCTGACCCTCATGTGAAAAGGGTCACAATGGATATTGTGTTCACAACTGATTACAAGGGGGCCATTTTCAAAGAGAAACCCCAATTAGTAATGAATTTATTCAGGAGGTGGACAGTAGTGATTCCAATTCCAGTGGAGATGGTCAAATTCTATATTTTTCAAGCTTTTGGGTCTAAGCACCTAGAAGGATGGAGTTACCATCAAATGGGATGAGAAACATAAGTAGATGTGAAAGGGAGAGGGATCTGGAGATAAGCAATTTATTTTGAGGTGTATTTATTATGAGATGTCTATTGGGTATCTGAAGCAGTGAAAGCCCAAGCAAGAGAATAGAAATCACTGAGAATTAAAAAAAAAAAAAGAAGGAAAGAAAGAAAGAAAGAAAAAAGAAAAAAGAGCGAGCGAGAGAGAATTAGTGCAGAAAATGATGGTAGAAATACATTTTTTAAAAGGCTATCAGGAGACAGGAAATCCAGAACTATACAGCAACAAGAAGAAATGCTACCTTCTTTGGATGGACAGGCAAGGTTAGGAGTCCTCATTATTGGAGCTGAAAAGAGGGGTTGCTGCTTGAAACCTATGTAAAAAGTGGACCTGTGTAAAAGGAGTCAGAGTCATGGGAAAAATACAGCTGTTACCAGGGATGACACTATGATAGAAAGGGATTGAGAAAATAGTTAGGTTTTTCCTTTTCCTGTATTTCATCTAACATCTCCATTGTTGAATCCCACCTGGAGGCCAGACTTCAGAAAATTCTGAGATACACAATCTCCACCTGTCAGGGCCTCTGTGTTATGAACTGAGCAAGGAAGAGTGAAAAATGGATTTGAGGAAAAATAGACTCATTATAATCATAACATTGAAGTAGAAATGTAAAAGATGCAACTGGATTTATGAGTGTGGAATTCAGGATAGAGATAAGGCATGGAAATATAAATTTTGGAGCCATTAGCATTTAGATTGCATATAAAGCCATTGAGATTGAGTGAAATCACTGAGGAAGCAAGTGCAAATAAATATGAAGGGAAAAAAAAATGAAGTACTGAGAACTGGGGCATTCCAACATTAAGAGCCGTGGGAACAAAGGAGAAACCAGTGAAAGAGACTGAGAGAGAGGGAAAAAAGGGCTACAGACATAATAAGAAACCCAGGAGGTAGATGAAGGAGAAGGTACTGATAAACGGTATCAAATGTTGCTAATAGATCTAAGGTGGAAAAAGAGAGTAAGAAGAAGTACGAGTGGGGCAGAAGCTTACTTAGAATGTGTGAGGAGATTTAAGACAGGGTGAAATGAACAAATATGGGGACAGGGAATATAAATGATTCTTTTGAGAGGTTTTGATAAGGAAGGGATTAAGTTCTCTGGTGGTAGCTGGTAAGAAAAATGTGACAGGCAAAGGTTTTTAGTTGTTTATTTTTTGTTTATTTTTTTTTAAGATGGAAGGACTAAGAGCATATTTGCAGATTTTGAAATCATCCAGTAAAGAGGAAAAATATGATTACATAAATGATAGGAAAACATTCCTTGAAAGACGTCTTTTTGTAATCACAGAGAGGTGATGGGTAAGCAAAGAGATTGGCCTCAGATAGGAGCATGGGTATTTCCTTTCTGGCAACATTCTCAACAGAGAGCAATTTTGTTTCCCAATGGAGCATTTGGGAATGTTTGGAGGTAGTTTTAACTGTCCCAACTTGTGAATGAGGTATTACTGGATTCAAAAAAGAGAGACCAGGAATGGTAGTATATTTCCTATAAGGAACAAGACAACTCCCACCTCCCATCCCCAAAATGATTATTTGGCTCTTTATGTCAGTAGAAATTATGATAAAAAAATAAAACACTGTCTTATGGTAATATGCTAGACAAGTAGTATGTAAGTTATGATACTGGTATTAAGTGTATGTGGCAGTGGGAGCTTGTGTGCAATTCTTCCTGATTGCTTTAACTTTCAGTGACGTAAGAAGCAAGATCATCATTGAGCAGTGAGATTGTAGAAGATGTGAGAGGTTTGAAATTAAAAAAAACAATTTACAAATTAATCTTATTAAAGAAAAAGTGGTGGATTATGAAAGAATCTTTGGCAACTTGATTTTCAAGGTCATAGTTTTAGAGAAATAGCAGTCAAAATGACTTAGTTTTATGATTTTCTCCAATTGCATTCAGTTAAATGAAAACAGTTTCAGAATTAGTAGAGACATGCATGAAACCAAAGCTATAGTTTTGCCAAGTGAGTCATGGTTAGTAAATAAAAATTTATTTGATGACCAAGGATGAAATATTTGAAGGGCTTCATGCATGAAAGAATGAAGCATATTCACAGAAAAGCAAATAAATTTTTTGTGGAGATGACCATTTAACATGTATTAGAAAAGAAATAAGAACTGTGAATTAAATTTAAATTTATGAAATGGGCAGAGAGT